>NW_027248352.1:1273887-1897409 GCF_041260155.1 Ptychodera flava
AATCTATGGTCTCATGATTTTCAACAAAGTAGCACTTTCATAGTTACATTTCTTGGCGATGAGCTCTAATAAAATTCTAACCAAGAAACAAAATCTTTGAAAACAATCTTTTCATTTGTTTTGAGTGTAATAAAATAATTTGACCTCATCACCAGTCATAGCGCTGCCAAAGGGTTTGCTTTCTATTTTATCTTAAATGCTTCATGCAATATAGAATCATTTCTCTGTACAATGATGGCATAGATGAGAGCTAGTTTGAGGCAAGTATGTTTGTTTTATTTTCTTTACATAATTGCATCATGGACTCAATAAGGGTGTATATTACATCTAGGTTGTTGTCACAAAGACATCCAACTTGGTTGCAGACAATCCATACTCTGGTTGTTCTTAAGTAAATGTTTTGAGGAAGAAAATGGGAATTTTTAAAGGCTTTTGCCAGCGTTGGATTGTCTCGCAGGGAAGGCTACTTATTAGATTACAATTTCAATGGGAAACAAAAGGCTATGATGACACTCAATAATCCTCTTATAGACTAAAACAAACTTGATCCCGGGGATCAAGTCCCTGGCCTTATTAAACATACATGAAAAAAGTTATATTGTACTATATAGCTCTCTTATGCTTGTACTTTGTTTCTTATACATGATGCCTGATATACATGATGAACAGCTACACTGGTATATATATAGTACTATTGTTGTTAAAAATTTGAAGTTGATCCATTGTCCTCAGATGTTGTGTATGTGACCAAATTATTTGATAATGAAAGTACCCAGTAACATGTCATGTAAAATCATCAGTACTGACTAGCTTATAAGTCTGAAACACTCTGTAATTTTACAGAATATTACCAAATTGACCAAAAAAATCCACATATTTTACAAAATTAAAAGACCATGGTACATCATTAATATGACAGCACAGTGACATATCTGAAAAAATATTTTATTTCACAAACTGAGGTATATATATGAGTAAAATTATCTTGTTCACAAATAGGGATTACAAAAGTGGATAAAGTCTGAAACAAATAATTACTGTTACTGTCAGCAATATGCAACGTCCAATCTCTGTGACTTGTGTTGCATGTATGAACTCTTATGAAAATTAATGAATACAACAAATCTAAATTTTGTTTACTTTAAGCATGAATGTCAAAGCTTAGACTCTTTCTCATCATCTTCATGTATAACACTGGAACATAATCTTCTCATTATCATTCCATCATAACATAAGTCTCTGTAGAAGAGAAAAAAAATTGACAAAAATATTTAATGTAAGAGATGATCAATGAGAGGACCAGGCATTCACAGCATTAGGATTAACTTTATGCCATAGCTTACTATGTACTTGAAACACTTTTGTTCCGAAAGACCAAAAGACTTGACACATATATTCTACCAGTTTAGCGGGTATATTTTTAAATTTTATTACTTGTAAATTTTCTGTTTCACTGATCAAAAACTGAATTAGACTAATGACCTACTTCAATATCTATCATTTTTATGTGGATACATAATTATAATTTCAGCAAAATCAAAATTATGTACATTAAATGTACACACAATATTCATTCATCTTTTCTCTGCTAACCAAATCACGCTCATATATTATTTACTCTACCAACTCTGTTCTCATGTGTCATGTTGTCAGTTATCTTTTGAGGCAAAAATACTCTCATAACTTTGTCAACATAATCATATAAACAGTTTTCATATAAATTGATGAACACTGTTTTCAGTTTGCTCTTTTTGAAATCCTTTGTGTGTAAATTGATTTGTGCGAAATGACTTAATTAAATCATATTTTACTATTATTTCAAGATTTCTTCTACAACATATGGCCAATTTTAAATATTTTTTTCTTAATTTAATGTATTTTGTTTTCTATGCTTCTGTTAAACATGAAAACACGATTTGTTATTCTATGGGATAAAGAACAATGCTTTTGAAAATAAAACCAATGAATTCAAACTATTTCACCTACCTGCACTTTAAAACACCAGTAAACCTTATTGATTTTAAGTTTATTTCAACAGTTCACACATATGGAAATAATGAAATATGGAAAACAATATCTTAAAAATATGCAGAAAGCACTGATATGTAAAAATTATGTTATTTTTCTTAGGTGTAAAAGTGTTATAATGCCAGTGTTTCTACATAAAATATCACGACTTTAAATATGTACAGTTGTGCTATAAAGTTTGTCTCATCCAATCGGAAATGATACTAAAGAAATGTCTCAACAAAGGATCTGGTATGAATCGATAGCCGACTTTCCCTCGGTATAATGAAGTGTCTGTAAAGCAGAGGGTATCTCAGGCCAAGCAGACCTAACAGCACACTCGCTGCAGTGCTGTAACTCGAGGTTTTGTCTGGGTTATCTGGGTCGGGCGACAAAAACGTCCGATCCACATCCCAGACAAAACCTCGAGCGACAGCACTGCAGCAGACAAAACAGACCTGCCACACACTGCACTATAAAATACTCACATAGCGTAATCTCGGGCGGTCGTGCTCTTCTGGGTTTCATCACAACTACCTTGACCGGTAAATCCCATGCGAAACATTATGGCAACGTGATAGAAGAGGGACAGCGGTTATAGACAGGGCGAGATCGACGGACAGGGGGCACTAAAAGTAAAACATGTGTAAACACACTGAAAGCCAGCGAACAGAATCAAAGAATACAAAACACACATCAGGCTGAATAAAAAAGTATTTTGTTTCCGTAACCCGACATATCCTATTTAGATCCCCTTGATACTAAACGTTTATTTAAATTTTCTCGTTCAAGAAAAAAGCATGCATGATTTTGCCGAATTTTGCTGTATGAGTCACACTGAAATAAGGAAATTAAAGAAATAAAGTTCCCGACTGACCGACACTGTTTCCAGAGGGCTTGTGAACGAAAAGCTCCATTTTTGTTCCTTACGCCTGGATTTTCAAATCTAGACTGCCAGTTTCAGCAGACAAACTCGGAGTTGAAGAAAGACATACATTGTATAGATAATATAACAAGACTGAATTTCTTTGATTTGTCATTATTTCCAGTTTTTGGGACGTTATTTGTCTAGACCTCAATCCAATGGAATTCCTAAGTACAATGCTGGTTTAGTGGTATTATTTTCATAGCACTTCGACTTGAAATAGATCACAATATATTCCGCCAACGCCGTATGATGTGTTCGATGTGTTGCATATCACATAAAGTTTATGAAAACAGACGACGTGGCGTGAAAAACAATGGATTTGCTGGCATTTATCTATTTATAGCAGAGGAAGTCACGCGAACCAATTTTAGCATTTGCGCTCATGTGCACGTGGATAAGGACACCAGTTGCTGTGCATGTTGGCAGCAAAGGCGCCCTCTTCAGTTGCGGGCATACTTTTTCTTGGAAATAATTTTAACTCTTTAATATGCGCCCGGCAAAAAAACAAAAAAAACAAACAAACAAAACTGAACTGTATTCTGAAATTGTCTACAATGATGAAAACATGAATACAAATGTGCATTCTTACAGAAGCTGCATAAGCTGGAGTGTAGATCAATGGAGACTCAAGACACCACGTTCCGTTGTGAATAGTGATTTTTGCCTTGTTTCTGGCTGTAATTGTATGTTAGAGGCCTAAATTGTTATTGGGGTGGAAATCAGGGGATTGAGTTTTAAAAAAACTATGATGGAGACGGGGGGGGGGGTCAAATTTTACAACAGATATTTTTGGGGAGTTGGGTCTATATTTGACAATAGATTTGTATTACCAAAGTAGAACCAAATATTCTAACTTAAAGCTTATAATATAGGGGAGCAATGTTCCAAGGTATAGTGTTCGCACGTGCACGGTTTTACGTCGGTCTGGGTTGCCTAGTGGACATCTTGTTGGCAACGGGGAATCCCAGTTGTAGGGGTAGGGCAATGGGGAGTTTTAACTGTTTGGGGACTGGGGAGCGGGTTTCAGACCATAGATACTGGAGGGCAGTGGGCATCAAACTTCCTGGCAAACTCACAAAGGGGAGGGTATATTTTGTCGTATATCATCAGTGGGAAGGCAGTTACGAATAGCTCTACTTTCCCCTCCAAATTTTAGTTCAAGGTCAAAAATAAGTAAAATTGATATATCAGCCTTCAAAGCATGTTTTGTGATGATTTTTCGAAATCGATTAACTTTTGCGGCACCTGCTACGTGCATGAGGTGATAGCTGGACTAGGTCCGTTCACGTCCGGGGCTCAGAGTGTTTGAAGTTACCCACAATGCCTCACCAGCTGATTCCAGCAAAAAGCGGAAGTCGGTCTGAAGTCGAATGGATACGTCGCCCAATCAACATCTTTTTCGCAGTCAGCTGGTACAAACACAACAGCGACCCCACGATTATTTCTTCAGTTCAAGGTTATCTCGCCGAAAGGCGTCGACTGTGATGGTGTAGCACAGGTAATGTTGAAATCTTTGCAGTCTGGTCTCTATCACGGCCCGGTCCCTCCACAAATTCGGAGTAGTTTACATAATCACGGTCCCTCTGCTCATACAGAGCTGGACGCCGTACGCCCCATCCATTCATGCCATATGTTGCCATCGTGGAGCTACCAAAACGGTTGCCATAGACACAGGTCGAGTAGACATTATTTGTGATGATTTTCCTATTATTATCATAACAATGATTATGAATATTAATAAATTATTAATATGAATGTTACAGAATATTAAAACTTTTTTACAAACAATGTCGTCTACTTTGTGTAAATACCGTCTGGAAACCCATTGTTGTGATAATTATGATTGTTCATAAATTACAATTTAATTATGATAAATAAAATCATATTTTACACATTGTAATCTGCTTATGTGAACAGCCCACTGAAAAACCCTTATATAATTTCACAATCTATGCCAAAATGTACAAGTGACACCATTGCCCAGGTTCAGTCTACGGCGAGAGTTACCATGCCAGGTTTAGTCTACGGCGAGAGTTACTACACAGTGTATATAATAAGAAGGTAGCCAGCTCCACTCGACAGTAAACTGACATACCCATGAATTACCTCCGTTTCTTCACTTCTGCATGTTGATTCTCAAAATTTCTCCCGGTGTTGGCAAGTCCATAAATCAGCCATCAAATCTACCCAGTTTTGACCACTTAGACGGAAAATTTGTGAAGTTTGGGGCTGCGAAAAGGTATATATCGCCAAAATAATGATGCAGTCCTCACGGAATCGACAGCATCTTCATGCTCTGACTGATCGTAGTAAATAAAATAAATGGCTATATAGCCTAATCTAGCCTCTTGACTCTTTATTTATTTTACACCCCATTACAAGGACGTTTATCTCTCATATACACACATCTTATAATTAATTAGTCAACACAACTAATTATGCTAATCCGTGAACTTATCAGGGATTTTATGGGTTGATCGAATTCGCGGGTAACAATGATAGCGTTGCGGTGAGATCGAAAGGGTTGCGGGATTGAACAATAGCGTTGCGGGCCGCGACGCTGTTTAGGGTGGGGAGAACCCTCAGCTGCCATGAATGTGTTTCTCTGGTATATACACAATGATACTTGCCATTCATCTTGAAGGTAATACATGGATGGATTTACTACAAGCTTGTGGTACATCTATCAGTCACGGACAATCATATAGCATGACGTACCACACATAGAACATACCATCACACTGTGCACAGTCATTAAGGATGTACGATCGGAAAAAGTAAAAGTAATGTCAACTTTTTCAAATGGGGTTTTTTGAATACCTACATATGAGAGTAGTCCAAAACTAGGAAAAAAGATGGGGTCACCGCGCTTGTTTTTTTAAAAAATGACATTAAAAATTCACGGTTTTTCACAAAATCACTAAAAATAAAAAAAACAGGTCATCATTTTCATATATATATCATGATTGCATTTTTCACGTTTACACTGTAAAAGAACAAACAAATGATAAATTTAAGCTACTTTGAAGATTTTACTTACATTGAAATTGAGTTAAAAAGTTACGATATTTATTTTTTAACTAAAATTGCAACAAATATGTCCCAAATTTAAGGAATGGGAGAGGGTAATTTATTAATTATTGATAGTTTCTACTAATGTCAATTTTCTCAAACTTCGCTAAATAATAGCCCTTTTTGTGAATTTTTCAAAACCACATTTTTTGTTTAGTAGGTCACCGAACTCGATTTTTCACAATTTTGCAAAATGTAACTAGGATTTATAGGTTCTGGCGATAAACCATGCTCTCCGCATTCGTCGCGCGAGGGCGCTCTTCAAATGCTGCTGACCTGCAGTGGCCCTGTCCACGCATCGTACTTTTTTTTGAGAGGGAAATGACAGAACAAAGCAATGACTTTCAGATTCTTCTACTTTTTAGAGTCTATATATTAATACAGCATATTGCCGTGACGCTTATCGGTGGGGATTAGGTTGACTTCGCTGCAGGCTAGGTTGTCACACACTACGTGGAGCCAGGAGCCGAGGCCGTGAATCGTTTCCCCAATACACGATGACAATCGTAAGGCAAGCCCACAACTGACACAAGTGTCAAGATTTTCGGCTAGTACACTCAAATCGACAATGCGACGGCCATTCTTCCATTCTCCGGTAGGTCTACTAGCGACACTATCATTGGGATTATAATACTCGTCTTTCACATTGTCCACTACCTCCTCTTGTATAGCGAATCGGACGTCACACTTCTGACTTACGCTGTACAGGCTATGGTCATGTTGCATTTTTTATCTCTTCGCTGTATTCTCGTACCTTCCAGCGTGTTTTGAGGGCACGCTGAACATTTTCTCGTCGCGATTTTTCTCCGCGAGATAGAAATTTTCCTTTACCTGCAGACGACATTTTGTACAACGCAAAAACGTTCGGAACGTCACTATGCGCGCGTGGTTACTATGGATACATTTCTGCGCGGAAATCTGCGCAGTACGCTAATATTTTTCCGATCGGACATCCTTAAGAGGACAAAAACCAAGATCACCCTGCAGTGTAGGAGATTCTTGCAAAATAAATATTCAATACTGGCAGGCAACTTTGAAAATTTGTCCATTGGAGTAAACTTTTGGTACCCAGCCCTGATAAATTATCTTTGACACAATGCTCTTGGTGTTCCTCTCATCTGTAGGCAAACCCAAAATCAGCATTAACAAACTCAATGAACTGGAACTGGAACTGCAGAGTGACTGAACTTTTGACAACCGGCTGCTTGAGGATGTGCGGCCTCTAAGGCAGACAGTCAGTTATTTCCAATAGCAACACAATCATAACATTCACCCAGCCAGCGCTATAAATTTGTTCTCCCTGGTCGTCATTGCTAGCATTTCTTTTTCTTTAGAATTGTCAGGCATACAGTACTTATACCGTAGTCTGTCTAATTGCCCCAGCTTTGCTATACAGCTTCTAATCTCTGACCTCCACTGATGTGCCCTAAACACCAGGTCTTGGAAAGCCAAGGCTAACACGTAGAAAATTTGCCCACTAGTTGCTTGATCGGCATTTTTCTGTAACTTTGCTCCAAAGCATACATGGTAGTTACTCACTTGCCATGGTTTTGCGGTAATGCCAACATCTCAACACTGTCTGCTGAAGTTTATTCCACAATTTTGATATGATATTAATATTCCACAGACATGGGGCAACTTAGTCTACTTGCGTAGCTGAACCTGGCTACACCAGCTTGCTGAACCAGCTACATGAACTTGAAATCAGACCAGGAGAGTCCTGTACTGCATTGAGCCAGCAAGGGATAGACATGTACATACTGGTACAAAACAAAAACATTACTGATAGGTGATATAAACCTGACATGTTTTATATTTTTTCATTTTTAGAAGACAGATGATGAGAGACAAGGTACCTTGAGGTGGAAGTGAGGAACTCTGCAAGGAGAATGGATTTTGATAAAATACTCAAGAGTATCGGTGAATTTGGAAAACAGCAGCGGCAACAGTTTGTTATCGTTGCAACGATATGTTCAATGTGGACAGCCGTACACATGCTGTGCCTTGCATTCGTTGGCTTAGTACCGGAATTCCACTGTCTTGATCAGAAAGTGAACATGAAAACTGATGATGTCATCAGTGAGTGTGTGTAAAGCCATGAAAGAAGTATGTGTATAATATATAATTCACATCCATAGCAACAACGGTAGGTGTAAACAGCAAAAATTATTTCACTTGAGCATGTGTCGTCCGGCCCTTTCAAATTCGTTATGTAGAAAATCACATGACAACTTCATCAACATATCACACAGCATTTTCAAGACTGTCGACAATCCTTGTACCTTTTCTTTGTATTATTGATAGTCTCTTGCACATACGGGGTTGCTTTGTTCATTGTTCAAAACACACAGCATTAAGTCTTTAGCCGAGACATAAGTGTGCTACGTAGGAACGCTGCATAGCTTGTTTGATGAAAACAGTATTTCAAATGATTTACATACGGTAGATCAGTGAACTTTTACTTATTCCCCTAAGTCAGTGGTATTTCTTCATTGCAAATTAATAAATAGCAGACAATCAATCTGATATAATACAGTAAGGTTATTGAAAAGGCATTAGTTGAGCCAGAATAGCTTTCAGATATTCCAGTCTTGCTCAATGTTCAATATCACACTTCCCAATTCAATATGAAGGGCTCATTTCCTGTAATGGGAATTTTTCTGTGAAAATTGCTTCGTCATTTTGATCATTTGGTCGTTCCAATTCTGACCTGTGGATGTAAAATCTAGGGGAATGAAATTAATGATAAAGGTAACTTTTTATTGATATTATAACCTTTCCTTTTATAAATAACTACTGGGAGTTTTGAAACATGCTCCTAAAACAGGCATTGTTTGTGAACTTGGTGTATTAGTCAAAAATTTGTATTGTAGCATAGTTTAGTAATGCCACCAATAAGTAATGACCAATAACATTCTGTTACATTCAGCATTTGCAAGATATCATTCGAAGTGGTTTAAAATTTATTCAATACATACTGGGTACTTATGGTGAAAGAAATTGGGTATCTCTAAGCATTCATCTCACCAATAAAAATGTCCTGAATAGCTTTTCACAGCATTTATGATTATTGTGTTCTTGGTACAGAGACTTACACAATGATGTTATCATCAGTCTAATGGGAAGGGAATGAATAGGCTTAGAATTGACAATTTACAACAGGGTTCAAAATTATATATTGTATGTTATTGTATGTCGTAATATATGTGATTGGATGGCATAGAATGGACCATAGTGTACTGGTAATGTAACCACTGCGTTGACACATTGTCCAATGTTGTTCTCATCTTGCAGTGGGACCTGGTTTGCAGTGAGCGTTACAAAATTGGCTTTACACAGTCCATATACATGTCAGGTGTACTGGTCGGCAGCTATATCTTCAGCAGTTTGTCAGACAGCTATGGACGTAGAATTTCCTTCTTTTTATCAGTGGGACTGCTGACAGCGTTTTCATTGGGGAGTGCTGCAGCAACTTCATATAACATGTTTTGTATCCTCAGGTGAGTTTCTTTAGAAGTATTACTAACCAGGATTTAATTTCAATATTTTTCACTAGTAATATATGAAATCTGCCGTATTAAATCCCAGTGAAATATTCAATAGCAAAACCAGTGAATTAAAATCACTGTGAAAATAATCAATAACACAATATTCCATTGTCGTACTAATAAATGTAGTGAATTTAAATCCCAGTGGAAATGTCCTAAACATCTAAACAGTGAAATGAAATCTGTGTCAAAATGATTGATTTTACAGTACAAAACATTCCTTTGTAATTTCACAGAACACAGGAACAACTTGAATATTAGAGCAACTCATCGTCGTTCTTTGGTGACCATAGATTATAGATGACAAAGTTTAACCTCGGCAATCCGTCAAATATTTCTCTGTTCATTCCTTTTTCACCAGGTTTTTAACAGCCATGTGTAATGGTGGTGCTGGTTTGACCGGTTTTATTTTAGCCACAGAAACTGTTGGTCCATCTTATCGAGCCTTGGCTGGTACCCTAGTCCAAGCATATTTTGCGATTGGCATTGTGGTAAGTTTATTTTATACTTTTGTAAATATCACAATAGGGATGCGCCCTTGATGTATCGGTACAGTGTTTTCTCTCGATTGCAAGATTGTGCAAATTGCGCATTTCAAGCCATTACCTGCCTTGAAAAAGTTACAGACAGCACGAAAATTGTGCACAAAACACTAAGCAAAGATGTACATGCATATGATGGGCTGTTTTTAAAGATTTAGTAATTTGCATTCTGCGGCAAATATGTATGCTTTTTAAAGCGTTTGAAAATTTTATATTATTGTACCAACTTCATAGATAGCAAACCACAGTCAAGCAAATATAATTAAGAAAATGTTATACTGTGCATGTGATGGGCACAAAGCATTCCTGGGATAGCAAAGTTATGCAAAGCATTATAGAAATATGGCAGAGACTTTGTATGTCACAGAGAAAAATCTGTATAGGCTTGATGCATGCACACTAGAATAGCTGCATATCTGCTTGGTTTAGCTGTCAATGGGGGGTGGGGGGCTGTGCTGTAGCTACTGTAGAGCTATGTACAGTGTGCAAGGGATATTGCAATACTGTCGCTTGGTCTGTTACCCTCTGAGAGGGGCGTAGTTACAGCTGTTGCATAGCTGTTTATCTGCTGCCAGGGCTAGCAGTCTATAGAGAGGGGCTTATAGGTACGGCTATTGTTGGCCAAGTTCTCTGATTGACAAATAATTCACTCCAGTCAGTGAATTTTCCATTTCACTAGTTGAACAAAACAGCGAATGGTGAATGGTGTGGGAATGACTTAAACTTTTGCTCTAACTTTCCTCAATGGAATTTTCAACCATTCCCTTAACAAATCCAGAATTATATCGGGCATTTTGTACTAAAGAAGCAAATCAGCTAACAATTACCGATATTTGAAATTCAAAATGGTCGCCGCTCCTTAGTTAACTCTATGGGGAAAAATAAAATTTTTGATTTTCAAAAAACTAAGATGATGAAATTTCTTACTTCAAGAGCTTTAAAATTAGCTGCCACAAGTGGTAGATAGGAAAAGAATTGTAAAAAGTTGAGAGTCCGAATATCTGTCCCCGAGGTGCGGTCTACCTTAGTGTACTGCAGGCCCAGAGGACTACAGGACTTGCACTACCCACCTAATAAGTATTAGTGTAAGAGTCAGAAATCCAGAGCGAGTCCAGATATTCATTCTTGATGACATTGTATTTCCTTTACATTTCAGATATATGGTGGTATTGCATACCTTATACGGGATTGGAGGTACCTCATTGCTGTCACATCAATGCCCGGGATATTATTTACAATGGCCTATTGGTGAGTCAAATGCTTTAATAAAGGCCCAGTACCCTGTAACTTTAGACAAATTTCTCTGGTTTGTGTTGCATGTTTCAGCTACAGTGTCTTGATAAAATACCCAGCACCAACGGAGCTCTTGAAACCGTTCAGCAGTGAACGTGCAGACGCAGCTGCAGAATGCGCTGCGTAAAGGGTCAGGTGGGGACGCCTGGAAACGGTAAGTGTTATTGAACGGGCACTCCGAAAAGCTGTTCCAACGCATGGAAAATTGTACTTTTCTCAATAGTAGATGAATGATAGTGTTGAAATATATTGATTTTGTGATAATAATTATTGTGGCTGTCACATGTCTTTGCTGGCATATAGAGCATTTACAAATGTTGGGCTTGACTACTCATTGACCTTTAACCCTTGACCCTTCAACCCTAGGATAATCCCAGAATCCCCTAGGTGGTTGATAACCCGTGGCAGAGTTCATGAAGCTGAGGATATCCTGCACTACATTGCAAATAAAAATGGTATGAGAGTCACAAAAGGCATGCTGCAGTTAGAGTCTTCAGATAAGTCTTCAAACTCTTCGAAATCTTCTCCCATGGCTGAAAAAACTTATGGCTTCCTGGACCTATTCCGGCATTGGGAATTACGGAAGAGGATGTTGATTTTAACTTATACATGGTATGTACGTTGGATTTTATTGTACTCCTTCTCTGTAACTAAACTATGGAATTTCATTGTGCAGTAAGTTTCTGTACCAGTGGATGTTTGTCTTCTGAGATGGAAAACTAAATATATATCAATGCAGCCATATAGCCAGATATACTATTCAAGTCACATACAAACAGCTGTGTTTGTATCTTTTGATAGGTTTACATGTAGTATGGTGTACTATGGATTAACTATGAATGCCAGTAGTCTTGGAGGAGATAGGTATCTGAATTTTATACTCTCTGGTATTGTGGAATTACCTGCATATCTTGTATGCATGATGTTTATTAACAGGTAAGTAGCAATCAATTTCCTTTCAAATACATACCCTTATATGCTTTCAGCAAGACTTCTTTATTTGCTAAGCCAAACGTCAAATCAATGTAGGTTGGGGAACTTCCATCCAGGAAACACATCAAATCCAAATGTATGTCCTTAAATGCTTTCAGCAAGAGTTCTTTATTGGGTTGGCCAACCTGAAATCATAAAAATAACATTGGGGGCCTTCCATTGAGGAAACACCTCAAACTTTGAAGGGGTTTAGAATTAGAGTTAGTTGTAAGGCTGGTGTTAAGGGAGTATGGTGCCTCAAAAGTGAATACTTAAACTTTTGCTCAAACTTTCCTCGATAAATATTTCATCCAATAACTTACCAAAGCATCAATAAAATTCGGGGGTCACTGTGCAAACTTTGGAAATTGCGAAACAAATTGCCCAACATTTTGCGATTTTTGAAATTCAAAATAGCCACCATTCTTGTGTTAACTCTATGGAGGAAAAATTAAATTTTGGATTTTCGAAAAACTAAGACGTTGAAAGTTTTTCTTTCTCCAAGAGCTTTAAAATGAGCTCTCACAAGTGGTATATCAGAAAAGAATTGTAGAAATTTGAGAGTCCAACTAGCTGTCCCCGAGGTGTTCTACCTTAATCAAATGCCTATATGTAATTTATTTTAGTTAAACAAAGAGGGGGGAAGTGGTCTCTATATGACGTCTTTGCATGATTTCCTCCTAATATGATGAATGTTATATTTGTCAATTTTCGCACATGATGACAGTGACTCTGTTTATTGTCCTTCAGATCAGGAAGACAGAAAACTTTATTTTGGTCCATGATGCTTGGAGGCATTGCATGTCTGTCATTAATCATTATCCCATCAAACACAAGTATGTATATTCATATTTCTATTTTACATCAGTTTTGGAGGCCCTGATTAGAATTAGATGAGGTTTTAAATGATGTAGTCATAAAATTGTTATGAGATTTTTAGTGAACAATAATGAGTAAATACAGTGTTACATGTAAAAAAGACATGATTCAAACACATGTCTTTTATAGCAATATGCATACATTATGTGAAAAGTGACTAATAATATGTTACATGTAGCTATTTCTGGGCACTCAAAATATTCTGTTTGTAGACGTTATTGATAACATTTTATTGGAAACAATAACTTTTATGCTTGCCATCTCACAATTGTTACCCACCTAGTTGTTGACATTTAATGTTCTCATTCACAGGTCACATTGATTCCATTAAAACTTCCTTGGCATTGCTTGGTAAGATGGGCATTGCCGCGGCTTTTAACATCATTTACATTTACACTGCAGAACTCTTGCCAACTGAGGTAAGAAGTCTAGCTTTTCAGCAAGAATATGTTCTTATTGTTGCTGTATAGAATTTTCAGTTTGTCTGTGCTATCCCTGTACAATTTTGTTTGCAGAAAGATTGAT
Source organism: Ptychodera flava (assembly GCF_041260155.1). Taxonomy (NCBI): domain Eukaryota; kingdom Metazoa; phylum Hemichordata; class Enteropneusta; family Ptychoderidae; genus Ptychodera; species Ptychodera flava. Next base: position 1,287,654 of record NW_027248352.1, read on the forward strand.
TTTGAATATTATTGCATTCAGGAACACTGGTATTGGAGTCTGTGCCATGGCAGCTCGTATTGGTGGAATACTAGCACCAGCAGTTGTACCATTGGTAAGTACATGTACAACCAAACCCTTTAACTACAGTCAAACCTGTCTTAGTCGTCACCTCTTTATAATGGTCACCTTGCTGCGGTCCTGTGGCATTTTACATGTTAAAGGCCTTCTACAGAATAGACATCTCTCTTAGGCTGCAATTACAAAGACCTCTGGAGTGGGTAGATGAGATTTCTAGGAGAGGAAGGGCTCAAAAACATTTGCAACATGCCAGAGGGGGATCTGAAAAAAATTGACATTGCAAAGCGGGGACATGAAAATTTATTGATTATCAAATTCTTTTCCAAACACTTTCTGGCACTTTCATTTCTGCCATTTCCATTTTTGGGGCGCAAGTTTTAGGGTATTAGTTATTGATGATTCAAGCAGCCAACTTGAGGCAAAAGATTTAGGTTGTCATGATTTCTACTTACCTTACCCTTCTGTTGTGCACTGTTATTGTTCAAAACTGTCCTCTATAATGACTAAAAGATTCAACTTAACCTTCCAATAATAATTTTGGAGATAACTTATTTGATAACATATTCCCGTTGACAAGACATTGGGTCTGGGTCATTGTCAAATGTTCATGTCACTGTATGTACGTTTTTAATTTTTGAGGACTTTGACCGAATACAAACTATTTAGAATAGCAGTGTCAACAATAACAACTGGAATCTTCAGGTCAAACAACCTTTAAATGACAGTTTAGGAGATGATAACCTTTGTGTCCAAATCCTTGTGAAATGACTCTAGCTGGAAAAATACATGACCACCTTCCCTCAATGCAGAACTGTGACCCTTCAAAAGTGTTCAAAAGAAAAACAGTGACTCTATCTAAGTGTCACAGTCAGTATCATGGCAATAATATCTGAACTGACATATATTTCTCAATTGACCTTGAACTTTCATGGAATACTTTTTAACCTCTACAAATAGTCACTTTGGTGAAATTCCAACATCATATTTGATATTAACATCTGCTTTTTCAAACACCCTATTCTCATCAAGTACATTTATATCAATAATCAAACATCAATAATCAAACATCAATAAATATAAAGCTTTTGATGTTTTGTAATCTAAAAAAATTATTCATAAATTTCAAAATCAAATTTCTTGCACACACATGCACTTGTAATAACCCTAGTCCAACACATACATTAATATCAATAATCAAACGTCTATATGTACATAGATTTATTTATCTTTGTTTTGTAAAAAATATTCATAGTTTCCTGATAGGCTACAAGGTATAGTGAATCAACATTTTCGGTTAAATTCCAAAATCAAATTTCTTGAACACATATGCACTTGAGACCACCCTTCTTCTAATCAACTACAATTATGTCAATTATTCAGGGTCCATACATGCACAAATATTGCTTGTTTTATATTGGGAAATAATTATTCACATTTTTGTCATAGACTCCCATGTATAGTGGATCAACATTTTGATAAAATTTAAAAATCAAAGCCATTTCCTTTACTACAGACATTCTTGTAGTTGTTACCAAATTGCCAGAAGAATGCATGCATTAGGTTCAAAGGTCATCATGTTAGAAGCAGTCAAGCTCACTTGATATCCCAAATACAGTGTGTGGTATACATGTGTGTGTTCATTTAACCTTAGATGTGTGTATCTAGACATCTATAAATTTAGTAAAGTCAGCAGTTTTTCACCGCTTGTATTCCTGTGGGTACATGGGATTCATGAAATTAAGCACAGAAGTAAGTATATTGACTGGGTATTTTATGAGCGTCTTGACCTAGCAAAGCAGCAATTATGCACGAAAGACAAATTTTACGCCCTCATAGTTCATGCACATGTTTAACATTGTGCATTATGTGTGATAGATTTCAAGGACAGGTTTTTCAAGTATCTTCGACCGGGCAAATCCACAATGAAACGTGGGTTTGTTGCAATGGTCCATGCAATTCCATGCTAAAAAACAACTTTTTACATCTTTATATTTCTTATACATCTTTAAACATTGTACATTTAATCTTGTGACTCAAGGGTGAGAGTTTAGCTTTCTTCATATTTGGTGGCACTGGATTCACAGCCGGAATGTTTGACTACCTTCTACCTGAAAGCCTTAACAAACCCTTGCCAGAGACCATCGCTGATCTGTCGCAGACAAGTTCAAAGGTCACCAACAAGGAAGCCATGGTGATGGACGAGCAGCGAGTCCAGGATGTAGAGAGGAAAATAGACAAACTGAGTAACCATGACGACACAGCATTTTCAGAAAACGATGATTAGGAAGGTTATCTGAAAAGAAGTGAATGAAATGTCAAAATATTCTTGTTAATATCTGCAAGACAGGGTATAGAAAATTGATGTAATGGAATAAGTTTTTATAAGGTGAAAAATATGGTTGCATACAAGAGAAAAAAGCAGATATGAACTGAATATGCTCACGTGTTTTACAACAGGTTCATTAATAGTAGTACGCTTCACAGAACAATAAGATATATGTTATCACTAATGAAGCAGGTTTTTTCAATATCGCACAGTACTCTCAGATTTTAATCACTGATTACAAAACTTTGTTTAATATGCAAATGAGCTTTTAATTAGCTTGACACTGCTCAATGCTTCATGGGACAATTAGAAATCCATCAGATCAACATTTGTAGCATGTTTTATTAAATGAAGTATTTTTGAGTAATGTCACTAATTACAAAGTTTATTAAATATGCAAATAATCCTATATTAACTTGACACTGTTGAATGATTCATAGCAGAATTAAATATTTATCAAATCAATATCAATATTTGGTGCCGTAATTTCAGAGTTACCGGTGTATACCTAATTACAAAGTTTATTAAATATGCAATGAACCCTAATTAACTTTACACTACTAAATGCTTTACAACACAGTTAGATATCTGTCAGATCAGTATACGCAGCAGTTTTCATCTGATTTGATGCAGTTATTTCGGAGTTATATGACTACTTATACAACTTCATGAAATATGCAAATGAGCTAATTATTAACTTGACACTGTTCAATGCTTTTCAGTACAATTGGATATTTATCGGATCAACATCTGTAGCAAGTTTCATCAAATTTGACGCTGTAATTTTGGAGTAGTATCACTAATTACAAGTTCATTAAATATGCAAATAAACCCTTAATTTACTTCACACAAGTAAATGCTCTACACCACAATTAGATATCTGTCGAATCAGTATCTGCAGCAGATTTCATAACATTTGGTGCATTTATTTGGAGTTATATCACTAATTACAAAACTTCATAAAATATGCAAATGACCTATTTGTTAACTTGACACTGCCAAATGCTTCTTAGTACAATTAGATATTTATCAAAACAATATCTGTACCCAAATTCAAAGACTTGGGTGCCGTAATTTCAGAGTTATATACCTAATTACAAAGTTCATTAAATATGCAAATGAACCCTTAATTAATTTCACACTACTAAATGCTTTATACTACAGTTAGATATCAGTCGGATCAGTATCTGCAGCAGATTTCATCACATTTGGTGAAGTTATATCGGAGTTATATGACTAATTACAAAACTTCATAAAATATGCAAATGAGCTATTTATTAACTTGACACTACCCAATGCTTCTAAGAATGCTTCTAGTATAATTAGATATATATCAGATCAATATTTGTTGCAAGTATCATAAAGTTTGGTTCAAAAAATTTCAGAGTTATCTCATTAATAACAAAAGTTCATTAAATATGCAAATGAGAAGATAATTGACATGACACTCACAGTATTATCATAATGTTCTTAGATTGTCATCTGTGAAAAGTTTCATGAAATTCTGTGCAGTATTTCTTGATATATGTCTACACTGTCATTACCGTCTCCATAGGGAAACCATTGTACGGAAAAAAACGATATTGCATAACTTCATTAATATGCAAGCAACACTAACCAAAATCTAATCAGTTCTTGCAAGTAGCATATGGTACCTGTGTACCAAATCTGACTTGAATCCGTTCAGGCGTTTTTGAGTTATCGTGTAAACAGACAGACAGACAGACACACACACACACACACTAACACACAACAACACACACACGGACAGACAGACAGACATCGCTATGACATTAGCCCACGTGTTTACACACGTGAGCTAACCAGACACCAACTTAATCTCTTTCAATAATTAAACCTTTGCGACTTCTATGGCAAGGTATTTCTATTGGTGTCTTGTTCTTATTTTTAATTGTTTGTTTTCTGGTTTGTCTTTTTTGTTGTCAAAAGAAATGTAAATGTTTATAAGCTGTAGTGTACAACATGAACAGAGTTCAGCTTGGATAAACAGAGGAGCGGCCACTTTACATAACAATGCATAATTTGAATATTCTTTTCTTGTGAAAATGTATCAATTTGTATGGTTATTAACATATGAATAGACTGCTGGCAAAACTGGAAGTGGTCCACCCTTTGAAGGCATGGTTCAGGCGTCAGATTGCCTTGCCAGGAAATTTACTTACTGGATTACAATGTCCATGGAAAACAAAACGCTATGACACCTTTATAATCTTCTCACAGACTAGAACAAACTCGATCCGTGGGATTGAGTCCCCTACCTTTAAAATCTCCTTATGGAGAACTCTGGAGGTGAATATTAAAGTGTACACATTTTTTGTACGTACAGTATTTCATAAACATGACAGGTAATATATGATGTTTTCCCCAACTTTATCAGTACAACTAATACTACTGGCATCTTTTTTATTGTCATAAACTGTTGAAAGCAAATTACACCATATTGCCACGCTGACTTGCCAAAGGCGTCGATTTGACTTCCAATGAAACAGATATGAAAAGACTGCCCTGTATTCAGAGATGAATTCATTTGGATTACAATGGAACACAAAACACACCTACCTCTGGCATCCAGGAAACAAGCCTTTTATTCAAATATTGTATTTTCAGCAATTTGATTCATAAAAATGCACCTACTTTCAAACTAATCTCAGGGTCTGCATTATCGCGCGCCAAAGATGAGTCCCTGTAACGAGGAATGTACGTTAGGAATGACAATCTATTGTATGTTCTTAAGTGTTGGGAAAATGTAACCTTGAAAATCATTCTTTTCCCCAAAAATACAGGGTCTTAAAAGCAAAATATGAAGTTCTGAGACCATGCGCCTATAAATGTGTAATTTGCAAAATGTATGAACTAAGAAATGGCAAAATTCCTACAAAATATCATTTGTTTGTGATTCAAGTTAATGTGAGCTTTATATCTTTTTAATCGTTTTCCTGCCAGACAGTCTGCAGTATTACTACCCAATTTGTCAAGTCAGTAAATCAGTAAGTCAGTATTGAGCCAAACCATACGTAGTTTTGACCTCCTGGCTTGGTATGTCATGGAACCTTTGGTCCATAAAAATTGTGTTGACAGTATTTCTGTTTTAAGGGGCCCTCACATCTTCAATTTTATTTTTTATCAGTGTTCACCAAAAATTCATCTTCGTAGTGACATTTGGAATTTTCTGTTATATAACTGTTCCTCATGCTTGACTTTCTGCTTTCCAAAAAACTCATTCTTTTCTGTAAAGTATTTTTCATAAAGTATCATTAATATTTTCACAAAATGTGAATGAAAGACATAAATGAACTAAAGACTGTGATTTCACGTCTTGATACTTTCTGTAACTTGCCTTCCTTTAAGTAATAAAATAAATCAAAATCTGCCAGATGTTTCAACTCTGTTTTGTAAAGGAATTGTTGTTATTTCTTGTGTAAATATACTTTACAATTAGTTATTTCATTCCTCAAGAAACTCTTGTCTAATCTGCATAGCCTGCATGTATTACTCTCTCACCGCCTGGAAACGACATCCTAATGATTTGTATTTCCTAACAATTAAAAATTTGTCTCTGGTATTGTCTTGTTGGTCTGTGCTGACTTTTTATGCGCCTAGTTATTCGAAGAGTGTCGTTTTAAAAGATACCAGAATGACTAAGTAGTGTGACTGTAGTTCGATGTTTGCGTGCAGTGCAGAGGGGCAGGAGATTTGGGTCACATATGGACGTTGGGGGCGCCGTATCTCCGATATTATGACATGACCCGTTCCTAGAAACGACGTAATACATAAAACCTTATATTACTGGCACACCGGGGCTGATTAAACCCCAAGCAAACTAGCTATTTTTTATTATTTGATGATGTGAAAAAATGTTAGCAATCTCACGCGAAGCTTCTTATGGCCCCTCCCTGAAGACTACTCGTCCAGCCGGTGGGTTACTCGGGGAAAATGTACCCCTGAGAACGTGTGGATAATATAATTTAGGAGAGTTAGCTAATGTGACTAGATGTTGTCCTGCTTAATTTCGGATAGTTTTGTCATGGTAAGTTGTGACATCACTAATTATGAAAGACGATAAAAGACATTTTAGTATTGCGATTTGTCCGAAACGTACCTGGCAATATTGGTATTTTACGTACCACCAGCTTTTTTTCCAGGCCTGTAAATTGAACAAATCTACCTACTATTCCGAAGGTTTTGGTTTGAATCTCAAGTCGTAAGGAATATTATTAGGCCTATATCATTACTTTATTTCTGATTTTATATCTGCGCATGTACATACAGAATAGAAAAAGTCACAGTGGGAGAAACATTTCTCTTTCATTACCTTTTGTCACGACTCGCACTTATGTGAAAAGTAGTGTGACGCAAAAAATTATCCACAAACTTGTAATCAACGGCGAGAATAAAGTTTATTGAGAGAAACAAAAACATGCGAATTGACTGAGTTAGGCAGTAGTTTTATTTATTTCAACACACAAAAAAACCAGAAAGTATATTTGTTGGGTTTACAATAAAAATATTAACGAAGAAACTTCACAATTTGTACCTGATAACATTAACACTGTTAGATTTCTTCCACTATGCACTTGAAATGTTCCGCACAATGTTTATCCACCCTTTCAAAACATGTTGAAAAACTATAATTACACTCTTTTGGAGTAAATTTCCTACACATTTTATTCACTTCTATTTAGTTTCGACTGCCCAGTGCTCGGGTTCACGCTTCACAGGAACAGCTTCTTATATACGGTCTCAGGGCCTCATTAACTATGTGTCATATTCGTGGTTCACTTGTCCGTAAAACGGGATTTGTCCTTGATGATAATGACTGCAGAAACTTAAGCTTTCCAAATTTTAAGTATTTACAATAATACAAAGAAAAAAATCAATAAAAAAAACAATCTAACATCATTTAAATCGACTGGCAAAAGTGCCCTTTCGGACTTCAAGATCTGGCCCGGCCCTGCAGCAGCTGCCAAAATATACTCTCTGACTGACTCTCTGATAGCGATATTGTTCATACCGCCCTCTTGCGACAAGACATCTCGCTTACATTCGGTTGATGTGGTCATTCAGTTGAAGCATGGCGACCTATCAACAAGGTCGCCGCCCGCGATCGCTATGAAAATTCCTTAAAGTGCGGAAACTATACCTATACTAGAGCAATCAAGACACCTGTAAATACAAAACGGTCATCGGAATGTTCAGGTATGTTTTCGCACGCACATTTCAGTGAAAATCGTCGAGTTTTTCGGGAAGGTTTTACCAGCACGGATGCAACTATCAAACGACGTGAAATCTGCTGCTGCATAATTTTCTAAAACATGAAAAAAGCACAAATGTGAATATTTTCTCATTAATACCCAATATTTTGTTCATGTTAGGGGAAAAGCATGGTGTCTATCCAAAATTGACCAAAAATACCATAATTTTTACATTTTACTGCTAAAATTCAACGTCTTCAGCCTGTCGTTTGCATCGTGTTGTGTAAAACCTAGTCTGGAAAGTTGTGGATTTTCACCAGAAATATACCTGCAGACTTGACGTGTTATATTGTCATGTCTGCTTCTATGTATGTTTCTGTACACTCATGCACACATCTGTGAAAGTCAAAAATTACTCTGACAAATATTTCACAAAATATTGCAACAGGCTGCTGTCAGAAAGTTTACAAAAATCATAAATCATAATTATAATAACTTTATTGATGTTATTCCTCCAGGTGAACGCTTTTTTTTACCAAACAATTTGACTAAAACAGTAGATAATTTGGATGAAACATGAAGTTTCATTTTGACAGATGTCAAAATGAAAACTTCATGTTTCATCCAAATTATCAGTAAAATATGAAAAATCATATCAATGACAGCAAAGATTACAGCCTGCCAGTTGCAATGTGTTGTGTAAAATTTGTCAGAAAATTTGTAGATTTTCACTAGAGATATCCCTGCAGAGTTGACATGATGTGGTGTCATGTCTGCTTATATGTACAGTAGTTTAACACAGCTTCTCTGTGTTACAACTAATCTGTATGGATTATCCTTACACAGTGCAATGTAACGGGGATTCTTTAACTGACCTTGACCTTTATAGCTGAGAAATTCACCATCACAATTGAAGTGAACCACTCTATTCCCACTGTAATCACAAACATATATGCCATCTTGTTGGTGATCAAAACACAAACCCTCTGGCCACTCTAAGTGTCCCTTGCCAATGTGTCTTATACTTTGCATCTGGTGATTCAAAACATGAACACAATTCCTGCCATAATCTGATACAAAAATACATTTCTTATTCACAATCAGATCCAAGGGAAGACTGACTTGTCCTTCTTCAGTTCTTGCAATGTGTTCACCAGATTTATTATATTTTCTCACATATCCATTCCAGTCACCAATGAATATAAAACCATCAGGACTCAAGCAGATACCTCTTGGATCAATTCCTTCTTTGTGTCCAAAACAGTTTAAAATCTTGCTTTGTCCAGAACTCACCACAACTTGGCCATTCCCTGGGTCACTCATAAAGTATTGGTCATTGTCTTCATCCACTGTGACATTCCATGGATTAAATGACTGGGAATGCATGGAATTGTAAGATGAGATCACAGCAGAGTTGGATTGGATCAATAACCTGAACTCTATGATTGTCTCTATCACATATAACCCATTGACCGTTCTTCTTGATGTATATTCCTCTGGCCAGATTAAATTGTCCTGGCATTGATCCAGACCCAAACACTTCAAGGACACTCCCCTTGACCGGATAGCCTAGGGAAAACAAAAACAAAGGTCAAAGGTCAAAATGCAAACTACAATTTCTATGAAGTCAAACATTTTCAGATCTCCCAAATTTTGACTGAATGCAAACTTCTTTTGTTTACACAAACACATGGAACATTGAAAGGAACAACTTCTTTACATGTTAATGTTACTCGCACGTTTCCATGGTAACATATTTGCATTTTATTGATGGAAATGTGATTTTCAGTCCATAAGGTAAGTCATTGTATTGCTGATCAGCTCTTTCTTTAGAGACGCCACGGTTGCCAGGTTGTAAATTGCTTTGTTGTGTTTTGATGTCAATCACACCTACATGTTGATGTAACTCACATGTTTCCATGGTAACATATTTGTATTTTATTGATGGAAATGTGATTTTCAGTCCATAAAGTAAGTTACTGTATTGCAGTGATCAGTGATCAGCGCATGTTTAACAGAGAGAGTTGCCAGGTTGTAAATTTTTTTGTTGTGTTTTGATGTCAATCACACCTACATGTTGATGTAAGTCACACGTTTCCATGGCAACGTATTTGCATTTTATCGGTGGAAATGTGATTTTCAGTCCATAAGGTAAGTCATTGTATTGCAGTGATCAGCGCATGTTTTACAGAGAGAGTTGCCAGGTTGTAATTTTTGTTGTTGTATCTTTACCTCAATCACAGATACATGTGTATGTAACTCACATGTTTCCATGGCAACATATTTACATTTTATCAGTGGAAATGTGATTTTCCGTCCAAAGTTATGTCATTTTGTTGCTGATTAGCTCATGTTTTACGGATAGAGATGCCAGGTTGTAATTTTCTTTGTGTGTGTTTGATGTCATTAATTAATCACAGATACATGCAGTGTCTTTGTTTATCTGTTTGTCTGTGTATTGCAACTATTAATGCGACCAAACTTGTTTTTTAATTTGTTTTCAAATATTTTACTCCTAGTATTGTTTTTTGTTTGTTTTTCCAAATTCTGCATTCCAAAACACAGTCCTGGCAGTCCATCTCTCTGTACGTCTGTTTGTTTTGAAGTACATGCCATTGATTTGGTTGTTTGTTTGTTGATTTGTTTGTTTGATTTTTACATGCCATAGTTTTATTTTTGTTTGTTCTTTTCTTATTTTTGTTCAAAATATATCAAACTGTACAATATTTCCAGGTGTATTTACATGTTTATTGGTGTATTTTATTAGAAACTTTAACAAATGTTAATCAATTTCCTTTTCTTTGTCTGAATAATTTATCACATAGATTTGCAAACATAATCTATCTTTCAATATTTATTTGTTTATTTTTTGTTGTGTATTGGCCATACTGGAATTTATCGTTGTTTTATAATTACTGTCTTTCAAGGTTGTTCACATTCACAAAACCTGTGTGGTATAATCTGTGTTTCCTCTGGCTTCTAAAATTTTTTAGTAAATTTACGAATTGGGTATTGAAACTTTTCGTAAATTTTGAAATTCATAAGTAAACTTAACCGTTCCAATACGGAACATGTGCTTAGACAGAACTATTTTGAGGTTTGGGGGCCTTCAGCTCTCAATCAACTAGCTGCTTCCTTGCATTCGTATATTTACGAATCAACAATGAAAAAAATTAGTAATTTTACGAATTTGAGAGTGGCAGAGGAAACAGATAATGATCATAATGTTTAGTGGTTTTATGTTACCATATCAGCTGTTCCTGGATTGTTATGTTTCTAATTTTCTCAATACTTTATGTGTTCTCATCATTTTCTTTGCTTCTAAGTTCTTTATTTCATCTCTTTGCATGCAGGTGATAGCATACTAAATTGCTTTGTGAATCACTTTGTACAATTATGAGTTCGTTTTTTTTCTGAATGTTGCACTCTTCATGTTTGTGATGTACTGTGTCCGATATTAGCATTTTTACACTCACTGGTTTTGAAGGCTTTACCAGAATGATATTTATTTAATATTTTCAATTCCCCTTGTCTAAATAATTCCAAAATGAAACATCTTCAGTCATGTTTGTTTATGGTGTTGGACAAAGTCAGTTTTTAATTTGTTCAAAGTTAATCATTTCAATTTTCCGTGCATTTGCAAAATTTATCATGGGGGTGGTTGCAGCTATCTGGAATGTGCTGAAAATATTATCAACCAAACTAAAAGGTTATTTGTGCCACATTTTCTGTTTGTTTGTTTTTTCAAATGTCATCATTATTCTATTCAGGCCCAATAATTTTAATTGCTCACACTGATAGGTTTTGTTATTACTCTGACTTTTTTCTGATGGCCATGCTAACTTTTGTTGTTGTTTAAAACATTTTGTAATCATTTGCTGAGACACACTATCTATTCAGCACTCTGTGTTACTGTAGTTGTTCAGTGTTCATCTATTTTGTGCTTAGCAGTCACAAAATATATAATCATGCTTGTTTCATGAATGTTTCATTGTTATATGGAAACTGAAAATGTTGAAATGATTTGTTAAAAATATGTGGTCTATTTTTCCAAAGCAACGCATTTTTCCTCCATTCCTTTGATAATGTCACATACACTCAATATTCTTCTAAGGTTGCTGTCAAAATCATTTAATGTAGATGTATAATAAGAACCTAGCAAGAAATTTTGTTGAATTTAATCAAAGTGTATTCAAATTAGTTCAATTTTTAAACATCCCGTTGTTTTTTTTTGTCCTTCATGGTTCCACAAGTTGATGTATCTATAAATGTAAAATTCAACTGTTATCTGTTTTATATCAAAACATTGTTTGAACATTTTCTCACATAAATTTAATGCCTCAGAACAAAGGATTCTTTTGTCCAGTGTTTTCACTGATGAAGAAAATATTCAAACATATTCTATACTGTAGAATATATGTGTTTGTCTACTAGCTAACTGCTAGACCACAGGCTGTCTGTGTCTTCTATACACCAACACTTCCTCACAACCCAGTCTTTCTATATCTGTCTCCTTCACACACCCATACGAGACAAAGACAGAGATATGAACAATTACATGTGTTCTGTAGTTTTACTGTATAGTACTTGCTATTTAGAACTGAACCAGTCATTAGATCGGTTGATAAATTGCTTTGTTGACATTGATGTTGCTGATGCGTCCATTTCAGTTATTTTGTAAATGTTTCTCCAATTTCTGTGTTGTTACATGCCATTTTTACACTCAACTCAAGAGTGGATTTCACACATTATATACTGTTTGTAGGTTAAGATATTTTACCAGTAACCAGTGTAAAATTATTCACATACAATTTACATAATATTAGGCATTTTTCACTTGTTTTTATACCGGTAAGAGCTAACCAACTTCATATTTGTTATTTTTGCAGCAAAATTGTAGCGAGATTGGAAGGTGAATTCCGGGACACTAACATAATGGGAGATGATATGCTGGAGTAATTCCACCATGGTATCAACTATGATGACACTGATGATGTCAGAAGATGAAGACACAAAGACAGGTGAAGGCGAAATGTGAAGAATGCCGCACCCATACTACAAGTACAGTGGCAAGATGTCTTTGGGTTCAGTTGAGCCTAAAATTCTACATCGTGTACACCATGTACACACAAACCAAACGGCCCTTTTCAGGGCCATCACATCCTCCAAAAAGAGAACTACCGTTACCAAAGTTTTGTTTAATTTGTATCATTCTATTTCTACATGATCAGTTTATTCGTTACTAATTATGGGGGGAGGGGTTAAAATATGAGAGCCAGCTGAAACAGGTGAGTTGCAAGTTGAAGTTCATACAATTAAAACTGGATAGAGGTGAACAACTTTATTACATATATCATGAGGAAAATAGAAAGGGCAGCTCTATTGCATCACAATCACATCAATTTTTGTTTGAATAGTCTTGTTCTCTACTTAATTACTACTGCCTGTACTCTATGAGAATGATTTAGTATACATGTACAAGGCATTTCGTCAAGGTACTGGTGCTTTGAACATCATCACACTATCTATTGAATCAGGACAATTTCGAGCAAGAATTGAGAAAGCTTTCAGCATGGTGCATGATTAGTCTAATTTCGTGCCTTGTCATATGGTTTTGTTCCATTGACAGATCATACATGCTACTACTGTTTTGAATGCAGAACAGAGTTGTCATCATCAATGATCGCCGCTATGTCTGCAATTCTGATCGCTCAATAAAATATTCACAAATCAGAATGCTCGGTAAAGCTGGCCATTAACAGTTGTTGATAGAACAGCGTATATCAGATCATTTTCATGAGCACAGAGCAACGAGTGGTAGAAATGGTAACCAGACGAATGGTAAACTTGAGAGGGGCTTAGTGAAACTGAATCTATATTGTGAAACAGGCAAGATATCAGTCAATGTTTTTACTAAGGTTTGAATTATACAGGTTAAATAAATAGTCTTGGCACCTTAGTGCTGTTAAACGCCTATTACCTAGTCTTTAGGTCTATAGAGCCTGTTTATTACCCGGAGAGGCCATGCGATACCAGAAACACATCACTATTCCTGAAGGCTGTAGGCCGAGGGGTATAGATGTGTTTCTGGTAATGCAAGGCAACGAGGGGTAATAAACGGGCACTATAGCCCGAATAAAGACAGACTAGGTTATAGATGTTTTATAACACACTACAATTACTCATGCTCTTCTACGGTATGTTATTGTTTTAAATGTGCTTTGATGTATGGGCATTTAGACTATACATTAACTTTGTAGAGAAGTTTACCGGGCGATTCTCAATAGCAGGGACAGGAGTGCCAATTTATTCACAAAAACAAGCAAAATATCTGTAGCATACCGTATAACGTCCTTGGTTGTACAACAACAAGAAGTTTTTCAAGTTCATGCTATTGAAATCAAAACTTTTGATGTTTTAGTCAAAGACACATTGCTTATCCTGGTGCTCATTCATCAAACTCTAATCATCTGCCATTGTTTCAAAGTTGCAGACGACACTAAGCGTATGGTCACATGACCGAATACTTTTTCAAAAACTTTTTACCCTAGGGGAATTTTCCCAGGAAAAAATACCCTGTGATGTCACTTTTTTCAAAGCATGAGAGACTATAGTCGTATCTATTTTCTGGTCAGGTGATGTTTTCTGATTAATTGCGACATGGAATGAGTATGTGTCGTGTTATAAAAACACTGTTGACCCTTATGTAACTGCATTTACCTGTGACTTCACATCATTTGAATTTACAAACATGTAGCAGTATGCAACTAATCCCCCATAAATCATAAACACCACATTGGTGACATTTTAGAATCACGGCGGGGTTAAATTATGTCTATCAATATCATGAAATCCCTGCGTGAATCTGTACTCTCAGTCGCAGTGTCCAGTTACTCTCTCGTCAACCATAGCAACTACATTAAGTAAAGTCTGGTAATTCACAGTACAAACCTGTGCTTTGCTTCAGGTACTGTGCTGCAATTGAGGTTCAAACCTGTACTGTGCTTCAGAGCAAAGGAAATTAATATTGTATTGTCTATTCTAATGCAAGGTAGATAATTCAATTCTGATAGTTTAGGAAATAGACAATGACATTCCCAGTTGTATCCTTTCTCCACTTCAAGTACTTTCTTGAAATTTACTGTGTTTGTATTTGAGGGCATTGTGTGTCATAAAATACATTTGCTTTATTATGATCACAAAGAGAAACTCCTCACAAGTCCGCACAAGCACTGTGACACAATGTCACCTCTGTGTCTATCAAATGTCGTGGCTCAGTTCCAGACACTGCACTTTGTGTGACGGTCAATGAAAAATTTCATCATAATTAATTTGGCAGGAGCTGAAGCTAGAAATCCAAAGCCATGACTCAGAGATGACCCATTTCATTACGACTCATACAGAAGTGATTAGGATATGTCAGCACTGATACTGAAGACTGACAAGAACAGTGGTACATTACAGTAAGTCTCACCTAAAATACAGCAGATGAAGTTTCAAGTGACAGTGGAGCACTGTTTTTTTACCGTGGTAAAGGAGAGGATCGAGGTACATACAATTTCGGATGATGTTTAAGGGACCGTCTCAGATTGTCGCAGAAGTTCAAGAAACGAAATTTCTTCGTTTAGATCAAAACCCCCTCCCCCTCCCCCTAAACGAAACTTCAAAAGTGCGAAATGTTCATGTCGCCTGAGAGTACAATGTTGCATTTTGCTGTAGCTGCTAAAGACGTATTCCCCTTGCCACATTACAATTAAAGTAAACGATCAGATTTGAGT
Organism: Ptychodera flava; assembly: GCF_041260155.1. Classification (NCBI taxonomy): domain Eukaryota; kingdom Metazoa; phylum Hemichordata; class Enteropneusta; family Ptychoderidae; genus Ptychodera; species Ptychodera flava. The sequence goes on from NW_027248352.1 coordinate 1,303,031, forward strand.
ACTAACACGGCATATTACTGCGTAAAAGTTTCATTATATTTTACTTTCCCTTTTTGCATGTCTTGTGCTGTTCTTTGTCTTTGTGAACACGCAATTTGTACTTGGTAGGGGCGGTAAATAAGTGAAAAACTTTGACAAGGGGGCCCAGGCATGTTCAATCATATTAAAATGACTAATGACCAGGTGCATAACAAGTGAGACTAAAGACATCTAGTGGTTAGAGCAGACGCTTATAAATAGCACATTTTTGAAAAAATGATACTTTTTGTCTTTGTATAATTTGATGAATGAAATGTTTAGGATACAATGTTCCTATCGGTAAATTGTGTTTGCGGCACAAACGAGATGGAAACAGTTACAAATTTGTTGGCACGAGTGTGCAGTTTTTCTTTAATTTAAAATAAACACACGAAAACTTGTGATCACAAAATAAAAGTGCGAAAGTGAAGTTCACTAATTGAATGGAGGTCAAACACCTTCCCTCCCCTAAACGAATAAATTTCGCTGTTTGAACTTCTGCAACAATCTGAGACGGTCCCTAAGGCTTGTACCTGTATTCTGCAAATTATGTTAGCTACCTGATCAAGGTATTGCTTCTGCAGTATACTCCATGTTAAATGTATGGACCATAGTGTGTGGTTTTATAAATACACATGTGATCAATAAACTAAAACTGAGATGAAGTCATGGGTACTCTGGCAACACCAACCCTAACAATAACTATAGGCTCACAGTGAGTCACTGCTGTGAACTCAAAGATATTAAGTATCATCTACAAAGCAAGCTTAACTATCTAACAGAAAAATGAATTTGGCTAAACCGAAATAGCTGTAAAGTCTATGATATCAATTGTCATATTAGCAATCTACAGCATGATTGGTTTCAACAATTTTTCATTGGAGAATGGATATTTAAGACTGTCTTGTAAGTTTGTATTAAGACAGATATTTGGACTCCCAAAATTTTATATAATCTTTTTAATCTGCCACTTTTGACAGCTCACTTTAAAGTTTTTCGAGTAAGAAAATCTTTGTTTTTCAAAAATCAAAATTTGTTTTTTGAATGGCAGCCATTTTGAATTTCAAATATTGGTAAATATTTGGTAATTTGTTTCTCCAGCACAAACCTATGCACTGTGACCCTTTATTTTTATTCTGGATTTGATAAGATAATGGCTGGAATTTTCTTTGAGGAAAGTCTGAGCAAATGTTAAGTTTATTCACATTCAAGGTGCATACTACCTTAAAGTGTGGGATTACCAATGAATGGGCCAGTATTAGCCACATCCATTGGTTTGCAAGTAGAAATTTTAGAAAAAATCTTTGTAATATTGTATTACTTAAAACTTTAAATATGGACAAAAGACATGGAATGAGAAGTCGTTTTTGAAAAATATTTTCAAAATCTCACCATGCAAGATTTCGAGGTGAAATGGTAAATTTTTTTCATTGCAAAAGAGCCTGTATAAAAATGCTGACACAGCAGATTTCCTTGATGGCTTTGATAAATAAAACACCGTATTGCCTGATCAGCAATACACAGGTTTTCATCTAAAAGTCATTGCTAGGGGATTTTTGAAGAACTCCACTCATCACCATGAAATGGCTATTGTTCAGTCTCACTCAACTGCTTACATGTTAATGTCTCGGGTAGGTTTAAATTTGTCACAAAGCATTTGTACAGAATTTAAGGCCAGAGTATATATGACATTGATGAAGAGGGGAGAGCTACAAAGAGAATGTTGAAAATGAAAAACACTAGCAAAGAAGCGTTAGCTTTTAAAGTTTATCATAGTACTTCATTCAGAAACGTTTTCATGATACAAGAATGACAGTGCCCATCAGAACAGAATAATTGTCTTCTGGCAATTTGTTCAACATAGTGACAGATCTTCAAATGTTTGAGGTACACGTTACCCAAAGAGTCCTGCAATTATTGCAGTATTGCTTATTTTGTATTGATCTTTGTGATGGAGCCAAACAAGGATGTGTTCCCAGCCTTTGGCTTTTCTCAATTCACGTCGCAGACAAAGAGTTGTCTGTGATCACATCAAACAATTCGACAATGAGTTTCTTTGTAATTCATATACACTATAAAAATAATTGTACATAATTGTACAAAGTGACATCAAATTTAATCAGTGGATTGTATGAATATATAATATATGTATAAACATATATATGGATGGTTGATATGATATCAGTTTTGTCATAACTGTGACAAAACGTCAAGTTGCCATAATGTATATATGACAAAGGAATCTACAGTGGTAGTAAATATCCTGAGTGTCTATCTGTCCGTCTGTCTGTCTGTATGTATTTATATATGTATATATGTATGTCTGTGTATATATATGTATGTATGTATGTATGTATGTATATATATATTTGATTATGTATGTATGTATGTATGTATGTATGTATGTATGTATGTATGTATGTATGTCTGTCTGTCTGTCTGTCTGTCTGTCTGTCTGTCTGTCTGTCTGTATGTATGTATGTATATATATATATATGATGTTGTATGTATGTATGTATGTATGTATGTATGTAGTATGTATGTATGTCTATCTGTGTGTGTATGTATGAACGTATGCATGTATGTATGTGTGTGTGTGTGTGTATGTATGTATGCATGCATGCATGTATGTATGTATGTATGTATATATCCCGGGTATGTATGTATGTATGTCTGTATGTATATACAGTATGTATGTGTGTGTAAGTATGTATGCGTGCATGCATGTGTGTGTATGTATGTATGTATGTATGTATGTATGTATGTATGATGTATGTATGTATGTATGTATTTATATACCGTATGCATGTGTGCGTATGTATGTATGTAAAGCACCTTGATCACATGTAGTTGTGGATATGTGCGCGATAGAACCCATTGCAAGCATACATGTATGAACAAAGTGATTTTGAAAAATGGTCAAAAGGTGTGAGCTTATACATTGTTGGACCATAGGACTTTGAAACTTTGTAGAATAATTTGTGTTTTAATGAAAATTTAATGTTATTGAAATCAAATTCATCAGATGAATAATATGCAAGTCGGTAGAATATAAGGGAAAGAGTAAAAATACTAAAATTCCACACTCAGGCAGTATTCACCTTTCGAATTTACTATTTGCTGAAGATGTCTCTTATTTACAATTTTGTTTGAACAATATTGATGGAATGACTGATATGCAGATTGGCAGAACAGACGGCCAAACAGTACATCATAAACTAATCCATGGCCTTTCCACTCTCACTATCAGAAGTAAAAAGTGAAAATTCATGTAACTTCTCCTAAATATTTGTTGTATGTATGTATGTATGTATGTATGTATGTATGTATGTATGTATGTATGTATGTATGTATGTATGTATGTATGTATGTATGAATGATTGTGTGTGTGGTGTGTGTGAGTGTATGGATGGATGGATGGATGTATAGCGGGGAATGGTGTTGAAGGAATACGTCTAGGCTAAAAGGGGACATTTATCAAATCGTAGCAGTTACAAACGATACTATTTTTCTCTCCGGATTGTAATTATGCTGCTGTTCGGCATCTCATGACAACTAAGGTTTTATATTCCATAACTGATTCTTCTTGTATCCACAAACTGATATGATGCTTTGACATCACAATCGGAATTCGTTTATGCGCATATTAAGTATTCCAGCTCATATAAAAATAAATACCAGAGGATAAAGTTAGATTTTTGCCGTTACAGCTGTTTAATTCATTGCCATACTGTGCAAAGTGATCGTTAAACTGTAAATTTTGAACTAACCTTTCTCAACTCGTCTCACATCCAGGTACACTTCCTTTGTTTCTTCAGGGATTTCAGCATCACTAACGATATGATCTGCATACGCTGATAACTTCTCAGTTTTTATCACCAGTTCAGGATTGTTGGTCTCAAGGTCTTGTGTCTGCGACTTCACGTGTAGAAACTCACTAAGAAGTGGGCTTAATTTACGTTCCTCCGCCGTGGCTCTCTCCATAGCCAAAGCTTTTCCAATGTCTCGTCCTTGTCCCTTTTCTCTACACCTTGACCTTCCTATCCCACTACTTATCATGAGTTTGTTGACCTTGGCCTCGAGTTCTTCATTCTTCTGTTCTATCTCTTCATCTGTCAGTAGATGCAGATCTGTCATCTGTGTGGATTCAGAGCCATCTGAAGGTCTTTGGTGCCGAAACGCCAATGTAGGATCTGTACAATACAATAGCTATCAAACCATTTCATATTTTGAAAGTGATATCGCTAAATTCTCACCAGCAAAACTATAAACAGGAGATTCGATGAATCCCTGCGATATGTTGTATCCAAAAGTCAAATAAAAACAGGGGAGCGAATTATTATGTTCTACAAGTAACGTTTGTTAATGTAGTATGGGCCTCGGGGACAGATATTCGGACCCTTAAACATTTACAATTCTTTTTGGTCGACCATTTAATGTTGGGCCTTTTTATTAAGCTCTTGGTGTAAGAAAAACATCTTGGGTCTTAGTATTTGGAAATCGAAAATTTTATTTATCCAAAAAAGAGTAGATACAGGGATGGTGACCATTTAGAATTTAATTTTCTGTAAGTCTTTGGTTATTTATTTCTCTAGTATCAAGATGTGCACGGTGGCGCCCGATTTTTATTCTTGATTTTGAACGATTATAGTTGAAAGATTGCTTGAGGAAAGTTTAAGCAAATGTTTGTATTTCACTTTCAGGGCTTTACTACCTTAGAAGTCGTCCTTGGAGCGATTATTTGGGGAAATTTAATGTCGTGGATGAAAAATTGAATCCCTCAATCAGATTAGCCGTGACAGAATATTCCACACAAGTGAGATCTACCTGGTAAATTTATTAAAAAACGGTTTTGCGATATTCCACCTCAGCCACTTGTTGTGTGAGATTTTTTTCTTCTCAAATAACCTTGATTTCGAAAAAAATTGTAATTTAATAGTGGACAATAAAGAAGGACATCAGTGGAAATTGTGACTCATGTATGATTTGCGTACTTCCCAACACAGATAAAGGACTGTCTTAGACTCTTTCATAACCCCTTGTTCGCTGCAAAGATTCTAATCGATCTAGTCTCAGAAAATTCAGAAACATCGTTAAATTACTGGACCAGTCATCTACTAATGGTGTGTAGAAAGCCAGGGTCTGCTTGCGAGTGTACACTGAGTCTCGTTCACCAATGCGCAAAGAGCATTTCGTTACATGAAAATAAAAATCATGAAGTTATGAAAACATGTGGACAAATTGATCTCAAACAGTTGTTCTTACACTTTCGGCATAGAAGGGTCACCAGAATCTTATATGTTGGCAACTCAAACAGTGATGATTAATTGCTACCCATTCCCCTTAGATATATAAGGCATTATCAAATCAACAGACCTTTCTTAACTCGTTCTTGTCCTACCAAAATTTGCTGCAGTGCTTTCTGGTGTTCCGTCTTTCTCATTTCTTTCTTTTCTTGCAAAAGCTGGTCAAGTAAGTTTATCTGACTCTCAGTCACATCATCTCCCTCGCTTCGAAACGCCTTCAGGAGTTCTCTAGCTCTGTTTACTCTTCCGAGTGACGTGTCTGTCTTCTTTGGCTCAGCAGATTCTGTTTTCCCATGACCTGTCTGCTGCTTAACATCATGCGTAGGTATCCCTAGAGCATAGCAAAGTACAAATCTATGAATATTTAAAAAAAGTAGAATTTAAGCGTGTAAATATTGTTATTAAAAGGCAGGAATACATTTATGACCAGGAAACCTGATTTGTGGCACACAGATCAGTAGTGGATGAGACAAACAAACGCTGTCTTTCTGGGCCTTGTTTGTTGGTGGAGATGTACATTGTTGGTGATGGACAAGTCAAGGATATTCAAATGACACTGCACACCATTGCTATCCGTTCTAATCTGGATACCACGGAGTTCCACAAATTTCTGCAATATCACCTACACCACAAAATTAATGTTGTATTTAAGAAAATGAGACTTAGTTTTGTGAATCAATCTTTAAGTTATTACCAGATAACGCAAGTTATCTGATGACGCTTTATGAAATTTTGCTTTCTAAAATCTGACAATTTTACATCTTCAGGTAAAAAATAACTAATAATAAACATAGTCTACATATACTTTGAATAAAACAGTTCTTACAAACTTACAATGACCATTTGGGGGGAAATCTTTTAAAGGAGCTAACTTGCAAAATGTTTCTGCTATATCCATTCAAAAATATATTTTCATAACAAGGGCAAATTATTTGTTTATTTCCCGAATGATGTAAAACTGTTGTGTATTGCTGTCCACAAAGGACTAGAAACAAAAGCTAAACAGCTCTGCTCCTGCAAGGGATCAACATTTGCTGTTGCTTCAAGTACGGCAGCAGTCAGGAGCTCTCAACTTTATTCTTAAAATTAATTGAAACCCTCTTGGTACACAACGAAGACTTGTCAAACTTTATGAATCAATATCCAAAAATTGCCAGGCGTCTATTGCAATCGTACAAATTTTCACTACGACAGAGAAGATGTAACGCTTTGCCTTTGAAGATACGTAATTAAATACTCTAACCTCACAATTATAATAAAATATACTACCTTACTAACTGACATATAAATAAACCTTACTAACACATTCCACATAACCTCAGATAAGATTTGGTACAAGGGAGAAGAAGACATGCAATGATGTGTATAATTACCATATTTTTGGATCAGTTCCTTTCTACACAAAAAGTATTCCTCATAGTCAATGGTTACGTCAATTGCAAGATAAAACGCCCCAATTTTATCCATGAGTTCATCAGACAGGAATTCATCTTCCATCATATCCTGAAGTTTACCATTCTCGTATTTTCCCTTAAGGCATTCCAGTGCATCTAATGACCGGCACGCCATTGTATAGAAATACTTTCATGACCAATGTCCTTCACTTCCATCTGATCGTGTTGCTTATCAAGCAGCTGACTAACTTCTTCAGTCTTCTCCTTGACTTCCTCACTTTCATAGAAACCTCTCTCTACTTCAACAACTGTTCTTCCATCTTCTGGAACGACTTCGCTCACTCTAACCTTCACCTTAATGTCACCTACAAATATTGAAAAAATGCAAAATATAACATCGTGTGTGCATGACTTGCACTTAAAAAATCTAGTCAAAGGGACCAAGTCGGCCATTTTTCATGAATTTTGTTTGATACAAAATCCTACTTATATTGTTTAACATGTTGAAAGATACTGAATGCATGGGTGACCATGCATATATTCGACCCTGGTTATATAGGCACGATACAGGAAACCATCGTGAAAATGAATTAGTGCTCATGACCATTAATTCATTTTCGTGATGGTTTCATTTAATTTATCTAAAGCCGGGGTCGAATTTATGCAAGGTCACCCATTTATTCAGTATCTTTAAATATGTCAAACAATATAAGAAGTATCTCGTATCAAACAAACATTCATGAAAAATGGCCGACTTTGTCCCTTTGATAACCTATTAAAGCCGTTCTAAGACCAAGTTAATATATCTTGCTGATATGTTGTATGTGTATGGGTCCATTGATATTTGAGTGTCAGAAATACTATTTATGCAATTAATTAATACTCTCTGTGGAATTAAGCAGACGATACGTACCTGGATCACGTTTCTCTAATTTTTTTTCCTAGAAACGAGTTTCGGCTCTGCCCCTTTAGTTTCATCACCTTTGATGGTGTACAATAACAATAGATAAATAAATAAATAAATTAATTAATTAATAAATAAACGTAAAGACAAAGCCCTAAAATTGTAATTCCTTAAATGGAGGATGGGTTAGAAATATTTGATATTAACCTGCGAAGGTGCAGTGGCTTCCATCATGTCCATTAGAAAGAAGAAAAAAATATTATACAGGAAAACTGTCAAGTAAAACTACTTTGTGAATTACCCTTGTTGTTTATTAATAACTAATCTATTCAACAGAAAACATACCTTGTGTATTATCCGCAGGCGATTTGGGAACTTCTAAGGAGGTTCCATGATAAGCCTTTGCATCATCCCTTGTTGCTTGGAAGAAAGCATCGTTTACGTCCTCTAATTCTTGCTTCATATTACTTTCCATAGTACTTTTGATATCACACGCCCGCTTGAGCGCTTTATCATAGTTACACAGGCATTTCAAAATGCACTGCTGCAAAGTATCGGAATCACTCGTATCCACCACGAGCTGTTCTTTGTGTTCAGGGAAATACTTCTTGATCAGCTCATGACTCATCGATTCCTCTGGAATTATGATAGGGACGGCAGCAGACATAGCTGCAAGTGTTAGGTTGACATAATGTACGGAAGCTGGAGGAAGAAGGACAAGATTTGAACGGCCTATTTCATCTTTAAGGGCTTTAGCTGATGGCATTCGAGCAAGAACGACTTTTAACTTGGGATGTGGATCCATACGGTCTTTGAGATCAGATTCCCAGCGCTTTGGTACTCCAAGAATTCTCCATTTCGGTGGTGATTTATAGTTTTTGTGGAACGAATCTGCAACTGCATTCATAGCTTTCACGACAACACTGTTTTTGTAAGATCTTCTAATTCGTGTTCTTGAAACAATGAAAGAATTTGAAATTCGTCATCATCATCAACAGAATCGGGAGAAGGAATCTTGAAATTATTTTCATCTATTAACGGAGATAATCTGTAGTGTTTGATGTTTGGAGATGTTTTGTACAATATTTTGTACTCTTTGAAAATACTGCCACCAACAGAAAACACGTAACGTGAATCTTCAGCTTCTTTGCACAGACTCTCTCGGCGCAATTCAAGCTCTGGAGCACCACAACTAGCAACGACAGGGGTAATAACGTCCCTGCCGAATAGATTTATCAAGTAGAATGCTGCCTTGGGAAAGACATCTCTTTCGATTTCAAAAGCTGCCTCCGACGTTATCATTCCGAATCCGAAAACAAATCTGACATTTGTCAAATCTTTCAAATTCGGAAAGTAGTATTTGTGTTGGTACAGCCACTCAGGATCAGGCGTTCCACCTTTGACCTTGAACCTTCTAAGGGGTGATGGCGGTACGAGCTCAACTCCATATTCTCTAGCTTCTTTGATTTCATCTTCAGTTGCTGTTAGGGTAGTGCAGTACACAGCTAATCCCAATTCCCGAAGAAGACGTGCCAATAGATGAACAGCATCAGTTAGCCCTCCCTGTAATGGACCTCCCCAATTATGGCCGACTATCAGGGCTTTGTTTCCATATGCTTCCTGTGTAAGTGCAGAAAGAATATAGTAACAGAAAAAACAATATTAGTTAAGTTATAATTATACTAGGTGCCGATAATTCGACTATTGATTATTACAGAAAAATATGATATGTAACAGAGTTAGATAAATAATGGTGATTCTTCTAATCCCTTTAATATAAAAGAATTGCCAATTGGCTTTGATGGAATACACTGCCTGAGAGAGGAAGACAAACTATGCCGAAATGCGCACCCAAAGTATTCAGAGAAACACGATTTGCTGAATGGGTTTTAGTGCTCGAAAGCGTATTTTTCACTTTTCGAAATATACTACCTTACCAACTGACATATAACCGAATATCAATATCAAAAAATTGGCAAGCCCATTCTGATAACACCAAATAATATGGACTTGTAAAAATCGTATGACCTATTCATTGACGTGATAATTTTCAAAACTCTGGGGACTATTACCCTACTATTGCAAGCTTCCTTAAAGTGTAATTTCACCGTACAGTGTGCGGCTGGAAAACATTTCCGGCAGAGATAAATATTGGCAATATTGTGTTGTCATGACGACACACCTATGACACAGAGTGAAGTTATTTTTTCACAACCTTTAGGTACCGTACTATAGAAAGTCAAACTATTCCACTGATGGTTCAGTAGTGTTACCAATGCTCGTCTCAACATTTCATGCCACTAGTCTGTAGTTATGTAAATTACACTACAATTCCATTTGGACGATTTTATTGGCCTGACACCTATGTATCAATAGTTACACGTGTAATGGAAGTTTCAACCATTAAATTCCACAGAAAACCATTTTAAAGTAAGAAACACGATACAATCTTACAATGTATTTTCTTCAATACAAAACCAAGCTGCTTTCAGAGTACCGTCACAATTTGTCAATTTCAACCACAGGGTGTGGCAAGCAATATTAGTTTAGAAGTTATGAATGTAATCAATAATGTCATGTATTACATTTTTTTCATGATACAAGCCATACCTGTGTCTAGTGCGTGCCTATTACTTTACCCTAACTATCTGTGTATAGTATTTCAAAGAAACCAATCTGTATCTGTTAATTGCCCTCCCTAATCCTTCCATTAATTTGTTCTGCCGATCACTGGCGCGGAGGCTTATCGCCCTGATCAAATACCTCGTTAGCAGCTCATAAGGTAGTTTTCCTTATGAGCTGCTAACGAGGTATTTGGTCAGGGCGTTAAGCCCCCGCGTCACTGATCGGCAGGACAAATTAATGAAGGGGATTAGGGAGGGCAATGAACAGATATAGACTGTTTTCTTTGAAACAATATACACAGATAGCTAGGGTAAAGTAATAGGCACACACTAGACACAGGTAAGGCTTGTACAAGACATTTATTGATCATATTCATAACTTCTACACTAATAATTCTTGCCACGCCCTGTGTTTCAACATGCGACCAGAGTTACAACTCACGATCACAAAGTACATTTGCATTAGCCTAACATGTCACACATTATGCATCATGTATTATCATAAGACGGAAATAATTTATTTCATTGTCAAACGAAAGCAGCCGGTTGATACGCAGTTGAATGAACATGTCGTCACACAAAGTTATAAATCTAGTTAGCTTCTCATAGGTAGCGAAAATTTTACCATTTGTGTCGGAATTTCGCTAAGTTACACATCAACAAGGCAAAGCATATTCGGTACATTACGTCGGCGTTGTCATTGCGACCATATGAAGTTCGACAGAAGCTTGAAAGGACAAAGTCGCCCATTTTTTTCATGAATTATGTTTGATACGAGATACCACTTATATTGTCTGACATGTTGAAAGATACTGATTGAATGGGTAACCATATATATTCGAACCCGGTTTTAGACACCACACATGAAACCATGGCGAAAATGAATTAGTGGTCATGACCATTAATTCATTTTCGCCATGGTTTCACTTAATTTGTCTAAAATCGGGGTCGAATATATACATGGTCACTCATTCAATCAGTATCTTTCAACAAATCAGACAATATAAGTAGTATATCTTGTATCAAACAAAATTCATGAAAAATGGGCGACTTCGTCCCTTTAAGAGATCTGATTGCTAATTAAAGAGAAAAAAGAAAACTTATGATTAGCATCCCCAACCAATGGACGAAACTTTTAGATTATGCAAGCAAACACAGTTCGGAATACATCTTCAAGGATCATGGTGGAAGAAATTCATTGGTCCTTCAATAATGGATTTCTTTCTTCTCTTTAGTCACTGAAAGCAAGTACACCACGGCGGCGGCTATATTGCACTTGCGGTAGTTGTGCTGTGGAGCCTTAAAATGGTGGAGAATAGGCATTGGCGGCAGAAAAGTACAAACTAATATTGTTACTAATGCAAAGGACTCTCCAGGTACCTTGGATTTAGGTCATGTTTGCTCTTGAAAGATTGAATGTAAATTGCATTTCTACTAGTGTACTGTGCAAACTTCAGAACGTATAAACCAAAATGGCGTGCGTAAATGATAAAACTAACACTCGTGTACTCGTGACTGTGTTATTATTATCATCTCCGGACTTTCTATAGTCTTCTTCCTGCCAAATAAGCATTCTACAAGTCTGTGTGCGTCATTAGCATTATAGCTTTCTTGCAAATACTGACATAATTAGTGTGTCCTGCTATAAACATTATGTATTACGTTATTGTCTGCTATTGTTTATTTACCATACTCGTTCAAATCTAAGACTCTGCCAAATTATAAGACTCCTCTGGATTATTTATCGATTCGTAAATGGTCGTTAATTGGTATGCATAAGACTCTCTGGGTTAACCCATATTCTGACAGAAAACAATAGAGAAATGGAATCGGCGACATCTGCCATGTGATTTGATTGTCGAGTAAAATGTCATTGTGTGTGTGTACTATGCTCATTCCCTGCCGGATTAAGTAGGAATCTACTGTTGGGTTTTGAAATATATAGATCATTTTGTTACTCGAAATCGTCAGAAACAAGCAGTTCAGACTTTGTTGATATACAACGAATATTTAAATCGTTGTGTTATGGAATTTTTGAGTGGAGTACGACTTTTTCGATAGCATAAAACTCAAAACGAGCGCTGGGATTTAGCTACCTAAACGAACTATAAAAGTCGAATTTTAGAACCCCTCTCTGATGTACGACATTAGCTTTTCGTTGAAAGTCAAACTAAAAATAGCAATAAGATATCGCTACCATAGAAAAGTCGTATTTTGAACGTCTCAATCAAGTACGATTCAACATTTGGATACTCTTTCACCACCACATAAGGGGGAGTTCAGTTATTACGGCCAGGGGTGGGCCGTCAAGATCCAGTGTGGTCATTTTAATTTGAAATGTGCAAAGATTTATTTTTCAAACAGCTCAGAGGGGGTCAGTTAATTTTCATAAGTATCCGTCTCGTCAAACAGCAGTTTCAGTGTTCAGAAATATTCTGGGAGATAAAAATGATTAGCTGCGTGATTTCATTTTCTGATGTCATTTAACTGTAAATCTGAACAAAAGGATAATTATCTGTCACATGAACATCTTGAATTGGCAACTCTGAGGCTTGTCTTATTGTAAATCGAGCTCAACGAGGGCAATGAGCAATTCATATTACTTACAAATAAGAGATATAGCAAGTTTTGTCAGGGAAATTATTTAACAGTTACCTGTAGACTACTAGTACCATGAAAAGTGAAATTATACTTTTAGGTGAAATTCCAATATCACAATTGTTGTCAACATCTGAAATTTCAAATACCCTTTTTGATTCAAGTACATTTGTATCAATTATCAAACATCTATAAAGGAACAAATTAATTCAGTTTAGCATTGTAAAATATTATTCATAGTTTTCTCATAGACTCCAATGTATAGTGAATTAGCATTTAGGTGAAAGTCCAAAATCCAATTTCCTGCATACATAACAACTTTAACCATCCTAGTCTAACTACTTTAAAATGAATTATCAAACGTCTATATATATATACAGATTAAGATAGTTTTGTGTTGGAAAAAATATCATAGTTTCCTCATAGACTACCATGTATAGTTAATCAATATTTCAGTGAAATTCTAAAATCCAATTTCTTGCACACATACCATTTGTAACCACCCTAGTCTAATCAAGTACATTAATATTAATAATAGAGAGCACAAAAATACACAGATTAACCTATTTTTGCATTGAAAAAGTTATTCATAGTTTTCTAATAGACTACCATTTACAGTGAATCTACATTTCGGTGAAATGTCAAAATCCAATTTCAGGCGAACGCATCAATTTGTCACCACCCAAGTCTAATAAACAGAACATAAATACACAAGTTTACAATATTTGTATTGGAAAAAAATTATTCATAGTTTCCTCATAGACTCCCATCTTAGTGGATGAAATTTTTAGTGAAATTCCAAAATCAGATTTCTTGTACACATAATGTGCACCTTTAACCATCACATTATAATCAAGTACAAGTATGTTAATTATTTTACGTCAGTATATACACAAGTAGAGCAAGTTTTTCATTGGAAAAAAATTTCACAATTTTATCATAGCCTCCCGTGTATAGTCGACGAACATTATTGGTGAAATTCTAAAGTTAAATTTTTTGTCCACACACCAGTTGTAACAACCCTATTCCAACTAAGTACATTTATGTCACTTATCAAATATCTATAGATGCATAGATATACTTTTGTATTGAAAAAGTATTACATAGTTTACTCATAGAAAACCATGTGTAGTGAATTTACATTATCAACAGCTGATTATCAATTCAAACCAAATATCACCTGGTTTTTTACTTGGTGATGTTTTTGACATGCCCAATGGAAGGGGGGGGGGGAGTCAGTGTGTTTTTGAATTACGCCACGGGCTCATACTTGCATAAAATGCATCATACCGTCCACAAATAGCATCACTCAGTTTCGATTTTTTGTGCCCTTTGAGCACACAACTAAGCATTAGAGATATATACCACAGATATCTGGTTGTTTACAAAATGAAAGTCTCTTTTGCAAAGCATCATATCAACAGCGAATTGTCTCATAATGTCACATTTTCTGCGCGCCCTTCGGGCGCGTAACCTTGATATATCAGAGATATATAGCAGAGATATCGGATATTTGCGAAGTGAAAGTATTTCTAAAGCATCATTCGACCTGCAAATTGCATCATTAAATTATAGTTTGGATGTTTTCAAATTGTGTCGAGAAACGTTATACAAGATAGCTACTTCTTAATTCCTTGACAATGAAGACAGATTGTAATCTCTTCAGTTCCTTCCAATATCCTGTGTTTACACATAGTTTTAATTCTTTCTGACGTGTGACTCATCTCTAACCAATCAAAGTCAAAGACGCTTCTTACTTTCCCGCCAAAATCGGCTATATCACAGCCTGAATTAGCCACTTTACTTTAGTATATGTTTATGTACAGCTTAGTATATATGTATGCGTATACTCAGAGCGCATCGCTCATCACTGGATCTGGTCGTCACTTTTCCACCCACTGATACATTATGTTATTGTAGCAGTAGTTCATCGTAGCTGTAGTAATAAAGTTTGAAGAAATACAGCCGACGCCTCTGTCTCCATCACTTGAACTCAAAAGATCCTGCTTCGTAAACAATCCCACACATTGTTTTTGGTGCCGAGACCAGGATGAGTTCAAAGAAGAAGGCAAAGTCGAAGTCAGCACAAGCAGAGGAAATTGCAACCCAGCTACGACCAACCTAAAGAGGCCACGAGGAGTCTACCGCGGAGTAGTGACTAACCAACTCAAGAAAGCCGAAACCACAATGTCTGCGTTTCAGGGCGACCCCGAACAACTGTTCATACTGGAGATGATACTGGTAAGAATAGAGGAAACGTACGAAGAGATACACAAACTCGAAAGTTTGATCATCGCTAACTCCGAAGATGGAGACATCGAGACATATCTGCCGACCTCCAGCAATTCAACGAAGAGACACACGAGAAGATATTCAGAATCAAGCGTTTCATCGGAGAGAAGGAGAAAAACCCATCGAAGCAACCCCAAGTTCAACCTTCAGGCAAGCTCGGACACCGCCCGTCTCAGCACCTCACAGACGGTAAGTCTACCAAAACTTCAAACTACTACCTACGTTCAGTGGCGACGTTCATCAATGGATGACTTTCTACGATAGCTTCAAGTCCATGGTCGATAATGATACTGCGCTAGAACCCATTTAGAAATTTCATTATCTGCGCGGTCAATTAAAGGGCGAAGTCACGGACTTAATAGCTGGTTTGAGTATTACGGACTCTAATTACCAACGCGCCATTAATGCGCTTAAAAAGCGTTACGGACAAAGACACAAAATAATTCACGCGCACATAGATTCGCTATTAACTATGCCGAAGCCAAATTACGATCGCACAAGTCTGAGAAAATTCTACGATGATATAGAGAACCACATTCGCGAGCTAGAAAACCTCGACATTACTGTTGACAAATACGCTGTTATGTTAGAAAGGGCGATCTGGATAAAACTACCGAAAAAGATAATCGCTGTATTCAACGAACATTACGGAGACAAAAGCTGGGAAATCGACGAACTTCGCGACGCACTATGGAGACACATACTTTACGTGGACGAAGAAACCGAATCTACGGAAACGCCAATAGCTACCGCGACCTTCTTCGCGAACGCCGAGACGAACGCAAAAAGCCGCCATGTATCGAAACCGAAAAAGCCGAAAACTTGCGCGTACTGCAAGGGACCACACTTCCACAACGACTGTACGGTAGTAACCGATCGAAGCAAACGCCACGAAATCGTTAAAAGGGATAAATTGTGCTTCAACTGCCTCGGGAAACACAAAGTCGGAGACTGTAATCGAAAGGGAAATGCTTTCGCTGCGGAAGAAAGCATCACACCTCGCTGTGTACCACGGAATCGAGTCACGCTACGACGGGACCAAGTCCCAACAATCAGGTTACGGACACTCAAACGCACGCTACGGGACGGGACAAATAGAGGCGACGACAAGCCTACCTCATCTACTCAACCTGTCACGCAGATTGGAGTAAATTTCGCGAGAACGGAGAGTAACTCAGGTAAACGGAAAATGGAGCCAGGCATACACAAAACTGCCGAAGTTCCAATCACTCACGGTCCAAATACTATCAACGCTACGGTATTGTTCGATGAAGGTTCGGACATTTCCTTCATTACACGGGATCTAGTAACGAAGCTAGATATGAAGCCACAAACCTCGGACGTATACGGATTAAAGAGATTCGGTGACAAAACTGCTAACGCCAGATCGTTTGAAATGGTAACATTCGCACTTCAGACACGCGACGGTCCGAAGTCAATGAGCGCGCTAATCGTTCCGGAGAAATCAATCAGCGTGAAAAACAAAATTTCACGTTCCGTATTGAATTTACCTCACATAAAGGGTTTAAAATTAGCGCGCCAACCCTCTAATGCCGAATCATTCGAGATATCGCTATTAATTGGAACTGATTATTACTGTGACTTTATCAAAGATGACACTGTATGGGGACCGGGCCCGACCACCATCCTAAGTTCAGTGGCTACGTATTGTCGGGACGCACTGGTATACGAAACGCGCCAAACGCCGAGGCGACCACTCTACACATCGCTACGACTACAGTTGAAGAGGAAATGAAACTTCAAAACTACTGGGACTTGGAAACAATCGGAATAAGAGACCAAGTAAACGCAAAGGACATTGAGGTAAGCGAATTCGAATTATATCGTGATACGCATTTACGAGTTGAAGACGGAAATACGTTGCTAAGTTACCATAGAAGGTCGACCACCCGCCATTGCCGACAAATTATCATATTACTGAGAAACGCACACGCGCTATGGTGCGTCGGTTAACGCCCAATTTATTGAAAGTATACAACAACATCTTAATTGACCAACAGTCTCGCGACTTTATCGAGGAAGTCGACGACGATGATAAAACAAACGGACATTATCTTCCCCATCGCTCAGTAAAGAAGACTCGACGACTACACCCATTCGTGTTGTATATGATTGCAGCTGCAGACAATCAGATTCACCTAGTCTAAATGACTGTTACAGACTGGACCGCCACTTCTTAACGATCTCTCATCAATTCTACTCAGATTTCGAGTGCATGACATCGCGCTCAGCAGTGACATCGAGAAAGCATTTCTCAATGTACGTCTTGACAAAAATGACCGGAAATTCACAAAATTTCTCTGGTTATCTGACCAAGCGACCCTGAGAGCCCGTTCAAAGTTTATCGATTTAAAACCGTTCTCTTTGGCGCGGTCTGTTCACCCTTCATATTGAACGCTGTTGTCAAAACACACTTGGAGTCAAACAATAACACTCCAATCGCCGCTGATCTTAAAGATAATATCTATGTTGATAATGTCATCTCTGGTGTTAACAATACTACGGAAGCTACGAAATACTACACTGACGCAAACTCTCTCATGAAATCTGCTGGATTTAACCTTCGCTCGTGGTCATCGAACAATGATGAAATACGCAAATTGGCAGCTAAGGACAAAACGCTGGAAACGAACACCAACGTGGGTGTTCTCGGAATGCGCTGGTTAACGGACTCTGATCAACTCGCTTACGCTAAGAAAAAGGATGTGAAGAAATCGGACTATCTCGCGACAAAGCGCGAAGTCACAAGTAACCGCAAGTTTATTCGACCCCTCGGATACTTTCACCCGTTCTGACAAGTGAAAGCAAAGACATTTATTCAAGATATATGGAAGAGAAATTTAGATTGGGACGAACCACTAGAAACCGACCTCGCAAATCGGTGGAAACACATAGTATCGGACTTCAACGCGAGCACCGAAATCAAGATCGACCGTCGTTATTTCGCCGAGAATACGAGCGCCGATCATGAACTACACGTATTCGCAGATGCCAGCTGTAAAGCTTACGGTGCAGCCGCATACCTTCGCCGCGGTGACCAAACGTCTTTGGTCATGGCAAAAACACGCGTCGCTCCAATCAAGGAATTATCACTGCCCTGCCTCGAACTTATGGCAGCATTAGTCAGTTCTAGACTACTACGCTTCGTTCAGGACGCTTTGCAAGACAAAGTCAATATCACAGATCGTTCGCTGTGGTCGGACAATCAATGCGTTATACATTGGATAACACGAAGAGACAAGAAACTTCCGGTATTCGTTGCAAATCGAATCAAAGAAATTAGAAATGTGCCATGCACGATCAAATATTGTCCAACCAAGGACAATCCAGCCGATTTATTGACACGTGGAATCTCAACCCGTGAGTTAGAGGAATCCATTCTCTGGTGGCAAGGACCACCCTGGCTAAAACAAGGTGATTGGCCTATCTGTCCCGTGTTTGACAGCTCAACATATCATGTATCTACTGAGGAGGATGTCGGTACCCTCAGTGAGGATTACAATAAGCCTAGTGATGACAGAAGCAAACCTTCTGTAAACGGAATTCAATTAATCATAGACGTCAACAGATATAGCGGTCTCACTAAGTTACTTCGCGTAACCGCATTAGTCCTGCGTTTTATCTCAAACCTAAAACAAAGGGCAACTCGCAAAACCGGACTGATAACCGCTGACGAACTCATACTTCGTTCATACAGGCAAAAATTGAAACGTTCAGCGACTTTATTTGTGATTTGTAAACACAGGGGATTAATAGTTTGGGTCCGCTCGTATCCATACTCACAAAATTAAGCCATTGTTTTGATATTTAAGACGTCTTAATGCGCCCTCTCGAGTTCAAAAGGTGTGTATGGCCAAGCATACTGCATAACAAGATGGCTGAAACGAACGACGTCGTACTGGCTGTAAAGAATGTGAAAGAGGCTCCCCACCTAACTATCCAAAATATTTTTGTGTCGAGTTTGTGTTTTATTCGTTTCTAAATGTGTTCCTACATTCTTATCCGAATGTTTGTTTCGCCTCACCATAAGCTTTCTCCACACAAACAAAACATTACTGTACACACTAATCCAAACTTCCCTACAAATATCCGAGGTGAAACAAACATTTTTATAACACAAACAATCGGATAAGAATGTAGGAACACATTTTAAAACGAATCAAACACAAACTTAATGACTCAATCGAATATTTTTGTTCCCAATTAATAAATCATATAGACAATCTCAATTCTCGGTTTATGGCAATTTTTGTCGACTGATAAAAGTCTTTTCATCTTCAACATTCCATTCTAAATTCACCTACGGTATATAATATCCTAACCTCCTGTGACTTTCCTTCTAAACGTTGATTTGCCTGTGCACCAAAGAGATGCTGTATTTTATGCCAACGATGAAAAATATGTGAAGAAATAACCATGTATCAGTCAGTACGGCAGGCGAAACCCGACGGCCATACCGATTGGAGACAGAGCAGAGTAGATCGAAAAGCAAACGGGGTGTTATTATAGGAAAGGCGGTGACTTATTTTACAGCTGAATAAAATGCTGTCTCTGGTTGTGTAAGTCTGTTGATCGAAATATATATTTGTTCCCAGTTGATTAATCATGGGGGATGGCAGTCTCGATCTCCCCTTTATGGTTCGATATTTACTGACTCGTTCCCTCTCATTTTTGTCAATCAATGAAAGCATTTTCGTCTTCCATATTCAATATTACTTTGACCGATGTTACATCCTGACCTATACTGTCATTAGTTTTGACCAACGTACAAAGATATTGCCCATGCGTCCGGCTGATGAGATGTTTTGCAAAACGGTGAAGAAATGGGGGCCGGGAGACATCGATGTCAGTCTTTCCGGACTGTTTACATGTAGCTAATAGGGGATATCAAAGGAGATGAATCAGTTAGTTGAATAAAACATAACTTTTCGGACTTATTTTATGTCAATTTTGTCAACGTCGGACTTTTGATTCAAGGAGAAACCAAAATCACCTACAGAGATGTCTGTATTAAACACGACGAACAATTGGGAATAGTTTGTTATGCTACTGTCGGTCTCAGTCGTGGTGTCTCTCCCCTAAAATTTCGAAGCTATAGGTCTACACTTGTCGTTTCGATTCACAGGTAGCGGTACACCGATGACCAGATATTGTACTGTTCTTAAAACTAGTCTAAGCAATTTTACGACACTGCACTATTTGCCATCGTGTCTCCCCGTGAACGTCCTTGAATCTATGGACGTGACCATTGTTTTACTGCGCCCATTAGAGTGTAAACCCCTGTTCGTTACCAGCAGAATACTTTTTAAAGTTCTGTACATCAGTGTACACTGTGTGTATAAGCCCTAAACCTAGTTTAATTCAATTATGGAAAGGTATTAAAGAATAAAGGGTCGTTACAGTTGCTAAAATTGCGAGAAAACGGCACTTTTTACTCAAATAGTCTATTCACAAGCTCTATTGTTTTAAATCACGTCCATGGTGTGCTGTTGATTTTCATTCTTTCGTGCAATTTCATTCGCTTGAAGCAATTATCCTTTCATTTGACTGCTCTGTGGGACTCTTCTGAATATGTGTTTTGGATAAAAAGAACTCTACAGTGAAAGACATAAACTTCGACGGTGATAGGTATACAATATCGGTTCTCGACGGTGATAGGTATACAATATCGGTTCGATGTGTGAAGATATACAGATTACAAGTTATTTTAGAAGTTCTAAAAACCAGTAAAAATAATTCTGCGCGCCACTTATTGATAATTTCTTCTTGTGAACGTCCTTGAATCCGTGACCGCGACCATTGTTTTCGAAGTGTTCGACGGTGGATGATCGATATGTTACTGAACTATCGTGTGATTGTTTAATAGCATGGTTAGGTAATAGACGGTGTAGTCTGTAGAGGCGATACGGCGAAATTCCACGGCCCAAGGGAGCGTACATCGCATGGTTTCTTACAACGAACCATAGACAGAGCCGTCGGTTTCCATAGCTACTACGTGAAATCCGGCCTCACCGATGTCCCGGGCCGATGTCCCTGTCCTGATTCGGAGAACAACTTTCAAGCTGCGTGTTGAGGTTCAGATGTCCGATTTTTTCATATTCAAAAGGCTTATTGATTTACAGAGAACGCCCGTCTTGTTTTTAGCTTTAACTTAGCGCAAGATGGCAATTGAAAATTCAAAGCCAAATAGCCAGTGGGAAAAAAATAGACGACTCGCTCTCACCAGCGGTCGAGGTCGCAATGAAAACAAAATCGAAGTCTCTGAAATCGGTATCATTGCTCCGCCATGTTTATTGTTGGTTGTACGGCCAGTTTAAAGTCACAGACTTTCTTCAAGGTAAAGTTCATATAATTGCCATACCGCGAAGTTCCCTGTGCATTTCAATATGTCTATTTGGAAGCAAAAGCGCCACGGACATTCGATCGATGGTGATGAACTTTCTCCAGGGCGTGACATGTCACCAGTTACGAACTTTACCGGTTTTCGATACGAAATATGCAATATATTATCAGCGTTGTTCACGTTGTGTTTTGAGTTTGATATGGAATATAACAGGAAAACACTAACAATTAGAGTGACGATAGAGACCATGCCCGATACGGAAAAATTGACATCAACTACTTGCAATGAGCAGTGACCTGAAACTTCAGACTGATATATAAATGTCGACAATATAAAACATTGAAATGCCGGAGAGAGAGAGGGAGAGAGAGGTTTACGCGGTCGCGAACTGATTATACTCTTTCGGATATGACTTCGGTGTAGACGATACACAGACATCGAAAATGTACACCTACTTTCCAGAAATTCGACTAATCTTATAATAAAGAGTGGAACAAATCCAAAAGTGTTGGTGGAAGTAAATCTTCAGATGTTGGTTTTCTAAAGTTAGATAATACTTACAGAAATATGGTCGTCATAGTCTTCTTTTAAAACTATTATCTTCAACACCACGTTTCTTATGATCGGTGATGTCATTTTTTATTATTTTTACAAACTTTCAATGCATCAAACGCTATAAGACTATCTCATCTGCCTGTCAAGGAGTTACAATATATTTCCAAGGGCTGGCACACGATGTCAACTTACGTGTCGTCCGTCGAGCGGCCGGTGGCAGTCTCACAGATTGTTCCGTTTGTAATCGCGGCCACTTTGATTTTGATGTGACACCAACGTGCGTTTGAGGTTTTTTTGTTACGAATTTGTCGACCTCACAAAATTTCACAGTCCATGCTTTGAAGCAGTCTCAACATGGCAAAAATGTCATGCTTAAATTTCATCCTCGTCGTTCCAAATTAAATTCGACCACTAAATTATTTCGGCAGTTTTAATTTCCTATTAATTCGACGTTTTTCAAATCGTAATGAATTTTTTCTGGTCGAATTGATAGGGTTTTTGGTATCAAGCTTATCTCTTCGTCGGACCAGTATACCGCGAGATGTAGTACTGTGTTCGGCAGCCATGGCGAAAGTGAATATTGTATATTGGTTGTTGTTTGTTTTATGTTACAAATACCTGTCGCGTGAGGGCGTTTGAAACGCTTCTGAAGCGGCTCAGTCTGTCCACACAGCGATTTGCGGATAGAGTTAATCCCTACAACGGCTCTGGTCGGGCCGACTAAACCGTCTCAAATCTGAAACGCTTCAGAACCATTTCGGAGTGTCCACACATAACTTTCTGTGTCAGTATTGGCCCAGAACCGTTTCAGAGACGTTTCAATGGCCTGTGTATGAACGGCATATTCAATCGCGCTGAGATAGAGTGGATTAAAGATGTACAAAGACAAGTATTCGCCGACATCGCAAAGAAAATACGCGATAACAAGAAGAAGACGTTGCTAAGCAGACAACTCGGACTGTTTACTGATAAGACGGCATTCTACGTTGTGGGGGGAGGCTACACAATGCTCCCCTGGACTTTGTGACAAAGTTCCCAATTCTACTACCCCCAGCTCATCGGTTCACCGATCTCGTAATTTTGAACGCACACGCACGCGCGCTTCACTCTGGATTACAGACAACGGTAACCTACATTCGACGACGCTTCTGGATAGCCAAGATTCGCCAGACCGTGAAAAAATTGCTAAGAAAATGCGTCACCTGTCGGAAAACGAGCGGCAAACCTTATCAAATACCGATACAAGCTCCGCTGCAATCGTATCGCGTAAACGACGCCCCTCCCTTCGCAATTACTGGAGTGGATTTCACCGGAGCACTATTCGTTAAATCGCCTAACGGTAAGGAAACAAAAGCCTACATATGTTTGTTCACCTGTGCCGTGACTCGCGCCGTTCACCTCGAACTGGTACCTGATCTATCTACGGGATCATTTCTACTCGCCTTCCGACGATTCGCAGCAAGACGCTCGCTACCCTCGAAGATGATTTCGGACAAAGCCTCTACTTATTTATCCGCCGCGGATGAAGTACGGAAATTATTCTACGCGCCAGATGTGAAACGCTATTTAGCTAATCGACGCGTACAATGGTCCTTCATACCTAAACGCGCCCCTTGGTTCGGAGGTTTCTGGGAGCGCATGATCGGACTGACTAAAAACGCGATAAAGAAAGTACTCGGTCGCGCCTTCGTTACATTCGACGAATTTAACACTATTGTCACAGAGATTGAAACCATGTTGAACGACTGACCTCTCACCTACTTGTACATGGATTCTGAAGACACGACGCTGAGGGACAGCCACTTACAGGAGTGCCACACTCACTATACGACGACGACGAACTTTCGGACCCAACCTATGGAAATAGCAGCAGCTTGAACAAACGGTACGTACGCATTGCTCAATTACAAGAACAATTCTGGCGTCGATGGATTTCAGAATATCTACCTGCTTTACGTGAACATCACAAATTGAACGGAACTACCAACAACAAAATCAAGGTCGGAGATGTTGTTCTAGTTCACAGTGACACTGAACGACGAATGCATTGGCCATTAGCCATCGTGGAGAAATTAAACTACGGAAAAGATGGAATGATACGATCTGCGGAAATCAAGACTACGACCGGACTCACTAATCGTCCTATTGTGAAACTTTATCCCCTTGAAGTGAAGGCAGACACTTCTACATTGTTACCAAGCAACAATGATACGGACACAATTCTGCCTGACCCTAGTAAAGGTCAACGACGTTCTACACGTACAGCAGCAGCCATCGCACGTTGTGGGATACAGACCTGAACACTAAGTGAACTCTATATATCGGACAATAATATTGGACACTATTTAATGGATCCTATATACTCATATATACTCACCATATGATATCTAGTCATTTTACTCAGTATTTCGATTACTTTCAATTTTTGCATTTTCTCGAGTTTTAGTTTTACGATGATTTTTCGAATTTTAGACTTGATACATTTTCTGTCGGGCGGGAGAATGTTGAGAAACGTTATACAAAGATAGCTACTTCTTAATTCCTTGACAATGAAGACAGATTGTAATCTCTTCAGTTCCTTCCAATATCCTGTGTTTACACATAGTTTTAATTCGTGTGACTCATCTCTAACCAATCAAAGTCAAAGACGCTTCTTACTTTCCCGCCAAAACCGGCTATATCACAGCCTGAATTAGCCACTTTACTTTAGTATATGTTTATGTACAGTATAGTGTATATGTATGCGTATACTCAGAGCACATCGCTCATCACTGGATCTGGTCGTCACTTATCCACCCACTGATACATTATATTTGTCGGGAACGAACTCTGAGCACAGTAAAAGTATCAAACTATCTGTCAATCATTACGTCAGTTTTCACCTCCGGTCACGTGTCTAAGAGTTATTAGGCTTTAGAACTTTCTAGTCTTCATGGCGTGCAGACGTGCGTTGTGTTGCAGCGCCTCGTTGTACTTGCACTGAAGCCAGTCAATAAAGTTCACGTTCAAGTTCAACCAGGTTTATGTCTTCCCTCTCTATCCATCTCACGAACCTAATCAACACATAAACTTTGGTGCCGAGACCACGATTGAATTGGATTAGGAAAGGATAGACATGGCGACTGGACGGGAAGAAGCACCCAAGTTACAGAACGAGGGCAAAACTGCAGCAGCATCAGGAGACCCAGGGCCCACCTCACGAGCATCGTCACAAACGTTCAGGGACGCTCACAGAAGACAAACTGTGAAACTACTTGGGATGGCAGACTCTGCGATTCGTGACGTCGAATCTAGCATCTCGGAGGAAACGAAAAAAGACAAACTGTTGGATTTACAAGGAATTATCAACAGTCTACACATGAAGGTTGACTACCTGCAGCGATTGGATGAAAACATACTTACATCGGCAAGACAAGACGAACTCACAAACCTCATCATAGAGGCAGACGACTACCTGCACGATACTCGCGTACAAATTTTGAAAAGGGAAAATACACTGAAACGGTTATCTACTTCTGAGTCTTCGTCAGCTACCCCAGTGACCCAGCGAGGAAAAACAACTCAGCTACCAAAGCTACAACTACCTACTTTCGAAGGTGACGTACTCAAATGGATAACATTTCACGATTCGTTCAAGTCAGCAGTCGGCAACGATCCAAACTTGACTGGAGTACAAAAGTTCCAGTATCTCAAAGCACAGCTACGCGAAGAAGCGTGAAGTCGATCGAAGGACTCTCAATGACAGACGCAAACTACGAAAACGCACTTGATATTCTGATTAAACGGTATGGGCAAAATCATAAGATTATCTACGCACACATGTCAGCTCTTTGGGACTTACAGGCACCGAGTAGAGAAATTTCCAGTATGCGAAATTTCTACGATACATTGGAGACGCACGTGCGCGGTCTCAAGGCTCTTGGTAAGAGCGAAGATTCATACGGGGACTTGCTTGTTCCGATCATCATGCGGAAACTACCGGGCGAAACACGTACACAAATTTCGCGCGACCACGAGGATGAGTGGAATTTGTCGGACTTACGAAACGCTATACTCAAGGAAGTCGAAGCATTGGAAGACGGCTCACAGTCTGATTTATTCATGGGTTCGGAAACCTACAAATCTCGTTACATTGCATTGACTGCAGCTTTTCATGCTCAAGGGAAAAACCCCGCGAAAAACCGAAATGTGCGCTCTGCAATGGAAGTCATTATCCCAACAACTGTGACGTCATAACAGACATTGATAAGCGCAAGCAAATTGTTACACAGAAGAGACTATGCTTTAATTGCCTCGGCAACCATGTAGTCAAAGTTTGCAAATCCAAGTCGCGCTGTAGAAAGTGTGGTAAGAAGCATCATACGTCGATATGCCACACACCTGTTGAAGCGAAATCAACTGATCGTGTACAATTTGCAGGAACTGGCACTGACTATCAGTTTGGTTCAGTGATGTTGAAAACAGCTGTCACTGACGTACGGCATCCATCAAAACCACACGAAGAGACTAAAGCGACAATTTTGTTTGATGAAGGGGCAACACGCTCATTTGTCACACAAGATCTCGCGGACAAAATCGGCGCAGTTACTACGTCTGCAGAGACAATAAATTTAGCTGTATTCGGCGACAAATCACCTCGGTCGAGAACTTTCAAAGTTACTAAACTAAGCGTCATCGCGGAAAACGGAGAAACCATTCAAATGAAAGCTTTGGTCGTACCAAAGATCGCTGCACCGCTACAGAATCAGCTGACAGGAAAACTCGGCGAGTTAACTCATTTACGCGGACTGAAACTCGCTCACCGCTTTCGGACTGCCCATCATTCATCGTAGACATACTCATCGGGGCAGATTTTTACTGGGATTTTGTTGGCGACAAGATAATACGAGGTCCACCCACAGCGGTATCATCAAAGTTAGGCTATCTGCTCTCAGGTCCAGTACCCGGACGCGTGCATGGTCGCAGATCAGATTCTACATTTCTACTTTTGGATTCATCGGATGAACAACAATCGTTGCAACGTTTCTGGACATTAGAAACACTCGGTATTACGGACGATCCACAAAGCGTCAAAAATGAACTGACATTCGAAACTTATCGGGACAGTTGTATCACCAGAGAAGGTGATCGATACTCTGCGAAGTTGCCATGGAAACAGGACCATGCTCCTCTCCCAACCAATTACGAGATTGCCGCCAAACGCACTCGTAATATGATTCGCCGCTTAGAATCGGACATTCGGGACACTTACAATCGGATCATCAACGAACAAGAGAAGCGAAGCTTCATAGAACGAGTACCGATCGACGACGTTACTGTCGGACATTACATTCCGCATCACGCTGTAAAGAAGGATTCCCTGACAACACCCATACGCGTAGTCTACGATTGTAGTTGTCAGGCTGACCGCCAATCACCGAGCTTGAATCAGTGTATGGAGGCGGGACCACATATGCTAAATGATCTCGTCAGCATCTTGCTTCGTTTTCGATTGAACAGAACAGCCATAAGTAGCGACATAGAAAGGCATTTCTACACGTGGACTTGATGCCGTGACAGACAGTATACAAAGTTTTTATGGCTGTCTGATCCCGCAGACCCAGAAAGCGATCTCATTACGTATCAGTTCAAGTCAGTCTTATTTGGTGCTACCTGTTCACCGTTCATTCTGAATGCTGTAATCAGAACTCATTTGGACACATTCGATTCGACACTGCAAACGCCATCAAGGAAGATATTTACGTCGATAATGTTTTGAGCAGTATCAACGATGATGCGACTAGTTATCTCATCGAAGTGAACGATATAATGGAACAAGGCGGTTTCAACTTACGTGCGATATCAACGAACGATGCGACACTACGGACAATCGCTCAACGCAAAGGAACGCTCCATCCAGAAATGACCACAAACCTTGTCGGCATGAAATGGAATACGGTTACTGACGAAATTGGCTATAAGGACAAGGATACAAAGCTTACAGATCAGAGTGACTGTGATACTTCAGAGCTACACACAAAACGCGAGGTCGTCAAACGCGTCGCTTCATTGTACGACCCACTAGGATACGTATCACCTGTCCACATCAGAGCGAAGATGCTTATCCAAGAAATCTGGAAATCAAATCTAGACTGGGATGAGTCTCTCCCACAAGAAATCGTTACTAATTGGCGAGAAATTAGAAACGACCTTGATCATGTGACTGACACTGTGTTGGCTAGACGATATTTTCCAGATTGCAGTTCGGACAATAACGACTACAAACTCAACTGTTTCACAGATGCCAGTATGGAAGGACGTGGTTGCACTACATATCTGGTCCACGATTTGAAATCATCACTCATGATGGCAAAAAAAGTGTTGCTCCGATCAAAGTAATTACTCTGCTTAAACGGGAATTGATGGCAGCTGTAATCGGAGCAAGACTGACCAAGTTTGTAGACACTGCACTGGCTAGCAGAAACAAGATAACTAAATCCGTTCTATGGCTACACAGTCAAATCATGCTACATTGGCTTAGAAGTGACAAAACACTACCACGCTTCATCAGAAACCGAGTGAACGAAATTCGCACAGCAATACCGAATGCTACTTTCAAATACTGCCCGACGCGGGACAACCCAGCTGACGTCCTCACCCGGGGTATTAACTCAAAGCAACTAAAGGAATCACAGCTATGGTGGAACGGACCGTACTGGTTGAAAACCGGTGACTGGCCAGTATCAAGGCTAATCACAGACACAGACGCGAACGAACAGGAAACGGTTATGGTAGTGAAGGTAAACCCTACTACAAACCACGTGAACACAGACAAAACGCACACGGGAATTACCAAGATCATTGATGTAAATCTTTACAGTTCCCTAACTCGACTGCGAAGGGTACCAGCATTACTTCTACGTTTTGTCGCAAATCTGTGGAATCCTAACAATCGGGTATTAAACCGGTGAAATAACCGCTAGAGAAATCAAATCCGCTGAGAAACTTTGGATCATCGGCGTCCAATCAGAATGCTACGCAGATGAACTCAGACTACTCAAATCAAATGAGAGAAAACACGGACAACTTGTCAAACAGCTGAAACTCTTTCTTGATGAAGATCAAATTGTCCGCTGTGGAGGTCGTCTTCACAACTCGCCGCTGACGGAAACAGCAAAATTTCCTGCATTGATACTGAAGTACCATCACTTCACGCGCCTCATCGTGTTGTATCATCATCGTCGTTCCAAGCACATCGGCTTACAAGGAACAGTCACAACACTACGCCAATACTATTGGATACCAAGTATTCGCATTGTTGTGAAATCAGTCACACGTCATTGTGTCACTTGCAAATTCGTAATCGGACAATCATATCAGGCACCTATAAGGCCACCACTACCCAAGATGAGAGTTACCGATCACCCAGCATTTACCGTAACAGGTGTCGATTTTACAGGGGAACTCTACGTTAAATCGGAAATCAGCAAGGAAACCAAACGCTATGTTTGTTTATTCACCTGCGCTACGACACGAAGTGTACACTTAGAATTAGTGGAAAACATGAGTACTGGTGCATTTCTACGAGCATTTCGTCGCTTCGCTGCCGACGCTCATTACCACATCGCATGTTGAGTGACAACGCATCAACATATCATGCAGCAGCGAAGGAAATTCACGAAATCATGAACTCTCCATCTGTAAGGGGATTTCTCGCGAACCACCTCGTCCAATGGGACTTCATACCGAAGCGAGCCCCTGGTTCGGGGGTTCTGGGAACGGTTGATTGGCATTACAAAATTATGCCTGAAGAAAGTACTGCGACGAGCTTTCATATACGAAGATGAGCTAAGAACACTACTCACAGAGATCGAAGCAGTAATTAACGATCGGCCACTGACTTACGTGTACGGCGACTGCAACGAACCCCTACCTCTAACTCCGTCGCAACTCATCGTCGGCCGAACAATTACCACTTTACCGTACGACGACATCGACGTTGACGAACTACGCGATCCAAACTACATGTCGCAAATTGTCTTTAAGGAGAGATATCATTGTCTTTCAAGACTTTTAGAGCAATTTTACGCTCGTTGGAGTGACGAATACTTAACTGAACTGAAGGAACGATACTTTAATTGCGTGAAGGGCTTCACTACTAATGAAATCAAAGTCTGAGATGTTGTACTCATACACGACGATCAGAAGAAACGTCCGCAATGGAAATCAGCCATTGTACTGAAACTGAAAGCTGGTAACGACGGGTTTGTTCGCTCAGCTGAAATTAAAATGGCAAACGGACGTAACAACCGACGTATCACCAATTAATTCACCTTGAAATAAACACTAGCGATGGCAAAGGAACCAGCCCAGCAACAGATCTCTCAGATTGCTCTACAACTAATCACATCCGACGCTCATCCAGACGAGCAACAGAGGAAGCCATGAGACGAATCAAGGAGTGGAACAGAGTAATTGCCACGGAACACTGACAGACAATTAAAGTCGTATTGAGTTTCACGTGTTAACTTTATCAGAACTTTGATGGACAGTTCTCATGCAAGAAAATAGTTATGCTTGCAACTTTTCATGTTTCAATAGTTCATTGAATTTCATATTTGTTGAGTTAAGTAAATTGATATTTCGCGGGCCGGAGTAAATGTCGGGAACGAACTCTGAGCACAGTAAAAGTATCAAACTATCTGTCAATCATTACGTTAGTATTCACCTCCGGTCACGTGACTAAGAGTTATTAGGCTTTAGAACTTTCTAGTCTTCATGGCGTGCAGACGTGCGTTGTGTTGCAGCGCCTCGTTGTACTTGCACTGAAGCCAGTCAATAAAGTTCACGTTCAAGTTCAACCAGGTTTATGTCTTCCCTCTCTATCCATCTCACGAACCTAATCAACCACAATATATTGTAGCAGTAGTTCATCGTAGCTGTAGTAATAAAGTTTGAAGAAATACAGTCGACGCCTCTGTCTCCATCACTTGAACTCAAAAGATCCTGCTTCGTAAACAATCCCACACAAATTGAAGGTTTGTTTTGAAAATTGTACTAATCATAATGGAATCTGTAGTTTATACACAAAGCATGATCAAATCATAATCTTTTTCTCTTTTCTCTATGCAAACTCAGTATAAGATAGCAACTTGCACCAATATTAAACAAAAAATTGATGCAGTATCATATTTTCTGCACAAAAAAGTCAAGATATTTTTCATTAGGCGAAATAAATTGTGCTGTTCCGACAACATGGCTTTCAAAATTAGGGTAGGTAGGTTGGTAGTAATTTTCTTTCAAATATTTTTATTTTTAAATACCCATTTATCAGAGGTTCAAACCTTGCAGCTGTTAACAGTTCCATCATCAGATTGACTACTGGTTGACGAGTATGTCTGTTTGAATGCAACCGGCTGAATCATATTTCTTTGACAGCAAATTTTACTATTACAGTACGTCCAGTTTCAGACCTGCTTGTCTTCCTTGGTGCAAAATATAACTTAACATGAATCAAAGTTTTTTTTGGCTCTCGTAATGCCTCATCTTTCGCTGTGGCTCAGAACAAAAGTGAATTTACTTCACGTTGAAGTTAATCGTAGCATGGATCTTACCCTGTGCACGATGCTGTGTATTACCGGCGTTATACTGCGACCGCCACAGCCCTGCTGGCTCTCATAGGAAAATCCGGCGACCGCAGTCCCGGTTCGTACCGCGCACGAAAAAAACTACCTTTTCTAACTATTTTCGGCCGAAATCAACTCGATTCCGCTCTTTGCCTACCTGAATAACTCAATCACTCACAGCCTGCACAAATATTTGCTCTCGTGACTTCCCAAACCTCAATGGTCCACTAGATAAATATATGTTTGGTACATGGTGTTTTACATTCAGAAAAACCTTGGTGGTTTTAATCAAGAATTTGTTCGAAAGTTCGTTTCCGAATTACAGCAGACCCCCCCCCCCCCAAAAAAAAAACGATCTTGCCTTGCCATGATCACATTTTCAAATATACGTAACAGTACAGTACATGTGGCACAAGACCACTAATTAATTTCCCATAGGCCACCACAGAAGCGTTGAGCTCGATTTTCCTATTTTAAAACATTCAGCGGCACGAATCCTCTTAACAGGTGTTAGGTCAATGTCAGCTTGACTACTGATGAATTTTTCGTGTGGGCAAGTCCACGGAAATTTTGAGATAGCGATGAAAATAGCGCCCTCAGTGGTGTTTTTGACAAAATTCAGGCTTATTGTTATGATTTCTATTAGCCCTAGAACTCCTCATATTACCACCGAATGCTTCAGCCATTATTCACAACAGTCTGCATTTTGATTCAGGCAGAAAAATATCTTTACAAAAATTCTTGACATTAAAGTTCAAACTAAACAAGCATCCATGCAGGTATCAAAACTTCAAGGTCTGCACTATTTTTCTTCCGAACTATCTTCGTGGGGAGTGAATTAGTGATCTTGTGCCAATGTATTGCCTATCGCTGGCTGCCATAATGTTTGTAACGTAGGTGCAACGATGAATGACGTAATAGGTTTCCAGCTAGTTCTCGCGTGATATTCTCTTTACTTCTCGCGTGAGTGATTTTACGGGTTTTTTTCTTTCTTTCGTTTTTCACTTCTGCATCTACGTAGCTCTAAAAGTCTAGGGTCGGCGGGTAAAAGTAGGGTAATTCGGGTTATTTTAACAGCACAATTTTTGGGCCTTATTATTGATGCAACATTTTTCCTTCCTGTTAATGTTATAGGTTTTTAAATAAACAAAATGCAGTTTTGTCACTAATAGCTGTGCTTATATGCTTCCAACGATACAAGAACAGGTCCTTTCAGATACGGCACACATCGGATTTGGTTACAACTTAGTAAATATAGCTCTCCAGGAGATGTCGTTAGATGGCTGGCAACGGTCTGAAGTTATTAAGTTACCGCTGTTTTCCATTTGATATAAGTGATTGACATCAATCTATGTATAACAGTTCTTGACATCTGGTTATTCATTTTATCATATACCTAGATTCATGTGCCTGTGTAAAGCTATGGGCAAAAGCGCCCTAACATCCGTGCAATTTTGTACGTATCACGCCCCGTCCCAATGCCCGTATTTGTATGGACGCTTCAAATTCCAAACCAACATTTGTATTTAGAACGGTTCAATATAAACAACAGTGCGCCAGATTCAAAACTTGTAGTCAGGCATAGGCAATGGGATCGCGTGCATTTCTGCACTACCATCATTCTGTTTACTATGCGCAGTGCTATCCGCAAACATCTCATTCTAGACTTGCTCTTATTCTGTGGGCATTAAGTATCAAAACATAATAAATTGAAGGACTAAACATCAGTAGACCATCGCGTCAATGGTAAGCTGTTGCGTAGCTCGTGGGATTAAACTATTGTAACTCATTTGCGGAGAAAAGCCAGGTGACTTGGGGCCAGTCTATATCCATTTGTACACAAAGCCAGCGCGAGATAAGAAACACGTTACTCGCTCAAGATCGTAATGGCGACATCGCGGTGGTGGCATCGAATGCTATTTCTAAATTCTAGTGAAATCTAGTGTATACCAAGTGCGTGCCTGTTCAGTGTAAATCACAGTAATTAACGTCACGCTTTTGTCTTTCTTACACCTCGATTTCAACCTGTAGCTCAGTGGTCATGTAAAGTAAAGTAAGCCTTTATTGAAATCGTATCCCAGTTTGGATCTTGATCATAAAGTACAATAAAGGTTTTACAAAAACAACAATGAAAGAATATATATATTTAGGGGTTATTACACGAAGTTTGGGCGATACCGCGTCGTATTCGAGTGATGTGTCCGTATTTTGACGAGTTGCGCAGCAACGAGTCAAAATAAGGACACGTCACGAGAATACGACGCCGTATTGCCCAAACTTTGTGTAATAACCCCTTTATCATACATGCATGCTTTAATTATGACTGTTTTCTTCGGACGTTCCGAAATTAGCGACGAAATAAACTGAAATCGACCTTGCTTGCTTATCGCTGTACTGATAAAAAGTTGGTTGCTAAGGAGTGATAGCAACCGTATCACTTCTTGATATTATTCCGCTGTTGGGCCATTCCACTTCAAAGAAGGTTTATGCCACACTTTTAAAGCGAACAATTTGAATATAAAGATGTCGACACAGGTTTTCACACTTTGAAGAAGATTTATTTTTTACTTGAAATGGCGGTGGATTTAAAAAAATAGGCTGGAGTGTGTAAAATGAGTGTGTTTTCGTGTTTTGAAATATACACCCATCCCTTCGCGAAAGTTATGAGGCCGGCCAAGATTGGGTCAAAATACTCGCGCCGCGCCAACGTTCGATTTCAAACTCGATCATGTAGATCGACCAGCTGAGAGCATAAATTAAGCAAGCAGCTCTGCGACATCATCTATGAATGCACAGTGGATATAATAGCCGTACCAGTCAGTTTATCTCCAAGAATTATACATGTCCTCAGACGTCAAATATGCCGAATTTACCATCTTAGAAAGGAATTTGTGAGCGGATTAGGGAAAACGTGAAGTGAGTACACTGTAAGCCGTAGC
Source organism: Ptychodera flava (assembly GCF_041260155.1). Classification (NCBI taxonomy): domain Eukaryota; kingdom Metazoa; phylum Hemichordata; class Enteropneusta; family Ptychoderidae; genus Ptychodera; species Ptychodera flava. The sequence continues at coordinate 1,337,630 of NW_027248352.1, forward strand.
GTCGTAACTCGTTCGTGATTTTGTTGCTGTACGAATAAAACATTTCAAAGGTATTTACATCGTCTGCTCGTATACTTTCGTCACTGGCTTGCCTAAATAGAACTAAATTTCTTTCACAACAACCTAAACAAAAGTTGTACTTTCCCTAGTATCTTACATTGTCTCCGAAACCCGCACCGGCGGGACCGGACACCATCATGACCTGTGAATCTCACTGACAGGTACAAATCGGAAATATAACATGTGCACATTGTCTGTCGTGAGTATTTTCAGTGCGGTTGCATTTTTATGGCTCATTTATGGTTGTAAACGATGTAATTCATCACTCAGATACTTAAACTCGTCAACAGGAAACTTTTCGTATAGCGGTTCTGTCAATCGAGATCGTAATCTTCGGCAGCGCAAAGTAGACGAAAACACCACCGTATGGGATTGGCCGTGAACGATGACAGGTGTCGGGTCGGCAAAACATCTACATTTTCAATGCGTTCGTTTGTATGTTTTTGGTACAACTACTTGTACCTAAGTGCGATGCCCATGAACTGACTGCAAAGAACAAAATTTTGACCATAAATCACATTCACAATGACGTTTCGAAGTGTCACAAGTCTACGTCTAAGTTTTACATGTATGTGAACATCCCAGCGAAGGTCACGCGTACGCGTAGCTGTAAGTAGTTCGGTTACAGTGAAAATATAATTCGTATTTTCACTAGTTAAAATACGGGTTCATACTAGTAGCGTCTAAACGATAGGAGAATGGCAATACAGGCATAGCATGTATGATAAATATATATATATATATATATATATATATATATATATATATATATATATATATATATGAGGTCAACATATTAAAGGTTCATAAATAGTTTACTTTGTTTTTTTCATTTTGTTTTGTCTGAGTTTAAAACATGTAGGCCTTTGTATGTATTTTCCCAATTCACATAGTGATGCTTTATCTGTCCTCATCATGTCTAATGTCTGTGTAGTTTTTGCAATGAAAAAGAAAATGTATCTCATCTTCTACTATGTTGCACGCGTGCTCAAGAAATCTGCAGTTAGGCCAAAACAAATGACGTCATTATTTATGTCAATCAGAGACGGGGATCGGCCATCGCTTTTCTGAAAAATTGACACAAATGGCGATGAATTCTTGATACCGCACGCACTTTTATCTCCAAGAGAATGCAAAATATTATGTTAAGTACATATTTATCATTCAATAAGGTATATGATAAAACTTTAACGGCCTGACACTGGTTTTGTGGACCTTGAACGTACGGCGTACGGGCCCTCGCACGATTGGTGTCTTCCACCTTGTGACCTCAGTCCGCGAAACTCCTATCAAAGCCGTAAAGACTAAAAAGTCTGAAATACATTCATAGCATATTCGAAGTACTGTATTCAAACTTTAAATTAGAAATTCATATACTACATACAATTGACATGTCAATAATTTCGTAAATAACAGAGTGACAGAATGTCGACAGTGTAACTTTCTGGAAATATATATATATATATATATATATATATATATATATATATATATATATATATATATATATATATATTATATATATATATATATAATATATATATATATATATGTGTGTGTCTGTGTCTGTGTCTGTGTCTGTGTCTGTGTGTGTCTGTGTGTCTGTGTGTCTGTGTCTGTGTCTGTCTGTCTGTCTGTCTGTCTGGTTTACCTTAATGTATTAGGGTCAGCCTATTTTCGAAAGTTGGAATGGAGTCAGCAACTTTTTCATGTCCGCAAAAATTATCCACCGCCCCAAGGCTGCAAAAACTGACCAGTCCTTAAATACATGTAGTTGGGTTCCTTTTTTGGAGCAGATAACTTTCGTTTCGACCAGCTAATGTTCGTACGATCACATTTCGTTGAACATACGGATACAATTTTGAAACTCCGTGCTAAATAATGAACAACTCAAGTCGTATTAATATTCCCGATTGTTTGTTTTAGAAAGAGAAAATCATGGAAAGAACATATCAAACGAAACCCCTCTAAGAAACCCCTCTAATAACCTCTGTGTGATGAAAAGTATTCTATTTGACCTCATGCACTGACACCTTTAACCCATATCGTGAATTAAAGCGCAGTGGTCGTCGCGCTGCGCGCGCGCGATTTTTTTGTTGATAAACATAAATGTTTGTAAAACATAAGTCTTCTCAACTTCAATCGGAGTGAGATTGGAGCGGTCCCTCACTTCGTTAACGCCGTTGTAAGACTCAACATCATGCAATAATAAAATATTAAGTTCGGAAACTAACTTCAGTGATGTATTTCTATCAATAAACCCATGTAAGGCTACGAACATTGAGACACTCTGCAAATTATGTCGCTGAGTTTACTGCATGCAGTCACAGTGAACAAATGGGTTTGATCGCGCGCGGTCACGCTGGTTGTACCATATTTTTTACATCCATGGTTGTACACAATGCTATGTACAGCACAGTAAAAATACATCACCAAAATGATCGGCACACAGTCCATGTAGCCGACAATTAGATGCAAATAATTTGCAGTTAAGGTCTCCTCAACTAACTTTCAGCTGGTTGTTCACTTTCTACTATTTTTATAGTATTTATACAAAGACACAGACTTATTCTACCTGCAACTTAAACTGATAGTGATTTTGTAGCTCATTCTTTACCATTTTTCATAGTTTTCGGTAGCCGGTAACAGACACTTCGTGTTCGTGTCGGCTACATGGACGATCTGCCAAATGATCAACATTGTTTATATATATATATGTAGACCAGCAACAAGCACAATGCCCAACGGCAAGCCAGAGCAGGACACGGGAGATGCTGTTGCAACGATAAGGGAGAAGCTCACCGCGTTGACGTACACGGATATATGAGAGAATCCGGTCCCACAACCAGCTGCACAACGTACCGGCCCCGCGACGACTTGGCCCACGACCCACTGTTGATCACCATTTCGTGGCAAGAAATAGTCAAATGACAGGACACAATAGACAAAACGAGCGGGTTTTCGCGGCATTTGGCAGGAAAATTGCACGGCTACACATAGGGACGTATTGAGAGATCCTGTGCACGGTCATGGCAGAGATCCAACGGCTAGCTAGTGTAGGCCTACCGGTGCTACGAAAACGCTCTCGCAGAAATTTGTATGGCAAAAAGCTGTCATGATATCGTTATACCATATGCAAATTTGTTGTCAACTTACTTTATATTTCAGGCGGGATAACCATTAAGTGAGATATGTTGCTGATAAAAATGACTCGTGAACTGACTTTACAATTTAAAAACTGAAAACTGTGAAAGTATGTGCATTTTTTGGATATTTATGTTGTTGACGAATTTCATCATGTCAAGGCACTTCAGCAATTTTGGCTCTGACGCTTTGCTGCACAAAGCTCTTGCACAACATATTGAATTGGAACTATTTCATTCAGGAGGCTTCTGCGAAGCATCTTGTAATGATATGAATAAAAATGTCGCTTTCTGCAATACTTTCTTGTCAATCAATGTTCGTGAATACACGAGAGCGTGTTTGCTATAATAACCTTATGGAAGTCTAAAAATCAGAGTTGAAGAATCATGAGAAGTTTTAAAGCTTCAAATCCGTCACTAGCTTGAACATAATACCACGGGGTCACACACGCGTACTGCAGTGTTCTCCCTAAATAAAGTAACTAGGGGCGTGGCGCCCTCTTGTAAATATTGAGCGCCCCCTTGCCAGAAATGAAAAAAAAATGAAAAAAAAAAATGTACGGGAAAAAAGTTGACAGTGATTTACAAGTAAAATGCAAGCGCGAGCGTCGATCCTGCATGCTACAAACGTAATTCTCATCGATCTTGAAAAACTCGCGAGTTTGTGATGTCATCCGAGATCATAAGCCCATGTGCAACTCATCGAGGTGTCATAATCTTCCAGATTGGCGCACAGAATAGTAATATTTCACGCTCAAAATACATTAGCGTTCTGGGACGCGAGTGATCAAGCTGACGTTTCTTTGTTTGGACTCTAACAATGCTGGCGCCACGAAATACCAGCACAGTATCGACAACATGATCTCATTTGAACACATTTGAAAGAATTATCCAGTAACTTATTTTTCTCATGGAGGTATTCTGCGTACTACCCCCATGTCCTAGTAGACGTATACCATTTAGGACATAAATTTGTGTCCTAAACCCCAGCGTCACTCACGTTGATTGGTAGGGCTTATGTCCCTATGTCCCATCTGCGTTCATTCATTGGCTGCCTTTATGTCCTCAAGTCTCATTAATATTTACTGTTCCGAATGCAACTCATTCATTGGCCGCCATATGTTCTTGTCCCTGCCTCACTTTCGAGTGTTCCTTGTCTCGTTCTGCCATGTGCTCATTACTGTAACGCATCTGCGAGCCTAGCCAATCATTACCAGACAGCTAAGAACGTAGTCGCAACGTTTGTGAAGACAAATTTGTCTTTGCACCTGCGCTGCACTTAATCTCATTGTCAGGAAGCTCCGGCATCAAAGTTGTCTGCATTCCCCTGACACGTGGACATGCAACACGTGGAAATATTGTTCTTATTAGATGTAAATATTTCAGTCAGTAAAAATATGCTGCTTCTTACCACCGTTTTTCTCGAGGGTCTACGTTCTTACCAAATAAACAACTTTGGAGTTACACTCTTCAGCTACAGATTCATTTGTACAACAAAATGCTTGCCATCGGATTGTGTATTAAAGCTCCATTAGCTGTCCCATTTAGCTTTTTCAGTATTGTTCTCCGTTTTGACTCCAGTTTCTGGTGTTAATCCCTGGGCTATGATGAAATAAATACCAAATGCATACCTTTTCGATGTAGTCTAAATGGATATAATCAGGCGTTATTGTTGAATACTGTATTCAAGTCCGGACTAGAATTCATTTATCAACAGTAACAATGGTCATTACACATGTACTGGGTGTGTTGACAAGCAGTCTGAGAGTAATGGACACTTTAAATAAGCATAGCACAGGTATTAGGATGAGAAACTATAGTAGATTTACAGAACTAAAATACTGAAAAAATAGTCAAAAGTTACAGCTCATGTCCCTTTAATTCCGAATTGATAATAAAGGACTGCATCATTGATTCCAGATGATCCATGTACATGATTGTATAACGTAGTCAGCATCTTTAATTAGACTAGCTCTTTAAAAAAATAGTTTGTTCGGACATTCACGTCTGTTGATGATTATTTTCGCAATCGTCCACAGATCCAATGTTGGTGTACATATATCATCGAAATGAGCAAGGTAAATCTGTATTTGATCCATTCGATGCGAAACAAAGATTACAAGACATTAGCTGTGGAGGGCAATTCATGCGCCTGTTGTGCACCTGTTTGAAGTTACTTTGACAAAATTCCGGGCAATCAGAAACAACCCTGCTAGATGCCGCGCATTTCCCGAATAAACTTGAGACTTTGAAAAAGAACACGATACCTTCAACGGAGGAATTTTTTTTTAATTTCTGGCGAATGTTGACTATGCTTTTGGTAGAGGAGCTGCGGTAACCACAGAGACAAACAAAGACGGGGGGTGATTATATGACCATTTAGCAATCGTAAAGAGGTACTATATTTGACCTAAGATTGTCATGGCGATACGTTGTGTTTGAATCCATCATAATTGGCGGCTTCACAAAGGTTACTGTCAGTCATTGTTCGAAAGTGATGAATGAAACACCTGGAGTCTGGGACTGCTTTGCTAAGCGCGCAGATACATTTGTATATTACAGTAATGAGCACATGGCAGAACGAGACAAGGAACACTCGAAAGTGAGGCAGGGACAAGAACATATGGCGGCCAATGAATGAGTTGCATTCGGAACAGTAAATATTAATGAGACTTGAGGACATAAAGGCAGCCAATGAATGAACGCAGATGGGACATAGGGACATAAGACCTACCAATCAACGTGAGCGACGCTGGGGTTTAGGACACAAATTTATGTCCTAAATGGTATACGTCTATTGTGTTTCAACCAATCGTAATATTGAGCCGTTGTTATCATTTTAATTTATTCATGGGTGGGTTTGAAACAAAAGAATTGTAGCAAGCCACGCACGGGCAAGTGATAATGTCTACTTCTGAATCTTTTCTAATGTCGGTAAATCAAAGAATTGTCCTATTATATTCTTTATGGCGTCGACATCCGACATAGCCAAGATACTGTATATATAGACACACTAACGCACTGGAATAAGGAGAACTGGAGGACCGATAACCACGGTCACTCTCTAGTGGAGTGACCGAGACAGGACATTCACTCAGAAACTAGAACTTTGACCGAAACAAGAACTTTGGATCACGATCACTCTCTAGTGGAGTGACCGAAACTAGTACCTAGGATCAACTAAGACTCATGCATCAGCGGCTGGGCCTGTAGGCCAAGTTATGGTTCCGTATTCAATAAATAAGTTCCAGTTATACATCAGCACTCGTCGTCAGATCCAGCTTCTTTCTTTATATTACGACATGGTGGAGATACCAAACCCGATGCGAAAACTGACTTTGGGTCGTCAGTCACCGCTCGTCGCCAAGCGAGAAGCCCTAAGATTAATTCCCCGAAGCACGAAAGTCACCACTGCCAAGCAGACCACTTTGCCGACGAGCGAGTTCCCTTGTGAGTAAATCCTCAACGATCCGCTCTCAATAAACTATCAACTTGAAGAGTCACATCGAGCAATTCCCCGATTACGGACATCTTGAAGACGAGGAATCCACTCTTCCTGTGACGAGGAAACGGGCCATCCATAATCAACGATGAACAATCTCCATGCAGTGGTTCTATGATGCGATCAGTAAGTTTGGAATTTAGAATGATAGGTTTGTTTAAATGATTGTATTTTCGATTAATGTGAAGACTAGAATATGCTCTCTGATATCTTTTTTATTTTAAAAGGCTCGTTAATCGCATACCCACGACAAAACAATACATAGCAAATCTTCGAGAATACTACACACGCGGGATGGAATACTGAAATATTATAACGCAAATACAAGCGGGTTGGAAATAAGGAAATTTTTTAGTACGATTCTTGGCTTTCAATTTTCGATTATATTGCCATTTCGAAACCTGCGTTTGTATACAATCACTGTGAGAACATTTTCAAACGACGAGATCGCTGAATAGAATTACTGAAAGGAAATTAACCAACCTCGGTAACTCTACAAACCAAACAGTTTTGACAGAACAACGACCAATTGAAACGAACTGAACTCAAGATACGTCAAGAAGTTAAAGATTAACTTACGGACAAAAACATAAAGACATTTTCTTGGTGCGCTAAGAACCAAACCATGAGAAGAAAATAAATGACTGAAGACACAAGGACTCAACAAGAAAGAACAAACATTACAAAAACATTTTTACTTGCATTTTTATAACTGTAACTTTTCTTTAGTGTTTTTATCAGCTGTTGAGTGACACATTATTGGCATTTGCTGTGATTTTATTGTGTGAGATCTCGTAGTGTGCGGGGTAACGGCCGGCTCCATCATACTGCCTGATGTCACACCCTCAGAAGCAAAATTCTATGTTTCACGATTCAGTATGATATCGCAATAGGAATTTTGTCTACATTATGTTGTGTTGTATTGTATATTGTTTCTTCGACATTCTAGTTTCCGTTGTGTATTCTTTTAATGTTGCATCTCATTGTTAACTCGTGCCTGTAGTTATGCAAATTACCCTTTGTATGAAATTCAGTTGTTTTACTTTCGCTAAATGCCCAAATCTGAAAACGTTCTTTTTTTTGCTTCATTCAAAACTTTAACAGTGTTTAGTCCAACAAAATATCATTTCATACACTTTCAATCACACGTTTCCGTACGACTAAGGATCTATTTGAAAGCCATTTTTGCAAAGATTTTTGGAACACCGATGCTTGGTCTCTCTATTTCCGTTTTACGCTAAGCCAGCGTGTTTTTCTCGTAAGTAAGATTTACGAACAGGCTTTATTTATTATAATGCTGACGGCAAACCAAGAGATGGTCACAAGAAGACGCACAAAGTCCGCCATCCAAATGCCTACACGCTCTTTACTATTATTCTTAGGGGCCAGACGAGCCCAATTATTACCCGCCAAAGACGCGAGGATTATTTTTAAGGTAATATCGATCATACATTTAATGATTATAAATCACACGTGTTTCAGACTTTCTTTTAAAAAAATGTACTTTGTCATATTCTCAACTCAGAGGGAACGGACGTATTATTTTGAAAATGAGGTCATTTTCTATTTCGAAATTGGCCCATGTCATAATCTTCCAAATTGGCGCACAGAATAGTAATATTTCACGCTCACAATACATTAGCGTTCTGGGTGTGGATCAAGCTGACGTTTCTTTGTATAGACTCTAACAATGCTGGCGCCACGAAATACCAGCACAGTATCGACAACATGATCTCGCTCATTTAGACATTTGAAAGAATTATCCAGTAACTTATTTTTCTCATGGAGGTATTCTGCGTACTACCCCCATGTTCTATTGTGTTTCAACCAATCGTAATATTGAGCCGTTGTTATCATTTTGATTTATTCATAGCGTGGGTTTGAAACAAAAGAATTGTAGCAAGCCACGCACGGGCAAGTGATAATTTCTACTTTTGTAATCTTTTCTAATGTCGGTAAATCAAAGTATTGTCTTATTATATTCTTTATGGCGTCGGCATCCGACATACGCAAGATACTGTATAAATAGACACACTAACGCACTGGAAAAAGGAGAACAGTTAACCACGGTCACTCTCTGGTGGAGTGACCGAGACAGGACATTCACTCAGAAACTAGAACTTTGGACCACGATCACTCTCTAGTGGAGTGACCGAAACTAGGAACTAGGACCAACTAAGACTCATGTATCAGCGGCTGGGCCTGTAGGCCCAGTTATGGTTCCGTATTCAATAAATAAGTTCCAGTTATACATCAGCACTCGTCGTCTGATCCAGCTTCTTTCCTTTACGTTATGACAGATGCATAGTTCAGGCCGTAACGTTACCATGGAGGGACCGTGCATTAGGTAACCAACATAACTGAGTAAACATGTCAAAGAGCTTGAGGGTAACCAAGGAGAGCAGAGTGCACTGAAGTTTTTTGTTTTTTGTTTTTTTGTTTGTTTTTTTTTTATAGGAGGTTAGAATTTCCTCAAAGCCGGATATGTATCAGGATGAGAACTCGTGAGTGTTATGGTGATAATTTTGACATCGATGAATAAATGTATGTCTGTCGCCATGTTTTCGTTTTCAAAAAATGTAATCTTCATTGAAATCAGTGAACTGGAATAAAAGTTATGGAACACTGTCTCAGATCTCTTTTCTTTGAGTTTTTTAAACGAAAAAATCTGAAAAAAAATCCCCAAGTGCCACTAAATAACACCATCTGTTTTTCAAAACCTCCAACGGAGTCACGTCATTCGCCCTCTTGTACAAATATCCTGGGAGAAACACTGCGTACAGCATATAATGAGACGTGCATTCCAACATTTCTTGGTAGCGGTTCGAAAACCCAGAGCTATGACCTGAGCTAAGATTGTTCAACTCGAGAGATATGATGTCATTGCACTTACTTTGGCTTGTCTTCCTTTCCATTGTCCTTTGAATTCTTCGCGAGGTACTTGGACTTGAAGACGTGGCAGCAGTCTGGCCACTTTGCTCAGTATCTGGCCTGGCTTCAGTGTCCCGCGTGTCTGGTTGGTGACCCGTCGCAAATGGAGACGGACCCATAGCTCGCATATTTGCAATGGCGGCGTCGGTTGCAGCAGCAATTCGCTGACGATCACGTCTACTGTATTCTTCGCCATTACCAGGACTTCCACTTGGACTATGACGTCGTGTACTCAACATGGTGATGATCGATTGTGGCAGTTACTGTGAACTATGTTATGCAGAGGTGCATACGATTGTACTGTGATTTTGGTTTTAAAGAAATGGATATACAGGATGTCCTAAAAGATACCCTTTGAACCCCATCGTGCGCTTTTCTGCCGAACGATGAACTTTTGACTCCTGATATAGTGATACGTTTACCCGCCCGAATCAGTCGAAAGAAGAAATTATACCGTAGTCGATATGCCCGCCACTGCAACCTAAGTGAGTATTTAGGTTGCAGTGGCGGGCATATTGACTATGGGATCAATAGATCGATCCGAAAATCGATCAACCTAGCAGACTACCCAGCTAAGGAGCGCATGTGGTTGTAGTATTGCCGAGTGAAGTACGGGTTGATATTGAAAAACGAGTGATTCAAACATGGAGAAAGGACTTTCACTTTCGAACAGATGCAGGGAGCATGTCAAACCGACTCAGCAAGTTTAGAATTGAACAGTTGCTCAGAGTAATGTGTGTCGGTGACTTTTACCTAGTTTAAGTCGGGATGACTCAAAAGAAAGTACCCTTGGTAAGATAGAGAAAAAATTGTAACAGCCAGTGCCATGTAATTAGCCGATTGGACATGTTGGATGACCAACAAGTGGCGTTACATTTATGGGTTTTTAGGTCATTGAGAAAACCAATGACAAAGTCAACTCTGACATTCAACTTCGTACTTATTACTGAAACTGGTGTCAGAACAAATTTTTGCATTTTCTGTGCTTTGTAGAAAGTTGGGTGTTAAAGGACAATGCAATATAACCCTTAAGTTCCAGGATCTTTGGTCAAACATGCATTGGGTTGTAAAATAGGAGTATTGCTCCGTGCTCATTTTTTAAGTAAGTCAAAATATAATTAGTACAGCTCTCGATCCTCCTTTTATTTCTTCACAATTCTTATGCATTTTATGGAGTGAAATATTTTTCACGTTTTTAAGCTTCTCTTATCAAAAAGAGTACAAAACAAACGTTGACTTTACTACCTTATTATATCAATTTAAGTAACACTTTACAAAAGCCATAGAGCATTCCAGTCCAAATTTTTCGTCAGGGATTTGCCAATCGAACATGTTGCCTTCCTGATCATTCTGTACAAACGACAGGAGCAGCATTGTACCTATATTCAACGGACATTTTGCTGGTGGTTTTGAGTAACTATTTCTTTTTCTACAGTTTAAGGTAAGATAGTTTACCAAAGAGATTTGAAAATTACGAGCAACGATATATATATATATATATATATATATATATATATATATATATATATATATATATATATATATATATAGTCGACTGAAAAAATATTCTATTCCCAGATAAACAATTTCAGTGTTCTAAAATAAATGTTTGTTGATAACGTGACTCTGTAAGCTATGCCTTCGTATTCTTTGTCAATATAGTTATCACACTCACTCTTATCACAATGTATACGTATCTTTCAGTATGTTCAATGCTGTGCATCGTCTTGCCGAGTGTAGAGCAACATCATAATTAAATGTACGGAGAGCTACACCGTCTTGGCCGTGGAAGATGTGACCACGTTAATATTTCTGTTCGGCTGGTGGCACTTGACTTCTATGTAACGCTCAAAAGTTGTGCTTGGAAATAAACATCACAAAAATCAATACAAATTGCCAAAAATTTCTCATATCAATGAGATATCGTTCTGAAATACAATCACAACGCTATAGTGTTTTGAATGAATAGGACAGTGCTCACTGCTAAGCCTTGCTTGGATCACACGACTATATGTCTGTCTGTCCATGTACATACCATGTAAAAGAGGTCTTTACACCTGCCAGTATTCTTCTGAATGGTCCACAAGTTTAACTGGCGTACGGCCTACATGATTGCCAGCCATATCATGTAAAACTGTGGGTTTAGGGGTTCCGCATATCAGCGTCTCGGGTAACATCATCGTGAAGCTAACTAGGAATGTAATCTACTGTTGGCATGATGCCTGATATGACATTTAGATCTTTCTTGTTGTAGTCGTAATTTCGCAAAACTGGTTGCACATCCATATGGCTACGAATATGAAAAAAGTTATACCTAAACAAAGTACATTTGAGTAAATATCAACAAATAAGGAATCCAATTCCGTTTAAAAAGTACACGTTTTCGTGATTTTAGTGTTAAATTATTGAAGGAAAAAGAATACTATCTGCAGAAATATGGGTCGGAAAGGATGAATAACATTCTGAAAATGTCAACATACAATTGTTATGTGTCGTGCCTACCCAATAGACTATTTCATTGTCATTTGGGGTAGTTTAGAAGTATGATGGGCCGCGAAAAGGGTGTCAATGGAATGTGTGGAAATGGTTCTAGATTTTGTGTAATGAAAACCATAGGATGACATAAAATTGTTATTCATTTTACATCGACTTCACTACCAAACTATAAAAGAGGAAAATGTAAAAATAATAAAAGGAAACCAAAATATTTTCAGGTTCCCCTTAGACATAGAGCAAAACTGTCAAGTCCCCCATTTTGGAATACTCCAACTTTCTCCACCACCGCCAGCAGTATTGTGAACGCAGCCTCGATTGACCACGTCTGAACTCCTTCCAGTCAATGTTTCACATTTGCAGAGTGTTGTTGACAATTACTCCTGCTAGACCATGGTTTCACCAGACAGTATTGGCAACTCGTCAATTAAAACAGTATATGTAGTTCCTCTATTAGCATCGGTTCTATGCAAACCACTAAGACTGCCAACTAAATCACGGTTTGTTTCCGCGACCAAAGTAATTTGCTTGTGATGTAAGGATGCAAACAGGATTTGTTTACACGGATTATGAATGAATTACTGCCCTCGCCAGCTCAATGACATGTTTCAACATGGCCACTGATCATGAAATCAGTGGAGCGTGCAGTCACTGGGCGGTGTAAATTGAAAAAGGTCACAGTGTTGGCATACAGGAATTTTGATTTCAAAAATACCATGCAATAGATGAAATTATGGAACATAGGGCCAAAGTCCCTGAAGCTACTATAGACATGGATACACAATTAAGTATTTCCTGACTGTATCTCACTACGGTCATCCTTGGGACTTGTAAACCAAATATTAAAGCTGTCTGACCAGTGGTTTTGATCAAACAAGCGACTAAACAGTTGACAGAGCTCTGCTGCGTTTAATAACCTTTTGCGACACATGTATTGATGAAGAAGTTGGATATCTTTGATAGCTCATTTCAGGATGGCCTGACCAAAAATAGAAAAAAAAATTCCGTAAAAATACAGATTTGCATATTTCATCACAATTTTCACAAATCTAAGTTGGGTTATCCCTAGGGACCTGTATACCAAATAACAAAGCTATCTGACCAGTGGTTATGAAGAAGATTTTTTACCAAAAACGCCTTTTTGGTCCTAATTTGCATAATTTCAACAATATCAAAAATAGATAAAAATAGTTTCTCAAAATCATATATTTTATCCACACAACAAATATCAAATCAGTAAGTACTGCAGTTCTCAAGATATTTGAGTGGACGGACGCCTCACAAATGGACATAAATACATACATACATATACATACATATATACATATATACATACATACATAAATACATACATACATACATACATACATGCTGGTACTACATACATACATACAGACTGACGGTGGACGCCAGACGAATACCCATCCCAATAGCTTCAATAGACTATATTAGTCTATAGCAGCAAATAAACGAGAGTTAATTACATTCTAAAGTAAACAAGACTTGCTTAAATCAAGATTTACGTCATAAAAAAACAGTATATCTGTAAGGTTATAAAGAATCTCAAGTTGGTTATATTTATCAGTATTTTCATCCTATTATCTATTAACCAAGCACATTTTTACTTTCAAATTAACATTGTAAGTAAGTTCTGTTGAATAAGTTGAGACTGTACGTACTCAGAGAAAGCACACTGAAGAGACAAATGTTTGAAACTTAAAAAGTTCAAGGTCATCAAAAGCATTATAAGGAATCATGTAACACTTTCATTGCACTGTTTACACAGATTGCATAATTGTTATCATGCCGGAAAATGCCAAGAGAGTTTGACCGGTTAAGAAGGGCTTGACTACGCAGTGTCTGCGTAGTGAAGCTTCATTACGTATTCATGGTGACCCCTGGCCAGCTGTCAATAACTTTGGGGGCTTTTGTCTTTGGCCTGCTTTGCATATGCGTCGTTGGACACGACCTGCTAATCACCCAGGTAGTCAATTAAACTATTAATTGACTGTTTACCGACCCAATTAACACTATCCAGCAGTATCAGTCATATTTTAATCGCGTGGCCCGGTGGGCACAACGTAGGAACGCGTGTATTTCTATGTGTACGTTTCACTTGTGGTGTTGTTTGTATCATCGTGCGTTTGAAGTCCTTGTTTCACCTACAGTATTACCTTCAAGGTGACGGGCTTACTATTAATGATCAGTATCATTGCACCGAGTTCTGCCCACGGTGAAAACCACCTGTTTTGCCTACTAATTACTGCCCGTCGCTGCCCGTCCTGAATGTAGCCTATCATAGCTACAGTAATCAGTCAATATATAATACCCCGCGCCTTATACTTTCTATATACACTTGTAAAATCATAGTCCGAGCCGTAAAATTGTTGACTTTCGATCCGATATACAGGTTGATCGTTGAATCGCACCGGCGCATCCATGTTTACTTGCCCAATAAGCTTACTACTCTGCAAAGGGTGGGTAGATGGAATTCCAGGGCCAAAATGAACACCGGGGCGAAACTTTTTGTGAATCCATGTGAAAACATAAATCATTTATCTGTTTTGATATATACTCCTTAAATGTAAGTTTAATCAAAACCGAGACCACATTCAAGGGCTATGCAGACTGTCCATGTACGCACACACAGGCAACCAACGGTGAATATCAGCGTCAGCGGCATAACTATCGGGTCGTAAATCGATCGGCGGTTTGGGGGCCCTGGACTATGATTTTAAAAGTTTATATCACAAACAAATGTTGTGGAATATTAAGATATCGACCTATTACTGTATTGAAAAGGCCAATTTCGTGACGGGCATTGCTAGAAGAATGACGGGCAGGGACGGCAGTAATTAGTAGGACCGTTTCTTTGAATACTGTTCGATATTAAGTGACGGTCAAACTTTTGGGTGGTGCGTGTGACCGGCGGCACTGACACAAACTGGTTGACAAGCATATAATTCAGGTTTTGTTCAGTGTTGTTACCATTTGTCCGTGGTGGAAAACATTGACGGAAAACCAGAGAAAACGGTCCCGCTCCGAGAACACTTGTAAGTTTGTGTCTGGTAACAAAAAGTTAAGGTACAGTAGGGCGAGAATTGCGATCGTTTCACGCTTAAATGAAGTAGGTATAGATGGTAAATCTTTTGGGCTGCATTCCTGCAGCAAATGCAGGAGTAGGGGATCGTTGTTGGAAGCGCCATGGTCGTTGGAAGTCCGAATCGGCTAAGGATGGTTATGTTGAAGATTCTCTAGCAAAAAGGCTAGAGGTTTCAAAAAGTTTGGGTTTGTAAACCATAGTGGCGCATTTGCCCGTGCTTTAGTTTGTCTAGTAAGTGCGGGGCCAAATCACCCATAGTATGTGTGTAGTTTTGGTGTTTCTCATTTGCATAAGAGTCTGGATAAGACATGGAATTTCCAGCAACAACCACGTATAAGACACAACAAATTTCATACAAGAAATAGAAAAAACAAATGTCCCCCAACATGCATTTCTTGTAACACTCGACGTAGTATCGATGTACACAAACACAATTCACGACGAAGCGATTCGGCTAGTCAGTGAAACATTAAACTCACAAACCTCGCTTCAAACAAATTACGGTATCAAAAAAACACCAACGGAAGACTTAATAGAAATGCTTTCACTAATTCTAAAACACAACAGTTTTGAATTTAACAAGCAATACTTCCGTCAAACCCGCGGCTGCAGCATGGGATCGAATGCGTCGCCGGAAATTGCCGACATTGCTTTTCATGAACTTGAAAAGAAAATAATTGTAAACAACAACAACAACATTCACTTCTGGAAAAGATCAGAGATGATGTCTTTGCAATCTTTCTGGGAACACAAACCGAACTCACTAATTTCATTCAAAAAATCAACACAATGCACCCAACGTTTAAGTTTTCATACGAAAACTCAACACAAGAAATTACATTCCTAGATGTAGTAGTTTTCAAAGGTGCAAGATACCACAAAGAAAATATCCTCGACATCAAAACACATACTAAATACAACAGACACATTCCAATTTCTACATAGAGAATCGTGTCACCCGACAGCAACATTTAATGGCTTTATCAAAGGTAAAATCCTTCGATACGCTCGCACTTGTAACAACAATGATGACTTTACTAAAAAGTCGCTTTCTTTAGAAACAAACTACTCGACAGAGAATACACAAACAACGAAATTACGAATATAACAGACAAAATAAACCACAGTATTCGTAATACACTAACAAACCGTACATTACACGTAAAGAAACAGCAAACAAACTCATCTTCAGTACAACATACAGCCCCTACATAAAAACAAAAGATCTTAAAGCAATTCTTTTGAAACATTGGGCTGAACTGGAGAAGGACTCAACTCTAAGGAATCTATTTCCAGAATCACCAATCATTGCCTACAAGAGAAACAAAAACCTAAAAGACACACTAGTCAAAACAAAATTCACAGAAGTGGAGAAACAAAAAACAAACAAACCAGACCACCAAATGGACTCACAACGAGACCCAAACATTGATATTCTTGCCTCGCTATTCGATGAGCAAGATCACTAAAACACATTAAAATAAATTTTCACAAACCAAACAAGGAAAGAATCTACATTGCGACTGATGAGAAACCACACTCGGGTTTCGAAACGCTAGCGTCAAAGGGCCACTCTATCAACTGTGTAACACCATAGGTCCGGCTGCGTCTCGCCATAAGCTTTCCCCACACAAACAATACATTACCGTATACACTAATCCAAACTTCCCTACAGCGAAACAAACATTTCATTAAGTGTTTCATGCAGGATTTTGTGCCGTCAGTAAGTTTTACAGGTCAGGCAATGGCTCGAAATGCGCAATTTGAAATTTGAAAACCCTGTACCAACACTTCAGGAGAGCATCCCTATTGTGATATTTAGAAAAGTAAAATCTTACCACAATGCCAATTGCAAAATATGCTTGGACTAGGGTACCAGCCAAGGCTCGGTATGATGGACCAACAGTTTCTGTGGCTAAGATAAAACCGGTCAAACCAGCACCACCATTACACATGGCTGTTAAAACCTGGTGAAAAAGGAAGAACAGAGAAATATTTGACGGATTGCCGAGGTTAAACTTTGCCATTTATAATATATGGTCACCAAAGAACGACGATGAGTTGCTCTAATATGGACAATGGAATATTGTGTTATTGATTATTTTCAAAGTGATTTTAATTCACTGGTTTTGCTATCGAATATTTCACTGGGATTTAACCCTTTCACCCCAGTTCCCTGTGTACAGGTCCAACTTTACCATAGAAAACAATGGATTTGGACAAACCATGGTGGTGAAAGGGTTAAAGCAAAATGATGACGACCCAAGTGGGCTGTTATTAAAGATTTTGTAATTCGCATTCTGTGGCAAATAAACATGCTTTTTAAAGTGTTTGATAATCTTTATGTCATTGTGCCAATTTCATGGATAGCAAATTACAATCAAGCAAATACAATAAAGAAAATGTTATACTGTGCATGTGATGGGCACAAAGCATTCCTGGGATAGCAAAGTTATGCAAAGCATTATAGAAATATGGCAGAGACTTTGTATGTCACAGAAAAAAATCTGGTATAGGCTTGATGCATGCTCACTAGAATAGCTGCATATCTGCTGGGTCTAGCTGTCAATGGGGTTGGGGGGGCTGTGCTATAGCTACTGTAGAGCTATGTACAGTGTGCAAGGGATATTGCAATCTGTCTGCTTGGTCTGTTACCTTCAGAAAGGGGCGTAGTTACAGCTGTTGCATAGCTGTTTATCTGCTGCCAGGGCTAGCAGTCTATAGAGAGGGGCTTATAGGTACGGCTATTGTTGGCCAAGTTCTCTGATTGCCAAATAATTCACTCCAGTCAGTGAATTTTCCATTTCACTAGTTGAAAAAAACAGCGAATGGTGAATGGTGTGGTGAATGACTTAAACTTTTGCTCCAACTTTCCTCAATGGAATTCTCAACCATTCCCTTAACAAATCAAGAATTAAAATCGGGCATTTTGTACTAGAGAAGCAAATCAGCTAACACTTACCGATATTTGAAATTCAAAATGGTCGCCACTCCTTAGTTAACTCTATGGGGAACACTGCATGAAAACGCAATAATACAGATAAATTCACATTAATGAGTTGCCTGTATTATAGAATAATACACGTGAATTCACATGAATCCACATGAATACAGGCTTTCTGAATACAAGCAATGGATTATTAACTGTATTCACCTGTATATGCACTATTCAGCTAAAATACAGGCAATAATTCATGCTAATACAGTAAGTATTATACCGTTTTTAGCAGTGGAAAAATAAAATTTTTGATTTTCAAAAAACTAAGATGATGAAAATTTCTTACTTCAAGAGCTTTAAAATGAGCCCCAACAAGTGGTAGATCAGAAAACAATGGTAAAAATTTGAGGGCCTAAATAGCTGTTTCCGACACGCGTTCTGCCTTGGTGTACTTGTATGATAAATAATGTATGCAGGGCCAGGATGACTACAGGACAATGCACTATCATGTGATGAGGTATGTAGTGTAAGAATAACCAAATCCAGAAAGTTATTCTTGATGACATTGTATTTCCTTTACATTTCAGATATATGGTGGTATCGCATACCTTATACGGGATTGGAGGTACCTCATTGCTGTCACATCAATGCCAGGGATATTATTTACAATGGCCTATTGGTGAGTCAAATACTTTAATAAAGGCCCAGTACCCTGTAACTTTAGACAAATTTCTCTGGTTTGTCTTGAACGTATCGGCTACTGTGTCTTGATAAAATACCCAGCACCAATAGAGCTTCTGAAACCGTTCAGCCGTGAACGTGCAGACGCAGCTGCAGAGTGCGCTGCATACAGGGTCAGGTGGGGACGCCTGGAAATGGTCAGTGTTATTGAACGGGCACTCCGTACATCTGTTCTAGTGCAAGGAAAATTCTGCTTTTCTTAATAGTAGATGAATAATAGTGTAGAAATATCTTGATTTTGTGATAATAATTATTGTGGCTGTAACATGTCTTTGCTGGCATATAGAGCCTTTTCAAATGTTGGGCTGGACTTCTTATTAACCTTTAACCCTCGACCCTTCAACCCTAGGATAATCCCAGAATCCCCTAGGTGGTTGATAACCCGTGGCAGAGTTCATGAAGCTGAGGATATTCTGCACTATATTGCAAATAAAAATGGAATGAGAGTCACTAAAAACATGCTGCAGTTAGAGTCTTCAGATAAGTCTTCAAACTCTTCGAAATCTTCTCCCATGGCTGGAAAAACATATGGCTTCCTGGACCTATTCCGGCATTGGGAATTACGGAAGAGGATGTTGATCTTAACTTATACATGGTATGTAGTGTGGATTTTATTGTACACCTACATCTACAACTAACCTATGAATTTCATTCTGCGGTAACTTTCTGTACATGTGGATATTTATCTTGTAAGATGGAAAACTAAATATATATCAATGCAGCCATATAGCAAGATATACTATTCAAGTCACATTGAAACAGGGTGTGTTTGTATCTTTTGATAGGTTTACATGTAGTATGGTGTACTATGGATTAACTATGAATGCCAGTAGTCTTGGAGGAGATAGGTATCTGAATTTTATACTCTCTGGTATTGTGGAATTACCTGCATATCTTGTATGCATGATGTTTATTAACAGGTAAGTAGCAATCAATTTCCTTTCAAATACATATCCGTATATGCTTTCAGCAAGGCTTCTTGCTTAACTAAACCTGAAATCAATGTAGGTTGGGGAACTTCCATTCAGGAAACACATCAAATCCAAATGTATGTCCTTAAATGCTTTCAGCAAGAGTTCTTTATTGGGTTGGCCAACCTGAAATCATAAAAATAACATTGGGGTTCTTCCATTGAAGAAACACGTCAATCTTTGAAGGGTTTTAGAATTAGAGTTAGTTGTAAGGCTGGTGTTAAGGTAGTGTGGCGCCTCGAAAATGAAAGACTTAAACTTTTGCTCAAACTTTCCTCAATGAATATTTCAACCATAAACTTACCAAAGCAACAATAAAATTCCGGGGTTACCATGCAAAGTTTGGAACTAGCAAAACAAATTGCCAAACACATTTTGCAATTTTTGAAATTCAAAATAGCCACCATTCCTGTGTTAACTCTATGGAGGAAAAATTAAATTTTGGATTTTCGAAAAACTAAGACAGTGAAAGGTTTTCTTTCTCCGAGAGCTTTAAAATGAGCTCTCACAAGTGGTAGATCAGAAAAGAATTGTGGAAATTTGAGAGTCCGACTAGCTGTCCCCGAGGTGCGTTCTACCTTAATCAAATGCCTATATGTAGTTTATTTTAGTTAACCAAAAAGAAGGGGGAAGTGGTCTCTATATGAAGTCTTTGCATGTTTTCTTCTTAATATGATTAATGTGATATATGTCAATTTTCGCACATGATGACAGTGACTCTGTTTATTGTCCTTCAGATCTGGAAGACAGAAAACTTTATTTTGGTCCATGATGCTAGGAGGCATTGCATGTCTGTCATTAATATTTATCCCATCAAACACAAGTACGTATTTCTATTTTACATCAGTTTTGGAGGCCCTGATTAGAATTAGATGAGGTTTTAAATGATGTAGTCATAAAATTTTTATGAGATTTAGTGAACAATAATGAGTAAATACAGTGTTACATGTAAAAAAGACATGATTGAAACACAAGTCTTTTATAGCAATATGCATACATTATGTGAAAAGTGACTAATGTTTGCTATTTCTTGGCATTCAGAATATTCTGTTAGTAGACTTTTATTGATGACTTTTGTATTGGAAATAATAACTTGTATGTTTGCCATTACATACCTGTTTTCTCATCCAGTTGTTGACATTTAATATTCTCATTCACAGGTCACATTGATTCCATTAAAACTTCCTTGGCATTGCTTGGTAAGATGGGCATTGCCGCGGCTTTTAACATCATTTACATTTACACTGCAGAACTCTTGCCAACTGTATTGAGGTAAGAAATCTAGCTTTTCAGAAAGAATATGTTCTAATTGTTGCTGTATAGAATTTTCAGTTCATCTGTGCTATCCCTGTACAATTTTGTTTGTGGAAAGAATAATTTTGAATATTATTGCATTCAGGAACACTGGTATTGGAGTCTGTGCCATGGCAGCTCGTATTGGTGGAATACTAGCACCAGCAGTTGTACCATTGGTAAGTACATGTATAGTCAAACCATTTAACTACAGTCAAACCTGTCTTAGTGGTAACCTCTCTATAATGGTCACCTTGCTGCAGTCCTGTGGCATTTTACATGTAAAGGGCTTCTACAGAATAGACACCTCTCGTAGGCTACAATTACAAAGACCTCTGGAGTGGGTAGGGGAGATATCTGGGGGGAGGGAGGGGCTCGAAAAAATTTGCAACATGCCAGAGGGGGATCTGAAAAAAATTGACATTGCAAAGCGAGGACATGAAAATTTATCGATTATCAAATTCTTTTCCAAACACCTTCTGGCACTTTCATGTCCTGCCATTTCCATTTTTTGGGGGCATGTTTTAGGATATTATTTATTGTTGATTCAAGCAGCCAACTTGAGGCAAAAGATTTAGGTTGTCATGATTTCTACTTACCTTACCCTTCTGTTGTGCACTGTTATTGTTCAAAACTGTCCTCTATAATGACTAAAAGATTCAACTTAACCTTCCAATAATAATTTTGGAGATAACTTATTTGATAACATTCAATAACAATTTTGGAGATAACTTATTTGATAACATATTCCCGTTGACAAGACATTGGGTCTAGGTCATTGTCAAATGTTCATGTCACTGTATGTACGTTTTTAATTTTTGAGGACTTTGACCGAATACAAACTATTTAGAATAGCAGTGTCAACAATAACAACTGGAATCTTCAGGTCAAACAACCTTTAAATGACAGTTTAGGAGATGATAACCTTTGTGTCCAAATCCTTGTGAAATGACTCTAGCTGGAAAAATACATGACCACCATCCCTCAATACAGAACTGTGACCGTTCAAAAGTGTTCGAAAGAAAAACAGTGACTCTCTCTAAGTGTCACAGTCAGTATCAATAATATCTGAACTGACATATAATTTCTTATTTGACCTTTGAACTTTCATAGAATACTTTTTAACCTCTACAAATAATCACTTTGGTGAAATTCAAATATCATATTTGTTATTCACATCTGCTCTTTCAAACATCCTATTCTCATCACGTACATTTATATAAATTATCAAACATCAATAAATACAAAAATTTACATAGTTTTGTATTCTAAAAAAATTATCCATAGTTTCCTCATAGACTGCAATGTATAGTGAATCAACATTTCGGTGAAGTTTCAAAATAAAATTCCTTGCACACACGTGCACTTGTAACCACCAAAGTCTAACACATACAATAATATCAATTATCAAACATCTACCGGTATAAATACACAGATTTAGCTAGTTCTGTATTAAAAAAAAATATTGGTAGTTTCCTGATAGGCTACAAGGTATAGTGAATCAACATTTTCAGGGAAATTCCAAGTCAAATTTCTTGTACACATATGCATTTGAAACCAAACTGTTCTAATCAATTACAATTATGTTAATTATCCAGGGTCTATATATGCACAAAGATTGCTTATTTTATGTTGGGAAATAACTATTCACAGTTTTGTCCTAGATTCCCATGTATCAACATTTTCTTGTACAAATAATCACTTGTAAGTACCCTCTTCTAATCAAGTACAATTATCTCACTTATCCAGTGTCTATATATGCACAAAACAGTAAGTTTTGTATTGGAAAAAAAATATTCACATTTTTGTCATAGACTGTCATGTATAGTGGATGAACATTTTCAGTGAAATTCCAAATCAAATTTCTTGTACACATATGCGCGTGTAAATACCCCATGCTAATCAAGTACATTTATATCAATTATCAAATGTCTATAGATGAACAGATATTGCTAGTTTTAAACTGGAAAATAAGTGTTCATAGTTTTCTCATATGTATAGTGATTCAACATCAATGGAATCCAAAAATCAAATTTTTTGTACACACATGCACTTTTTACCTGCCACTTCAAGCAAAGTACATTTACATGAACTATCCATTGTGAGTTTGTTAGGGGGTATTTGAAAAAATCTGAGAACATTTTTTGGAATCTCCTTCCCTCCCCCCATCCGCACCCCTCTAGAGGTGTTTGTTAATGCAGCCTTATGTGTTCAGTGGCAACATGTAATTGCTCCACTTTGGTTAAAAAACTGTGTACGATTGTCAGTATGTCTGACTTTGAATGACCTCTACCTTAAATGTTTTGAGTAGAAAGCAAGAAATCTGTCTATTTTAAACTGATTTTATAGCCACAAAATGATTCATTCAAAATTTGTCATTATTTCCAATAATTTGTAATATCGATTATCCTCGGATTATCCTTCGGGATGTTACTAAGACATCATACGTGCAATCAGAGGGCAATTTTTATCACAGAAATGGAGAAAGCTACCAGACAATTAAACCATGCAAATTGCTACTGACGGACTGTTTAAAGTCATCTCCAGCTTGTGATTATACAGGTTCTATCACAAAGTGTGGTATTAAAAACTGCAAAACCTGTAGTATGCTCATCACTACAGAACAGTTCAGTAGTAGTTTGACAGGTAAGACTATTCTACCAAATGTCTGGAACCTCTGAATTGCACAACAAAAAACGTAATCTATGGAATTGAGTGTTCATTGTGCGGGCTCATTTATGTTGGTGAAACAGGAAACAGCTTACGATCTAGAATGAACGGACATCGCAGTGGAGTGAATCGATCTTTGGATGTGCAACTTTATAAGCATTTTAACCAGGACGATCACTCCACTTTGTCTATGCGTGTCCGTATTCTTGAAAAAATATACATCCAACCAACAGCCCCACACTTAGTTCACCATTCCGTAGACAGAGAGAATACCACTGGATTAGACAGTTAGGTACCGCAATGCCTTATGGTTGTAATGACAACATCAAAGATATAGGCAATCTCTCAAGTCCTGGTTGTTCAGAAGTGAATGTGATGGGCCTATTTGAGTCTTCTGTCCGTAGAAGACGTAGTCATGGACATAGGCGTTACCATCGGCCTAAATTGGATACATCAGCTACATCCAATTGCCATGACAAATTTCATGAACTGCTTCTTTTATTGCAGAAGCCTTTAGGTCTCCATCACATTCGTACTTCATTATTTGCTCTTTCCATCAAGGACTTGAGAAGGTTGCATGTCTATGCATTGGGATTGTCTTTGACAGATCCGAACAAACAACCGTACAGACTGGTTAGTATTATTGCTGACATTGCACTATACAGACTATACAAGCCTGTTCGTGCTGAACCTATGACTGATGATCATCGTCATTTCATACATCTTCCATTTACTAACAAAGGAATTGATGCCATTAATGTCAGCAATATACTACACAACAAAAAGGTTACATCAACTATACCTGTATACTTTAAGAACCAGTCTGTACCTATTCTGTCATATCAATACACCAAGACAATCTCCAATAAAATATTCAATTACAATAAGGCATTGCGGCACTTAAAAATTGATGAATTCCTTCAAACACCAGCATCCTGTGACTGCTCTACATCTCCCTTCAAATATACTCCAGTTGGCCATGTCATCACTGGTGATCTGAACTTGGTTGAACATCACCACCTTCGTAAGATATTATCTTGTGGACCCAAGTTCAGAGAACCTCGCAGGATCAACTGGAACCATAATTTTAAGATCATCATGGACTCAGTTGAAGATTATGCCAGGAAATGGGCTAAAAGGGAGGATGTAGAGTTGGACACACTGTCAGAATGCGTCAAATCTGTGAGGAAAATAGTGCGTGGCCGTATTGGTCGACTAAGATCACATGTTTGCAGAAGACCCTATTCTGTATTTAAAGATCCTGATGCTGTTAAGTGTTTGAATGATATCCATGACAAATATGTTGTCGTCCCTGCTGATAAAGCTGCCAATAACATTGTATTTGTCTGTAAGAAGTATTATTTTGAATGTCTTATAGACGAACTTGGTGTAACTAAGACCTCCACCAACTCCACTTACAGACAATCAATGTTCAACAAATCTGAAATTTTGGCAAACCATAAGTCATTCATGGATAATTTTAATATTACAACAAAGGATGACCATAATAAGTTGCCTAGCTTACACTGGATACCAAAGCTCCACAAAACACCTTACAAAGCTAGGTTTATCGCAGGATCTTCAAAATGTTCAACAACAGAGTTATCGAAGATACTGACTTCTGTTCTTTGTACTGTTAAACGGGGACTTCAAGCATACTGTGATGTTGTCTTTTCTCGGAGTAGTATAAATCAAATGTGGATATTAAAAAATTCGAAGGAACTCTTGGAAAATTTGAAATCAAGATCTGTTTCAAAAATAACATCTATTAAAACTTTCGATTTTTCCACATTGTATACCACAATACCACATGATAAATTGAAAGAACGCTTGAAAAACATCATCAACCAAGCATTTTTCTACAAAAACGGTTCACGCCGTTACAAATATGTGGTATTAGGGTATAATTCTACATATTTTGTTAAAAATACAACTAATGCTAAAGTGTTTTATACCGAGAAAGACATTATCAGTATGCTTGATTTCCTCATTGACAACATATTTGTTGAATTTGGAGGACACATTTTCCAACAGTGTATAGGAATTCCCATGGGCACTAACTGTGCTCCCTTACTTGCCGACTTATTTCTGTTCTCATACGAGGCAGAATTTATCCAGAACCTTATCAAGCAGAAAAAGGTCTCTGTAGCTCGTACTTTCAACCTTACATTTAGATACATAGACGATGTTATTCATTGAATAACTCTGAATTCAGTAAATATCTCGCTATGATTTATCCTCCAGAATTGGAGATTAAAGAAACTACAGAAACGGCCTCTTCTGCTTCATATCTGGACATTTTACTTGAATTTGACTCCATGGTCACCTTTCTACTAGGCTATATGACAAGAGAGATGATTTCAACTTTAGTATAATTAATTTTCCACACCTCATCAGTAATATTCCACTCTCACCTGCTTATGGGGTATACATTTCCCAGCTTATACGATATGCAAGAGCATGCAGTTCATATGGTGATTTTGTAGAGAGACATGGCCATCTCTCTTTCAAACTGTTAAATCAAGGTTACACCAGAGCAAGACTTGTCTCTACATTCAAACGCTTTTTGGCAGGTATCGCAAGCTGGTAGATAAATACAATATCTCTCTTCGACAAATGATCACTGATGGCATCGGTGACATTGGGCCTTAGTTAGTGACCACTACCTATCTGACTTACAGATTGATATATGGCGGGTGCCACATGTGGGGCAGGATGCGCTTACTATTTTCGAAACACCTGACATCACTTCTTGGTCTTTCGGCCAGAGGTCCATATATCTTTCTTTCATGAATTTGACTTTGTTTGTACCGTCTATTTACTGTCTGTTCTGTGCTGTTTTGTGTCTATGTTTACAACTATTGTCTTACAAATTTTGACCTAGTGTTATTAGATTATGGATTGGTATGATTGCGATTATTTGTAATATCGAACGTCATTGTTGCTGTTACCTGTTCCGTAATTCATCCCTCCGCACACTACAAACATTGAAAGTAATGCCACACCCATCGTCTGTAGAAAGGCAGCCTCCATATAGTGGTCACTTTTTCCTTAGTCTTTTGGGTGACCACTGTACAAAGGTTTGACTGTACTAAGTTTTCGACCAACCCAGCAGTGCCATTGTAAAGTAGTCTGGCCCCCTGCCCTATTTCTACCGCTGGCCGCGCTGCTCATGAAAATAGTGTCAGGTATGGGCCGCCATGTTGGTCAGAATTTTGACAGCATATTTATGCGCATAGTCACCTGATTAGATCATGTGATCAGCACATCTGTACTGTGGCAAACTCAGAAATTAGATGAAGAAACATCAAATGTTAAAGTTGTTTGCATGGCTTCACTTTTAAAGTCCCTGACTCTGTACTTCTGTGATGGCATTTAGTGGTGAAATGATGATTATCATCCATGGTTTGTACGGCAGCGACTCAAAAATAAGCGATTTTTCGTCTTTCATTCAGTGTTGACATAGGATGCTTAGTTCGGTACACCATAGAGGTAAAATTACTCCATGGGCAAACAAAATCTAAATTCGAAGGTAGCTCAACGTTGGAAGTACATTCAGTGCAATCATTGCACTCGTACTATTGACCAATGATAGTCATGCATACAATAGCCCATACCTGACCCTATATTCGTTAGCAGTGCAGCCAGTGAGTGGTAGAAGTGGGCCAGGGGACCAGAATAATTATAGAGTTGAAAGCTTTTTCCTTTACTACAGACATTATTGTAGTTGTTACCAAATTGCAAGAAGAATGCATGCATTAGGTTCAAAGGTCATCATGTTAGATGCAGCCAAGTTAACTGACGTCACTGATATACAATGTAAGGCATACATGTGTGTGTGTTCATTGAACCTTTGATGTGTTTATCTAGACATCTATAGATTTAGTAAAGTCAGCAGATTTCACTGCTTGTATTCCTGTGGGTACATGGGCTTCATAAAATTTAGCACAAAAGTAAGTATATTGACAAGAGATTTTATGAGTGTCTTTGACCGAGCAAAGCGGCAATTCTGCATGAAAGACAAATTTTACACCCTCATAGTTCATGCACATCTTTAACATTTGACATTTTATATCTTGTGACTCAAGGGTGAGAGTTTAGCTTTCTTCATATTTGGTGGCACTGGATTCACAGCCGGAATGTTTGACTACCTTCTACCGGAAAGCCTTAACAAACCCTTGCCAGAGACCATCGCTGATCTGTCACAGACAAGTTCAAAGGTCACCAACAAGGAAGCCATGGTGATGGACGAGCAGCGAGTCCAGGATGTTGAGAGGAAAATAGACAAACTGAGTAACCATGACGACACAGCATTTTCAGAAAATGATGATTAGGAAGGTTATCTGAAAAGAAGTGAATGAAATGTCAAAATATTCTTGTTAATATCTGCAAGACAGGGTATAGAAAATTGATGTAATGGAATAAGTTTTTTATAAGGTGAATGATATGATTGCATACAAGAGAAAAAACCAGACACCAACTTAATCTCTTTCAATAATTAACCCTTTGCGACCATGGCAAGGTAATTCTATTGGTGTCTTGTTCTTATTTTGTTTGTTTTCTGGTTTGTCTTTTTTGTCATCAAAAGAAACGCAAGTGTTTATAAACTGCAGTGTATACATGGACAGGGTTCAGCTTGGATAAACAGAAGAGCGGCCTCTTTACATAACAATGCATAATTTGAATATTCTTTCCTTGTGAAAATGTATCAATTTGTATGATTATTAAGATATGAATAGACTGCTGGCAAAACTGGGAGTGGCCCACCCCTTAAAGGCATGGTTCAGGCGTCAGATTGCCTTGCCAGGAAACTTACTGACCAGATAACAATTTCCATGGAAAACAAAAGGCTATGACACCTTTATAATCTTCTGACAGACTAGAACAAACTCGATGCATGGGATAGAGTTCCCTACCTTTAAAATCCCCTTATGGAGAACTCTGAAGGTGAATATTATTGTGTACACATTTTTTATACTTACAGTACCATTTCATAAACAGGACAGGTAACATATGATGTTTTTCCCAACTTTGTCAGCTAAACTGCTACTATTGGCATCTCTCTTTGTTTTCAAAGTCATAAAATGTCGAAAGCAAATCCCACCATATTACCATGCTGACCTGCCAAGGGCATGGATTTGACTTTCAATGAAACAGATATGAAAAGAAAGCCATGTATTCAGAGATGAATTCATTTGGATTACAATGGAACACAAAACATACCTACCTCTGGCATCCAGGAAACAAGTCTTTTATTAAAATATTGTATTTTCAGCAATTTGATTCATAAAAATGCACCGACTTTCTAACTAATCTCAGGATCTACATTATCGCACGCCAAAGATGAGTCCCTGTAACAAGGAATGTACGTTGGGAATGCCAATCTTTTGTATGTTCTTAAGAGTTGGGAAAATGTAACCTTGAAAATCATTGTCTTTTCCCAAAAATACAGGGTCTTAAAAGCAAAATATGAAGTTTTGAGACCATGGAGCCTCAAATGTGTAATTTGCCAAATGTATCAACTAAGAAATGGCAAAGTTCCAACAAAATATTAAGTACAGATCATTTGTATGTGATTCAAGTTAACGTGAGCTTTATATCTTTTAAACCGTTTTCCCGCCAGACAGTCTGCAGTATTACTACCCAATTTGCCAAGTTAGGAAACAGTGGTATTGAGCCAAACCATGTGTATTTTTGACCTGGCTTGGTATGTCATAGAATCTTGGGTCAATAAAATATTGTTTACAGTATCTCTGTTTTCAGGGGTCCTCACATCTTCAATTTACTTTTCATCAGTTTTCACCAAAAATTCATCGTGGTCATAACATTGGAGATTTTCTGTTATATAACTGTCCCTCATGCTTGACTTTCTGCTTTCCAAAAAAATCTTTTCTGTAAAGTATTTGTCATAAAGTATCCTTAATATTTTCACAAAATGCAAATGAAAGACATAAATGAACTAAAGACTGTGATTTCAGGTCTAGATACTTTCTGTAACTTGCCTTCCTTTAAGTAATAAAATAAATCAAAATCTGCCAGATGTTTCAACTCAGTCTGTTTTGTAAAGGAATTTTTGTTCTGTTGCTTGTGTAAATACATATACTTTACAATTAATACATACATTCCTTAAGAAACTCTGTCTCAATCTGCATAGCCTGCATGTATTACTCTCTCACCGCCTGAAAATGACGCCCTAATGATTTGTATTTCCTGGCAATTAAAACAGTTTTATCTACTATTGTATTGTTAATCTCTGCTGACGTTTTATGCGCCCAGTTATTCGAAGAGTGTCGTTTTAAGATACCAGAATGACTAAGTAGTTACATGTTTGCGTGCAGCGCAGAGGGGCAGGAGATTTGGGTCACATATGGACGTTGGGGGCGCCGTATCTCCCATATTATGACATAACCCGATCCGGGAAACGAAGTGATATAGAACTGTGTATTACTGGCAAACCGGAAACTAAAGATTGTTTATTATTTGATGATCACATCAAAGTAGTTTTTGGCAGCTCTCTGGCAATCTCGCGCGAAGCTTCTTATGGCTCCCTAAAGACTACTCGTCCAGCCGGTAAGGTACTAGGGCCTAAAGGAAGGTGTACCCCTGTGAATGTGTGGATAACGCATAGATCATATAATTTAGAACAGTTAACTATATGTGACTACATGTTGTCCTGCTTAATTTCGGATAGTTTTGTCATGGCAAGTAGTGACATTATTACTGATGAAAGAGGATAAAAGACATTTCAGTATTGCAATTTATCTGAAACGTAGGGGGTTTTATTATTGGTACTTTGCATACCACCAGGTCCCGGCACCAGGTAGGCAAACTTGAACCAAACTACATACTATTCCGAAGGTTTGGTTTGAATCTCAAGTTACAAGGAACATTATTTAATCATTACTTTATTTCGGATTTTATACCCGCACAAGTAAAAACAGAATAGAAAAAGTAAAGTGGGAGCAACATTCTGTCTTTCATTATCTTTTGTCACGACTCGCACTTATGTGAAAAGGAGTTTGACGCAAAAAAATTATCCACAAACTTTTAATCAACGGCGAGATAATAAATTTTATCAGAAACAAAAAACAAGCGAAATCCCTGAGTTAGGCAGTAGTTTATTTATTTCAACACAATATTCCCAGTAAGTACATTTGTTGAGTTTACAATAAAAATATGAACGAAAAAACTTCACAATTTGTACCTGATAACACTAACACAGATTTCTTCCACTATGCATTTGAAATGTTTCCGCAATGTTTATCCACTCTTTCAAAACATGTTGGAAAACGATAATTACACTCTTTTGGTGCAAATTTTCTATATATTTTATTCGCTACTATTTAATTGCGTCTGCCCAGTGCTCTGGTTCACGTTACACAGTAACATATTTATTTGTATATGTACATATAGGGCCTTAGGGCCTCTATTACTTGTCCGTAAAACGGGATTGGTTCTTGATGATAATGACTGCAGAAACTTAAGCTTTCAAAATTTTAAGTATTTACAATAATACAAAGAAAAAAAATCAATAAAAAAAACAATCTAACATCATTTAAATCGACTGGCAAAAGTGCCCTTTCGGACTTTGCAGATCCGGCCCGGCCCTGCATGCAGCAGCTGCCTAAATATACTCTCTGATAGCGATATTGTTCATAGCGCCCTCTCGCGACAAGACATCTCCCTTACATTCGGTTGATGTGGTCATTCAGTTGAAACATGGCGACCTGTCGACAGGGTCGCCGCCCGCGATACCCGTGAAAATTCCTTAAAAATGCGGAAACTATACCTATACTAGAGCAATCAAGACACCTGTAAATACAAAACAGTCATCGGAATGTTCAGGTATGTTTTCGCACACACATTTCAGTGAAAATCGTCGAGTTTTCGGGGAAGGTTTTACCAACACTGATGCAACGGAGCAACGATGTGAAATCTGCGGCTGGATAAATTTTCTAAAACATGAAAAAAATTACAACTGTGAATAATTTCCTTATTCATACCCAATATTTTCTTCATGTTAGGGGAAAAGCATGGTGTCTAATCCAAAATTGACTAAAAATACCCAAATATTTACAATTTACAGCTAAAACTAAAATTCAACGTTTTTAGCCTGTCGTTTGCATCATGTTGTGTAAAACAACTCTGAAAAGTTGTAGATTTTCACCAGAAATATACCTGCAGACTTGACATTTTAATGCTTCTACGTATGTTTCTGTACACTCATGTACACATCTGTGAAAGTCAACAAATTATTCTGACAAATATTTCACAAAATATTGCACCAGGCTGCTGTCAGAAAGTTTACAAAAATCATAAATAATATTATAATAACTTTATTGACGTTATTCCTCCAGGTGAACGTAGTGCCTTTTACCAAACAACTTGATAAAACAGTAGATAATTTGGATGAAACATGAAGTTTCATTTAGACAGATGTCAAATGAAAACTTCATGTTTTCATCCAAATTATCAGTAAAATATGAAAAATCATATAAATGACAGCAAAGATTACAGCCTGCCAGTTGCAATGAGTTGTGTAAAATTTGTCAGAAAATTTGTAGATTTTCACTAGAGATATCCCTGCAGAGTTGACATGATGTGGTGTCATGTCTGCTTATATGTACAGTAGTTTTTAACGCAGCCATCATACTGTGTTACAACTAATCTGTATGGATTATCCTTACACAGTGCAATGTAACGGGGTGTCTCTAACTGACCTTGACCTTTATAGCTGAGAAATTCACCATCACAATTGAAGTGAACCACTCTATTCCCATAGCGATCACAAACACATATGCCATCTTCTTGGTGATCAAAACACAAACCATAAGGCCACTTGAAGTGTCCCATGCCAATGTCTCTTATACTTTGCATCTGGTGATTCAAAACATGAACACATTTCCTGCCAGGATCTGATACAAAAATACATTTCTTATTCACAATCAGATCCCTGGGTTGACTGACTTGTCCTTTTTCAGTTCTTGCAATGTGTTCACCAGATTTATTATATTTTCTCACATATCCTTTGAAGTCACCAATGAATATAAAACCATCAGGACTCAAGCAGATACCGGTTGGGTCAATTCCTTCTTTGCGTCCAAAACAGTTTAAAATCTTGCTTTGTCCAGAACTCACCACAACTTGGCCATTCCCTGGGTCACTCATAAAGTATTGATCATTGTCTTCATCCACTGTGACATTCCATGGATCAAATGACTTTGGGAATGCATGGAATTGTAAGATGAGATCACAGCAGAGTTGGATTGGATCAATAACCTGAACTCTATGATTCCCTCTATCACATATAACCCATTGACCGTTCTTCTTGATGTATATTCCAATGGCCCCATTAAATTGTCCCGGCATCGATCCAGACCCAAACACTTCAAGGATACTCCCCTTGACCGGATAGCCTAGGACAATAGAAACATAAACAAATATCATTCAAAGGTCAACTTGCAAACTACAATTTCTATGAAGTCAAATATTTTCAGATCTCACAAATTTTGACGGAATGCAAACTTCTTTTGTTTACACAAACACATGGAACATTTAAAGGAATAACTTCCTTACATGTTGATGTAACTCGCACGTTTCCATGGTAACATATTTGCATTTTATTGGTGGAAATGTGATTTTCAGTCCATAAGGTTAGTCATTGTATTGCTGATCAGCTCTTTCTTTAGAGACGCAACGGTTGCCAGGTTGTAAATTGTTTTGTTGTGTTTTGATGTCAATCACACCGACATGTTGATGTAACTCACACGTTTCCATGGCAACGTATTCGCATTTTATTGGTGGAAATGTAATTTTCAGTCCATAAGGTAAATCATTGTATTGCAGTGATCAGTGCATGTTTTACAGAGAGAGTTGCCAGGTTGTAAATTTTTTTGTTGTGTTTTGATGTCAATCAGAGATACATGTTAATGTAACTCACATGTTTCCATGGCAACATATTTGCATTCTATTGACGGAAATGTGATTTTCAGTCAAATAACGTAATTCATTGTGTTGCTGATCAGCTCATGTTTTACAGAGAGAGTTGCCAGGTTGTTATTTTGTTGTTGCATCTTTACCTGAATCACAGATACATGTGTATGTAACTCACATGTTTCCATGGCAACATATTTACATTTTATCAGTGGAAATGTGATTTTGAGTCCAAAGTTATGTCATTTTGCTGCTGATTAGCTCGTTTTACGGATAGAGTTGCCAGGTTGTAAATTTTTTTTGTTGTGTTTGATGTCTTTAATCAATCACAGATACATGCAGTATCTTTGTTTATCTGTTTGTCTGTGTATTGTTACTATTAATCCAACCAAACTTGATTTTTAATTTTTTTTCAAACATTTTATTGCTAGTATTGTTTTTTGTTTGTTTTTCCAAATTCAGCATTGCAAAACTCAGTCCTGCCAGTCCTTCTCTCTGTTACGTCTGTTAGTTTTGAAGTACATGCAGTTGATTTGTTTGTTTGTTTGTTGATGTGTTTGTTTGTTTCTTACATGCCATAGTTTTATTTTTTTTGGTTCTTTTCTTATTTTTGTTCAAAATATATCAAACTGTACAATATTTCCAGGTGTATTTACATGTTTATTGGTATATTATATTAGAAACTTTAACAAATGTTAATCAATTTTCTTTTCTTTGTCTGAATAATTTATCACATAGATTTGCAAACATAATCTATCTTTCAATATTTATTTATTTTGTTTTTTTGTTGTATTGGCCATACTGGAATTTATTGTTGTTTTATAATTACTGTGTCTTCCAAAGTTGTTCACATTCACAAAACCTGTGTGGTATTAAATCATTGTCAATCATAATTTAGTGGTTTTATGCTACCATATCAGCTGTTCCTTGATTAGTATGTTTATAATTTTCTCGGTTGTTCTCATCATTTTCTTTGCTTCTAAGTTCTTTATTTAATCTCTTTGCATGCAGGTGATAGTATACTAAATTGCTTTGTGAATCACTTTGTACAATTATGAGTTCGTTTTTTTCCTTGAATGTTTCAAAAAGTAAAGATATTTCTTGTGCACTCTTCATGTTTGTGATGTACTGTGTCCGATATTAGCATTTTTACACTCACTGGTTTGAAGGCTTTACCAGAATGATATTTATTTAATATTTTCAATTCTCCTTGTCTAAATAATTCCGAAATGAAACATCTTCTGTCATGTTTGCTTATGGTGTTGGACAAAGTCAATTTTTAATTTGTTCAAAGTTAATCATTTCTATTTTCCGTGCATTTGCAAAATTTATCATGGGGGTGGTTGCTGTCTGGAATGTGCTGAACATATTATCAACCAAACTAAAAGGTTATTTGTGCCACATTTTCTGTTTGTTTTTTTTTCAAATGTCATCATTATTCTATTCAGGCCCAGTAATTTTAATTGCTCTCACTGATACGTTTTGTTATTAATCTGTGACTTTTTTATGATGGCCATGCTAACTTTTGTTTTTGTTTAAAACAATTTGTAATTGTTTGCTGAGACACACTCATCTATTCAGCACTCTGTGTTACTGTAGTTGTTCAGTGTTCATCTATTTTGTGCTCAGCAGTCAAAATATATAATCACGCTTGAATGTTTCATTGTCACATGGAAACTGAAAATGTTGAAATGATTTGTTAAAATATATAATCTATTTTTCTGACGCAAATATGTTTCGTCCATTCCTTTAATAATGTTGTACACTATCAATGGTCTTCTAAGCTTGCTATCAAAACCATTTTATACAGATGTATACTAAAAACCTAATCAAGAAATTTATTTGAATTTAATCAAAATGTATTCAAATTAGTTCAATTTTAAAACATCCTGTTGTTTTTTGTCCTTCATGGTTCCACAAATTGATGTATCTATAAATGTAAAATTCAACTGTTTATCTGTTTTATATCAAAACATTGTTTGAACGTTTTCTCACATAAATTTAATGCCTCAGAAAAAGGATTCTTTTGTCCAGTGTTTTCACTGATGAAGAAATATTCAAACATATTCTATACTGTAGAATATATAATATATGTGTTTGTCTACTGGCTAACTGCTAGACTACAGGCTGTCTGTGTCTTCTACACACAAATACTTTCTCACAACCCAGTCTTTCTATATCTGTCTCCTTCACACACCCACATACCATACTAGACCAAGACAGAGAGATGCACAAATTACATGTGTTCTGTAGTTTTATTGTGTAGTACTTACTATATAGAACTGAACCAGTCATTAGATGGGTTGATAAATTGCTTTGTTGACATTGATGTTGCTGATGCGTCCATTTCAGTTATTTTGTAAATGTTTCTCCAATGTCTGTGTTGTTATATGCCATTTTTACACTCAACTCAAGAGTGGATTTCACACATTAAATACTGTTTGTAGGTTAAGATATTGTACCAGTAACCAGTGTAAAATTATTCACATACAATTTACATAAAATTAGGCATTTTTCACTTGTTTTTATAAGAGCTAACCAACTTCATATTTGTTATTTTTGCAGCAAAATTGTAGCGAGATTGGCAAAGTGAAGGTGAATTCCGGGACACTAACATAATGGGAGGTGATATGCTCCCACCATGATATCACCTATGATGACACTGATGATGTCAGAAGGTGAAGACGTGAAGACAGGTGAAGGAGCAATGTGAAGAATGCCGCACCCATACTACAAGTACAGTGGCAAGATGTCTTTGGGTTCAGTTGAGCCTAAAATATTCTACATCGTGTACACCATGTACACACAAACCAAACGGCCCTTTTCAGGGCCATTACATCCTCCAAGAAGAGAACTACCGTTACATACAAAGTTTTGTGTTTAATTTGTATCATTCTAGTTCTACATGATCAGTTTATTCGTTACTAATTATGGGGGGGAGGGGTTAAAATATGAGAGCCAGCTGAAACAGGTGAGTTGCAAGTTGAAGTTCATACAATTAAAACTGGATAGAGGTGAACAACTTTATTACATATATCATGAGGAAAAATAGAAAGGGCAGCTCTATTGCATCACAATCACATCAATTTTTGTTTGAATAGTCTTGTTCTCTACTTAATTACTACTGCCTGTACTGTATGAGAAGGATTTAGTATACATGTACAAAGCATTTCGTTAAGGTTCTGTTGCTTTGAACATCATCGCACTATCTATTGAATCAGGACAATATCGAGCAAGAATTGAGAAAGCTTTCAGCATGGTGCATGATTAGTCTTATTTCGTGCCTTGTCATATGGTTTTGTTCCATTTACAGATCATACATGCTACTACTACTTTTTGAATGCAGAACAGAGTTGTCATCATTGTCTGCATTTTGACCGATCAATAAACTACTCAAATCAGAATGCTCAGTAAGCTGGCCATTGACAGCCATTGACAGAACAGTGTATATCAGATCCTTTTCATAAGCACAGAGCAGCGAAAGATAGAAATCGGAACAAGACTAATGGTAAACTTGAGTGGGGCTTAGTGAAACTGAATCTATATTGTGAAACAGGCAAGATATCAGTCAATGTTTTTACTAAGGTTTGAATTATACAGGTAAAATCAATAGTCTTGGCACCATAGTGCTGTTAAACGCCTATTACCTAGTCATGGGGTCTATAGAGCCTGTTTATTACCCCGTAAGGCAATGCGATACTAGAAACACATCACTATTCCTGACGGCTGTAGGCCGAGGAGTATACGATGTGTTTCTGGTAATGCAAGGCAATGAGAGGTAATAAATGGGCACTATAGCAGGAAAAAAGACAGACTAGGTTATAGGTATTTTATAACACACTACATTACTCATGGTCTTTTACAGTATGTTATTGTTTTAACCCTTTCACCCCCAGTTCCCTGTGTACAGGTCCAACTTTACCATAGAAAACAATGGATTTGGGACAAACCATGGTGGTGAAAGGGTTAAATGTGCTTTGATGTATGGGCATTTAGTTATACATTAACTTTATAGAGAAGTTTACCGGGCAATTCTCAATAGCAGGGACAGGAGTGCCAATTTATTCACAAAAACAAGCAAAATATCTGTAGCATACCGTATAACGTCCTTGGTTGTACAACAACAAGAAGTTTTTCAAGTTCATGCTATTGAAATCAAAACTTTTGATGTTTTAGTCAAAGATACATTGCTTATCATCTCATTCATCAAACTCTAATCATCTGCCATTGTTTCAAAGTTGCAGACGACACTAAACGTATGGTCACATGACCGGACACTTTTTCAAGAACTTTTATCCCTAGGGGAATCGTCCTGGGAAAAAATACCCTGTGATGTCACTTTTTTCAAACCGTGAGAGAGTACCGGTAGTCGTATCTATTTTCTGGTCAGGTGATGTTTTCTGATTAATTGCGACATGGAATGAGTATGTGTCGTGTTATGAAAAACCCTGTTGACGTTTATGTAACTGGCGTGCATTTACCTGTGACTTCACATCATTTGAATTCACAAACATGTAGCAGCATGCAACTAATCCCCGTCAATCATAAACACCACTGACATTGGTGAAATTTTTGAATCAAGGCGGGGTTAAATTATGTGTATCAATATCATGAAATCCCTGCGTGAATCTATTCTCAGTTGCTGTGTCCAGTTACTCTCTTGTCAACCATAGAAACTACATTAAGTAAAGTCTGGTAATTCACAGTACAAACCTGTGCTTTGCTTCAGGTACTGTGCTGCAAGGTTTAAACCTATACTGTGCTTCAGATATTGTGCTGCAAGTTTCAAACCTGTACTGTGCTGCAAGGTTCAAACCTGTACTGTGCTTCAGAGCAAAGGTATTTAATATTGTATTGTCCATCCTAATGCAAGGTAGATAATTCAGTACTGATAGTGTGGGAAATAGACAATGACATTCCCAATTGTATCCTTTCTTCACTTTAAGTAACTTTCTTACAATTTATTGTGTTTGTATTTGAGGGATATTGTATGTCATAAAATACAGGTGCTATATCTTGATCACAAAGAGAAACTCACAAGTCCGCACAAGCACTGTGACACAATGTCACCTCTGCGTCTATCAAATGCTGTGGCTCACTTCCTAGTAGACATTGCCCTTTGTGTGATGGTAACAGAAAAATTTCATCATAATTAGTTTGGCAGGAGCTGAAGCTAGAAATCCAAAGCCATGACTCAGAGATGACCCACAGAAGTAATTTGGATATGTCAGCACTGATACTGAAGACTGAAAAGAACACTGTGCATTTACAGTAAGTCTCATCTAAAATACAGCAGATGAAGTTTCAAGTGACAGTAGAGCACCTGTTTGTTTTACCATGGTAAAGGAGAGGAATTACATACAACTTCGGATGATGGTAACTTAAGGTTTGTACCTGTACTCTGCAAATTATGTTAGCTACTTGTTCAAGGTATTTCTTCTGCAGTACGGTATACTCCATGTTAGATGTATGGATCATTATAGTTTGTAGTATTATAACCTCACATATGATCAGTGTACTAAAACTGATATTAATAAGTCATGTGGTACTCTGGCAACACCAACCTTAACAATAACTATAGGCTCGCAGTGAGTCACTGCCGTGAACTCAAAGATATTGAGTATCATCTACAAAGCAGGCTTTACTATCAAACAGGAAAATGAATTTAGCTAAATTGAAATAGCTGTCATGTCTGTGATGTCAGCTGTCTTATTATCAATTTACAGCATGATTGGTTCCAACAATTTTTCATCGGAGAATGGATATTTGAGACTGTCTTAAGTCATGGTTAGGGTCAAAGGTGGTGATAATATTGTACATGACTGCATCTTTCACTATACAGTAACATGAAAACTATAGACGGACATACAATGGGATGGCAACACTGAAGCATCAGCAGGAAAGTTTGTATTAAGGTTGAATGTGCCTCGAGGACAGATATTTGGACTCCCAAATTTTTATAAAACCTTTTTAATCTGCCACTTTTGACAGCCCATTTTAAAGTTTTTCGAGTAAGAAAAATCTTTGTTTTTCAAAAATCAAAATTTTTATTTTCATGGCAGCCATTTTGAATTTCAAATATTGGTAAATATTTTATAATTCGTTTTGTCCAGCACAAACCTTTGCACTGTGACCCTTGATTTTATTCTGGATTAGGTAAGATATGGTTGAAAGTTCCTTTAGAGTAAATGTTAAGTTTTTCACATTCAAGGTACAGGTAAAGTGTGGGATTACCCATAAATAATGCAGTATCAGCCACTGACATTGGTTTGCAAGCAGAAATGTAAGAAAAAATCCTTGAAATATTGTCATTAGTTAAAACTTTAAATATGAAACAAAATACATGGAATGAGAAGTCGTTGAGAAAAATATTTTCAAAAATCTGACTGCATGATTTTAAGATAAAATGGTAAATTTTCGTGAAAAAATGCTGACACAGCAGATTTCCCTGATGCCTTTGATAAATATACGACCGTATCAGCAATACACATTTTTCCATCTAAAACTCATTGCTTAGGGAATTTTTTTAAGAACTCCACTCAGCACGAAATGGCTATTATTCAGCCTTAATCAGCTGCAAATGTAATTGTTTCTTCTAGGCTTAAATTTTCTCAGAGTATTCTTCTTTAAGCATTACAGAATTTACCATGGTAATCTCCATATACACTTTCAAAATAATTGTACAAAGTGACATTAAAACAGCAGCAAAATTGATTTGCAAATTTAATCAATGGAAGAATGAGCATTTAATGTACGTATAAACTTACAGATGGATGGTTATCATGAAAGTATTATTTTTAACTTCAAGTAGCCATACATAGATATTACAAAGAAAACTACTGGAGTAGTAAGTATCACGTGTCTGTATGTCTTTTATGTCTTAATGTCTTAATGTCTGTCTGTCTGTCTGTCTATGTCTGTCTGTATGTCTGTCTGTATGTATGTATGTATGTATGTATGTATGTATGTATGTATGTATGTATGTATGTTCATGTATTCATGTATGTTCATTCATGTATGTAATTCTGTCCATTCTCTAGTTTTCTTAAAAATGGCAATTCATACATCTTGAAATTGGTATATAGGTGTACTTTTCGTAAAAGATGGAATTTCTAAGATCTAATATCTTGGCTTTACTAATCCAAGTTTGTTGAAGTCAAGTTGATTAAAAAACATAACTAATATACAAATTAGCAAAGCAGATGTAAAGATTGGAAAAAATCTAAAACATAGAAACTGCTTGCTGTATGCCCTTGAAATTTTGTGGAAAACTTCCTAATTTTACACTTTGATGCAGATTTTTGTTTGTTCAAACCAAGTTGATCACATGATTAATATGCAAAGGAGCAAAAATTATCAAAAACAATGGTAAGGAATTTTTAACTGAGAAAGTATTTTCTCTGTGACTTTAACAGCTTACAATGTTCCTACAGGCTATTTTGATGCAAATATTAGTGTTTGCCTTCTAAGGTTATACGATTACTATTATGCATTATAAGTTAGATAAATCTTACAAAGTGGCCAAATGTTCTACATCCAAATATTTCCATTTCTGTGATGTTGAAAGTATGCATATTCTCAGTAGCACTAAGATGCACATTTCTTCAAATCAAGGTTGGATTAAGGGCACATACTCAAAAGAGCACAGTGAATGGTCAAAAAGTGCAAAATCATGAAATATCGGACCCTAAAAACTTGAAATTTGGTAAGATAATTTGTGTTTTATTGCAATTTTAAGGTTATTGAAATCAAATTTATCACATGACTTATATACAAGTGAGTAAAAAAATAGGGAAAAGAGTAAAAAAAGAAAAGTAAAAAAATCAGGAAAAGAGTAAAAGTAGTCAAACTTCACACTAAGACATCAACAGTGTTCTCTTTTTTTACTGTATGTCTGTAATTTAGGTGGTTTGAAGAAAATTGATGGAGTGACTGATATACAAATTGATAAAACAGATGGTCAAA
This sequence comes from Ptychodera flava, assembly GCF_041260155.1. Lineage (NCBI taxonomy): Eukaryota > Metazoa > Hemichordata > Enteropneusta > Ptychoderidae > Ptychodera > Ptychodera flava. Next base: position 1,379,373 of record NW_027248352.1, read on the forward strand.
CAGTACAACATCATTTATAACTAATCCTTGCCCTTACTATTACTCTCAGAATATTCAAATTGAAAAGATTTCTAACTGTAGTAAAAAGGTGAAAATTTCTGTAATTTCTCCCAAGTATGTATGTATGTATGTATGTATGTATGTATGTATGTATGTATGTATGTATGTATGTATGTATGTATGTATGTATGTATGTATGTATGTATGTATGTGTGTATGTATGTATGCATGCATACATGCATGCATGCACGCACGCATGTACGCACGCATGTACGCACGCACATGCATGCATGCACACACACATGCAAGCATGTATGTATATGTTTGTGCATGCATGATTCATGCATGCATGCACACATGTACACACGCCCTCATGTACGCATGCACGCACGCACGCACATATGTATGTATGTATGTATGTATGTATGTATGTATGTATGTATGTATGTATGTGCACGCATGCATGCAGGCATCCATCTTTTTGTTTGTCTGTTCACCTGTCCACGTCAAAAACTCAAAAACTGCTGGAAATTTAATCATTTCATCAGATCATGCACCGTATTCTTTAGACTTTTTTAAGAATGTTTCCTTATTATGCATTATTATGAATGCACACACACATACAAGCATGTATGTATATATGTTTGTGCATGCATGATTCATGCATGCACGCACACATGCACACAGACACGCACGTAGCATGCACGCACGCACGCACATATGTATGTATGTATGTATGTGCACGCATGCATGTATCCATCCATCTTTTTGTTTGTCTGTTCACCTGTCCACGTCAAAAATTCAAAAAAAACTGCTTGAAATTTAATCATTTCATCAGATCATGCACCATGTTCTTTAGACTCTTTTAAGAATGTTTCCTTAATTTTGGTCAAAAAAGGCTCTTCTTCAGATCCGCTCATCCAAAGGCCTAGGAATTTGGTACAAATGTTATTTTGGATGACCTGGTGTGAATGGTAATGACATTTATAATGTGGTATTTTAAGACTATTTTGTGTTTTATGGTCAAAAACTCCCATTTTTTCAAAACTGCTCATGCACTGAACAGCTTTGAAACCAAAAGTTACTTAGTTGAAGGTATACAGTCAGCTGTTTCAATTTTGCAACAGTTACGATGGAAAGAGAAAATCTAACCAATCACAGATTTTAAGTGGGTGGCCGCTTTTTAAAAACAGCGCCCTCACATGGGCATTTGAATGCCAAGTAACGTCCCTTTGACCGTATATGGGAATATTTAGATTACAGGTGACTCTATACCTTTAAGATATTGCATCGCATGGAGAAATCTACGCTATAATCCCACTTGCTATAAAAATAATGGATACAGTACAGTAGATTATTGTATTGCTGCTAAGAACCTTCTTGATGATATTCAATATTTTAGAGTATATGATTACACACGTTTTTCTGATCATTGTCCAGTTGGTATTTCTATTGTTTTAGGTACTTGTTCCTCTTCCGCAGTTGATAGCACTGTTTGTAATCCATGTCCAAGCAGATATATTTGGAATGATGATGCAAAACAACAATTTTTAGAATCTTTGCAGAGCTCATCCATTCAAGCTTAGCTCAGTAATTTCAGTGCTGTCTGTAATAGTTCTACTTCATGCGATGAGTCTGTTGCTACCTTTGAAGCTATTATCCACAAAGTTGCTGATTGTTCTTTGAAAAAATTTACACCAAGACCTAGTTCCAAAAAATCGAAATCAAAAGCAAAGAAAAAGAAACCTTGGTTTGATAATTCTTGTTATGCAGTACGCACAGAGTTAAATGAGGCTTGTAAACTTTTAAGTCGTTTCCCTTGTGATCCTTTCATTAGAGGTAGATGCTTTACTTTAAAAAAAGCATTATAAAAAGCTTATTAAGCAAAAGAAGTATATTTACAAAAAGAACTTGCTTGAACAGTTAGAGAATTCTCATTCTGAAAGTATGCAGAATCATGGGAAGTTATGAAAAGAAATCATAGGCGATAGTGTTACTGACAGAAGTGACGTTTCAATTTCTCAAGGGGAATGGTTTAATCATTTTAGAAATTTAGCTGATGGTGGTCATGATGTTTCTGATAACTTTTCTGTACAAGTACTTTCTGATCTGCATTGCATGGTAAAGAGTAACTATGATAATGAGTGTCCTATTCTCAATTGTCCTTTTTCTGAAGCAGAATTACTTAAAGCCCTCTGTAAGTTGAAATCAAAAAAGTCCCCAGGTGCAGATGGTATCTTGAATGAAATGTTGAAGTTTGGTGGACAAAGTTTGCGTACTCCAATTTGCTCTTTATTTAACACCATTCTTAGATCCGGTAAGTTTCCCAGTTCTTGGAAATCAGCTTTTTTAGTTCCTGTTTACAAGTCAGGTGACAGAAGTGATCCATCCAATTATGGAGGAATTTCAATTAATAGCTGTCTGGCAAAATTGTTCACTTCCGTTCTCAATTGTCGGCTTGTTAAGTACTTGAATGATAAGGGAATTTACACTCCATTTCAGTCTGGTTTCAGAGTCATGAGATCTACTTCTGATAATATTTTTGTTTTGAGATCTGCTGTTGATAAGTATATTTATTCTTCGTATATGAACAAAGCTGATTGCAACTTAAGAAACAAGTATCTTTTTTGTTGTTTTATTGATCTTCATAAAGCATTTGATAAAGTTTGGAGACCAGGTTTGCTTTGGAAACTTAGGAATTATGGTATCAATGGTAATTTCTTTTCTGTGATTAAGTCTATGTATGAAAATGTTAACTATTGTGTTAAATCTAACAATAGCCTCACTGACATGTTTGAATCTAAAGTAGGCGTTAAACAGGGGTGTAATCTGAGCCCTACGTTATTTAACATTTACATAAATGACCTTCCAGGTACTTTTGGCTCCATTGAGGACAGCCCCATTACATTAGATTCATTGCACATCAACTGTCTTTCATATGCTGATGATCTGCTGTTGATTTCAGAAACTCAAGCAGGTTTGCAAGTTGTCTTGATAAATTACACTATTGTTTGAAGTGGAAGCTTTCTATTAGTACAAAGAAGTCAAAAGTCATGGTTTTTAACAAAAGTAATCACTTACTGAAAGGTACATTACTTACCTATAATGGACTTGCCCTTGATGCTGTGAAAGAGTATTGTTATCTCGGTTTTGTTATAACTCCTAATGGCAAATTTAAAGCAAATTTTCACAATCTTAAGATGAAAGCTACTAAAGCTCTTTTTAGTCTTCGTAAAGGTATTTCTTATAATGGGAATTTTCTGTGAAAGTTGCTTTAGATCTTTTTGATCATTTGATTGTTCCCATTCTTACCTATGGTTGTGAAATTTGGGGGAATGAAATTAATGATAAGAGTAATTTCTTAAATGATGTTAGCTTTTCTTTCTACAGATATTTACTGGGAGTTTCAAAACATGCTCCCCAGGCAGGTATTATAGGTGAACTTGGTAGATATCCTATCAAAATTGCCATAGTCAAACGCATGTTAAAATATTGGCATAAGTTAGTTTTCAGTGATGACATTCTGTTACGTTCAGCGTATCTTTCTGCAAGATATCATTCAAAGTGGTTTGAGTTCATTCAAAACATACTAGATACTTATAGCGAGGGTAATATTTGGTCAGCTGTTTGTAACATTAATGCCACAATTAAAATTGTCCAGAATAACTTATGTAAGCATTATCAAGTTTCTTGGTACAGTGATTTACACAATGATAATAAGTCTCTTGGGAAGGGAAATAATAAGCTCAGAACGTACAGAGAATTTAAAACTAAGTTTGGTTTAGAGAATTACTTACTGGATATTAATAACTTACGCTGTAGAAAATTGGTCACAAAACTTCGTATTTCTGATCACAGTTTACAAATCGAGTTGAGCAGAAGGTCAAAACCAAGAATTCCACCTGAATCCAGATTTTGTAAGTTTTGTAAGTCTTCCGTCGAGGATGAATTTCACTATTTAATGAAGTGTCAAAAATATAATAGTGATAGAGAAGTTCTCTTTTCTGCAATGAAGTTGTATTATCCTATATTTGATAGTTTAAATGAAAGAGATAAGTTTTTGTACATTTTAACTTCAGATGATACGCTGTCTCTCATGAAATATATTACAAACACTATGTTTCCCCCAGCAGTTGCAGGTAAAGACATAGACAACAATTTTTTATGCAATGTTTAGTTTTGTTCTTGCTATACTGCACTTTCCGAAGTGTGTTGTTATGCAATAAAGTCATTAAAGTGATTAAAGTGATTATAATATGTTTAATGCTCTGCAGTATTTGGTCAAAATCATAACCTTCGTGGCCACTCATCTGCTAGCTTTTGAATTCGCATGCAAGTTTCTTGGGATAATCAATTTCAGATGTCTTCAAATCACAACGAAATCTTAAAGGTTTCATGCTAAAGAACATTTCTGTTAATTTTGATAAAAAATCATATTATTGAAAACTACCGATCAGATGTCTTAAAACGTTTAATGCAAGTCCCTAGTGATAATATAGTTAAGATATTACAATAAGTAAATTGTGATCAAATCTGCAATGTGTTTAAGACTTGTAAAGAACCAGAAAATTTTGGATTTTAGAATTCTCAGTATTTTCACGCATATTCCAGCTTGTGTTGTAAACCATTTTGGAACCACAGTGTGACTGACGCAATTGTTTTCTTGTTGATTATCTATGTGAATAAACCAGGTAGGATTTAATAGCGTCCTGTCAGCTTTGTCCAAAACAGTATAACTTTCTCCAAGGAGAAGTTTTCCACCCACTTTGTTTGATTATGAAGTGTCCACCATATCAAATCCATGACACCGCAATCTATTTTGACATAATTGTTTTCATATATCACGATCATTGGCAGGGCCCGTAATTAGCGGTAGTCGCGTGTCCACAGACTACAAATTTTTCCCTGGGGCTATCGAAATCTATGAAATGGTAACACACACGTACTACAAAAGCCTGGGACTTGAGAAATTCAGTCAGAACTTTGCGCGCCATCTCCAGTACGTCACTTTTGAACGAGCTAAATGCAGTCAAACTTAGCTAGACATAGAAATGCCAAACTATGACTTAGTCGTGTGCAAATTTAATACGAAGACGACCATACGTTGGAACTTTGCAATTACACTGTTTTTGATGGCTGAGCTGATGTTCCTGGATGCGTTGTGGCTATCGACACGATGATCGTGTCGGTAAGCAAGAATAAAAAGCAACTTAGCGGCACGATCATGATAATTTGCGATCAAATGCAAATTGTACACTTATGTCACCATTTTGCGTTATCAAGTGGTCTCAAATGTACGGCTTTCGAGTTGAAATAAAGTTTCCTCGTGTGACAAAAAGTGTGTTCTCACTAATTTAGCCTTAAGCCCACGTGTTCAATTGACAATTGAATTGCTGGCATCGCTTGCTAAAATCCACTGCCGTTTTATAATAAACCACCAATGAAATCTTGTTCGCGATCTCAATATTTCACGTTGTCGAGGCTCAAACTGCCAAAAAATTGAATTAGAGAGCATAACAAACAAAATCGCAGCTTGAAAGAGACAACAATACTTCTTTTATTTATATTGTTTATTTTCTCCTTCGATAACCCGGTGGCACACCCAGAACGCAGATTGATCACATCTGTACCATGGAAGCCAAGCCTCAGGAGATGCACGTTAGAATCCTGGTCGGAGCCAGGTGTTTGTTTTTTCTCTCTTTATTTTCTGTCAGTTACTTTGTAATTTTTCCCTTCTCGCTCTTTTATTCTCCTTTCCCATTTTTTCTATTTTCTCGCTAAATTCATTGCATTTGACAATCTCCGCCGATCCACTGCCAGTAATTTGAGTCAAACTAACAAACCCCGCAAGCAAAGCCCCATACTAGTACACACAGTACGTACACAGCTGGAACTCACCATCACTCGTTTGCGACATTTCCAGGATAAAAGATGGCCGTCAAGTTTGAAACGTCGCGCGTACTTTGTTTTGCATTTTAGCTAATTTATATGTAATTTAGGGGGTTGCACGCTGTAGGGATAGAGTCGCCATTGAGTCACGGACATAGTCACCCAAACATGCAAACCTTCCTAACTCCATGACCAGACCGAGTACGCCCATATTTTTTTAAAGAAATATATTTTCTCTATATTCAATATTCAAATTTTCTAATTGAGATGATAATTAAAGTCTTGAGATGTAAAAAACTATAAAAAGGACGTTTCAGGAAAAGCAAAATGATCGTGCAAATAAGTAAGAAGAACCGCTTATTTGCACGATGATCGTGTCTATAAGAAGCATTTTCCGCCTATTTGCACGATGATCGTGCAAATAAGCGGAAAATACTTCTTATAGACACGATCATCGTGTGGATTATTCGTTTGTTTTTCTTATCTACACGATCATCGTGTCGGTATGTGTTGTTCTTTATCAAAACGATGATCGTGTCTTTAAGAAGCATTTTCCGCTTATTTGCATGATGATCGTGTAAATAAGCGTAAAATGCGTCTTATAGACACGATCATCGTGCAAATAAGTAAGAAAACTGTATTTGCACGATCATCGTGCAAATAAGCGGAATATGCGTCTTATGGACACGACCATCGTGTGGATAGGTAAGAAAAAACACGTTATCCACACGATCATCGTGTCGGTAAGCTTTTTTTATGTCTATTCACACGATCATCGTGTCGGTAAGCATTTTTTTTTCTATTCACACGATGATCGTGTCGATAGGCGCCACCTCTTGGATGACAGGCTCAGGAAATGATGGCGAACGAAAATGCATTTTCTTTGCATTTTAATCATAATGTATCAATCACAATTACACGGAAATTATGCCTCCTTCCTACAGAAAGCCGATGGTCTATTTTTAGCCTAGTCCTGCCTACAGGTCTGTGCACAGGCGCTTGGCACATTGCTGGGATAATAATCGTATTTAATATGTAGAATATCTATATACGACTTGATTATTCAATAAAAGAATCACTGTACGTGATATTAGTGTAGGCCTACAGGCCTACATGTTGACTGGCATTATACACGAATGGCTATGGCTCGGGCCCGGCGAACGCACTGCATGAACATCAATGTGTAGAATGTCTACAAGACTTGATTATTTAATAAAGAATAACGGTACGTGATATTACTGTACATGTGAGCCAGCTTAACCAAGCGGCTGTAGAGCTCTGCAGGGCTTGGGCCCGGCTTGGGCCAGTTGTCCACTGCGCACAGACAAGATGAAAAGGCCAGAAAGCTTTTCACCGCTCGATTTCATAAATCAGCGAAATTCACGAACTCTGAGCGTTTCCGGTGATAAAAACTGGTCAACGGTCTGATGGTTGCATAAACAATCGATCGACTGACCTCTTTTGCCTAAAATCATACCTTACCCTATGCTACTGGTGAGAAATCGTCCTGAAATCGGCTGGGCACACCAACCCAGCGCCGGCCATTTTGAATCAGCTGCATGCAATGTACGCGTCCAATGAGAGAAGAGCAATTGAAAGACAATACGTCATCTATGCAGACGCGTACATTGCATGCAGCTGATTCAAAATGGCCGGCGCTGGGTTGGTGTGCCCAGCCGATTTCAGGACGATTTCTCACCAGTAGCATAGGGTAAGGTATGATTTTAGGCAAAAGAGGTCAGTCGATCGATTGTTTATGCAACCATCTGACCGTTGACCAGTTTTATCACCGGAAACGCTCAGAGTTCGTGAATTTCGCTGATTTATGAAATCGGGCGGTGAAAAGCTTTCCGGCCTTTTCATCTTGTCTGTGCAGCGGTGGACAACGGGCCCAAGCCGGGCCCAAGCCCTGCAGAGCTCTACAGCCGCTTGGTTAAGCTGGCTCACATGTACAGTAATATCACCTACCGTTATTCTTTATTAAATAATCAAGTCTTGTAGACATTCTACACATTGATGTTTATGCAGTGCGTTCGCCGGGCCCGAGCCATAGCCATTCGTGTATAATGCCAGTCAACATGTAGGCCTATAGGCCTACACTAATATCACGTACAGTGATTCTTTTATTGAATAATCAAGTCGTATATAGATATTCTACATATTAAATACGATTATTATCCCAGCAATGTGCCAAGAGCCTGTGGGTCTGTGTGTTCCCGGCGTTATACAGCCTGTGGTGGAGGCCGTATCACGCCGGAAACACACAGACCTGTACGCAGGGCTATTTTAGCCCTGCTACAGCATGTCCTATGCACGTGCTGAGAAGGTCGCGGTCATTGTCATGACGTACTATCAAGATTTGCCTACAACCCTGAGAATGAAACGGGTTTTCAATAGGTCACCAAACTTTTGAGGATCACTGTTGTCCATTAAATCCGTTTCCTTTGGGTATTAAAGGTGTGCAAGTATTCACATCAAATGACTAGAAAATTCAACTCATGGACAGAATCTTGAAAAATAGCTTTTTCTTGTCTTGTTAACGAAAAACTTGCTAAAATAAAATATGTATGGGCTACTAGCCATTGTCACTGGGCTACCAACTTCAAAAATTGGTAGCCCAAGTGGACTACCAGGAAAAATTGTTAATTTCAAGCCCTGATCGGTATGATTCATTTAAGCAAGTTTTGCGTCGCCATGCACAGGATGCATGAAAATGTACATCGTGACTGGTCACATTAAATGCAAGTCTCTAACCTGTCTTTCGATTTTAAAGCTCTATTTGCCAACATCCATCTGGGCTCACATACTGAATTCTATATTCGTATTTATAGTGTTTAGAGTTGTAGCTATTTAGATTTTTTTGTAATAATGACTAGTAACAAAGCGTTGCATGAGGTTTATGTCACTACTTCGGGAAAATCCAACAAATACGTTTTTACAATATACTAGTTGTAACACTCTAAGCAATTGCATAGTACTTGAGGCATGTTTTCGTATCAGCAGACAGACCAGTTGGCGAGCATTTTTTGCTCACGTGTTAACCCACGTGAGCATATGTCGCAGCGATGTCTGTCTGTCTGTCTGTCTGTCTGCCTGTCCGTCAGTCCGTCTGTCCGTCTGTGTGTCTGTGTGTCTGTCTGTCTGTTGGTCCAATATCTAAAAAACGGCTGATCAGATCAGAATCAAATCTTGTACATATATTCAGTTAGCAAATAGCAAGAACTGATTAGTTTTTGGTGGATGTGACTTGCATACTTTTTGCTCATTTGCATAATTAATGATTTTAGAAAAAACGGCTATATATTAAAAACGACTAAACACAACTTGATGAGATTTGCTACAAATGTTGATCACACCCAGATATATGAGCAGTGGGAACCATTAAGGGGTGACATGAAAGATAAATGCTAATTTGCATATTTAATGAACTTTCCTAAATAGGGATATATGTCTGATTTGACTTGATCAAAATTAACCAAACTTTGTATGTATATTAAAGATACTATGATTTAACATTATTGAAAGTCATTAAGCGTTTTAACTTCAGCCAATTCCTAATTTGCATATGTCACGAACTTTGCTAATTAGGAATATATATTTGAAATGACTGGACCAAAGTTGATGAAACTTGCTACATGTATTGAAGCCACTATGATACAACATTTTTTAAAGTCATTAAGCATTTTTATTTCAGCGAATTCCGAATTTGCATATTTGATGAACTTTCCCAATTAAGGATATATATTTGAATTAACTTGATTGTAGTTGTTGAAACTTGCTATATACATCAAAGATACTGTGATATAACATTATTGAAAGTCAAAAGACATTTTTACTCCAGCCAAAACCTAATTTGAATATTAAATGAATTTTCATAATTAGGGATATTTATCTGAATTGACTTGATCAAAATTGATGAAACTTACTATGTACATTAAAGACACTATAATACAATATTATTGAAAAACATTAAGCATTTTCTCTTAAGCCAATTCCTAATTTGCATATTTAATGATCTTTCCTAATTAGAGATATATGTCTGTATTGACTGACCAAAGTTGACATAATTTGCTACACATATTGCAAATACCATGATACAACATTATTGACAATCATTAAGCATTTTTACTGAAGCCAATTCCTAATTTACATATTTAATGAACTTTGCTTATTAGGGATATATACCGGGATTTACTTGATCAAAGTTGGCAAAACATGCTATGTACATTCATGATTATACCAGATACTAGGTCAAAACAATATCGAAAGACATTTCACATTTTCATGTCAGCTAATTTATAATTTGCATATATGAGCTTTCACAGCTCGGCGTATATGGCTTTAAGGACTTGGCCAACGGTAATTACACTTGCTATATAAAGTGGTGATACAATAAGAGCAGTCAAATAACTTTAATATTTTTATTTCAGCTAATTACATATTTGTATACTTCATGACCTTTTAGAATTAATCGGCGTGATTATTGTTCATTATGTTGATCATAATAATTTCAATGAAGTTGCAAACATGTGGCAAAGGTTCAAATTTACACCTAACTTCAATATATAATGAAACACGTGAGCATTTTCAGTTCATATCTGGTTTGCCTTAGCACATCGGAAATTTCACTCATTCTACTGCTCAACCTGAAACTTGCAAAGTTTGAATGGGTGGGCAGGGAGTATGATTCTGCTGTTTCGTTTTTGGCATGGGTCAAATCGTAGCAGTTACAAAAATGTTATCATTTTCATCTCCACATTGTAATTGTGTACTTAAAGGCGGAGCCTCCCTTTAAAAGGGCGCCAACCTATGGCGGCGTTCATTGTGTAAGTGGACACCAAACAGGCGATATGAGGGCACACACTCCAGAAAATGCCACTTTTTAGTTTTTTCCGACCGCAAAAATGCTGACAGACTGCCAAACGGTCAGCACGAAGCTGCTGCCGATTGAACCCTGTGGTTATATTTCAATTCTGACGTGACTGGAAGACGTTTTGTAAGGAAATTCGAGTATGGTGCTGGGGAATAAATGACCGTTGGCAATTTGAACCGACCGTCAATCAACGGTTACATAAGCTCTTTTTGCAGGATTAGCAAAAGGTGACAAAAGATTGAGATCAGTTTGTGTAATTAATGTTATAGAAATCAAACATCTTACTGGCCATGTGTTTGACTGGGAGGAGAACTCAACTAATGCGAGAACCTGGGATTGAAAAGTGCGGCTTTAAGCACAGGGTACAGGGGAAAGTTCCCTGGGGTGGGGAGGAAGGTGTTTTTTGTGCAACGGTTTACGTTATTTGATTTTATTAATTTTGACTGTGATATTTCAAATAAAGAGTTCAACTCTACACCGTCTGATTGCTTTATCATTACCGACAAGTCCTTTATCTCCTCTCCAACTTGTGTATACACCACTGTGCTCCGTTGCGTGTGGGACGGCTGTGGTGTTGACTCAATCACTTAATCCGCTGATACGGACAGCGGATTAGCAAGTTGGCAATGTTTTCGGAGCACAGTGGTGTATACACAAGTTGGAGAGGAGATAAGGACTTGTCGGTAATGATAAAGCAGTCAGACGGTGTAGAGTTGAACTCTTTATTTGAAATATCACAGTCAAAATTAATAAAATCAAATAAGGTAAACCGTTGCACAAAAAAACACCTTTCTCCCCACCCAGGGACTTTCCCCTGTACCCTGTGCTTTAAGATGGCGTCTTTTCTTGTAAACACCCATTATGTTTCCGACATCTCAAAGTCTGCTGGCTGGCTCCCACTGACAACTGACCACAAAAGCGTTAATTTTATGACTGATTCTTCTGTTATCGCAAACTGACGTGTTACCATGGCACTATAGTTGGAATTTGTTAATGTGCATACCAAATATTCCAGCTTATATGTCAGGATAAAGGTAGATTTTTGCCGTTGCAGCTGTTTAATTGAAAGACTGTGGAAAGTCATCACAAAACTGTAGATTAAAACTCTAATTTTCAAACTAACCTTTCTCAACCCGTCTCACATCCAGGTACACCTCCTTTGTTTCTTCGGGGATTTCAGCATCACTAACGATGTGGTCTGCATACGCTGATATCTTCTCAGTTTTCATCACCAGTTCAGGATTGTAGGTCTCATGGTCTTGCGTCTGCGACTTCACGTGAAGAAACTCATTTAGAAGTGGGTTTAATTTACTTTCCTCCTCTCTGGCCCCCTCCATTGCCAAAGCTTTTCCAATGTCTCGTCCTTGTCCCTTCTCTCTACATCTTGACCTTCCTATCCCACTACTTATCATGAGTTCGTTGACTTTGGCCTCGAGTTCTTCATTCTTCTGTTCTATCTCTTCATCTGTCAGTAGATGTACATCGGTCATCTGTGTGGATTCAGAGTCATCTGAAGGTCTTTGTTGCTGAAACGCCAACGAAGAATCTGTACAAAGGCAATAGTTATCAAATTGTAAAAGTGTTTAATATTTTGAAAGTGATTTCGCTAAATTCGCACTTCAGCAAAACAGAAAACTGGAGATTTGATGCGTCCATAGGGCATGTTGCATCGGAAATTTCAAAATATAAAACAGGGGTACGAAGAATTTTTACCAGCAACACTTGTTACAGGACCTTGGCGTGGTAATTTGAGAAACTTCAAAGTCTTGCCTGGAATTAATCGAATCCCACAGCAAAATTATTCGTGAGAACATGTCGCACGACCGTCACATAAATCTTCTAAAGATCAGAATGTGAAACATGTCACCTCAGCTCGTTGTTTTGTTCGATTGTTTTTTCTCTAACAACTGTGATTTTTAGAAAAAATTGCACTTAAGTGTGTACAAAACAGAAGGACATCATTAGCACTAATGATCCATGTTTGATTCGCCTCCTTCCCCACACAAATAAAAAAAAGATACTGTCCCAGGCCTCCCTCCCTGTAACACAACTCCAACTTTACTATACAGATTCTTATCGACCTATCCAGTCGTGTTCGGGAAAATTCAGGTATCTCATTGTCACTGAAAATCAATCATCTGCTTACGGTGTGTAGCCAGATTCAACAATATACTCATCATCAATTATTTGTGAAATTATGAAAGGGCTGCAGACAAATATATCTCAAAAACGCCGTTCTTACACTGGCAGAGTGGAAGGGTAAGTAGAGGCAGGCCCGTTGCTTACACAAAGTGAGATGTTTAAGGGTGCAGGACAAGTATTAGACACTTCCAAGCAATTATTTATCTGCAAAAATTAAGCTCGTAACCACATTCACGTTGCATATTTTCGGAAAACCTATTGGTTAATGCTGTGATTTATGTTTTGTAGTTATTGTTTACATAACGATCATGCTTGCATAATCTTTAAAAATCAGTTTTTACCTTCCATGAATAAACGCTGAGTGTTTCAGATCGAAACTAGCACCAACGATTTACAACATAATGAACCCATAGAGTGTGTCCCAGAATTATTTCGACTACTGTACTTTTTTCGTTAAGGACTTTCGAACATTTTCCATCGCTGACCAGTCACTAGTCAGATAATTTTCAATTTACTGAACATAATTTAGACTCCCTTACAAAAATCGCAGGCACTTTGTAAAATTGCTACATGGAATGCAGCGTTTGTATAGGGGAAGGGAAAAGTAGTTTGGAAGGGAAAAAATGTTTTGTTTTTTTTTGTTTTTTTTCTTTTTTTTTTTCCTATTCCATACGAGTCTTGTACGGGTCATTTTGCTTGCTTGCCTGCTTTTTAATGCGTTTTATTGAATTTTTACTTTTTTCATTTACTTTTGGATTTTTGGACTTTTTCCACTTGTGACTCTTGTAATGGATTTTTGTTTTTGTCTTTTGTTTTGTTTGTTGTGTTAAAGGCACTGAGACGTATGTGTAGTGCATTTCTTTTAAGAATTAAATTATTATTATTATTATTACTATTAAGGGAAAAATAGATTTTTGGGAGTTTGAAATTTTCTGTTATGTTATGCTTGTTCGACAACGACTACAAAATATAAATCATAGCATTCAGCAATATCTAGACTTTCAGAAAGTAATTACTTTAAAGGGGTGAACTCGTTGCCCCTTTGAAGTAATTATTTTCTGCGACCCAGGACAAGTATTTATCCCTTTAAAACATTGTGTTGTTTGTACAAAATACAATGGACAATGAAAGGGACAAATACTTGTCCTGGATCGCTCCATCCAGGTATGTCAGGCGCTATCCATTCAACAGACCTTTGCCATCACGTTCCGGTTCTACCAAAACCTGCGGGAGAGATTTCTGGTGCGTCGCCTGTCTCATCTTTTCCTTCTCATGCAAAAGTTGGTCAAGTATGTTTATCTGACTCTCAGTCACGTCATCTCCCTCCCTTTGAAAAGCCTTCAGGAGTTCTCTTGCTTTGTTTACTCTTCTGAGTGGCTTGTCTGCAGATTTAGTTGTCCCATGATCTATTGGCTGCTTATCACTATGCGAAGGTATCCCTAGATGAAGACCGAAGTGAAGTATAAAGTTGTGAATGCTGGATCTTGCAAAAGTGCGATCAAAACATATATAGGGAGATGGAAACATTTGCAATATTTGCATGAGTACACTTCTGAGCGGGAAAACTGATTTTTGGTTGATATATCAACACTGAGTGAGAACAAATGAATGTTGTCACTATGGGCCCACTTTTTTCACAGATGTAATAGTTGGTAAAAGAGAAGTCAATCGCATATCATTACTTTCAATCTCCCTTTTAACTGGATACCCCACATTTCGAGAAAATGCTGAAATGTCTCTTACATCAACAAAGTGCCATTTTAAGTCATTTTATAGGGAAAATATTCGCAAGTCGTTTTCTGAATTTCAGTCAAACTTTTCCATATTGTTGTCTACAAAAAAAAATTTGAAACTTACACAAAGATGCTATGCTCCTGAAAACAATCATCATTTTTAAAGTTTTTCAACAACAGTAGTGACAGCAATTAGGAGCTCACAACTACATACATGCATTTAATAGTTTTCCACTTTGTACACAAAGGAGACTTTCCAATATGTAATAATATTCATGAATTGTCAGTATGCAAAAATACTGCCTATTGTAATTCAAAACGTTTTACTTGGGATTAAACGATGTTATACTTTTCATGGTTAACGAGGTAAAATAAGAAATTATGAACTCTGACCACACCATTTTAAAGACTTCTACGCGAACGTACCAATTGAAAACATACATAAACATTACACAGAAATCTTACAAATGTTACATGGATATGATTCACACAGGAGAAGGCATGGAATGATTTGTCTATTTACCATGTTTTTGGATCAGCTCCTGTCTGCACATGAAGTACTCTTCATAGTCAATAGTCACGTCAATTGCCAGATAAAAGGCTCCAATTTTATCAAGGAGTTCATCAGTCAGGAACTCATCTTCCATCAGATCCTGCAGTTTACCATTCTCATACAGTCCCAATAGGCATTCCAGTGCATCTAATGACTGACAGGACATTGTATAGGAAATACTTTCATTACCAACGTCCTTCACTTTCATCTCATCATGCTGCCCATCAAGTGTCTGCCGAACTTCTTTAGTCTTCTTCTTCACTTCCTCACTTTCATAGAAACCTCTCTCGACTTCCCCAACTGTTCTTCCATTCTCTGGAACGACTTCGCTCACTTCTACCTTCACCTTCATGTCACCTAGAAATGTTGATATGAAAGGAAAACATCCATTATGTGTAAACACTGTGTATAAAAATATAATGGACAAGGTAAGTTTTAGCACCCGTTGAAATTAATTCTAATACCACATCAATAAACCTTACTAATATATTGTATTTGTCCGATTACCAGTATTTGAAGTGTCAGAATTAATTTTTTTACAAAGTGAGATGACGGAGATAAAACCTACATTGATCACCCCCCTGCAATTTCATTTTCTTTGAAATGGATCGTGACCCTGCTTCTTTGGTTTCATCATCTTCTTCACGAGTACCTAGGGACAAATAAATAAACATAAAATGTCTCTCATATGTGCATGGCGATAATAATAAAAATCATTGCAGCAAACACACTAAAATATTAAAGTTTGAGTGAACCTGTGCAAGTGCATTGGCTTGAAGCAATGTAAAGAAGACATGTTATTACACAAGGAGACGGTCAAGTAAGGCCTTGCTTGTTTAAATATTTTTGATGTTGAATTCACATTATCAACATAGACCAGATATGAACTGAAAATGCTCACGTGTTTCTTGTATATTGCAGTAATTATGTGTGAATTTGAACTTTTTCCACATGTTTTCAACTTCATTGAAAGTGTTATGATCAACATTATGATCAACATAATGAACAATATTCACCACATTAATTCTGAAAGGCCATGAGGTATTAAAATATTATGTAATTAGCTGAAATAAAATTATTAAATTTCTTTGACTGCTGTCATCGTATCACGACTTTATATAGCAAATGTAATTACCTTTGGCCAAGTCCTTCAAGCCATATATACCAAACTTTGAAAGCTCATTAGATATGCAAGTTATAAATTAGCTGACATTAAAATGTGAAATGACATTCAATATTGTTTTAAGCTGGTATAATCATCAATGTACATAGCATGTTTTGCCAACTTTGATCAAGTAAATCCCAGTATATATCTGTAATTACAAAAGATCATTGAAAATGTGAATTAGGAATTGGCTGAAGAAACAATGCTTAATGACTTTCAATAATGTTGTATCATAGTATCGTTATTATATAAATAGCAAGTTGCGTCAACTTTGGTCTCGTCAATTCAGATAAGTATCCCTAATTAAGAAGGTTCATTAAATATGCAAATAAGGAATTGACTGAAGTAAAACTAATTATGTGATATCATAGTATCTTCAATGTACATAGCAAGTTTCATCAACTTTGGTCGAGTCAATTCAGATGTATATATAACTAATTAGGAAAGTTCATTAAATATGCAAATTAGGAATTGGTTGAAGTTATAATGCTTAATGACTTTCAATAATGTTGTATCATAGTATCTTCAATGTGCATGACAAGTTTCATCAACTTTGGTCAAGCTAATTCAGGTATATATCACTAATTAGGAAAGTTCATTAAATATGCAAATTAGGAATTGGTTGAAGAGAAAATGCTAAATAACTTTTGATAATATTGTATTAAAGTGTCTTTAATGTACATGGCAAGTTTCATCAATATTGATCAAGTCAATTGAGATTTATATCCCTAATTAGGAAAATTAATTTAATATGCAAATTAAGAATTGGCTGAAGCATTATGTCTTTTGACTTCCAATAATGTTATATTTTAGTATCTTTGATATACATAGCAAGTTTCAACAACTGCAATCAAGTTAATTCAGATATAAATCCCAAATTAGGAAAGTTCGTTAAATATGCAAATTGGAAATTGGCTGAAGTAAATGTGCTTAATAACTTTCAATATAAATGTATCAATGCTTCAATATATGAAGCAAGTTTCATCAACTTTGTTCCCATCGATTCAGATATATATCCCTTATTAGCAAAGTTCATTAAATATGCAAATTAGGACTTGGCTGAAGTTTAAAAGCTTTATGACTTTCAATAATCTTTATTGTATCTTCAATATACATACCAAGTTTGGTCAATTTTAATCAAGTGAAATCAGATATGTTTCCCTAATTAGGAAAGTTCATTAAATATGCAAATTAGCAACTATCTTTCATGTCAGCCCTTAATGGTTCCCATTGCGAATATATCTTGGTGTGATCAACATTTGTAGCACGTCTCATCAAATTGTGCAGTCGTTCTCAATGTATATTGATTTTTTCTAAAATCATTAATTATAAAAATTAGCAAAAAGTAAGCAAGCCACACCCACCAAAAACTAATGAGTTCTTGCCATTTGCAAAGTTAATCTATATACCAAATTTAGTTTTGATCTGATAAGCCGTTTTTGAGATATCTAGCGCACAGACAGACGGGCAGACAGATAGACAGACAAACAGACAGACACACAGACACACAGACAGACAGATATCGCTACGACATATGCTCACGTGTGTAAACACTTGAGCAAAAATCTATACCTTTTGTTTTCTCCTCAGAAGATATCGGGTCTTTTCCACTATTGGTCTTTGCATCATCCCTTGCTACTTGAAAGAAATCATTGTTTATCTTATCTAGTTCCTGCTGTATGTTGTTTTGTATTGTATTTTTTATTGTGTTCGCCCGCTCAAGGGCAATCTCATACTTGCACAAGAATTTCAAAATAGCCTCCTGCAAAGTATTTTCATCACTCATATTTACGACGAGCTCTTCTTCGTGATCAGAGAAATGTTTCTTGATGAGATTATGGCTTATTGATTCCTCAGGAATAATTACAGGAACGGCAGCAGACATAGCTGCAAGTGTTAGGTTGACATAATGTACAGAAGCTGGAGGAAGAAGGACAAGATTTGAACGGCCGATTTCATCATTTAAGACTTTAGCTGATGGCATTCGAGCAAGAACGACTTTCAACTTGGGATGTGGATCCATCCGGTCTTTAAGATCAGATTCCCAGCGCTTTGGTACTCCCAGAATTCTCCATTTGGGTGGTGGCTTACAATTCTCTTGGAAGGAAACTGCAACCGCATTCATAGCTTTCATGATAACGCTGTCTTTTGTAAGATCTTCTAATTCATGTTCTTGAAACAATGAAAGAATTTGAAATTCGTCATCGTCATCGACAGGGTCTGGGGAAGGAATCTGGAAATGACTTTCATCTATGATCGGAGATAACCTGTAGTGTTTGATGTTTGGAGATGTTTTGTACATTTTTTTGTACTCTCTGAAAGTACTGCCACCAACAGAGAACACGTAGCGTGAATCTTCAGCTTCTTTGCACAGACTCTCTCGGCGCAATTCAAGCTCTGGAGCACCACAACTAGCAACGACAGGGGTAATAACGTCCCTGCCGAATAGATTTATCAAGTAGAATGCTGCCTTGGGAAAGACATCTCTTTCGATTTCAAAAGCTGCCTCCGACGTTATCATTCCGAAGCCGAAAACAAATCTGACATTGGCCAACTCTTTCAAATTCGGAAAGTAATCTTTATGGTGGTACAGCCAATCAGGATCGGGTTTTCCACCTCTAACCTTGAACCTTTTAACGGGCGACGGTGCTATGAGCTCCACTCCATATTCTCTTGCTTCCTTAATTTCGTCTTCAGTAGCTGTTAGAGTGGTGCAGTATACAGCTATTCCCAATTCCCGTAGAAGACGTGCCAATAGATGAACAGCATCAGTTATACCTCCCTGTAATGGACCTCCCCAATTATGGCCAACTATCAAGGCTTTGTTTCCCATATGCTTCCTGTATTAGTGCAAAAAGAATACAGTAACAGGAAAACAAGATTAGTTAAAGCCGCAATTTTCAATCCCAGGTTCTCGCATTAGTGGAGTTCTCCTCCTAGTCAAACACTTGGCCAGTACGATGTTTGATTTCTATTACTTAATAACACAAATTGATCTCAGCCTTTTGTCATCTTCGCTAATCTACAAACACAATTTACACAAGCGTTTGATTGACAATGGTCGCCAATGGTCATTGATTCCCCACCAACGCTCAAATTTCCTAAAATTTGTCTTCCAGTCGCGTTATAATTTGAATATAACCACAGAGTTCAATCAGCAGCAGCTTCGCGCTGACCGCTTGACAGTCTATCTGCGTTTTTGCGGCCGGAAAAAAACTAAAAAATGGCATTTTCTGGAGCGTGTGCCCGCGTGTTGCCGGTTTCGTGTCCACTTACACAATGAACGCCGCAGTAGCTTCGCGTCCTTTTAAAAGGAGGCTCCGCCTTTAAGTTATTAAGGTGCCGATAATTCGACTTTTGATTATTGCAGGAAAATATGACATGTAACAGAGTTAGAACTGAACAATCCGAACGCACATTCTATTATACTTTATGCAAACACTAACATAAGTGTGTACTGCTATCAACATTATATATTACATTATTGTTTGTTATTTTTTTAATCATACTCGCTCAAATCTAAGACCCTGTGAACTTATAGGACTCCTCTGGATTATTTATTGATTCATAGATGGTCGTTAATTGGTATGCATAAGACTCTCCGGGGTAAACCCATATTCTGACAGAAACAATAGAGCATTGTCATGATAATGATGATGATGGAATCGGCGACATCTGCCCTCATAGTCGAGAAAAATGTCATTGTTTGTGTGTCCTATGTTCACTCCCTGCGGATTAAGTGGGAATCCACTGTCAGGTTTTGAAATATCGATTATATTGATACTCAAACTCTGAAACAAGCAGTTCACACTTTGTTGATATGGAATATTTGAGCAAAGCACGATTTTTCGATAGTATAAAACTCAAAACGAGCACTTGGATTTAGCTACCTAAACGAACTATAAAAGTCGAATTTTTGAACCCCTCTTTAATGTACGACATGATCTTTTCGATGAAAGTCAAACTAAAAACTAGCAATAAGATATCGCTTACCATAGAAAAGTCGTATTTTGAACGTCTCAATTAAGTACCATTCAACACTCGATACTCTTTCGCCACCACATGAGGGAAAGTTCAGTTATTACGGTCAGGGTGGGCTGTCAAGACCCAGTGTGGCCATCTTAATTTGAAATCTGCAAAGATTTACTTTTCAAACAGCTCAGAGGGGATCAGATAATTTTCATAAGTATCCGTCTCGTCAAAAAGCAGTTTCAGTGTTCAGATACATTCTGAGAGATAAAAATGATTAGCTGCATGATTTCATTCTCTGAAGTCATTTAACTGTAAATCTAAACAAAAGGATAATTATCTATCACACGAACATCTTGACTTGGCAACTCTGAGGCTCGTCTTATTGTAAATCGAGCTCACTGAGGGCAATGAACAATTCCTATCACTTACAAATAAAAGATATAGAAAGTTTTGTCAGGGAAGTTATTTAACAGTTACCTGTAGACTACTATTACTAGGAAAAGTGAAATTATACTTTTAGGTGAAATTCAAATATCATAATTGTTGTCAACATCTAAAATTTCAATACCCTTTTTAAATCAAATACATTTGTATCAATTATCTAACACCTATAAAAGAACAAATTAATTTAGTTTTGCAATGTAAAAAAATTATTCATAGTTTTCTCATAGACTCCAATGTATAGTGAATCAACATTTCGGTGAAAGTCCAAAATCCAATTTCTTGCATACATAACAACTTTAACCATTTTAGTCTAACTAACCACTTTAAAATGAATTATCAAACGTCTATATATATACAGATTTAGATAGTTTTGTATTGGAAAGAAATATTCATAGTTTCCTCATAGACTAACATGTATAGTGACAACATTTCAATGAAATTCTAAAATCCAATTTCTTGCACACATATCCATTTGTAACCACCCTAGTCTAATCAAGTACATTAATATTAATAATCGAGAGTACACAAATACACTGAACAACCTATTTTTTCATTGAAAAACATATTCATAGTTTCCTAATAGACTACCATGTAAACGACATTTCTGTGAAATTCCATAATCCGATTTAAGGCACAAACATCTACTCGTAACCACCCTAGTCCAATCAATAGAACATAAATACACAAGTTAACCAATATTTGTATTGGAAAAAATTATTCATAGTTTCCTCATAGACTCCCATCTTAGTGGATGAGATTCTTAGTGAAATTCCAAAATCAGATTTCTTGTACACACAATGTGCACCTTTAACCATCACATTATAATCAAGTACAATTATGTTAATTATTTTACGCCAGTATATGCACAAGTAGAGCAAGTTGTTCATTGGAAAAAAAAATTATTCACAATTTAATATAGCCCCATGTATAGTCGACGAACATTATTGGTGAAATTCTAAAGTCAATACTTGTCCACACCCCAGTTGTAACAACCCTATTCCAATTAAGTAAATATATGTCACTTATCAAATGATAAGGGGGTTCACTTATTTTGACTGATGCACAGGAAGAATTTGCCCGTCCACCACCGACCATAATAACTGAACGCTCCCTAATTAGCACAAGGGGACTTGTCATTGTCTTCATCCTGGGCCTGCGACGGGTCTATATGGGGACGGATCACCTGGGTTTTTACTTTGGTGATGGGGGCGTCACCATGTTTTTGAAGTGCCCCATGGAAAGGGTGGGGGTCAGTGTGTTTTTGAATTTCAACACGGGCTCATACTTGCATAAAATGCATCATACCAGCCACAAATAGCATCACCCAGTCTCATTCTTGTGTCGTTTGCGCACACAACTAAGCATTACAAAATGGAAGTCTCTTTTGCAAAGCATCATACCAACAGTGAATTGTCTCATTATGTCACATTTTCTGTGCACCCTTTTGGCGTGTAACCTTGATATATCAGAGATATATAGCAGAGATATTGGGATGTTTGCGAAGTGAAAGTATTTCTAAAGCACCATTCGAGCTGCAAATTGCATCATTCAATTATAGTTTGGATGTTTGCAAATTGAAGGTCTGTTTTGAAAAGCGTACTAGTCATAATGGAATCTGCAGTTCATACACAAAGCATGATCAAATCATTATCTTCTCTTTTCTTTATGAAAACTCAGTATAAGATAGCAACTTGCACCAATATTCCACAATACATTGATGCAGAATAATATTTACTGTACAAAAAATGTCAAGATATTTTTCATTAGGCTAAAAAAATTGTGCTTTTCCGATAACATGGCTTAGAAAGTTTCAAAAAAGTAGGGTAGGTAGGTTCAAAATATTTTTACTTTTAACTACCCATTTTTCAGAGGTTCAAATCCTGTAGCTGTTAACAGTTCTATCATAAGATTGGACTACTGGTTGACGAGTATGTCTGTTTGAATGCAACTGGCTGAAGCATATTTCTTTGACAGCACATTTTACTATTACAGTATGTCCAGTTTCAGACCTGCTTGTCTTCCTTGGTGCAAAATGCCGGTCGCCCACCATAACTTAAAATGAATCAAATGTTTTCTTGGCTCTCGTAATGCCTCATCTTTCGCTGTGGCTCAGAACAAAAGTTAATTTACTTCACGTTGAAGTTAATTGTAGCATGGATGCTATGTATTACCGGCGTTAGCCTTTCCGGCTCTCATAGGGAAATCCGACGATCGCGGTCCCGGTTTGTACTGCGCACGAAAAAACTCCCTTTTCTAACTATTTTTGGCCGAAATAAACTCGATTCCGCTCTATGCCTACCTGAATAACTCAATCACTCACAGACTGCACAAATATTTGCTCTCGTGACTTCCCGAACCTCAATGGTCCAGTAGATAAATATATGTCTGATGTTTAACATTCAGAAAAACCTTGGTGGTTTTAATCAAGAATTTGTTCGAAAGTTCGTTTCCGATTTACAGCAGACAAAAAAACCCGATCTTGCCTTGCCATGATCACATTTGAAAATGCACGTAACAGTACAGTACATGTATTGCGTATCGCTGCCTGCCATATTTTTTGTAACGTAGGTGCAACGATGGATGACGTAATAGGTTTTAAGCTAGTTCTCGCGTGATATTCTCTTTATTCTCACATGCGTGATTTGACGGGTTTATTCTTTCTTTCTTTTTTTCACTTCTGCATCTACGTAGCTGTAAAAGTCTAGGATCGGCGGGTAAAAATAGAGTTGGTCGGGTTATTAGAACAGCACAATTTTTGGGCCTTTTCATTGATGCAATCTTCGCTATGAACTGTCCAAAATGTTGAACTTTCTACTAACTCTACACTAAAATTATTTTGGCTTTGTTGATTTCCTAATTCAATTACTTTTTTTTGGTGAATTGATAGGGTTTATACAGTAAAAGAGTTACATACAATGTAAGTCGAATTCGGTTAAATGTCAATTACCGTCTAACATTGCATCATTCCTAGAAATAACACCTCAGCCTGTAACATGCTCATTCACACAGGCAGTACTTGACTTTGATTGAATGACCTACTATATTTCACCTGTGTGCCAAATTTGAAAGCATGGCAAAAAGTACCACAAATTTGCAAATTTTGCCTTTATTTCACCGAGTCATCTTCAGGTCACTCCTAGGAACCTGCAAATCCAATTAGAAAGTAATGGCATACACAGTTTCAAAGAAGATTTTTTTAACTAAAATGGCAAAAATTGCCCCAAAATACAAATCTGCAAATTTTGCCATAATATCGATGAATTCTATTTTAAGTTATCACAAGGCACCTGCACACCACATTTTGAAGCGATCCGACAATTGGTTTAAGTTATCACAAGGCACCTGCACACCACATTTTGAAGCGATCCGACAATTGGTTTAAGAGAAAAAGTTTTTTTACTAAAATAGCAAAAAAAGAAATAAAATTCATTAAAAATAGAAAGCATCAAATATTGACATCAATTCTATATGTTTAACTGAGTTGGGCCTAAGGTACCTAAGAATCAAATATAACAATGATCAGATGAGTAGTTCCTGAGTTATTGATTTTGACCTTTTTCGCCGGTTTTTCGACCTAATTTGCATATATATGAGACTAAAAAGTTTATTTTAACAACGGCACATCTACACCATATATGGCATCATGGCATCACTACATCAAAAATCAGGTTAATACATCCAGCAGTTCATGAGTTTTTGCGTTGGACGGACATACATGCATACATACATACATACATACATACATACATACATACATACATACATACATACATACATACAGACAGACAGACAGACAGACAGACAGACAGACAGACAGACAGACAGGCAGGCAGGCAGGCAGGCAGGCAGGCAGGCAGGCAGGCAGGCATGCATACATACATACATACATACATACATACATACATACATACATACATACATACATACATACATACATACATACATACAGACAGACAGACAGACAGACAGACAGACAGACAGACAGACAGACAGACAGACACCTCACATACAGATTTTTTCAACCATATAACCTCCCAGTTGCCATATATGTACGGCAAATGGGAACTAAAAATCATAGACAGAACATATCAAACAAAACCCCTCTAAGAAACCCCTCTTATAATCTCTGCTTACTGAACAGTATTTTATTTTGACCTCATGCACCTTTGACTCATTTCGTGAATTGACCAATCATAGTTCGGGGAACATTCGGGACTTCCCTCTACAGGCAGTCTAAATTTGGCAACCATATTTCTGAAAGGCATTATTGCCTGTTTTAACTAGGTATCGTGCTGAATGCATAAATGTAGGTTATCATGTACACGACATACGTAGATTAAACACTAATGGTATTGTACAGTAAAAGTTGTCTGGCAAATATTTCAACAGTTCTAGATCGCCAAGTAACTTATACTCGTACAGATTCGACTACCGGTGTACTACGCAGTGTGGCCATTGGTCGATATCGAACAGCATGAGTTCTCTGTTGTGTGAATTAAAACAAACCCTTGGCATTAAAATTTGCAACATAAATTATGACTATCTTCGAATTAGCGTTGACATCCTCATATCTTTTTTCCGACATTCGGCTGCAGTGAAAAGGGGCTCGTAGAATCGAACGAATGCAGTAAATGTTGTAAACTATTATGTAGTATTTCAGTTGTAATGATATGGATAAAATGTCGCTTTCTGCAATACTTCCTTGTCAATGAATTTTCGTGAATATACAAGAGCGTGTTTGCTGTAAATAACCTTATGGGATTCTAAAAATCAGAGTTAAAGAATCGTGAGAAGTTTTAAAGCTTCAAATCCGTCACGTACCGTGGCCGAAAACGACACAGACCCTCTTCAGTTTGTAATTGCGTCGTTCTGTTTTGATCTGCGCTCTTCAGTTTGTAATTGCGTCGGTCTGTTTTGACCTGCGCTCTTCAGTTTGTAATTGCGTCGTTCTGTTTGAGCTGCGTCGTTCTGTTTTGACCTGCGCTCTTCAGTTTGTAATTGCGTCGTTCTGTTTGAGCTGCGTCGTTCTGTTTTGACCTGCGCTCTTCAGTTTGTAATTGCGTCGTTCTGTTAGGGCTGCGTCGTTCTGTTTTGACCTGCGCTCTTCAGTTTGTAATTGCGTCGTTCTGTTTGAACTGCGTCACTCTGTTTTGACCTGCGCTCTTCAGTTTGTAATTGCGTCGTACTGTTTGAACTGCATCGTTCTGTTTGATCGTCGCTCTTCAGTTTGTTTTGTTGTAATAAAGGGAAAGCAACTCCACACATCGTTCATATCTGAGTTGTTTGCGTTTTGTGTATGATTCTATGTGTGTGTATATAATGTTTAGCTGTTTTATGTAAAGGGTTGATTAGCCATGGCGAGACGTACCCGTAATTTACGTGTCTTGCTGTTAACCCACATTGGAGCGAAGAGACTAGCGTTACACTGCGATCCTTTGAAGCTACGTTTCGAAAACAGGGTTTTCTTCATCAGTCACTTAAAATTCATTTTTGATTGGTGAGACATGTTGAATGATTGATTGATTTTATGTGTTAATATGTTGTTCCACTGAAGTTTGTTGTTCAATTACGGAAGCTATGTCTACGGTTTGGCCTTGTAATGTTTGTGTATGCTCATGTGAATCGGAGTGCCATCTATTGTAGCTTTTGTGAAGTCAGGCATTTGTAAGTGTATCGCATACTTCTGTTCCTTCTGTATGCGATTATTGGTTGCTCGAAGGTTTGCAGCATGAAAAAAAATATTTGGGACAATATTTCACTGACGTTCTTGATCCAAGGCTTAAATAGTATAAAATCATGGACTTTTGTATAAAAACAGCAAAAACGGGCTAAGTGTCAAAGACACTAGGAAAAAAAGCTGGAGCAACAAAAAAGGACCTCAAAAGTAAGAAAGTGAAATAGAAAAACATGAAAAGACATTGATGAAGTTCAGAGAGCTTTAGATGATATTTACGAAGTCAAAACACAAGGTATTATTCAACGTGCTAGAGTAAGACGACATGAGCTTGGTGAAAAAAGCAATGCTTATTTTTTGAAGCTTGAAAAGAGAAATCATTACAAAAATCACATTCGTAAACTTCAAGCATCTACAGATTTAAATGAAATTTTAAACACGCAGAAAGAATTTTATCGAAATTTATACCAGACTACACATTGTTTTCCTGAAGAAAAACCAGAAGAGTTCACTGGCGATTTGCATATTCCTTTACTGTCAGAATTACAAAACAAATATTTGTGAGGGTTATTTGAGTCTCGAAGAGTGCTACCAAGCTTCGAAAAACATGTCCAGTAATAAAAAGCCCGGGGAATGGCTTTTCTGGCCCTTGTATGGTAATTTAATTGTACTGAGTTTCAACTATATGTACACGTCTATATGGAGAGTTGTCAGTGTCAGTTTCCCAAAGACAAGCAACCATTACTTTGATTGATAAAAAAGAAAAAGATCGTCTGTAGCTGAAAAATTGGGGACCTATTTCTCTTCTAAACTTTTATTATAAAAATTGTTGCCAAGGCCCTTTTAATTCGAATTTCAAAGTTTAATCGGAAATAATTTACCCAAATCAAGCTGGTTAATATGTGAAAGGTCGCTACATCGGTGACGCTGTTTGCAAGATTTTAGACTCAATACACTTTACAAAAGAAAACGATATTCCTGGTATTCTACTTTGTATTGATTTTGCCAAGGCATTTGACTCTATCGAGTGGCCTTTCCTTTACTTTGCTGTAAAGAAATTTAATTTTGGTGAATCTTTTATTCTATGGGTCAAAGTCTTATACTGCGATATTTCTAGTCATTAATAATTGTGTCACCTCTGGTTAATTTTAAGTTAGCAGCGGTTCAAGACAAGGTGATACTCTTTCACCTTACTTGTTTTTAGTTTAGAAATTTTGTCCATCGCCATTCGTCACAACAAAACAAAACAATTAAGGGCATTCAAATCGAACAAAATGAGTTAAAATTGCACAATATGCAGATGACACCACTCGAATGTTATCAGATCTAAATAGTTGGATACAATGGTATGTAAAATAAAAAAATGTTATCAGCTGTAGAGAATGATTTGCGGAAACCCGCCTGCTCGTCAACAATTGGATAATTATCTTTTAACCACTTCTGTAGTCTATTTTCAACAATACCACAAAACATTTTACCCATTATGGGCAACAGTGTTATTCCCCTGTAGTTATTTGCACAATTTCTATCACCTTTCTTGTATATCGGAGTAATAACCCCTTCTACCCATGCTGCTGGAAAATTGCCTGTCTCCAGGACGGCGTTAAAAAGCTTACAAATCATTTCTTTCACAGAAAGTGGACATTCTTTAAAAATACTTGCGGTTACACCATCTAATCCTGGTGCTTTGCCACACTTTAACTTCTTAATTGCTTGTTCTACTTCTTCAAGTGCAATTGGTGCATTCAAGATTTCCAATCCTTCTGTATCGACACTAAAGTCTAGGACACCTTGTTCAAAACCATCAACAAAATCTTTAACTTCATTATAAAAATGAGAAAAATTATCATTTACCATACCAGGTGTATTTAAAAGAGAGGAAAAGTAATTGAACCACTCATCCTTGTGAATACTAGCAGAAGGTGAAGGTGCTTTACCTTTCACAAGCGACCAGAAATGCTTTGTATTTGTTTCTATGGAAGCTGACAGTAATTTATCTAAATTACTCTGGTTGTATTCTTTCTTCTTTTGACTGACAATTTGTCTGTAGTCATTCTTATATTTCTTCAACTCTTTTAAATTGTCAACAGATCTGTTGTTCCTATAATGATTTAATTTGAATTTACAATACGTTTAAACCTTTTACAATCACTGTCATACCTTGCTGCGAAAACGAGCCCTGCCACTCCTTGACGTGTTCTGCTGGGAGTGGGGGCTGCGATGTGAAGAACTGAAATATCGCACAGGATAGTATTACACATGCACTATGCCGATGCGCACGGAATTTCGAACGGCGCGAATTTGAACGCCAATTTTCGATCTTTACAGAAATAATTTCCATAGACTTGGTCCAAAGTCCATTTAGCATCTATCCATCGGAAGATGTCTCGGTATTCCTCAAGTTTACCTACTTTTAAAGGGTTTTCCAACTGTTACCGGCGATCGCCTTGAAGTCAGCGCCATCTTGAATTTTAGCTGCATGACCCATGACGTCATGCAAGTCTCGCACGTTCCCGTTCTAGTAAACAGACAACACGTGCGCTCGACCATCGTCTTTCACACTTCGCATTGTCGGCAACGTTGTGCGTATTTTCGCAAAAAAAACCCCGGAAATGTAAATATTGTAAATAAAAGGAAATAAAAGAAAAGAAATTTGGAATGAGTTGTGTTTTTGCACTTTTTTATATTTCATTTTTTTTAAATTTGGAAGGGGGAGGGGGCTTGACATGCATATTATGAAAGAGTCTTTTGTTTTATAAATAAACATAATTGTATAAAAATAGTTGTATAAAAATAATTGTATAATGCAGGCGCACATAACGACATCTTAAGTCGTTAATCCTCCTAAAATATTTGGTTTCTCAAACATTACCGTACCAAGACCCACTGCAATTTGCTTACCGCCAACACAGGAGTACGGAAGACGCAGTTCTCTGTCTTCTACATACCCTCACACAACACCTTGATACTTCCAATGCATCTGTTCGAATTTTATTTGTGGACTTCTCAAATGCATTTAATACTATTTCACCAAACTTATTAATCAGAAAATTGAAAAATATGTCAGTATACAGGCAGTTAATTTATTGGTGGGTTGCAGATTTTTTGGTTGGGAGGCCACAGTTTGTCAAGGTAAATTCAATACGATCGCATGTGCGATTGACAAATACCGGCTCGCCTCAAGGCTCGGTTATATCACCGTCATTATTTACCATATTTACATCTGATTGTAACCCCCATACATGCGGACAGTAATGATGACGACAAGTCTTTAATTGGCCTCATTACAGCAGATCAGGACACAATCTATAAGCAAGAAGTGGACAGATTGGTTACATGGTGTGATGATAATAAATTAAGCTTGTTTTTGAATGTAAAGAAAACAAAAGAAATGATAATTGATTTCAGGAAAAACAAATCAGTCCACCTCCGTTAAAAATCAAAGGTGAGGAGGTTGGAAGGGTAAATAGTTATAGATATCTTGGGATCCTTCTTACAAACATGGTTTCTTGGGATGACCATGTGAATATGTTAAACCGTAAATGTCAGCAAAGATTGTATTTTCTGCGTAAGTTGCATAGATTTGGTGTATTCGGGAACATTTTGCATATGTTTTACAGACCACGGTTGAGTCAATCATCTGTTATTGTATTTCTTGCTGGGGCGGTAGTATTTCCTCTTCTAATAAAGTTCAGATAAATCGTATCATCAAAGCTGCTAGGAATATTCTAGGCGTACAATTGTATAGTTTTGATGATTTGTATATGAAATGAGTGAAAAACAAATCTACATCTACATTGTCTGACAAAACCCATCAACTGAATAGTAATTTCACTAAAATGAGGTCTGGTACCAGATACTATTCAGTAAAGGTGCCGCACAAACAGGTTTGAAATACTTTTGTACCCTCAGCAGTGAGAATTCTAAACCAATTTTCTAACAGGTGAAAAAAAACAAAAAACAAACTCATTAATGGCTACTGTTAGAATTATTTAAATTGTATTGTTGTTGATCGACAAGTGCTTTGTCTGTTATTTGGAACTGTGCTTTTTAATCTGTGTGATCTCTTTGTATTTTATATATTGTGGAATATTTCTTTTTAGACTGTGTACACCACAACACATTTCAATTTTTATATTGGATTAATAAAGGATATAATAATAATAAGTGGTCCTTCATTTGAAATTTAGTAAGAAGTTAGGGTGTTGGTTCAGTTCAAGTTCAGAAACATTATGGAGGTCAAATGTATGAACTGTGGAGAAGTCTTTGAGGAGAGAGCAAAAGGTTACAGAAAAGTCTCCATTGGAAGGCATTCATAAAACAGAAAATGTGAAAGATGTAAAGGAAAATAAGGGCAACTCCACACATCAGCTCTACCAAGTTTGTTTAATATTACGATATGGTAAATAAAAGGATCATTGCATTTATTTTGTGTTACATGTGATGGAGAACATCATGATCTATAATGTAAAATTTCTCTGGGGAATTTAACATAATTTGCATGATGGATAATAGTTGGAGAAGTTTAGTGTCATTCAACAATTTATTTTATTTATAAACTTATTACATATTTTATTCACAATTTTTGAAGTTAAAAGTAATTTGCTTTCTATTCATTCACTTTTTACCACGCGAAAATTCGCATAACGTAGCCGACAATGCTGAGACAGCAATACTAGTCAGCGCACGTGTTGTTTGTTGATATCTGAATGCAAATGAAGTAGGAACGGGAACTTGCGAGACTTGCATGACGTCATGGGTCAAGCAGCTTTAAATTCAAGATGGCGGTTATGCAAGGCGATCGTTGGTCTTGCTGCGAAAAATCCATTTGGAGGAGAGAAAAATGACAAATACCGAGTAATTATTGAGCGGGTAGGTTATATGAACACCGGACACGGTCCCTTTTGAAAAGTTATGTCAAATTTGTGCCTTTGAAAATTTCTGGCCAAGGCCGTATCCTGTGCGATATTTGCGTATTACACATCGTAGCCCTACCACTCCAATGACCAACCTACCCGAGTGGTAGAGGCTACGGATTCGCAGCAATGTCATACCATGAATTTGTTGACAAGTCTGTTTTCCCATGTGGTCTTCCACCATACCTATACATAACCTTCATATTATCAGCAGCAGATTTAATCATTGATAACAAACAATTAGCTGCTTGTTCAATATTGGTGTGGTTAATTAACGAGTTAAATTCTTCTTCTTGATGTCTGCAAATTCAGAACCTCAGCTCATTCCCTTAAAATAGAGACAGGACGATGGAACAAAACCCAACGTTTAGACAGAACATGTGATTTGTGTTCCATGAACCAAGTGGAAGATGAATTCCATTTTTCACTTGTATGTCCCAGGTATCAAGATCTGAGGATAAAGTTTATATCACGCTATTATTACAACCCACCTGTTTTATATAAGTTTACATTGTTGATGTCAGCAGATAATATGACAGAACCCCATGGCCGGTGAGTGCAAGCGCGCCGTACTAGCGGTATTTGCACGAGTGCTGCGGTGTATTCGGCGGCAGTCCTTTCACGAGCGAAGCGAGTGAAAGGACAGCCGAATACACCGCAGCACGAGTGCAAATACCGCTAGTACGGCGCGCGTGCACTCACAGGCCATGGGGTTCTGTTATTATTACATATGTTCTGTCTTTTATTTGCATCATTTATCGAGAGAATAGACGATTAGTCGTGCGTACTACTTGTCTGTCAAAGCTTCAGGGCGACACTGCGGAGTTATATAACATTGACATCACTGTAATGAGGCATTGAATCAGCTTTCACTTTTCATTGGTCAACGCCGCCACACCCTCTATTTTGATTGGCTAAACTATTGTTTACTTGTTTATCAAGGATGACGTAAGAGGAACGTCGAAGGGCTCGAACTTCGAACTCTGCTTGCGATCGCTCACACCATGGAGGTAGTAGAGAAGGAGTCACAACTGAGATATTACGTTTATTACTATTGTGCACCATTGGTTTAATCCCTTTATGTCCATTGTTTAACACCCCTTTCCCGCCATGTGCGTTGCCGACGGTACCTTCGCAACCGAACCGAGTGAAATTAACCTGGGTTTGCCAATGCGACTCAGTTTCTCCACAGTGTCATAACGCCTGCGCAAAGACTGTATTTGCGTAGCTTGGGTCAAGTGCGTCATGATAGTGTAAGAACCGACACGTTCCGTCCACGAAAAGTGAAGTTACAGGAATTTCAGTTTTTCATTCTCAAAATCTTGGTAATTTTAACGTCGTTTTTTATATACTTTACATTCGATCGCAGGAACCTCTCCTTGTTAGAATGAAAGTTCTGATCACGAACTTTTCAATCATGTACTGAGTATGGTGCAGCGGACTGCAGCACTGCCGTGAGCGTGGGTTAAACTTGTAGCGTTTCCCGGTGTTTATGACGCGACGCCAGCGACGCCATAGGCGACGCTTTGTTTCAATGCATCGTACGTGTTGTTTTTTATATCGCGACCATTCATTAAAGTCATGGACGTAGCAGTTAAAAGCTATGCTTTCTTATTTAACTTTATCTTAAAAACTATCTACTGTTGATTGACCAATCAGAGTGCTCAATTCAGGGTGTTTTATCTACTCGTAAAGCCTTGGTCACCAAATTCCAGAAATGAATGACAGGGCCGTAGTAAAGTACTGTCCAATCAAAAGTGAACATGTCATATTCTGTAGACATCTGGTACGTTTTAATATTCAAATTTGGTAACACAGCGGAAACCAGCTGCAACACAAAATCTGCTGTGCCCAAGGGCATTTATATAATGTGCCCTAGGGCATTTATAGGATGTTCCATTACATTGGAAGGCTATTTCACAAATAAAAGTTTTAATTCATATCCTAAACATGTTACATTGACAAAGGGGACGGTTGACGTAAACACATTGGAAACAAAAATATATCAGTTAGGGGCGATAGTTTTTAAGTCGGATAAAACCCTCATACTCGGGCTCTTCTGGTATATAAAGTCCAACCCTACGATAAAATGTCTCGGCCTGCGGCCTCGACATTTTATCGTTGGGTTGGACTTTATATACCAGAAGAGCCCTCGTACTCGGGCTTTATCCTATACATTAATGCCAGTACAACATGATAAAACACGGCAAGAACCAAGAACTCGATTTGGAAAAAAGTTGGCGTGTTAACAATGCTGCTCTACGATGTATGGCATTTTTTTGTAATCGCAAGCTATCATCAACTCAGTCTCCGCGCCTTTGCAGATACAAAAGCTCCCTTCCTCAATTATCTGTTCCTCGACCTCTTTAACATCGTGTACATCAAAATCAGTGGAACGACTCGAACTTCCCGACGCGACGCTTGGACACGTGACGCCATGTTTGAAGATCTGTCAACTGCCGAGGGACGGCCGAAACACCCGAACGACCCCGAACGAACTTAATCTTGTTTCCTAAATCCGAGAAAACGCGTTCGCAAGTCCCGTTGGTGCTAATGGAGTAGTTAGTAAGGCAAACAGCGGCAAAACACATGGTCCCTTTGATCTCCTCCTAGTTGTGACTCCTTCTCTACTACCTCCATGCTCACACGTACACATACGTAGCAACATGCCAAAGATAGCCAAATTAAGAGAACTTTTAACATGGAAGCGAACGCTTTTGATTTTTTTACATGTTGAGCTCGAAATTCTTCTAAATGATCGATACAAATAACAGTTTGAAGAGTTTTACGGGAAATTTAAGAGTAAGATACGGCAAATGTAACTTGTCGAACGATCAAATTTCAGTGTTTACCGTGGCACACAAGCGCTCACTGTTATCAATAGCATGTAGGACACACAAGCACAGGATAAAGTGCATGCAAAAGTGACATTCTATTGTAAACAGGGAATGTCCGGTGAGAAAACTACTGGCAAAAACGACTCTGAAAATAACTGTTTAATTGGCTCTGCTGCACCAGCAGTTACGTGTGTTTCGATGGCCGCCGTGGTACGGCGGCCACCATTCATGGAGCTAGAAACGGACGTCGCCCGTTGTCAATGTTTTTGCTTTGCTGACAAACAAACTGCTCTACCGGATACTAAAAATCATCCTCACACTATAATAGGTACATGGATTTTTCTTTGTTGTAGTTTTTAATCGGTAATGTCATGCATTTTACTATAACGAGCATCGAACAAAAGTGAAATGAAATCTTGTAGACGGCATTTTTTGTGTTTACAAACAATAATAAATAGTTCCGGGTCAAAGTTGGTAAATACTCATTAACATAAAGGTATGGCATAATGTTTTGGTATTGCACTGCAGTGCAAATACCGGTAGTACGCGCGCGCTTCGATGCAAGTAAACTGTGGTACATATGTAATAATTTAAAAACTCTAAGACAACTCAGTAGATATATATTTTTTGCAATGAAGCGTAGAGACGACTATATGAGTAACGTAAATTCTACTTAATCTTGTCGTCTGTTTTGTAATTAGTTTCCATGATCAGGTGTTACCGTACGTTACTTTTTCCCAGTGACCCATGTATTATATTACTTAAAGTTTTGTACATTTTGGCCGGTGGCCATAAGTACTGAAATAAACTTGACTTGACTTGAATGTTATCAGATGTGAAATCTGCCGAAGAATTTCTCAGAATATTTGACTCATTCGGCAACATCCCCGGCCAGAAGATCAATAAGGAAAAGAGTGACGCACTATGGTTAAGTGAGTTTGAGAGATTGGATATACACACATTAATCGACTCAATGTACCGCATCATGAACAAAGGTAGAAACGATGTGTGAAGTTGCCCTCACTTTCCTTCCTATAAAATTGCTCAAAAATGCTCAGGATGTAAACAGTCTGCCCCACCACGTGTGGCAAGTGGGTAACAATGGAGGCATAACCTCTCTCCCTGCTGTTTAAATTACAGTAAAAACATGTTGTTACTGTGCACATTATCTTAGGGAAACAGTTCTTGTCTAGAAGTGTAGACAAAAAAGAAAATTCTTCTGTTCTATTTATTTATAACGGAGCTCAAACAAAAACACAAAGTTGAGAGAAACATTTCCTACAAAAATAGCACAACTGAAAAGTATAGGACCCGCTGGCATATTCTGGTAATGTACTTTGAATCATAGATTGAGAATGTCTTTTTTTATAAGTGCTATCCTTGTTCTTTGTCTTTTGTCTGTGTTCTGTTTCGGTTGTCTTTTTCGTACCTTTTTCTCTTGTTTGTAAATTATATATATATATATATATATATATATATATATATATATATATATATATATATATAAGTCTAGTAAACACAATACGAACACAACATTTAACACAATAGAACAAAGTTAGACATCCTAGCTTCCAGAATGAAAGAACAAACCTTCAGTGGAACAACATAGGAATACGTACAATCTGCCATTATACCACGAAATTTATCCACTGAACCTGACTTGAGGCGATTGATAAAGAAAGTGTGGCAAACTTTCGAAACATAGCGTTAGTGTCGTACGCAGTGTCTCAACTCTGGAGTACAGACTGCACTGACATTCATATTCAGCTGTCTCGCCGTACCTATTCTGCCATTGTACAGACTGCACTGACATTCATATTCAGCTGTCTCGCCGTACCCATTCTGTTCTGTACACAAGACAGTGAAACAAAAAATACCCACCACCATACATTAAACGCAAACAACCAATATGTGAACGATGTGTGGAGTTGCTCTCCCTCTACTACCTAATAGTATGACTCCACGGGCATGGCACCCATGCCAAGTTGCAATGGTATTCTCCAAGTGACCGTTCAATGTTTGTTACAAAATGTTTACTCCAGTACTTCCGTGTTATGCTGAAAACAAACTGAAGAGCACAGGTCAAACAGGACGACGCAGCTCAAACAGAACGACGCAATTGCAAACTGAAGAGCGCAGGTCGAAACAGAACGACGCAGCTCAAACAGAACGACGCAATTACAAACTGAAGAGCGCAGGTCAAGAGAGAACGACGCAGGTTAAACAGAACGACGCAATTACAAACTGAAGAGGGTCTGTGTCGTTTTCGGCCACGGTAGTCACTGGCTTGAACATAATACCACGGGGTCACACACGCATACACCATATAATGAGGTGTGCATTCCAACATTCCTTAGTAGTCGTTCGAAAACCCAGAGTTATCACCTGAGCTAAGATTGTTCAACTCCGAGAGATATGATGTCAATGAACTTACTTTGGCTTGTCTTCCTTTCCATTATCCTTTGAATTTCTTCGCGAGGTACTTGGACTTGAAGACGTGACAGCAGTCTGACCACTTTCAATAGTATCTGGCTCGGCTTCATTGTCCTGGGTGTCTGGTTGGTGACCCGTCGCAAATGGAGACGGACCCATGGCTCGCATATTTTCAATGGCGGCGTCGGTTGCAGCAGAGATTCGCTGACGATCACGTCTACTGTATTCTTCGCCATTACCAGGACTTCCACTCGGACTATGACGTCGTGTACTCAACATGGTGCTGATCGATTGTTTTGTTACTGTGAACTATGTTATGCAGAGGTGCATACGATTGCACTGTGATTTTGGTTTTAAGAAATGAGTATCTGTATACAAAAGGACGTCTTAAAAGATACCCTTTGAACCCCATTGTGCGCTTTTCTGCCGAACAATGAACTTTTGACCCCTGATATAGTGATACGTTTACTTCAAGGCCTTTCCCGCCCGAATCAGTTGAAAGAAGAAATAAATACCCTCGTTGTAGTATTGCCGAGTGAAGTACTGGTTGATATTGAAACACGAGTGTTTCAAACATGGAGAAAGGACTTACTACCGTCACTTTCGAACAGATGCAGGGAGCATGTCCAACCGATTCGGCAAGTTTAGAATTAAACAGTTGCTCAGAATAATGTGTGTCAGTGTGTTGTTTAGGGTTAAGTCGGGATGACTCAAAAGAAAATATCCTTGGTAAGATAGAGAAAAAGTTGTAACAGCCTGTGCTATGTAATTAGCCGAT
Organism: Ptychodera flava; assembly: GCF_041260155.1. Classification (NCBI taxonomy): domain Eukaryota; kingdom Metazoa; phylum Hemichordata; class Enteropneusta; family Ptychoderidae; genus Ptychodera; species Ptychodera flava. Next base: position 1,416,782 of record NW_027248352.1, read on the forward strand.
AAGACATGCTGGATGACCAACAAGTGGCCTTACATTTATGGGTTTTTAGGTCATTGAGAAAACCAAAGACAAAGTCAACTCTGACATTCAACTTCGTATACTTGTTACTGAAACTGGTGTCAAAACAATTTTGTTTTTGCATTTTCTGTGCTTTGGAGAAAGTTGGGTGTTAAAGGACACTGCAATATAACCCTAAAGTTCCAGGATATTTGATCAAAAATGCATTGGGTTGTAAAATAGGAGTATTGTTCCGTGCTCATATTTTTTTTTCAAGTAAGTCAAGATATAATTAGTACAGCTCTCGATCCTGCTTTTTTTTCTTCACAATTCTTTTGCATTTTATGGAGTGACATTTTTCACTTTTTTAAGCTTCTCTTGTCAAAAAGAATACAAAACAAACGTTGACTTTACTACCTTTATTGTATCAATTTAAGTATAAGACTTTACAAAAGCCATGGAGCATTCCAGTCCAAATTTTTTGTCAGGGATTTGCCAATCGAACATGTTCCCTTTCTGATCATTCTGTACAAACGACAGGAACAGCATTTTACCTATATTCAACGGACATTTTGCTGGTGGTTTTGAGTAACTATTTCTTTTTCTACGGTTTAAGGTAAGATATTTTACCAAAGAGATTTGAAAATTACGAGCAACGATATATATATATATATATATATATATATATATATATATATATATATATATATATATAGTCGACTGAAAAAATATTCTATTCCCAGATAAATAATTTCAGTGTTCTAAAATAAATGTTTGTTGATAACGTGACTCTGTAAGCTATGCCTTCGTATTCTTTGTAAATATAGTTATAACACTCCCTCTTATCACAATGTACACGTATCTTTCAGTATGTTCAATAATGTGCATCGTCTTGCCGAGGGTAGAGCACATCATATTTAAATGTACGGAGAGCTACACCGTCTTGGCCGTGGAAGATGTGACCACGTTAATATTTCTGTTCGGCCGGTGCACTTGACTTCGCTGTAAAGCTCAAAGGTAGGGCTTGGAAAATAAACATCACAAAAATCAACGCAATTTATCAAGAATTTCTCAGATCAATGAGATATCGTTCTTAAATACAATCACAACTCTAGCGTTTTGAATGAATAAGGCAGTGCTCACTGCTAAGCCTTGGATTGGATTAGACAACTATATGTCTGTCCAAGTACATACCATGTAAAAGAGGTCTTTACACCTGCCAGTATTCTTCTGGATTGTCCACAAGCTTAACTGGCGTACGGCCTACATGCTTGCCAGCTATATCATGTAAAATTTTGGGTTTAGGGGTACCACTAGCGCTTATCGGCTTTTGGGGTGACATCATCGTGAAGGTAACTAGGAATGTAATCTACTGTTGGCATGATGCCTGATATGACATTTAGATCTTTCTTGTTGTAGTCGTAATTTCGCAAAACTGGTAGCACATCCATATGCGACGAATATGAAAAAAGTGATACCTAAACAAAGTACATTTGAGTAAATATCAACAAATAAGGAAACCAATTCCGTTAAAAAAGTACACGTTTTCGTGATTTGAGTACTATTGAAGGATAAAGAATGCTATTCTGCAGAAATATGGGTCGGAACTCCTTCCAGTCAATGTTTCACATTTGCAGAGTGTAGTTGACAATTACTTCTGCTAGACCATGGTTTCAACAGACAGTATTGGTATAACTCCTCAATTAAAACAGTATATGTAGTTCCTGTATTGGCAACGGTTCTATGCAAACCACTGTACATAGGACTGCCAACAAAATAAAGGCTTGTTTTTCCGCGACCAAAGGGACTGGCCTGTGATGTCAGGATGAAAACAGGATTTGTTTACATGGATTATGAATGCATTACTGCCTTCGCCAGCTCAACGGCATGTTTTAACATGGCCACTGATCCATGAAATCAGTGGAGCGTGCAGTCACTGGGTGGTGTAAATTTAAACAGGTCACAGTGTCGGCACACAGGAATTTTGATTTCAAAAATACCATGCAATAGATAAAATTATGGAAAAACAAAATATTCAAAAACGGTTCTTTTACACAACTGTTACTGTTTACTTGTCTGGAAAAAGTGATAATTCTTTGATTACAGCAACATAATTTTCCAAGCTCTACTTGCTGTAATACAAAGATAAATAAATAAAGCAACAATAAAGTAATAGCGAAGGAATCTGTGTGCAAAAGCAAACTTGAGGGCTTAAAAAAGCACCCATCAACTGCTAAAATACACTCTAACAGAAAAATTGTTCATACCATCCTCTTGCGTTTTCTCTTGAATTCAATTGAAGTGACTACTCACTTGAAACATGGCGACCCGTATAGAAGGTAGCCGCCCACGATCATACAACATATTTCTCATTACTATAACCTAACATTTTCTTTCCACGAGAAAGGAATGCAGTGTTTGATCGAAAATTGACCAAAAATACCAAACAATTTTACAGCTTCATTTCAACACCATTAATTTGTCATTTTATCGTGTAGTATAAAATTAGTCTGAAAGTTGTAAATTCTAAACAGGAATATACCTTAAGGGTTTACATGTTATAGTTATATCCGCTTTTATGTTTATTTCTGTACAGTCATCATGCAAACATGTGTGAAAGTCAAAAACGTATTCGGCCATATTTCACGTTTCTCTTATCATTCACAAATCACGAATGATTTAATTACAACAAAAACAATCTGCAACAAACGCGGCTCATGAAATGTTAAATCTCAACAAAATGATACAGAAAATCCATGTATTCTCAATAAAGTACAGGTTGTTTCACATAGGTAAAAACTGACTCATGGATCTCCATAAAACATTGAAGAAATTGACATAAGATCATCTGAACTGAAAATTAAGCTAATCTGACAGACATATCACAATAGAGGGCTGATATGAGAACCGGGACGACTCAAATGTTATTTAGTTCATTAGACTTGTCAAAGGCAGGATAGACAATATATAGCACAATATTGAAATGAGATCTGAGCATAATGCGTCTGACTGAGCCTAGGCTCACCCATACTATAATAGAATGTTCCAAATGTCTTATGGGAACTCGACCCGCATGCCAGGAAATGCCAAGAGGATTTGACCGGTTGACCTCGCTGTTAATTTTATGCAGGAAATTACAATAACAATGCTTGGTCGAATGACGCATGCCTTGAGGGCGGGATCGCCAGTGGTATAGGGGGAGGAGTACCTTCCCGATGGTGATAAGTGGTGCGGATTACCGTCGGCTAGGTGACTGGCGTATACTCGTGCCAAGAGACACTTATGGTTGATGTTGATTTCCTATTGACCAGTCTGATGGCACAGTTGCAAATACCTGGACTGAACTATTTTGTATTTTGTGGGTGTCGTTGGCACTTTGACAATAAAAGTAAAGATGCACACATATTGAGTTTATTGTCTTGTTAATGAGCGGCCAGTATTTCCAACGGCATAAATTATGTGCATTTGCCCTAGAATAAATAATTTCGAATAAAACATCGCGAATGTAACCACATTCCTTAAGCTCGACGTACACTTAATTGCCCCAAAGAACCATGGAATCGCCCGACTTTCGATTGAAAAGATGAGCCTACAGAAATTTCAAAGTGGCAGATGACTTAATTTTTAGAAACATAGACAGTATAGCGAGAACTGTCTATGGTAGAAGAGAAGAGAAGAGTTCAATGGCTCCCCCAAGTCACGGTCCCTCTTTTGTGGAGGGACCGTGCCCAAGTGTTTACACGACCGAAAATGCGAGGTAACGATATTGTACACTTTAAAAAATGCGATACGTTGTCTCGTCACATGCGCCCGTCCTTTACATTTGTTTTTTTTTTCAATTACTGTTTGTCAGTGATTTTATATGGCAAGAGCCATCTTCGGCATCCAAACATCATTTTTTGGCTTTTTATGTCTACCCGTTTTGTTAATGTTGTTGATGGTGATTTATTGTTGGTGGTAGCGGTGGCGGTATTGCTGTTTTTATCCCTGAAGTTATGGTTTTATAGTTCTGGGGTCAAACTTATAATAAATTGACAAGTACCTTGACCAAAACCTAGTGCCCGCTATTGATATGCGTCATAAGGTAACAAGTGAGAACGGCCCCACGCCACGTCCGAGAAAACGGCCCCGCGGCAGCACGTGAATCGTCGCGATGACGAAGCCTGCTTGTACCCGTCAAACGAATTTCAATAAAACAGTAATGCAAAAAGCGAAGCCGAAGCTGCACAAACTATACTCTGTGTTCGATGACAAGAAAGTAATCAATCGAGATTACGCAAAATACACGTGTAACTTAGTTTTGACAGCGATCCCAGGCGACAGGGCTCGGGTGCGGAGACACAAAGCTCGCTTTGGTTTACTTGATCTAGCGTCTCTCCGCGCTGTGCCACCCACATAAAATATAATTATTAAGATAAATGTATGGATACAAATCTAACTTTTCAAGGGTCGGATGGGAGGCTTTCATTTCGTAGTAAGGCGGGTTAAGTTGCGGTGCCAAACTTCATTGTGAGGCCGTTTTTGGCGTGTGGCCGTCCCCGTCTCGCGACTGTTCTCGGAGTGGGGCTGTTTTCTCGACAGAGATCGATGTTTGATCATGAACTTACAGAACATTCATAAAAAGAAATTGTTTAAATTGATGCGTCAATTTACAAGTTCAATGACATGATGGCAAGGGCAAAGACGCGGCCCGTGCACAATAAACCGTGAACCAGACAGCTTGTAAAGCTCAACAAAATTTGATTCACGAATCCCGTTCGTGTCCCAGTTAGTTTTTCTAAAAACTCAGACTATGGTCTTATATGCTTTTTTTTCTCGGCCAGACCAAATTTAATACCTACCCTGACAAAATTGTCGTAATGTTTGTGTATCCAACAGGCGCACTGCAGAGTAAATCAAAGTTCTATCGCCCAATGGCCATGAAATCATTCAGGATCACCATTTTGCCTTGACTTTTGACAATGAACGGACATAGACGAATAGAACTTTGCTTTAATATTCCTTTATTTCCCCGTATGATCGACTTCACTATTACGTACATTTGGTCACAGGTCACCCAGAAAAAAATGAGTGGGTTCATTGATACTGTGGCCGGAAATTTTTTCAGAACGAGAAATGTTCGCAAACTTCGCGAGGGCAAAAAAAAGCGAAAATTAATCCTTGCGATATATATAAAAAAACATTGCGTGAATTACATCATGAAATGTAACACACTCACTTTTATAGTAAGCCTGTCACCTTGAAGGTAATACTGTAGATGACATGAGGACTTCAAACGCACAATGGTACAAACAACACCACAAGTGTGGCCGTCCCCGTCTCGGGGCTGTTCTCGGAGCGGGACCGTTTTATCTGGTTTTCCTTCAATGTTTTCCACAATGGACAAATGGTAACAACACTGAACGAAAACCTAAATTATCTGCTTGTAAACCCAGTTTGTGTCAGTGCCGCCGGTCACGCGCACCACCCAAAAGTTTGACCGTCACTTAATATCGAACAGTATTCAAAGAAACGGTCCTACTAATTACTGCCGTCCCTGCCCGTCATTCTTCTAGCACTGCCCGTCACGAAATTGGCCTTTTCAATACAGGAATAGGTCGATATCTTAATATTCCACGACATTTACTTGTAATGTAAACTTATAAAATCATAGTCCAGGCCCCCAAACTTCCGATCGATTTACGACCCGATAGTTATGCCGCTGACGCTGATATTCACCGGTGGTTGCCTGTGTGTGTGCGTACATGGACAGTCTGCATAGCCCTTGAATTTGGTCTTGATTTTGATCAAACTTACAATTGAGGAGTATATATCAAAACTGATAAATGATTTATGTTTTCACATGGATTCACAAAAAGTTTCGCCCCGGTGTTCATTTTTGGCCCTGGCATTCCATCTACCCACCCAGTAGTAAGCTTATGGGGCAAGTAAACATGGATGCGCCGGTGCGATTCAACGATCAACCTGTATATCGGATCGAAAGTCAACAATTTTACGGCTCGGACTATGATTTTACAAGTTAATATAAAAATTATAAGGCACGGGGTATTATATATTGACTGATTACTGTAGCTATGATAGGCTACATTCAGGACGGGCAACGACGGGCAGTAATTAGTTGGCAAAACAGGTGGTTTTCACCGTGGGCAGAACTCGGTGCAATGATACTGAACATTAATAGTAAGCCTGTCACCTTGAAGGTAATACTGTAGGTGAAACAAGGACTTCAAACGCACGATGGTACAAACAACACCACAAGTGAAACGTACACATAGAAATACACGCGTTCCTACGTTGTGCCCACCCGGGCCACGCGATTAAAATATGACTGATACTGCTGGATAGTGTTAATTGGGTCGGTAAACAGTCAATTAATAGTTTAATTGACTACCTGGGTGATTGGCAGGTCGTGTCCAACGACGCATATGCAAAGCAGGCCAAAAGACAAAAGCCCCCAAAGATATTGACAGCTGGCCAGGGGTCACCATGAATACGTAATGACGCTTCACTACGCAGAAACTGAATAGTCAAGCCCTTCTTAACCGGTCAAATCCTCTTGGCATTTTCCCTCATGCGGTTTGCTTACGTGTGTCGTGTCTGTTACAAATTTCCTGAAATTACTAGGACAACTAGTTAAAAATGTGGCTGGTCGCAGTTTTGGCTCTTTAATCATCACTAAAAAATCGTCTTGCCAATAGTTCAACGAGTTTTCGATATAGAGAAAGAACAGCACATGTGATATGCCATCGGGTCACATAAGGTCATGCACGTCCCACCTTCGCTTGCAAAAGTCTCTTGTTCGGGCAGCATGGATGTGGGAAGTAACGGACCCGTGCGAGCGATCGATGTGCTCATCTGTGCACACTGTGTAGATAACGGTTACAAATTTATCTCTTGTACTTTGACATGTAGGTTTGAGTTGTGCGGATTAATGGTATAAATTTATTACCAACTTACACGACAATATTAAGACATCATGCGTGACTATAGCAGAATGGTCTGACTTCCTTTTTATGCAAACATACAATTTCTGCCGAACACAGTCGCAGTCTCGCATGCCAGACTTCTCACATGCGGTCTTGATTTGCGCATACACCCGCATGGCCGCAGGTTTCGACCCAAATGTGGGTGCGGCTGCTCAAATTTCCACAATTCAGTGGACGGTTTTCTACGGTTATTGATTGTTGACAGGTGAAAAGTGCGAAGTGCAAGTACATGAACTCATCTGTCTCAATTATCAGCATAAAGGGATAAATAAGAATCATCAGCCTGAAAGTTTGCCATTTTAGCCATTCTTAGAGAACGGGATAAAATAGTTAGCTACACTCCCGTGTCAACAATTTGGTAGCCGACTCTGCCGTCAAGATCTTTCAGATAACTAGGCCCTAACAGTCTCTTTTGTGAACTTTGTACAGCTGGGTGAAACATGTCCTGAACCGTTAATTGTACAAACTGTATGTCACGATTCTTCTAAGACACACCGAGTCTCCAAGGGAACTCACCTTTTATCAATTGAGGCATTTGATATAATATGGGACAGAATTGCACTGATCACAAAGTTCATTCAAGTGTATTCACTTTAATATGGAGACACCTGTAATAAGTAGTGAAAACATCATTGAAATTGATGGTCACGCAGTGCTGCGCTGAGGATTTTCAAAGAGCAAAATGCACCCTGCCAAAATCTTTTCAAGTGTACAATATGACGATTTTTCATAATCGGAGATAGACTCTCTCACAGCCCCTCGCTGGCTTCACCTTTGATCATAATACCGCCCCCGGCAGCGAGCCGGCGGTGCCGCTACGCTATAGCATGGTTGGCTCAGACGCTGCAAAATCCACTGCGCAAAGTTGTGCGCATTCTTGGACAATGGTTTCGTCGATTGTAATAGTAGGGGTGGTCAATCTGTATGAATTACCGTTGACAATCAAAATTACTGGTCATCATATGGAATAAAATCACAACTTTTCTTCGATAAAAAGTATATGGTGCATTCAATGGTGACTAAAAGATTTATTTAAGTCACTTTGGCTAAACTTTCTATAACTTTTTATTGTGTGGGATTGTTTATGAAGCAGGATCTTTTGAGTTCAAGTGATGGAGACAGAGGCGGCGGCTCTATTTCTTCAAACTTTATTACTACAGCTACGATGAACTACTGCTACAATAATATAATGTATCAGTGGGTGGATAAATGACGACCAGATCCAGTGGTGAGCGATGCGCTCTGAGTATACGCATACACATACACTAAGCTGTACATAAACATATACTAAAGTAAAGTGGCTAATTCAGGCTGTGATATAGCCGGTTTTGGCGGGAAAGTAAGAAGCGTCTTTGACTTTGATTGGTTAGAGATGAGTCACACGTCAGAAAGAATTAAAACTATGTGTAAACACAGGATATTGGAAGGAACTGAAGAGATTACAATCTGTCTTCATTGTCAAGGAATTAAGAAGTAGCTATCTTTGTATAACGTTTCTCGACATTCTCCCGCCCGACAGAAAAGGTATCAAGTCTAAAATTCGAAAAAATCATCGTAAACTAAAACTCGAGAAAAATGCAAAAATTGAAAGTAATCGAAATACTGAGTAAAATGCCTAGATATCATATGGTGAGTATATATGAGTATAAAAGGTCCATTAAATAGTGTAAAATATATATTGTCCGATATATAGAGTTCACATAGTGTTCAGGTCTTGTATCCACACAACGTGCAATGGCTGCTGCTGTACGTGTAGAACGTCGTTGACCTTTACTAGGGTCAGGCAGAATTGTGTCCGTGTCATTGTTGCTGCTTGGTAACAATGTAGAAGTGTCTGCCTTCACATCGAGGGGATAAAGTTTCACAATAGGACGATTAGTGAGTCCGGTCGTAGTCTTGATTTCCGCAGATCGTATCATTCCATCTTTCCCGTAGTTTAATTTCTCCACGATGGCTAATGGCCAATGCATTCGTCGTTCAGTGTCACTGTAAACTAGAACAACATCTCCGACCTTGATTACATTGTTGGTAGTTCCGTTCAATTTGTGATGTTCACGTAAGGGAGCCGTCATTATTTATGGCCTGGGGGGTCGGAGGAATCTGAGGGGGGGGGTCACTAAAAAATCGAAAGCTACAAGGGGGGTTGCTCAAAAGTGGAGAACAAGAAGGGGGGGGGCTACTCAATTTTGTTGACATGTATTGAAGCATTTAGTGGAGTTACGAATTAATACAACAATAATAGTAAAGATATGTATATTCATACCCGGTATTTGTGTACACACACACACACACACACACACACACACACACACACACACACATAATATATATATATATATATATATATATATATATATATATATATATATAAATCATAATACAGGTGGTTTCAAGTAGAAACTAAAATCTCATTACACTATGTGTTTCACGTTATTGTGATCTTCAGACGAGAATTATCAGCTATTCGACGTGGCAAGCCTTATGTTAGAGGCTAGTACTGAGTACATTTTTCAGTATTTCCTGATTAAAGATTGATATACTTGCCTGATCATTAATGAGAAACGTCTGCTTTCTATATTCTACATTGTATAGGTTACCGATAGGGGAAATGTGTAAAGCAAGCTTATTCTGATGCTATAAAGTTTAAAACCAGTTGAATGCCTCGACAACAAACCCATCTTTTATTGCAGGAAAATAATAATAAATAATAAATGTGAATAAATGTATGTCTGTCGCTATTTTTTCGGTTTCAAAAAATATAGTTGAAATCAGTGAACTGAAATATAAGTTTTGGAATACTGTCTCAGATTTATTTTCCTTTGAGTTTTTTATACGAAAAAATACTCCCCAAGTGCCACCAAATAACACCATTTTAATCTCTATTTTTCAAAAGCTCCAATGGCAGGAGGGGGACACCCCCCTCCTGACCCCCCCGCGACCCTTAATGCGGTCTCTTGTGGTGCTTTCGCACCACATCTTCCCCCTCTTGAAAAAAAATACTACAGAATAACTGTGTGTCACCAGAGCACTGGATACAGACCTGTACATCAGCCCCTGCCACAGCAATTGGAACCTCCTTCCGACAAAGACCTATACCACAGGTTTAATCAGGGTCTGTACAGGGCCTGTCGCAGCAGCACTCCATTTTACTGTATAGATATTTAACTTTCCCAATTTTTTTTTGGGGGGAGGGGGTCACTCAAATTTTCTGTAGCAGAGAGGGGGGGTTACTCAAACACGTCATGGTTGGCAGGGGGGGTTACTCGAAATTTTGGAGTTTCGAAAGCAATTCCTCCGACCCCCCCCCCAGGCCGTAAATAATGACGGCTCCCTAAAGCAGGTAGATATTCTGAATCCATCGACGCCAGAATTGTTCTTGTAATTGAGCAATGCGTACGTACCGTTTGTTCAAGCTGCTGCTATTTCCATAGGTTGGGTCCGAAAGTTCGTCGTCGTCGTATAGTGGGTGTGGCACGCCTGTATGTGGCCGTCCCTGCAGAGGTCGGTCGTTCACAAGGTTTCAATCTCTGTAACAATAGTGTTCAATTCGTCGAATGTAACGAAGGCGCGACCGAGTACTTTCTTTATCGCGTTTTTAGTCAGTCCGATCATTAGGTATGAAGAACCATTGTACGCGTCGATTAGCTAAATAGCGTTTCACATCTGGCGCGTAGAATAATTTCCGTATTTCATCCGCGGCGGATAAATAAGTAGAGGCGTTGTCCGAAATCATCTTCGAGGGTAGCGAGCGTCTTGCTGCGAATCGTCGGAAGGCGAGTAGAAATGATCCCGTAGATAGATCAGGTACCAGTTCGAGGTGAACGGCGCGAGTCACGGCACAGGTGAACAAACATATGTAGGCTTTTGTTTCCTTACCGTTAGGCGATTTAACGAATAGCGCTCCGGTGAAATCCACTCCAGTAATTGCGAAGGGAGGGGCGTCGTTTACGCGATACGATTGCAGCGGAGCTTGTATCGGTATTTGATAACAGTGACTTTCGTCCCTCCGTTTTACATCCTAAGGTTTTTTCTTTACATGCCCTTAGTTTTTACGATTTCCTGATCCCAAATCAAATTTCCTGATCATATTACTTCTTCAATTTGAAGAATATTACATGACTCAAAGCCCCTTTTTATGCCCCCTAAAACTTCGAATGCCCGGTATGTTTTCACTCATCTGAACTTCACCATAGCAGATCAGGCGATGATTTGGCGTAACCATTCTGCACGCAGCCAAAATTATGCGACGTGATTTTAATTTTCATTGACAATTTCACATAAAATATTAATTTTGAGATCTAACTTAAGTTTTTTAAACAGTATGCACGCCGTAATTATAAGTAAACCAACGGCATTTGGAGATACAACCCCGTTGGTATGGGGGTTACTTCGTTGGTATGGGGTGACCTCAGATTTGCGGGGTCACATTGCGGGTTGTCGCATCAGGTTACGTTCGATAAACAATGAAGGTCATGAACGGAGTTGTATGGAAATCCGGTCACGACATGCGACCTGCGACTTCAAAACTGCGACCTGCGTCCTGCGAGTTTGAAACATGCGACCTGCGACTTCGGCATTTAGACCTAGGTGTAACCTGCGACTTCACAACAGCGACCTGCGTCCTGCGTGTTTGTCAAACTGCGACCTGCGACTTCACAACTGCGACGTAATAAAGGGAAAGTGGCTTCACACATCAGCCATCTCGTCTTGTATGTGCTTTGGTGTGTTTAGTGTCTGAGTTGTGTTTTGGCTGTTAGTGTGAAAATTAACAAACGAGTCGTTAATTTTAAAATAAGCCATGGCGAGACGTGGGCGTAGTCGAGTGTGTCTTAGACAACCGTGACCCTTTGACCCCACGTTTCGAAACCAGTTCGGTCTCTTCCTCAGTCGCCTATGTATATCTCTTTCTTATTTTTATATATTGTGTCTATGATGTTGATCTCTTGTTTTTCTAGCAGGGAAACTAGAATATTATGTTTGGATCGTTTTGTGTATATTTGTTTCTTGCCTTGTTCCAAATGCCGTGGACTTTGGCCTGTACCAGTATATCGCTAATCATTTCTTTTGTATGCGATGATCGGTTGTTGTGGAAATATTTCATTCAGGCTATAGTGTTTCGTCCTTGTCTATGTGTTCCCAGTTTTCGCACATTGCTGTTTTTATAGCTTGTGTTCTTATATATATTGTTGCTATAGTTTTCGTTGTGAAGACTAGTGTTTTCTTTGTTTCTTCGTTTGTTCGCTTGTGTTCTAGTTGCGTAATTCGTGCGGCGAACTGTGCTTGCGATGTGACTGGACATTTCCTGTTGTTTTAGCCACGTTCGATTAATCTTGCATTAAGGCTGGGTGGGGTGCATGGTCACCAAATCGAAGTACAACAACCACAGAATACTTCTTTAGGCCTAAGGGACCGTTCAGTTTTTTACGGCCTGGGGGGCCGGCAAAATCTTGTCGCCGGTGTTCAAAAAAATATAGACCCCCTGAATTTTTCGCGAAAAAATGATGACCCCCCTTTGTCAGACGAAAAAATTTGATGACCCCCCCCCCCCCGCTGAAAAATAACCAAAACCCATATGTCAAATTTACCCGCACGGTTTGGATTTGAACTCCGGTACGCGGCGCACTTATTCGTGTAGCAGAGATGAAAGTGCACAAACTTCTCAGCCACATCCATGCAAACGTCTGTTAATTAGGATGACTGTAAGGCAATTTTGAACTTCATTTCCATGGACAACTTATGTCCATGGACATTGTACAAAGTAAACTTTATTTGAGTGGTTCGCCAAAGGCAGCCCTCCGGTTAAGAGGGTCATGGGCCATTACGTAAAGTCAACTTTATTCTAGTGGGCAACCAAAGGTGGCCCGCTGGTAAAAAGAGGGTCGATCATGGCCATTGCAGGAAGTAAACTTTACTGACCATGGCCGCTGAAGGCGTCGGCCATTAAGATGGTCATACGGTATTACAATAAAGTCAATTTATTGAAGTGGGCCGCCGCAAGCGGCCCGCCGGTAAAGAGGGTCGACCATGGCCATTGCATGAAGTAAACCTAATTGGAGTGGGCCGCCAAAGGCGTCTGCCCGATAAGAGGGTCATGGGTAATACATAAAGTATATATTTATTGTAGTGGGCCGCCGAAGGCGGCCCGCCGGTAAAGAGGGTCGATCATGGCCATGGCATAAAGTGAACTTTATTGTAGGTATTATGTTTTTGAAAATGTGGTGACCCCCCCTTTCCTACCAGTGAAAAGTGATGACCCCCACTTCGTGGATTCCAAAATTATGATGACCCCCCCCTGGATTTTGCCGGCCCCCCCCCGGCCGTAAAAACTGAACGGTCCCTAAACAAGGTCATTTCGATCTGTGAAATAGCCACCACTTTAGGAAAAACATATATAACACATGCTTGTTGAAGTAGGCCTATCAAAACAAATTTTTTCATGAAAATCGGTGATCAGTTGAGCATTGTCCCTTTGAAACCGGACTTTGAAAGCAACCGAACAACACGTAGGCCAACACAGCTGTGTCATCGAAGCTCATCTCTTTCCTAAATGACACCACCTGATCACTGATATTACTTGTGACTGCTTTTCATACTATCAATAAACACCAAATACCTAAAAATCATGGATCAGGTCGTGATCTCGCAGGTTGCAGTTTCAAACTCGCAGGTGGCAGCTAGGCCAGAGCACCCGGAAGTCGTAGCTCTGCATGGCAGGGGAAAAGAGGCCCATAACGCCGGTAACACACAGCCCTGCCACGCAGAGCTACAGTACCATTAGCAATGTCTGTCATTGAGAATAAACTTTACAGCACAGCTGGCTGGGTTACATTGAGTGACAGAAAATGCGGCAAAAATGAAATATTTCCAACCATTAAAGATTGTCTCTGTAAAAATGCTTGCTAATTATATTTCCTGAAAATTTAATATCTACTTGATCTGTCATGAAAATTTATTTTCGTGACGTTGTAATAACAAAAGTGCAATTTTATTGAGTTACACAAGTATATGCTGGAGTACAGCATTATGTCATTGATATTGCCTCTTGATAACTTTTCCACGGTGTTAAAAAATAGCTGTGATGATTTGCCACTGTTGCAACATCTTTGAAAACAATCATTACGTTTGATTTTGTGTGTAATAAAATGATTAATTTTTGCCTTTAAAACATGAAATAATCTCTGTTATTTGTACTAAGGTACAGTGTACAGGGAAGTGATAAAGCAATCAAAATTAGCATAATTACTGACTTGCAATTTGGGAAAATTGCTGTGAAATACATCATACAATCAGTATTGTGACTTACACATGACAAAACTTGTGCTCGATGTGTATTCTTTTTCGTTGAAAACTGAAGGTCAGTGTGCAAAATGTGAAAGAACTTTAGATTCTCTTCTTTTTTCCACTGTATAAAGTGTCAACTTATGAGAAATGAAGCTGTACTCTGGAATCAAATACTAAGTAGAAAAACATAAAGTCTGGAGTCATTCACTTTAAATTTCTTCTCAAGTTGGTAAACATTTCTTGCACTTTCTTACGTCACATAGATTTTGAAATACTCACACAGTACAAGAATGCTATTTCCAAGATTTCTACAATGCAAATAAACTATGCAGTAGAGCCAGTTTCATGAATAAAACATTTTAAACTCTAAACTCAAGTTTTCATTTATTCATCATTGACTGTATTATAAAGAATGCCAATTGCAAATCGATATTATCAAGAACTTCAGATAAATTAAATTTTCATATTGAGATGTAAAGATGTAATCTATGGTCTCATGATTTTCAACAAAGTAGCACTTTCATAGTTACATTTGTTGGCGATGAGATCTAATAAAATTCTAACCAAGGAACAAAATCTTTGAAAACAATCTTTACATTTGTTTTTGAGTGGGAGGGCAGTTACGAATAGCTCTACTTTCCCCTACAAATTTTAGTTCAAGGTCAAAAATAAGTAAAATTGATATATCAGCCTTCAAAGCATGTTTTGTAATGATTTTTCGAAATCGATGAACTTTGGCGGCACCTGCTACGTGCGTGAGGTGATAGCTGGACTAGGTCCGGGGCTCAGAGTGTTTGAAGTTACCCACAATGCCTCACCAGCTGATTCCAGCAAAAGGCGGAAGTCGGTCTGAAGTCGAATGGATACGTCGCCCAATCAACATCTTTTTCGCAGTCAGCTAGTACAAACACAACAGCGACCTCACGATTATTTCTTCAGTTCAAGGTTATCTCGCCGAAAGGCGTCGACTGTGATGGTGTAGCACAGGTAATATTGAAATCTTTGCAGTCTAGTCTCTATCACGGTCCCTCCACAAATTCGAGAGTTTATTTGAACAGCGGTCGGACTAGTCTACATAAATATAATCACGGTCCCTCTGCTCATACTATAGTCATACAGAGCTGGACGCCGTACGCCCCATCCATTCTTGCCAAATGTTGCCATCGTGGAGCTACCAAAACGGTTGCCGTAGATAGTAAATGAGCTTGATTAAGGACAGTAAGGTTGTCTTTTGTTTGCAAATTACATTCGTCTGAACTAAAATCAGCTCTGCGTGGCAGGGCTGTGTGTTACTGGTGTTGTACTGCCTCCCGGTAACACACCGTGGCAGCCCTGCCACGCAGAGCTTAACTGCTGGTAGATTAAATCGACGTTTACGCGAATTACGGCGTGTTCAATCGCAGTCGCCTGTGGTTCAGGTACACCGCGAACACCCCTACGGACAAAGAAAACGGGACGTTTCAACTTTGCTGGGTAAAGGTAACCATAAGCGACTGCGATATGGGCACAATGTACTCTCCTGAACCACAGGCGGCCCAGACACTATTAATTAGAGCTTATTATTGAGTTTTTCTCAGTTTTCTCTATCAGTTCCTCTCCTTTTCTTCATGCTCTGACTGATCGTAGTAAATAAAATAAATGGCTATATAGCCTAATCAAGCCTCTTGACTCTTTATTTATTTTACACCCCATTACAAGGATGTTTATCTCTCATATACACACATCTTATAATTAATTAGTCAACACAACTAATTATGCTAATCCGTGAACTTATCAGGGATTTTATGGGTTGGTCGAATTCGCGGGTAACAATGATAGCGTTGCGGTGAGATCAAAAGCGTTGCGGGCTTTAACAATGGCGTCGCGAGCCGCGACGCTGTTTAGGGCTGGGGAGAACCCTCAGCTGCCATGAATGTTTCTCCTGGTATATACACAATGATACTTGCATTCATCTTGAAGGTAATACATGGATGGATTTACTACAAGCTTGTGGTACATCTATCAGTCACGGACAATCATAAAGCATGATGTACCACACATAGAACATACCATCACACTGTGCACAGTCATTAAGAGGACAAAAACCAAGATCAGTGTAGGAGATTCTTGCAAAATAAATATTCAATACTGGCAGGCAACTTTGAAAATTTGTCCATTGGAGTAAACTTTTGGAACCCAGCCCTGATAAATTATCTTTGACACAATGCTCTAGGTGTTCCTCTCATCTGTAGGCAAACCAAAAATCAGCATTAACAAACTCAAACTGGAACTGGAACTACAGGGTGACAGAACTTTTGACACCCGGCTGCTTGAGGATGTGCCGCCTCTAAGGCAGACAGTCAGTTATTTCCAATAGCAACACAATCATAACATTCACCCAGCCAGCGCTATAAATTTGTTCTCCCTGGTCGTCATTGCTAGCATTTCTTTTTCTTTAGAATTGTCAGGCATACAGTACTTATACCGTAGTCTGTCTAATTGCCCCAGCTTTGCTATACAGCTTCTAATCTCTGACCTCCACTGATGTACCCTAAACACCAGGTCTTCAGTGGAAAGCCAAGGCTAACACGTAGAAAATTAGCCCACTAGTTGCTTGATCGGCACTTTTATGTAACTTTGCTCCAAAGCATACATGATAGATACTCGCTTGCCATGGTTTGCAGTAAGGCGAACATCTACTCAACAATGTACTGAAGTTTATTCCTTAATTTTGATATAATATTAATATTCCATGGACATGGGGCAAGTCTACTTGCATAGCTTAACCAGGTTGCTACTTGCCGAACCAGCTGCATGAACTTGAAATGAGGCCAAGAGAGTGCTGTACTGCATTAAGCCAGCAAGGGATAGACATGTACATACTGGTACAAAACAAAAACATTACTGATAGGTGATATAAACCTGACATGTTTTTTTTTTTTTTAGAAGACAGATGATGAGAGACAAGGTACCTTGAGGTAGAAGTGAGGAACTCTGCAAGGAAAATGGATTTTGATAAAACACTCAAGAGTATCGGTGAATTTGGAAAACAGCAGCGGCAACAGTTTGTTATCGTTGCAGCGATATGTTCAATGTGGACAGCCGTACACATGCTGTGCCTTGCATTCGTTGGCTTAGTACCCGAATTCACTGTGTTGATCAGAAAGAGAACACGAAAACTGATGATGTCATCAGTGATGTGTGAGGAAAGCCATGGAAGAAGTATGTGTATAATACATCATTCACATCCATAGCAACAACGGTAGGTGTAATCGGCAAAAATTATTTCATTGAGCATGTGTAGTCTGGCCCTTTCAAATTCATTATGTAGAAAATCACATGACAACTTCATCGACATATCACACAGCATTTTCAAGACTGTCGACAATACCTTGTACCTTTTCTTTTGTATTATTGATAGTCTCTTGCACATACAGGGGTTGCTTTGTTCATTGTTCAAAACACACAGCATTAAGTCTTTAGCCGAAAGTGTGCTACGTAGGAACGCTGCTTAGCTTGTTTGATGAAAACAGTATTTCAAATGGTTTTACATACGGTAGATCAGTGAACTTTTATTTATTCCCCTAAATCAGTGGTAATTCTTCATTGCGAATTAATAAATAGCAGACAATCAATCTGATATAATACAGTAAGGTTATTGAAAAGGCTTTAGTTAAGCCAGAATAACTTGCAGATATTCAAGTCTTGCTCAGTGTTCAATATTACACTCCCCAATGCAAAACAAAGAGCTCATTTCCTATAATGGGAATTTTCCTTTGAAAATTGCTTCGGGTCATTTTGATCATTTGGTCATTACAATTCTGACCTATGGATGTGAAATCTAGGGAATGAAATTAATGATAAAGATAACTTTTATTGATGTTATAACCTTTCCTTTTATAAATAACTACTGGGAGTTTTGAAACATGCTCCTAAAACAGGCATTGTTGGTGAACTTGGTAGATATCCAATAAAAATTCTGTATTAGTCAAATATTTGCATAGTTTAGTAATGTCACCAATTAGTAATGACCAATAACATTCTGTTACATTCAGCATTTGCAAGATATCATTCAAAGTGGTTTAAATTTATTCAATACACACTGGGTACTTATGGTGAAAGAATTGGGTATCTCTAAGCATTCATCTTACCAATAAAACAGTCCTGAATAGCTTTTCACAGCATTTATGATTATCATGTTTCTTGGTATGGAGACTTACACAATGATGATAAGTCTGATGGGAAGGGAATGAATAGGCAAAGAATTGGCATTTTACATCAAGGTTGGTATGGGGTGAGAACACCGCCAAAATTATCTTGAAAACTTTATTTAAACTTATCTCATTATTATTATTCCATTGTTTGGTGATTTAATGATAATTATGTCAGTATTTGGCCATTACTTTGCAATTATTTGATCATTACATGGATATTATTTTGACATGATTATGAACTTATTTGGTAATTCGGTTGTTTTGACATTATTCAACATTGATGTCTTGATTTGGAACTTATTTCATCATTATTATGCCATTATTACGTGATTTGGTCATTTTTATGTCATTATTTGGTCTTTCTTATGCGATTGTCTTGATATTATCCTGATATTATCTTGACATTATTATGTTAATTCGGTTCTTTTGCCATTATTCAGCATTGATGTCTTGATTTAGAACTTATTTCATCATTATTATGCCATTATTTGGTGATTGGTCATTTTTATATCATTATTTGGTCTTTCTTATGCGATTATTTGGTCATGATTACGACATTGTCTTGATATTATCTCGATATTATCTTGACATTATTATGTTAATTCGGTTCTTTTGCCATTATTCGGCATTGATGTCTTGATTTAGAACTTATTTCATCATTATTCTGCCATTATTTGGTGATTTGGTCATTTTTATATCATTATTTGGTCTTTCTTATGCGATTATTTGGTCATGATTACGACATTGTCTTGATATTATCTAGATATTATCTTGGCATTATTATGTTAATTCGGTTCTTTTGCCATTATTCAGCATTGATGTCATGATTTAGAACTTATTTCATCATTATTCTGCCATTATTTGGTGATATGGTCATTTTTATGTCATTATTTGGTCTTTCTTATGCGATTATTTGGTCATGATTACGACATTGTCTTGATATTATCTCAATATTATCTTGACATTATTATGTTAATTCGGTTCTTTTGCCATTATTCGGCATTGATGTCTTGATTTAGAACTTATCTTATCATTATTATTCCATTATTTGATGATTTGGTCATTTTTATGTCATTATTTGGTCTTTCTTATGCGATTATTTGGTCATGATTACGACATTGTCTTGATATTATCTCGATATTATCTTGACATTATTATGTTAATTCGGTTCTTTTGCCATTATTCGGCATTGATGTCTTGATTTAGAACTTATCTTATCATTATTATTCCATTATTTGTTGATTTGGTCATTTTTATGTCATTATTTGGTCTTTCTTATGCGATTATTTGGTCATGATTACGACATTGTCTTGATATTATCTCGATATTATCTTGACATTATTATGTTAATTCGGTTCTTTTGCCATTATTCGGCATTGATGTCTTGATTTAGAACTTATCTTATCATTATTATTTCATTATTTGGTGATTTGGTCATTTTTATGTCATTATTTAGCCATTATTATGCGATTATTTGGTCATGATTACAATATTATCTTGACATTCTCTTGGCTTTCAATTGTCTGACCTCCTTTATTATCTGAACTCATTATTTGACCTGCATTTGAACCCTACCCAGAAATCATTGCACATGGAAATTCACAATGGCGCAGTTGATACGATCTGTTCCCTCGCATAGAGAGAGAAAATCGGGCTTTGCGCAAGTTTTAAAGCGCAGCTCAGCACATCGCGTATCTAGAATAGTTGGGCGTGCTCGAAAACTGAAATTGACCACAATTTTGGATTAAAAATCGATTGTTTTCGGCGGCGGAACAGGGCTGTGTGGTGGGTCGCCGACGGTGGCCTGTAGTATATTAGGCCTAATACTTGCTGCGAATCCGTAGCCTCTGCCACTCGGGTAGGTTGGTCATCCAGCAGAACACGTCAAGGAGTGGCAGGGCTCGTTTTCGCAGCAAACCTAAGCCCAGCGCAGCGTGCAGGTCTGTGTGATACCGTGTGTTCTCGGCGTTATCGGCGTTATATGGTATACAGGCCCACTGAACGACGATCCGACGACGATCTACGAAACGTTCAGTGGGCCTGTACCATATAACGCCGATAACGCCGAGAACACACGGTACCACACAGACCTGCACGCTGCGCTGGGCTTAGGTTTGCTGCGAAAACGAGCCCTGCCACTCCTTGACGTGTTCTGCTGGGATGACCAACCTACCCGAGTGGCAGAGGCTACGGATTCGCAGCAAGGCTTAGGTATACTACAGGCCACCGTCGGCGACCCACCACACAGCCCAGTTCCGCCGCCGAAAACAATCGATTTTTAATCCAAAATTGTGGTCGATCTCAGTTTTCGAGCACGCCCAACTATTCTAGATACGCGATGTGCTGAGCTGCGCTTTAAAACTTACGCAAAGCCCGATTTTCTCTCTCTATGCGAGGGAACAGATCGTATCAACTGCGCCATTGTGAATTTCCATGTGCAATGATTTCTGGGTAGGGTTCAAATGCAGGTCAAATAATGAGTTCAGATAATAAAGGAGGTCAGACAATTGAAAGCCAAGAGAATGTCAAGATAATATTGTAATCATGACCAAATAATCGCATAATAATGGCTAAATAATGACATAAAAATGACCAAATCACCAAATAATGAAATAATAATGATAAGATAAGTTCTAAATCAAGACATCAATGCCGAATAATGGCAAAAGAACCGAATTAACATAATAATGTCAAGATAATATCGAGATAATATCAAGACAATGTCGTAATCATGACCAAATAATCGCATAAGAAAGACCAAATAATGACATAAAAATGACCAAATCAACAAATAATGGAATAATAATGATAAGATAAGTTCTAAATCAAGACATCAATGCCGAATAATGCTAACACTAAACCTGTTTGTCAGACTGTCCAAGGAAGGTTTTAACCGTGTTTGAGGCAAAATACCAATAATGGGACCAATATACCTAAATTAGATTATAAATGATCACGTACTGATTTTCGAGCATTTCCCCTCTCAAGCCGCCCAACTATGTCTCTCTTTTTCCCCTGCATAATAGTCTCTGTCTGTCTGTCTGTCTGTCTGTCTGTCTGTCTGTCTGTCTGTCTGTCTGTCTCTGTCTCTCTCTCCCTCACCCCCCCCTCTCTCTCTCTCTCTCTCTCTCTCTCTCTCTCTCTCTCTCTCTCTCTCTCTCTCTCTTATTCATCTCTTCCCAGCCACCCCTTTTCTATATTAATGTAGCTTAAAGTGAAAACTAATATTATTTTTTCTGAATTATCAATAAAGGTACACCGTGCAAATTATGGTTCCAGGGAAACAAGTTGCCAACATTACTGATTCTTAAACTTCATGATGCCCTCCATCCGCATGTTAACTCTATCGATCTTCACAAATATAGGCAGGTGAAGTACTCGCTGACCTAAATATATCAACCAGCATTAGTGGTACACAAAAACGGTACAATAAAGTGTTGGAGTCTGAATATCTGCGATCAAGGCGTGTTCAACATTAATTCACAAACATCTACTTGTGTACTTGATTCCGGCGGAGTACCGATGTTGGTATAGTAAGGGCATTGTGTTTCCACGTTAACCCGGACAACATAACCGCATTCTCATGCTCATCATTATCTAATTCGGTGTTCTTCAATATTTATATTTAGTAAGGTTCATTTACACAAATCAGAAATGATATTACACATTTTGCGTTTTCATCTCTAGTGACCTACATTTTACCTGCTGTGAATAGTAAGTTAGCCGGGAAAAACCTGACCTCATAACAAAGATGTGCAAGCCACTTCCCATCGCTCTACGACACAGAGAAACATGGACAGAGTCGCAACGGGTATTGTTTAAGGCGTGAATCGGTTACGTAACCCATCCATGTTCGCCTCGCCTCAGGTTGCTCTCGCCTCTCTTTTCCGAAGAGTGCCGACCATGCATCCTTCGGTAATTTTCGGATTTTCGCCAATTGTTAAGCGAAAGTATGTTCGGCAAAGTTTGTGTTGTTGTTGTCGTGTGGTGCTGAGCGGAATTGACGTGCTGGCGAAAACGGGAGTGTTTTGAGCTTCAGGAAAGTGAGTTTTACCGTTTTAAAAATTCCTCTCATATTTTTATGAATATATAATGAGTGTGTTTGAACCAAATTTGAAAGTCTTTTATCGATACTGTCTGGTTTTACTCAATGGTTTACGGTCAGTCATATCGTCTTTTACACGTGCGTCAAGGAAGGACATGTTTATGAAACTGCTGGCGTGTTATGTTTTGATTGACGTGAAGCAGTGTTTCTGGCCTGAGAGCTCACAAAGTAACTATGGTTGCTACGCGACTGGCAGAACGATGCCATCTCATCATATTTTTCGCATAATCTCGTGTAATTATCAACCACGAACAAAGCCTCCAAAAAGTTTACCACCTTTGAAGCTCATTTTAATATGAAAAGCCAAAAGTCTACCGAAGGGACCATAGAACAAAAGGCATGCAGCGTTTCCAGTCTGTCTATACTATTTGTCTGTGCTCTACGACTAGAGTATGAGTATCATTATAAAGCCTTAATGTAAACAGTACGCAGAGGAAAAATTCCCCAGTATGGTTTTAGCTAATATCTGCTATAGCAAGTCAGACGTGAATAGACGTATTAACCCAAGTAACGCAAAATTGTGCTACTTTAACATCATACCTACACGACTTTACTCACTTTGTGAAGATAAGATACGCCTCGGAATCATGTTGACCTATTAGGCGAGCGGCAGACTCACCTATTTTTCACACTTAATGTACCCACCTTACATACGGCCACATCATACGTCATTTGAAAGCTTATTATCTCTACTTCAAGAAAATTGAGGATGTGGAGCGGCAAGTAGGGCCAAACCAACTAATTTGCATAATTCACGCAGGTATCCAATTTGTATAAATGCGACATAAAAATGGAAATTTCATTGTTAACTACTGTAAACATACTTTTAAACTATCGAGTGATACATCAAATGAAAGGTATCTGCATGTAAAATACAATATAGATATCCAAAAAGATATTTAAATTGATTTCACTGAAATATTTCCATATTTATTGTGAAAAATGTTTTTTTCCCTTTTGAATAACAATATTTAAAATTTTTACACATGCAGCCACATCATACAGTCACATCATACATCATTTGAAAGCTTATTATCTCTACTTTATGAAAATGAACAATGTTGAGCTGTCAAGTAGGGCCATCTCCCCTAATTTCCATAATTTACACGGGTATCCAATTTGCATAAATGCGATGTAAACTCAGACATTAACTGTTAACTACTCTAAACTTACGTTTAAACTGTCGAGTGATATATCAAATGAAAGGTATTTGCATGTAGAATGCAACTTTGATATCCAAAGAGATATTTAAATTGATTTCACTGAAATATTTTCATATTTATATTGAAAAAATATTTTTCCCTTTTCAATAACAATATTTAAAAAAATTTAATACATACAACCACATCATACAGCCACATCATACGTCATTTGAAAGCTAATTATCTATACATCAAGCAAATTGACAATTTTGAGCTGTCTAGTACGGCCAAGGCTCCTAATTTGCATAATTCACATGGGTACGCAAAATACAAAAATGTGATATAAAATTAGGAATTTATTAACTACTCTTAGCATACTTTAAACTATCGAGTGATATATCAAATGAAAGGTATTTGCATGTAGAATACACAATTGATACCCAAAGAGATATTTAAATGATTTTATTGAAATTTTTTCATAATTATATCGAAAAATATATTTTCCCCTTTTGAATAACGATATTTAATAATTTTAACAAATACAACTACATTATACAGCCACATTATAGGTCACTTGAAAGCCTATTACCTCTGCTTTACGAAAATTGACGATATGCAGCTGCAAAATAGAGCCGTGATTCTTTAATTTGCATAATGCACGCGGGTACCTAATTTGCATGAGTCCGATATAAAATTATAAAAATCCACTGTTATGTACTCTTTACTTGCTTTTAAACTATCGAGTGATACATCAAATGAAAGGTATTGGCATGTAGAATAGAACTGTGAATTCCAAACACGTATCTAAAATATTCTTATTAAATATTATTTATTTAAATCGCGAATATCTTGACTTACTTTTAATATTCATAAAATTGTGCAGTAAATACGAATAATGCCCACATTATGCAAAATAAGAATAAAATATATACAAAATAAGAATAATTCAGCAACATAAAGAACAAATATCGCTCTGACTGAGATTTAGAGACAATAATAAATTAATATCAAACATAAAAAATGCATCCTACTCTGAACTTTTCGAAAGCTCTTCTCAAAAATCACATCTTTAGACCTCATTATCTGTGAAGGTCATCGATGCAACAAATTAACATTCTCGACTGAAGAACACACACACAAAACCAACAGATACCAGATTCCAGTTCATGCAATAAAACGGCAACATTCAAGGATTTGTTAAAGGCGAAACATTACGATACATTAGAACATTTATGCCACAACAATACGATAAAAAATACAAGATTTTTTTCGAGATAAAAGTAATAAAGTAAAAATAAACAGTAAAAGTAATTCTAGATCTTGTTTGATTACTACCAACTTTAGAACAATCGGATGACATTATATTGTTATTCGATTTTCATTGAAATGCCTTCGAAACCTTGAAATCGCAAAAAGTCAAAGGGAACCAAAATTTTCAGGTCCCCTATAGGCAGATCAAAACTTTCAAGTGCTCCTCTTCTATCCCTCAAATTTTCGATTCCACCCCGAATTCCCCCTCCCTCACCACCATTATTTGTGAATGCAGCCTAGTCACATACATATGAAATAGAAATATATGCGTTACACCTATGCCAAACAACATCTACAATAGCTCAATCTCCGAATCACATGAGCATCCACAAACACAACCAGACCGAAACGGTAGACATTCTAGCTTCCTTACTTGAACAAACTTAACTTCAGTGAAACAACGTGGTCCAGCAGTGCACACGTTTCACAAATCGAAAATGAATTTTAAGCGACTGATGAAGACAACTCTATTCTCGAAAGGTAGCATCAAAGGATCGCAGTGTCACAGTAGTCTTTCAACTCCAGTGCGGGTTCAGGGCAGGATACGTAGATAAGGGGTACGTCTCGCCATGGCAAATCAACACTTTACACAAAACAGCCAAACATAACATACACAAAATTCAAACAACCATAAAATATGAACGATGTGTGGAGTTTGCTTTCTCTTATTACCTGTCACCAGTTGTGTCTGCTGTCAAATTAATCTTCCATGCACAAGGCAGCTATAATTGTGGCAACCCTTTTACTCATGACAAAATTGTTAAGAAGAGGATGATCAATTTGTAGAATTACTAGATGTACTGGAAATGCATGACCCTGTATCGCCATGAATGACTTGGATCATGGATCATGCCATAACTTTAACTACAGCTTACTCTCACACATTGTATCGGCTACATAGTTACTTTTCAACAAGTACAATAGTGTCGTTCATGGGGATCTTATATATATTATATATATATATATATATATATATATATATATATATATATATATATATATATATATATATATATATATATAACATTAAAAGTTTTCATATGCTGTGAATTGGTATATTATACTCCATACAAAGGTCATGTTTGGAGAAACACTCTCTGACCTATAAAAACTAGACATCGGTATCGGATAATAATGCAGACAAGAAGAGTTATTCATATTTTTGAAACATACATTAAACAAACAAAATATTCATTTCCAGACCTCATTTCAGCTGTTGTTCTCCGTGTTCTATGCACTTTTTGCACATCATAATGCTTGTGGTTGCATTGATACTGCTGCCGGTAAAAATTTTAAAATGCCATTATTCAAAAGGGGAAAATAACTTTTTTCACTACAAATATGAAAATATTTCAGTAAAACCACTTTGTATATCTCTCTGGATGTCAATTTTGTTTTTACATGCGAATACTTTCATTTGATATATCACTCGATAGCTTAGAAGTTTTTTTAGAATAGTTACTGAATTTTCTAATTTTATATTTCATTTATGCAAATTGCTTACCTGTGTAAATTATGCAAATTTAGTGATACGGCCTTACCTGATAGTTCAACATTGTCAATTTTCTTGAATAAGAGATAATAAGCTTTAAAATGACGTATGATATGTCTGTATGATGTAGCTGTATGTGATGAAATATTTATAATATTGTTATTGAAAAGGGGAAAATATTTTTGCAATATGAATATGAAAATATTTCAGTGAAACAAATTTAAATATCTCTTTCGATATCTATTTCGTATTCTACATGCAAATACCTTTCGTGTGATAAATCATTTGATAGTTTAAAAATATGTTTAGAGTAGTGAACAATGAATTTCGCAATTTATATTGCATTTATGCAATTGGATACCCTTGAAATTATGCAAATTAGGGGCTAGGGCCGTACTTGACAGTTCAACACTGTCAATTTTCTTGTAGTAGAGATAATAAGCTTTCAAATGATGTCTGATGTAGCTGTATGTTGTAGCTGTATTTGTTGACATTTTTAAAATATTGTTATTCAAGAGAGGAAAATATCATTTTCAATATAAATATCAAAATATTTCAGTGAAATCAATTTAAATATGTCTTTGGATATCAAAGTTGTATTTTACATGCAAGTACCTTTCATTTGATATATCACTCGATAGTTTAAAGGTATGTTTACAGTAGTTAACAGCTAGTGAATTTTCTAATTTTTATCGCCCTTATGCAAATTGGGTACCCGTGTGAATTATGCAAATTAGGGGGTATGGCCCTAATTCGCAGCTCCACATCGTCAATATTCTTAAATTAGAGATAATAAGCTTTCAAATGACGTATGATGTGGCCGTATGTAAGGTGGGTACATTAAACTCCTAAAATAAGGCCCTTTTTGTGGATTCGCCGCTCGCCTATATAGTTTGCACAAGTGATATAATCGATCCGATGCGTTTGTACTGGGCCCAGACTGCTTCTCGTTCGATGGTCACATGTAGTACCTTAAGGTACTCACTAGAGCGCACTTTAAAATGCTTATGATTGTTCACTGATGTTTGCGAACTTTTATCAAGATTGTCGCGTCGCACTCTGTATAAAGGTTAATTTGGATAATTGGCGAGTGAATTCCTGTGTTAACGAGGAATAGGGTAGAAGATAAGTCAGTTTGAGGTGCAAAAAAGAAAAATTACAAGCGTGTGTGTTTTCGATCCTTAGATAGTATCTGTTAGACGATAAAAGAATTTAATCGGAGAGGTGGCAACTGTTTAAAACTTCCAACATTTTAGTATTTAATTTTGTTGGCTAATTAGTAGCACGCGACGGAATTTGCACTTAATGAGTTCGCCGTCGCGTATTTCAACGGATTTTATAAAGAAATGCAATCATTTTAAAGACAAGCTTAAATCTGGCGCAAGTACACTATATATTTGCAAATTACACATTTGACTCAATTCAATCCCTGCCACTTGGTATCACCAATTTGGTACGGTTAAGCTGACAGTAGTAAAGTAAACGTGGACAACTGGGATGAAGTAAGAATTTTACACCCCATTTTATTCATTTATCTACATGAAGTGAAGGAAAAATTAACCATCCATGTAACTAAAGTATGACCCTGACCTATATACGAACTCACGCACGCGCAGCAGTGCATTGTCCTGAACTAAGCGGGGAAATTCCCTGCTGAGCATGTTTATACATGTACGGGAAATTCCGTGTGAGTCATCACCATCAAACTAGCCTATATAAAGGACCCCGTTGTCAGTCCGGCCGGCCGGTCGCGGAGTCTAGCTGATGTGAATTTTTTCCAACTGCATGACTGAGGTCTGAACTCGGAGTTCCTATCGGTGCGAACTTGTTCACCTGATAGATAAAATTTTAGTAATTTCCTCTGAACTAAAATGTGACGGAAGACCATTACTTCAAATAATATGAGTCGTTTCAGATGAATGGTACTGATATCTAAAGTGTTCACTCTTTTATCTCTACGTACAAATGTAGTTCCTAAGTCGTTCTCTATTCTATTCCCACCAACAAAACATTCAATACTCATTTCCCCTCCCCGATCTTTATCGATACTTATGATAATATCACAAGTTGTCTGTTATCTGTTTTCATAGCATAATATCCAACCAAATCGTCAAATTCATCTCCTGTAGCTAACTTTACACATCTAATGAGAACTGTACCATGTTGAAGTATTTCATATTATCAGTCATCTGTTGATTTACAGTCTGTAAAGTGAGAACAGCTGCCTCATCACCAACACTTTTAAGACCCAGTTTCTTTAAAGTTGTGTCCCAAAATAATCTAACTGGAACTCCGCTAGCTGTATACGAGCAATAATTCTCCCCTCGTTTATCCACCTTCTTAGTGTATTATCTGCCTTCATTATTGTATTAAGAGGATCGGTATACCAAGAAGTGCAATGTATGGATTTGTAGGAGTAAGCCAACTACGAAAATCTAACAATTTATATTTGTTTACATTGCTATCAAAATAAATCACATTCGGAGTTCCTGGTGGTTCAGCAACACCTCCTGCAATTTCACTACCCAATATATCTAAGATGTTACGCGGCACATTATAAGGCATGAATTTCTGACTAGCCGCATCCCATGTCAGAGCAAAAGGAGTAGGATCATTCGAAGCCTTTGTGGCGTCAATTACAGTTTCATCAATGTCTTTAAGTTCGGAAAATTCTACAGCATGTTCGTGGGGTGGCGCCGCGGCATTGGCTAAAACGAAATATTTTCGCGGTCTTTATAACGAAGGACGTAATCCTTATTATGATTAGCAGCCATCTTAGTATTATTGTTAACTTTAACATCACTCAGATCTTCAAGCTCAAGATTTGCATACGAATTGTACCTAGACCGAAGCCACTTGGATCAGACATACTCCGTAGGGACCTATATACAGTGAAAATTAAAATAATACCTTGTAATATACACAACCATGGCTTCAGCTATAGGAATGACAGTTCTCGGTGCTGTATTAAATGCAACGGCATTCACAGGAGGAAATATTATCGGACAAAAGCTTTCCGGTAATGGTGATGCTCTTATTGAAGAGAAGGTCCGACATGATAAAGCATTAGAAAAATTTGAACATGATCACAACGTCTGGTCAGAAAAAAGATTACTACAGGCTGACTGGGAAAGAGAAAATCAGGCAAAGGACGCACATGCTGCGGCAGAATTAAGAGATACAGATGCAGAAATCCTGGAAGAAGCAGAAGCGGTGCAAAGCAACTCTACGTCAGGCAAGCGAAGGTTCAATTCTCAGATTATTATCAGCCCAGTCCTGAGCAAAAGAAATATGAGATGATCTATATTGCTGGAGGATTGGTCGTGGGATGGTTATCTTCCGATAGGGTTACACCGGCCCCGCTTCGGGACTACAATAATTCAATACAAAAGCTAATGGCCAGTTATTGAAATCGATCATGTTTCCATCCTGATCCGTTATCCAGATACGAATTGAATTCATGTAATCTCCCCTTTTCTCAATGGCATAGAAATTGCTCCGTTTTTAAAATCGTAAGTACCTTTTCACTTATTTCTCTCGTATCCCGGATGGGAAGTATTTGTAAACAGTTCGATACTTTCCCCTGTATGTATCCTCCGGAGGCACCCGAACCAAATGAAACATAATTTCCAGTAACATCGACTACATCTGAATGAACTATATATTTAGTGACTGTTAAGAAATCCACTTTCTTCGGACTCATAGTACTTTTTATAACTGGGTTGTTCTCAGGTTTATCTGAAAAGCCGACGACGTTGGCGAAGCTACCTGTGGCATTGAAATAGACTTTAATATCTTTAGCCAAAGTTAGATAAACATGGTTTGTCGGCAGATGTTTTTCAAAATTAATTTTTTGCTTCAACCCGATTGCTTTGTTTAACGTATCGATATTGTAGTTACCTGGACGTATTGATTTAGTCTTCTTCGGTTGGTCACCTTCTTGATATTTTATTACATTATTCGTCGATGTTATGTTATGCCATGAATTATATAGTCCGCACTCTAGCAGTCTTATCTTCGTAAACTGTGTCGTGTCAATACAAGGGTAAAAATTAACAGTAACAGGTTCACCTGTTTTGCTTTCAATCCAAATGATCATCGTTGTACGTTGTATGTATATATTACTAAGTATAAATGTTCGATGAATAATATTCCGAAGGTGCCCATTACGAAGTATAAGGTTCTGCAGGAATAATATTTTTCTGTTCAAGGAGATCTTTGGTTGCTACCGCGGCAGCAGTCGCACCGCCTAATTTTGCCAATCGAGTCAAATTTGGACGACTTGGATCGCCCACCTCTATTTTCAGAAATTTGTTGGAGATCATTAGATATCCCATCGCAAGTCCTGCGATTACAATACCATCGTACATTGTGTTTACAACTGTTTTAATATCCATGATTGCTGACTAGTATATAAAATAAAAAATAAAAATAAAAAATATGGGGAGTTAATCCATCTCATACAATGTAGAGGAGCTGGGAACACCCCCCTCCCCCTCCCCCTCCCCTCCCCTCCTCTCGGAACCCCTGTCGGAACTGTTCCGGATGGAGCTGCTACGTGCTCTGTTTTTTTCGCTTTCTGTGGAGGATCTTTCCGGACGGAACAATAATGTCGAGCACGCCCCCAATATAGCCCTAATGCAGTCAATGAAACTCCCACAATTCCTAAAACAAGATAACATTTATTATACCAGCGTGAATTATTATCACACTGTTCTTTCATTGTAGGCGGTAGGTCTGCTACCGCATCGCTCCCATTCCCCTCCATTGCTTTTAGTTTCTTCTCCCTGTTTTTCCTGTTCCATTCCGCTAGTCGCTTCCTGAAGCAACTCTCCCTGGATGCTTCGGCGGTAACGTCACTTTCTCTATGTTGCGCTGTGTCGGAGTCGTTTCCGTTTGCGGTGTGGGGGTCGTCGGCGGGGCTTCTGACGGAGTCGTTTGCTGAGTCGGCGAAGTTGAATCCATTTATTTCAGGTACTATATTAAACCCGATTTTTTTAAATTTAAATGTTTACCCGTAATTAAACCGGTGGAAATTAGAGCAATCACAGGCCCCCACGTGTACGCTATCCGCCCTGATAATCGTTTTATTTCACTGTTTAGAATAAAATCCTTTCTAAGATCAGTGGCATAGTTATCTCGATCATCGATTGGAACTACCTGACTAATTGCGCGGGCTCCTAGATCTATGAAACTTTGAGTGATGGTATCACTTATAAGAGAACTGTATTTCGCTTCATAGACTTTAAAGGCTCGTGTTATGAATTCATCTTTCCACGTTTCCACTTCTCTAACTGTAAACTCCTTACCAAAAAATAACTTACTTTGACCACTTGCGATGACACAGAGTATTTTTTCACGTTTTGTCTCTATTATGGATTGAGCGTCCGAAGGCACCGAAGGCGCCGAAGCCCCTTCGGAATGCGCTGTCATATTTGCCGCTGCCGATGACTTTATTAAATTCTCCATTGTTTGCAGTATGTTATCTATTCTTAGTAAAAAATAAAAATTCGTTTAAACCTGAATCCGAAATAAAGTATTAACATAGTCTGGAATGTTAGTACCCTAACGTTCCGACAGGGATTCCGGGAAAATTCTCCTCCATAAAATCTATATGTATATAGAAACACGAATAATGAGTACAGACTTATTCCCAGTTGCTTTTCAATTGAATAAGACGAGCGTACCGACAGTACAGCATGCTGATATTCCTTCCAAACCGGACGGGGGAATAAAACCTATTCTCATGGACTTAGAAATATATGTAACGCCGACAGATAAATTTACTTTTCATCCACGGGATGTGTTCAAAGATAATGTAATCACTCATAGAACAGCAAAAGAAGTAATGTCTGGCTGGGCAGCCCAAAGATGAAATACTGGGACCAGCAACTGAATTTCGCTGTATGGTGTAGCACTACTGGTTGTGGTATATCATTCGTCCATCTCTTTGATAAGAAATTTCCGCCCCAAATACGATCATTCTGCCGTTTCCATGTATACTTTACAATACGTAGGATCCTTCACGAAATGGGTGTTGCACTTCCAGACGATACCCCCACCTTCAAAGCCGGCGACAATCCGTACAATCTCGTCCAATATGAACTTCTATGTACAGAATTTGGAAATATAAGTCCAACGAAGTCCGACTTTCGTTATCGAAAAGGTCAAAACTCAGGTCTTGGTTATGGTTATGAATATTACACTAATCGTGGGCCCGTTCGGCAGCCAAAAGCAATATACAATGGACACGACTTTTTCCTCTCCGCCGACGGAGGCGTTTTCTATACACATACCATTTTTGGAAAGAAAAAACATGTACTGCCCGACAAAGACAGACCACACTATTATTTCTTCCGAAATGATGGATCGGAGGGACAATATAATAGTTTCATCCCTCTGACAGGAGACTCCGGACTAACAAAGGCCGGTCTCGCCCGCCTCAATGAAAGCCTTGAAGCCTACGTATATTGCATACTTGGCGCACAAGCAAATATTCGTAGTACCATAGTGGGCGATACTGGCAGTGCACAGCAAGTCCGAAAAGAATTCGGCGTTCTCCTCGAAGATGAAATTCGCAATACTGACAAAGTAATTAGTTATCGGCGATACCAAGACACAATAATGAATACTGGTGTCAAACTTGATATGGCAGTCTCACCCAATTTACTTCTCTTACCGTCTGAGATGGTTATTCTTTCTGGCCCGGCGATCTCAGGTTATAATAATGAATTACAATACGCAACAGAATCTATGTCCTTCGGGGTGAACGGTGATATAAACACGGAAGTTCGAGAAAGTGCTGTACACGAGATGGAGGGGGGGATCCCGTGAAGTGGCAGGACGAGCCCGGAGAGTCACCTCACAATGACACGACTCGGGGGCCTCCCCTCCCCTCCCCGGAACGGGCAGCATCTACGACCAGCGTAGACCCTATTCACGAATATGGTAAAATTGGTTTGTTATCTTTAGCAATATTCATTACTATTGTAGGTACTGGAATAAAGTCACTAACTATATAGTTCATTCAGATGCTGTCGATGTGACTGGGTTTCATCTAACTCGAACCAGTAACTTAAAAGAACTAGAAGAGATTCATTAATTTACAGTATATAGATCCAGAGGAAATGTCAATATACGTAACCCACCATTCAACATGATTATAACTGGACCGACATATTCTGGCAAAACAGAATTTATGTTGGACCTCCTCACCGGTCCGTACTTAAGGAAATTCGAATATGTGATATTCATTTGCCCAACATTCATGAATAATAAAGCGTATAATAGAAGATTCATTTTCGACGATGATAATGTGTTATATTTCCAGTCGGACTCGATGCAGTGGATGATACATTAACCTACGTGCATAAAGAATGGGCTGGAACGAACACTTTAATAATCCTCGATGACTGCGCCTCGTCCAAAGATATGAAGAAGCGCAGTAACGTTTTAGTCCAACTTGGTTTCAGCGCAAGACATGACGGATTATCTGTCTGGGTTCTGACTCAACAATATACTAGTATTAGTAAACCATTTGGAAAACATACAAATGTTAGTACTATTTTACACACCGAACAAGATAGACAACAAAACTATTATAAAAGAATATGGAATGGAGGTGTCAGAACGGGAAGCCGTGGGCCTAATCAAGCAATTGAAAAGTAGGCCATTCAGTAAACTAGTATTTCGTTTACGGAATCCGTACGACATAAAATTATTCGTATAATATAGCAATTATGGAAGCTGAAGCCGAAGGTACCCCCGAAGGTACTCTTAGAGAATTATATTACAACCCGAAAACTGGTTTTGGAGGTGTGCAAAAATTGTATGACGCAGCACGGGCCAGCGGACTCCACGTCACTAAGAAAGAGGTGAAGGGACTGGTTAAAAACTCAGCTAACTTATAATCTACATAAACCGGTACCTCGTTCTCATGCTACGGGCGGCCGACGCGTTTTTGTAACATCGATAGATCACAGTGGCAAGCAGACCTTGTGGAATTCCCTGCAGCATTCGCAAAAGAGAATCATAACATTCGATACATGCTAACAGTAATCGATGTACTCAGTAAATATGCCTGGGCTAGGCCAATACAGTCAAAAACGGCCGATGACACTCTGAAGGCACTACAAGATGTGATTAAGAAATCTGGGAGAAGACCCGACAAACTTCAGACAGATGAGGGGCGGGAATTTACTAATCAGAAAATGCAGGGGTGGCTCCAGGAGTCAGGCATTCATTGGTTTCACACCTACAGTGACAAAAGCTAGCGTCGTTGAACGTTTTAATCGGACTCTCAAGACGATGATGTGGAAATACTTTACATATAAACAGACACGAGAATGGCTTTCTATTCTACCCCACCTTCTTGAGAATTACAACAACACCGTTCACGGAAGTATCAAAATGAAACCCAGGGACGTAACAGAGGACAACGATTGGCAGGCATTTTATACACTATTCGGTCCTGAGTTGGCAGCCGGGGGAGCCAACCTGAATTCAAGCCGGGAGAAAGGGTCCGAATTACAAAATATAAGACCACTTTTAAGAAAGGATATTTACCAAATTGGACAGAGGAGATTTTCGTGGTTTCAAAAGTGGTGTATGCGGCTGGACTGGGAACGCCACCAGTTTACAAAATAAAAGACCTGAATGGAGAGGAAATACTCGGCACTTTCTATTCTGATGAACTTCAGAGCGCCCTTTCGGAACGGGGAGCCGACGAGCTGTACAGAGTAGAACGAATTTTGAAGACGAAAAAAATTAGAGGAAAGAAATATTATCTGATAAAATGGAAAGGTTATCCAGAAAGTTTCAATAGTTGGGAGCCAGAGGAAAATGTTATTAGAACTTCGTAAGTTCCTGTGCTGGTACTTGTCAAGTACTACGTAAGTACTAACGTAAGTATTTACGAAAGTTATTCAATAAGAACCATGGAAAAAGTCTTAATTTCTTGAAAGAAGAAAGTGACAGCTTACCATTATTCTTCCAACCACCTGGCCAAGTATTTATCATGTACTGTCGTAAGTAATGTTCACTTACTGCATCTTTTTCGGCAGTATGTGGATGAGGTGGTATCTCAGTTCCTGAACATATTAAGTTTGCAAGATCTTCAAAACGACTGTGCATGTTACCACAGTCCGTTCTTTCGAGTCCCCCTTTTCAGCTTATCGATAAGTTCTGGTTGAAGTATATGTACACAACTGACATGAGCCATAGACAAGTAACTTCAAAGTACCTTTCAGAACCGTAGGGTTTCATAATGTCAAGTGCTCGTAGGTCAAACGGAGCATTATAAGCGTGCACAGATTCACAAGCGTTAAGAAGTTTGTGTAGGTTCTTGAGTGAGACTCGTGGTTGTTCTAGTTGTTCTTGTCCAGGTGGGAAGTACGCTTTTTCAAGTTCCTCCTCCTTGAAACCGTCTATTAAAAATCCTTGGCTGCCGCCGCTCCATGCAATTCCAAGTCAAAAGCTCGTGGATATTCTACTGGTCCGACTGTCTCGGTATCAATTGTTGGATTAAGTATATTCTTGAGAAGGGAAGGCGTAAGAGATTGATGAATTACCAAACATGGAAGCCTGTAGTCGTGGCAAATTTCTAAGAAAGTCTGTTTGAACTTGTGTGAATCTCTTCTAGTTCTTCTAAGGCGGCTATTTCGTACGACCTGGCTCGAGTCAACACATTCCGCCTGCAATAATCCCAAGGCATATCTTTGAATATGATAATGAAACTGGGTAAATGGTCAAATGCTCTAGAAACAATCTTTTTTTCTTCCGCTCTCACGCCCCGGATTCGAGAAAAAGTCAGATGTTGAATTATGGAAGAGTCACAAATAATGTATTGTTCTGAAGGGAGGGAAACCTCCCTCCTCCTCCCAGCCTGACATTGTAAACTAAGCGTATGTTCTATAAACTGGTTCTGAAAATCGGCAATCGAAACGTGGGTGACACGCCCATTATAAAAGTCGGCAATGTTGCTGGAAAAACTAGTGTCAAATTCTGGTACGTGATACGGATCCAAATTTACTGCATCGTAACTCTTACCACTTCCAGTTGGTCCATTTATGAATATGTATGACATTTTAGGATACTATATCATAGAAAAATTTTTTTTTAAATTATTTTTTATTAAGATATATACGATAAGACAATGACAATCCTTTCTATTTCAACTGCAATAAAATACTTGAAACCGGAGAAAGCATCAAAATTGATGATGGAGGCAAATTAGTATTTGGTGAATATGTAGATCCTTTCATATACGTAGACAGTGAGCTAGAAGTGGTTTTCCCCATCGGACTTAAATTTGGATCGGGAGGTGATCCAGTTACATGTGATGGGGTGTGTGTCCGTTGGCAACCGAGTCTTCAAAAGTTTACCGATTTAATAATATTCCGTACCCTAGGTGAAAGTTTCGATGCAAGCACTGCTAAAAGTTATGCTGCAAGCCTGGCCGCTCACTCCAAGAATACTATCGGAACCGTCACCGAAGGGAATCCTATCGGAACGACCTGCAGATTTTACAATCCATCTAAAGTTTATCAGAAGCGAGGGAGCGAGGGGCCTCAGCCAGTGGCGTATTTTAAATTTCAGTTTAAAAGCGTACATGTATTGATATGGTTCAAGAAATTGACTGCGGTTTTAAAACAGTGAGCCCGTTACTACCAGTCCGAGAAAATCCTGCTATTGTACCTCGTAATATCCGGAAAGGTAGTAAGATAGAATTCTTAGCATTTAAACCGCGCTTAAGTAAGCGTGCTCTTTCTTTCACTGTTGAGAGATTAATATTTTGTGCTGCGCCTAATAAACCAGAAATTCAAGATGCGGAAGAACTAGTCGACTTAGAAAGATTAGGTGAGATATATAAACAAATAAATGCTGACAAAAATATTATAGTGGATTTTGATGACCTATCATAGAATAATTATTTTTTCATTTTAAAAATTTTTAGGATAGTATATATCATAAAGATGGCCAGTCAATTACATACAGCATTCAAGGGAGCAGTTTTACAAAAAAATTTCCTGAAGTCAAGCGAGTCAAGGATATCGGGGAGCTGGTGGATATTGAAGGTATGGTCCATTCGGAACGAAAGATGTACTCTGTTTATACCGAAATGGAAGTCAAATTATCGGATCCGAAAACTGGTAATACACAACCGCGTACATTGTATGTTAAATTAAAAGATACATACACAAAAGATGTAAGAGGATCGGGATTGGATGTGGGGCAACAATTAATAGATCGCTACGACCTTATGCTTGATACAATTGAAAATGTTGAGGGTTCTGGTCTCGTTCTCGAGGAGATACTTAATTTGAAGTAATTCTAGTAGAAGTTTTACTCGGGGCTGGAACGCGTTCCGAAGGGGAACGGATTCAACTTCCCGGATGGTTAAAAAATAAGCATTGTGTTAGCGATCTTATTCTACCGGTGGGGGCTGAGAATTGTTTTCAGTATGCCGTCGTAGCAAGTATAAAGTTGAGCGATCCCGAGTTTCGTGAAAAGAAATGTGGTCAGGTAAGGAGAAAATGGAATACGTACGCCCCATTTATGGCTGACTACTGTTGGGAAGGTATTCCCTTTCCTACGCCCGCCGATCTGACTGTATTCAGGCGCTTCGAGCAGCAAAATCCGAGCACGAAACTTCAAGTGTTTCAGATCCACGAGTCCGATCCCGCCCCGTCAGACATAACTGTGTTATATAGTAGCTGTAGCGGAGCTGATAGGAATCAAATAGCAAATATCTTACTGATAATCGGCGAAGACACGTCCCGAAGGTGCCACTATGTACCAATTACTGCGTTAAATCGCCTTCGTAATTCTCGTACTAATCGAAAGAATGAGCGCAGACGGAAGTGTATTTGTATGGTTTGTAAGCGAGGTTTTAAGTCAACAGAAGAATTAGAAATACATCAGGTGTACTGTGGAACAGACACTGCCCAGCCAGGTTTTCCTAAGGAAGTATGTCAATTCGAAGGACATCGGAAGAAGGTTCCTTCTCCCTACGTCGTCTATGCAGATACTGAGGCAATTATTGAGAAGGGGACCGGCCGACACATTCCAATTTGTCTTTCGTATGTTATGGTGGAACGGGGGTGGGGAGGATCGCGGGGACCTTCGGAACGAGGCCCGGGCCGACCCACTGTTTATGGTAAAAGAACATTCACAGGTCTCTCCTGTGTTACAGACTTTCTAAAGGATATGAAAGAACGGGCCGAGTATTATTCGAAATCGTATTATTGGAAAATAATACCGATGAGGGATCCTTCTAATTACCGGCGCGACGGATGTGATCCAGTCTGTATTGCATGTGGAGAGCCGGCAGGATACCGAGTAGTGAAGGAGGAGGCGACCTTCTATTGCGAAGGATGCCGGCCGTCGAGAACCATTCCTATCTACTTTCACAACCTCAAGGGATACGATGGTTCTTTTATTTTGAAAGAATTACATGAAATCGTTACCGAAGGAGATGATGGGGGTTCCGGACCAGAGCCTAAAATCATAGCTAAGACGAGCAATGGAGGAATTATGGGTCTCTCGAAAACATTTATTTTTCACGCCTCAATTGTTGTTGCCGGAGGGAAGAGGGAGATAAAGAGACGTTTCTTTTCTATAAAGTTTATGGACAGTGCTCAGCTGATGATGGGGTCATTGGCGAAGTTGGCAAAAACTGTGCCGGAGACCCAGGGGTGGACGGCGGCGCCACTTACGTACCCGGACATTCAAAGGGCGAAAGGTTTCTTCCCCTACGAATATTTAGACTCGGTTGACAGACTGGTAGAGGAGGAGCTCCCGGAGAGGGGGGAATTTTATAGCGAATTGACGGAAGAGGGGATTTCAGAGTCTGATTACGAACATGCATTGCGAGTATGGGACGAAGTTGGATGTAAGACGATTCGTGATTATATGGAATTCTATTGTGAGACTGACGTTCTACTTCTTGCAAATATATTTGAAAATTTTCGTGACACATGTTTAGAAGCATATAAGTTAGATCCAGCCCACTATATGTCAGCGCCCGGCTTGACATGGGATGCTATGTTACTTTACACAGGTAATAAATTTGGGCTCATTCAAGATGCTGAGCAGATGAATTTCGTACAGAGGGGGATTCGAGGC
The DNA here is from genome assembly GCF_041260155.1 of Ptychodera flava. Classification (NCBI taxonomy): domain Eukaryota; kingdom Metazoa; phylum Hemichordata; class Enteropneusta; family Ptychoderidae; genus Ptychodera; species Ptychodera flava. The sequence continues at coordinate 1,456,414 of NW_027248352.1, forward strand.
GGTATCAGCCAGTGTAATATTCATTATTTACAGACAAATCATCCTGCGGCCGGCGCCACTGGCGGGAATTACGATCCAGAGAAGCCAGTGACCGAAATAAAATATCTCGATGCAAACAATCTCTACGGCTGGGCAATGAGTCAGGCAATGCCTACGGGCGGACTTCATTGGATGACGATGGAAGAGTGGGAGGAATGGGAAGAAGGGGGCGGAGCCGGCGGAGCGGGGGGCGGAGCCGGCGGGGCGTGGGGACCCGGCGCCACCTTTCCACCAAGTTTTCTAGAAGTAGACTTAGAATATCCCCCCGAATTACATGAAGAACACAGCGATTTGCCATTAGCACCGCATCACTATGAATTTCCGAGGCAGGGCGGTCGACTGATTACAAGTGTGATGGATAGAGAGTCCTATGTCTTACACTACAAGTTGCTGGAATTCTATCTTCGGATGGGAATGAGATTGAAAAAGATTTATCGGGTGCTTGCTTTCGATGAAGCTCCATGTCTCGCGAAATATATTGACTTTAACACTAAAATGAGGGCAAAGGGGAGGACAGATTTTCGAAAAGAATTTCTATAAGCTGATGAATAATGCAATGTTCGGTAAGACAATAGAAGATGTTCGAAAGTACAGAGACTTTAAATTTGTTTCGGACTGGAACGGCACGGATAGTGGACGTAAAAAGATTCAGAAGTATAATCCAAAGATGAAACATATAACTTTCATAACTTCCGAAGAGGATGGCGATTCCTGCGACAGTGCCCTACTGGAACTGAAAACGGATGAGCATAGATATGTAAAACCAGTTTTCATCGGCGCCGCAGTACTGGAACTTTCTAAGCTGCTTATGTATGAGACGCATTACAATTACTTTCGGGCCCAGTTCCCTGGAATACGATTAGCCTACATGGATACTGATAGTTTTGTTTACAGTGTACCGATCCCGGACCCGGACGTAACTTTCAATGATATAGTCCGGGAAGATGTTGAAAAGAATGGTGAGAAGTCTATATATGATACTAGTGGGATGAGCGGACCCATGGTGGCCCCCAACTTTCCGAAGATTAATAAAAAAGTGATAGGTAAATTTAAAGATGAGTTGAATGGTGAACCTATTCTTGATTTTGTTGGCATACGCTCGAAAGTGTATGCTTTTCGAACTCCAACTTCGGAGACGAAAAAAAATAAAGGGTGTGAAAGATGTTTGTGTTAGAAAACATTTAAACTTTGAAGATTATAAAGATCTATTTGAAACTGGGAAGAAGCCCGAGCCGGCACAATTTGTACAGTTTGTACGGAAAAAGGCTGGAGAAATCCGTAGTGAAAAGCGTAGTAAATTATGATGGCGCAAATGATATCAAACGTGTGCAGCTATATAATCCAGACACGGGCGAATGGTGGCAGAAACATGGCCGATAGGACGGACGACGGGTTTAAAATTGTAAAGACATTAATCTACTATTTTCAATAGAGACTAGGGCATCACTGATAACATAAATGTGGGCAAATATATTATCATTGTGAGCGTCATCGCCACCCCACGCGGTATCTTTCTTCAGGATCTCAAGTTGAATTCCGTCCTTTGTGTTCATTACTTTTAAACCATTTCCATGAAACTCAATATCTTTAAAGCTACGCAGATCGATAAACAGACAGAATTTATTCTTCAAATAATCGGCCTCATCTATATCAATTTCACACCAATTTTATCTTCAGCAAAATACCGTCGCACCTCTCGCCAAAATTGTCTTGGTATCATCTTCTGAGCGTACACTTTATTTGCAATGCCTTCAATCATTACAGACACAGATTCAATGGAGGGGTTAAAGAAAAGTTCACTGTTCAGTTCTGACTGATTCTGATTTTTAGTGAAGAGTATAGCAATACCTCTAATGCTACGTCGTGGTACATTTATATTTTCATTGATAACCGTGTCCGATTCTTTGAATGGGATTGTTCTAAAATAATGTATATGCTCGTAAAGGTAACTTTTTCCACCGTTGTAATAACCAGCAGTTGACCTCGCGAGATCGAGGTCAGAAATTGTCTCGTATTCCATTTGAATGTTTTTAATTTATAATTGGTTGTAATAAACTGATTACTGACAAGTAATTGGGGGGCGGGTGCCAACGTAATTTCCCATTCAATATGACTCCCTAACGCTTTTGGATATGCAACTCCATGGCCTGTTATGAGGGGATGAGTGAGACGAATAGCATATTTTGTTTTATATGTGTCAAAAAGTAAATTATCGCCCACGACGGCGGCATCTGCATCGGTCGAACCGCTTCTTAATTTCTTAGATTTTCGTTCTGAATTCCATACAGTGTCATGTTCGTTCTCTCCTTTTTATGTTTGAAGAGATCGCGATAACATTCAATAAGGTTATATTTATTCAAATCGAAAAGTGTCTGGCCCTCAAATGTGAGTTTCATACGCTCCACCAAAATTTTGCAACATTTTGTACTACACGGGTAGTTCCACCTCCCGTTACTTCGAGATCAAAAACCAGGTCGAAAGTATCTGGAACTAAGAGTACTCCGCTTTCAACTTCGGACATCGTATGATAAGTGTCTGGCCTGGATCTGCCTCACTTGGATTATGAGCAATCACATGATGAGTTCTTTCTGACTTCGTTCCATTCGGTATTCGGTTGGTGAAAGTCGGTGATAATGTTCTATCGTACCCCATTTTTCGTGTAATGTATATAGTAGAAGAAAAAAAAAGAAATTAATCACATCTTAAGTTCACTTCGTGTATATAATAACTTAGAAGAAAAAAGAAAATCACATCTTTACGTAAATATTTCCGTCTGACTGAAAGATAAATCGATTGCCTGTGTCGCGAATCAATCGAAGAACCCAATATTCTTGGAGATGATGAGCCTCTTGGTCATCCTCAGTATCCTGGAATACAGCTATGAATTCTAGTCGCTTAAAGAAGTTAGTCTTCTGACATTCCTTCACGAAAGCTAATATGTTATGATATAGATTATCATCTTTGAGTCGGACACCTGGATTTGCTCGAAGTATATGTCGATTTACTCGTCGGAGTTTGCACCATTCCAATTCGACAGAGAAACCAAACAGGTCTTTATTTTTAGAAAGAAACTTTGCAATATTCTTTTCACCAAACATGTTGATGCCGTAGGGGTGTCATATTATAATAACATAATTTTATTTATAATGACTAATGTTAAACCAGTTAAAAATATCCATAGCTGTTCTCCGACAAATCCGACCACCGATCCTGCTGTTTTTAATAGAAAACTGACGAGGGAACCGATTAGACCGGGTATTGCAGCAGCACTTTTTGCAGCCAATGTTTTTAACCATTCACCAAATTGCTTTACAATTTCTTTCGCTTTTGTATATACTTTGGGCGGACCTGAACCTCCTGCGTTTGCTCCTCCTCCCCCTGCTCCCGCTCCTCCTCCTCCTCCTTTAGTTACAGCCAGGGCAATTGTTGATATTGTCATTCCAAGGGCAGTCAGTATTGCAGCGATTGTTATACCATTTCGTTTAAATAATTCTGTCAGCTTCAGTCTCAGTGATAATTCTGGATCGGAAATTACATCACGAAGAGACCTAGTCGTAGCCAGACTTTCACGTGCCTCACTGATCTTATCATGTTCGTATTCAATTCGATTGTCAACTTTAGCTTCTCTTGTTATGAGTTCAGCTAGTAGTTTCTTGGCTTTTTCTTTTCCTTGGGTGTGATCTTCAGGAATTTCCTTTAACTGTTTTTCAGCTTCTCTTTTCAATAGCCTTATTTTATCTTTTTCGTTGTTAAGGTCGCTAATACGCATATTCGCAATCCTTAATTCATCATTAATAGCTCTATATTCTGGGTTTAGATTGTTCCATTGGTCGATTTTATTTTCAAAAGCTTGTATTTTATCTGCATTACCAGAAGCATCTTGTCGTAAGAATATCAGTTTATCTTTGTATATACCCATGTCTTCTGGTGTCATCTTTTCAGCCGGTATTTTACGTTTTCCACATCTACAGAATACAATGCACGACTCACATATTCGGGCTCTGCGCTGTCCTCCATCTTACTGTATACTTTAGTTACAAATTCATATCCTCCTGCTTCTTTTTTACTGTCTTGAGCGATTTAAAACCACTTCCTGAAAGTTTTGATAGCCTGAGTTCTTTATAATACAGCTTTCCATACCTAATCTTTGCATTCAAAATTAATTCGTTTCGTGCTGCTTCATCAGTAATATTATTCTCGTTTAAGAATTTTTCAGCCATTTGTATTTTAAGTTCTACTCCAAATTTAGTCGAAGGATCTACCTGCGGGCTCCGCGCGCTTGAGACGGCCTGGGAAGAATCGGCTTCTGCAAAGGTATCATCATCATAGGAAAAAGTTGTTTCAGCAGTAGCATCATCATCGTCATTTACATTTGCATCATCTAAACCCTGGAGTGGTATATCTTCTCCTCCTTCTGCCATATTGTATTTCTATATTACTACAATTATTTTTATCCCCCCTTACATATACAGTAAAAAAAAATGCACATCTCAGTTGTTGAAAGCGTTGAACAATTGGCTGATTACATAGAAAGAACAAGTGCTGCATATCGACGAAGTTATAAATTAATGGGTCGAATTGATATGGCTCTTAATATTACTAAGGGAATTCTTGTAAGTTCTGCTGTAATAGCAGCAATTCCTACAGTTCCGGTACTGTTAGCCTTAACTCCTATACCTGGCATCGTTATTGATGTACTACAAGGAAAAAACGGGAGTATCAAAGAGGCGAGAGAAATATAAACATTATTATGTTCAATATAAACAGCTGCTTACACAAATACAAGAAAAAGGCGCAACAACAGAGGCTCCGGGGTCAGAACTTATTCAGAACATATTTCATCAGGCGCTAGAAATTCAAAAACAAGAAGGATTTAGTCCACCTCTGGAAAGATATTTAAGACATTATGGATTGAATGGATATGAAATTTAGTTCGTACCGATAGGAACTTCGTGTTCAACATCAGCTAGACTCCGCGACCGGCCGGCCGGACTGACAACGGGGCTCCTTTATATAGGCTAGTTGATGGTGATGACTCACACGGAATTTCCCGTACACCTTCGGAACGTGTATAAACATGCTCAGCAGGGAATTTCCCGCTTAGTTCAGGACAATGCACTGCTGCGTGAGTTCGTATATAGGTCAGGGTCATACTTAGTTACATGGATGGTTAATTTTTCCTTCGCTTCATGTAGATAAATGAATAAATGGGGTGTAAAATTCTTACTTCATCCCAGTTGTCCATGTTTACTTTATACTGCTGACTGTGGGCATGATCATCGCCGTTACAGATTGCATCAGAGGTCGATCAAAGACCTCTGGTATAATGTTCTCATTTATATCGCGAGAATTTTCACCTGAGTTGTGATTATAGAGTTACACAATCTTTAGGAATAGAGAGTACACAAATTGACTGATATTATCCTGCACACAGTTAGACCTAATACTTCTTTCGATTCCAAAGTTATGTTGACACATTGATTACCGTTGGGTGCTAAAGGAATGACCTTAAAATACCTTGGTAGCTACCACTGACTGATAGTATCCCCATTGCACTCCACTCAACCGTTAGGTACTCAGAGGAGAATAAGCCAGAGCTTCAAACTTTCAGAAAATGAAACAGTTTTATCTGGATCGAAGGCATCGGATATTTCTAGGCTTACATAGAATGTCGACTATTTTTAACGAAAACCAGTGTATCATAATGCCTCGTATGATAAATACTCTTGCAATAACAGAACATCTGCCATCGTTATTTCTGGGTCGGTTTGCTATCCAAAACGCTCTGTCCATCACTTGGCATCGAAAAACGTTTGACTAAGATATGCAATACGTATGCATTTTGTTTTACAAACCTGCTACCCTTTGAAATCAGAATGTCTTCTAGAATGGTCAATTTACCTCTTGTACTTTCTCGGATAAATAATGTGTTTGATTCTACAACGCACCACCGTCTGAGCTATTTACTGTGCCGATAATTGGTCGTTGCTTAACTCTCTCTCTCTCTCTCTCTCTCTCTCTCTCTCTCTCTCTCTCTCTCTCTCTCTCGCATCACGCGATCCTATCTACGCTCCTTGAAAGATTAATGTGTATATATTCAAAATATGCTGTTTGTTTCACTATATCACTATAGAGTTGCGACAGGCTGTTATCAAGGCACCCTTCGGGCGCACGTTGTAGGATATATTTAACAACCTGTTGATCCAAGCAGCCATATTGTGACAAAAGATTTAGGTTGTCATGATTTCTACTTACCCAACCTCTCTGTTGGGCAAAACTGTCCTCTATAAGACTATAGCTTTCAACTTAACCTTACAATACTAATTTGGGAGATAATTTTATTTGATATCATTCTCCCATTGACAATACATTGGGTATAGGTCAGTGTCAAATGTTCATGTCACCGTATAAACATTTTATTTTCGAGGACTTTGATAGAATACAAACTATTTAGAATAGTGCATAGTGTCGTCAATAACAACTGGAAGCTTGAGGTCAAACAACCTTCAAATAAAAATTTGGGAGATGATAATCTATGTGTTAGTCATAGTTTCCACAAACATAGCCTACAATGTATAGTGAATCAACACTTTCAGTGAAATTCAAAATCAAATTTCTTGCACAGGCACTTATAACCTCTGTAGTCTGATCAAGTACATCGATATCAATAATCAAGCGTACATAAACACACAGATTTACTGTGTTTTGTATCGTCAAGAAATATCCTTAGTTTCCTCATAAACTTCAACGTTAAGTGGATCATTATTTCGGCAAAATTTTAAAATCAAATTTCTTGTATACACATGAACCTGTAGCCACCCGGTCTAATCAAGTATATTAATAACCAAAGCGTACATAAGTAAACAGATATACCGAGTTTTGTATTGTAAAAAAATATCGATAGTTTAATCATAGACTACTATGTGTAGTTGATCGACATTTTCGGCGAAATTCCAAAATCAAATTTCTTGTACACACATGCACTTGTAAACACCCCATGCCAATCAATTACATTTATGTCAGTTATCAAACGTCTATAAATGAAAAGATATTGCTAGTTTTACACTGTAAAATACGTGTTCATAGTTTTCTTGTAGAGTACCATGCACAATAAACATTATTGATGAAATTCAAAAACCATTTTTTTAAACACATTCACTTTTTACCTGCCACTTCATGCAAAATACATTTACATCAATTACTGCAAACATGTAGAGATATTAGCTTGTTTTTATCGCCCAATAGATTCCCATGTATTATGATTTTATACTTTTGAACGAAGCAATACATTGGCAACATTTTGCCCTCCTAGGGGACTTCAATATTATAGTAAGTAAGAATGGAGAAACTTCAACACAATGCGAGATTGTTAGGGGGTATTTGAAAAAATCTGTGAATTCTTTTGGAATCTTAAGGTGGTGTTTTTGAAAGTAGCCTAATGACAGAAATATGACCTTCAGTAATCAGCGCTATTGCATACTAATCAGATGCCAAATATTGTTCTTGTCGAGAAAGCCAATGCAACTGCAATTTTTTAAAACTGAATTCTAATCGGAACTTATAAAATGACCCAATCAGTTTGTGGCAGAAAAAAAACATGTTCAAAGTAAGAGCCACTTCAACAGCGTACGAACGATTTGGATCATTCAACAACAAACATTTCACCGGCGGTACATGCTTGCCCCGGTGCAGATCCTATATCATGATCAATTACTGATCGCGGAAAAGCTAACGGAAATTCAGTTCCGTTCCTTATTCGAAGCTAAACCAGTCAAGTATTGTTTTCTTTCCGTCTTACATGGAGACAAAACAATTTCACGCACTTCCGTCGACTTGAAAACTTTGAGGGAGAAATCAACCTGTGAAACGGCCGATCGATCTTACCGTACACTGCAGTTCGCTACAACAGGAGATGTGTTAGGAAATATATTCTTGTATTACGTCATTATTAGTACAGTGTATCTTACTATAGATACTCAGATAGCATTCCTTCTAATACAAAGCTTTGAGACACCGCTTCCTATCACTGTTTATTTTACCAACCAGAGAAGGTCCACTTGTACACTTTACGTACAGCGGTTGATGTACCCCTTACGATGGGTAGTCTGATTTGTATCGGAACGATCGTACGACATGCGAGTAAAGTGCTGCGAAATAGCACTATGAAATTGTTACTGCCAAAAAAGAAAGCAACACCGCGCCGTATTTCAAGCAGATGATCTGTGTTTGTTTTTCAAATTTCGTCGAAAATCCTATACGCACGCGGACGGAAAACAAAGAATTTATTTTACGGTGCCTAAGTAGAAAGGGGGTTCCAGGCCCATAACGTTCTTTGGTTGCGATGATGCGTAGAATTTATACTGTGTAACTGGGCACCTATTATTGTCAAAGGGGTATGAATACATCTGTGGCTTTACAGGTCCAAAATAGTTTACATTTTCGCCAGTTCTAGTCTTGTCTGGTGTTCCTTTGTCAGTTAAATAAAGTCTTTGCCATTGACATATCGTTTAAGTTTAACGTTTCCCCAACATAGAGATCTCTGCTCTTCCACTGCCCACATTCGCAAATGAAATATATTGTTCAAGCAAAGTTTATTACTGTCTTGCTATAGGGCGTGTATGCGCCTAGTTGTCTGTCCCGTACATGTTATTTACATAGTCGTCAGTGAGAGTATGGACTATATATATAATATATGTAGATTTCCATAACCGTGTTTCCTTAGGTTTTTAGCTCTTCTCCTATTCATAGACAGAGAAGGTATTAAAGTTGAAAACGGTGTGAAAGCAACTTCCGTCTGTAAACTTCCAACTTTCGTCCGTCAATATCCGTCAACATCATGGCATTGTGAGGGATGATATCATGAACTGGCAGGGTGTTCATGGCTCAGTTTTAGGTGTAGGAGAGCGGTTTTTAACTATGACAAATTCAAAAGGAACTTTGCAACTGTTAGGCCTTTCTCAAAGGTTACTTAGTTGACTGCGATCTATTACAGACCACTGACCTGACATTTTAGGAGTATACTCACCACATTTTGTGCGCTCGCTCTGTGAGGACTAAGTGTGTTTGGTACCGCATTACATGGATATCCCTCTTTGCTCACGTTATACAGGCCTATTGCATAATCAGCAGATGGCTCAAATGTAGCATTTTTTCTCATTAAGTTTTGCAAAATATCGGCAAAAACCTCAATAATATTTCAAGATAAACCTTTCTTCCCTATCGTTTCATGGAGTTTCAGAGTCATATGAACAAAAATGAATGAAATTTTGAGAAAGGAAATTAATAGCAATCATACCTACCCGTAATCCGACAACACTAGGTCAAAATTCGTAACACACTATAGTTATAAACATAGATACAAAACAGAGCAGAACTAGGTATTATAGCACCGGTACAAACAACAAGACTAATGAATTAAGACTAATTCATGAAAGAAAGATATATGGACCTTTGGCAAAACGGCCGGGACGTGATGCCAGGTGTTTCGAAAATAGTAAGCGTATCCTGCCCCACATCGCAAATCGGCGTCTATGGCGGCCATGTTTTATGTTTACAACTCAAAATGGGCTTCCCTCTCTTGAGGCAAACTTGTGAAATATTCCTTATAGTATATGAAGTACCTTTTCAAATGAGATGCTTCTGGAATGGGATGTACTGCCTGTGGAAAGCTTGACTGACACAAAGCACTTGTAAGAACTGACAAACTGAATAACAGGATATTCTGAAAATGTGCAATACTGAGGAAAAATACACAAATATTCAGAGAAAACAGCTTTACTGACGGGTCGGTCATAATGAAGGAAAAAAAACCTTGAAATGTTAATGATCAAACGAGAAGGGAATTGAGTGTGCACAATTTAACAGATAGGGAAATTATTAACATTATAGGTAAATGAAATACCAAACTATTTTTAGGGATTGGAAGGTTGGTAATGGGGACAGGAGACAAAGGCATTCCTATTGCTGAATATAGGATGCAGCCTCACCATTCCTTTAACAGCACACTTATTCATAGCGTAGTTTCAAGTTCAACATTGTACTGACTGTCATACAAGGATAGCATAAGCAAATCAAATCAAATTAGAAAAGCATCAATGCTCTTGTGTGAATTTATAGGGCTGATTTTAATATTTCGCCCTGTATATTTGGTATCCGACAAGGAATGTTTTGAAGTAACAATTAACACTACATTGCTTACAATATATGTTACCTTTTCTGCGTGAACGTTACTTTTTAAATTATATTACAGTAGTACTGCAAACAGATTTACAGTTATTATTATGTCAGCCCATGATTTTACATCACAAAGACTGTAATTCTGCCAAAATATCAATTTTCAGTCATTTTATTCATTTTCAACATTGAACAAACTTTAATGTTTGAATATGTTAAACTCAAATAATACATTTCCTTTTGTCACAGATTAAACTACTTTTTGAAAAGAAATTACTTTTAAACACTTTCATCATATGTTCTTTACAGGGTCATATATTTCAAGGAAAATATACTATTAAAACAGTAATTTTATCACTTCTATATTTTTTCAACATAATGACAATTATCTGCCGCGAGGTTTTACAAAAACAAATATCTGCTTAACGTTGAATGATGGAACTTATTTTGACAAGATAAGCATTTTTATCATTTTCAAAGCACTCTTTGGAAATTGCTATTAAAAAAATTAACAGTGACTTAAAATGTTCACTCGGTACACATTTAATTAACAAACACTAGCTTGTGCATTTCACTTGCACTCCGGTCAGCAGAAAGTGCGTCATAACTATTTCCGGATTGTTATTTCTTATTTCTGCATTCTTTAGGCAGTTTACTAGAACTTTATTTTTTTTTCTTACTGATTATTCATATATTAAGTCGTTAGTTTTGTCCATATCCCATTTCATGCAGATGTATCATCAACTATTTGCCAACAACTCCATGCCAACAACCATATACCAGACCTGAGCACACACTGGAGAAGCTGCAGTGTCATTGACGGTATTGTTTTCTTGTTGGTTTTCAATTTCTTACGTTTGGAAAAAAATCCGACCTTGTCACCAACGATGCTTTATAATAGATGTCTTTCTAAACTAGCTAACATCACTCGTAGGTAAGACGGTTCGTAAGCCTTACTCAGTTCCTTATCCTTACGAACAACACACAGGAACTTTCCAACGAGCAGGTTGAGCTCACGGAGCGGAATATTCGCAATTTCGCGATGTTCGTCTACTTGTTGCAAATACTCTTTGAATAATGTTACATGATATTAGTCTTCCATACTGTTTCACTGTTCTGTTATTCAACTACGAATTGGTCAATGTCTTTTGAGGATAATGCAGCAAAACTAGAGATCGGAGTCGACGACGGCACAACAACTGGTAGAGCAGGTGGAGCCTCTTGCACGAACTCCGTGGCGAGTTTCGACATGTTCCAAGTGGCCTATGTTAACTAGTGATTTCGAAAATTGACCGTCTCTTGTGAATTGTCCAAACGACGTACAACATCATTTGAAATCGTGAAACAGCTGTCGTCTGCCACTGCACTGGAACCTGCTCACTTTGTACCTCCGGTCCGTACGCTACTCATCGCGCCATTGGATAATATATTATATGTAGAGCGAAAAGAACTTTGTCATCCAATTAGATTTCGTGTAACACACACCGCTTTAGTGTATGCGCATTTATAGAGATGTAGGACGATTTCTGAGAGTGTCGGATCGATGTTTTTCACACCGTCGATCCTGCACTCCCAGTGGCCAGGAATGTCAGAATTAATTAATCCAGCACTTCAGAGTCCGGTTTCAATAATTGTACAGCATATACCATTTCTAATCATACAAAAACAACGGATTGCGCATAAAGACGTAGATGGGGTCTCTTTTAGGTACAGTGTCCTCTTTTCACTCCATAGTGAGTGCGCTTGTTAGAAGAGTCAACTGACCAATTGTGGGCTATATGCTTCATTTGAGTGCAAATTTAAAACTCCTTATTATCAATGGGAATATATTCAAAAGGAACGCCTACATAAACAGATTATCTGTAAGTAGCATAAACGGGAATTTGTGTGGCAGAATGTTGTCATGTAATTTATGGAAAGACAACTTAAAGCCCCGATAGCTGCGAATGTGTAATTAAGTGATCTCAAAATTTCCTCAGTTTTTCAAGCGTTGTCTTTGAATAATACACATTAAAGACTGAAAAAAGTGTATAACACTTTCATAAGTGTTGAAAGTGGCATGTAATTTCTGATGTTTTAACATCATTTTAGATTTCCCCCATTTTCAAAAATAACAATATAAGAAAGAAAATAAAGATTACAACAAAATGTCGGCCATCGTGTGTTGTGCATTCACGTAAATTGCATCATGCTTGTTTCTGCTATGATCATGATGTGCATTGCAGGAAATACTGTTTTTTTGTACTTTTCTGTTGGGCTCAATTTTATGAGTGCGGCACCCGTTTATTATTCAGCATTTAATAACGTGTAGCCATGGCCAAATCAGAGAGCAGTAACACTTGTATACACATACTTCAGTTTGCACATTGACGTGAACCAACTTTAGTTTGAAAATAAATTCTTCATAATGCAAAATGCATAAAATTCGCAGCTAATGGGGCTTAATTCATTTGTGTTTCTTCAATAGAGTAACAGAAAAAGCCCCGCCGCTGGCAAAACTGCTGTACAAATGTTCTGTTAAACATACTGTGTGTAGTGTAAGACTGAATGATCCCCTTACCATATGTGGTCATATGCGAATCACGTAATTGTGACCAAAGTACACAATTTTAACAGACAAAAACGTGTGACGTTTTTGCTGTTTATATAACAACTATAGTTTCGGTATAAGAGCATGCGGGGCCCAACAAATTTTATTGCAATTGGGGAACATTTGACCTCTGTCCTCACAAGGACACTGCATGAAAACGCAATAACATAAATTTAACACTAATGAGTGCCTGTATAAAAGAATAATACTCATGAATTCACATGAGTCAACGTGAATACAGGCGTTCTGAATAACAGCAATGGATTCTTGATTGTATTTATATGTGTATGCACTATTCAGGTGAAATACAGGCAATAATCCACGCTACTACAGTAAGTATTATAGGTTTCATGCAGCGGGAGGCATCATGGCAAAATGGCTAGAGTAGTGGACCCACGATCCCAGGATGGTGAGTTCGAGCCCGGCATGGCTATGGTGTTGTGTCCTTGAACAAGGTACTTCATTCCTTATTGCTCCTCCCCCACCCAGGAGTGATGGGTACCTGATAGGACAGTGGTTATAATGTGTGCGTTTAGTTCTGCATCGCTTATTGTCTGCACATGTGAGCTGTAGTTTGCTCCCAGGGAGTTGAGTGGTATCATATTAGGTCCAGTGACCACGGGTAATAATAATAATTGTAAAGCGCCTTGAGCTCATGAACTTGTTGATGTGTGCGCTATGTAAGCACCAATTATCAATATCATTATAGTCAATGAATAAGTCACTCATTGAATGATGGTCAGTGAAAAACCTGTGAACTAATGTGAAATTATGCTGCTGCACTAAATTTCTCTAAAATTTCTTTCTGGGCACTAAGCGGATGCACAGAGTATGTGCTTGTTCTACTTACGGTCGCGAATAGCAGTAGTCGACCGGGCATTCATAAAATGCTATACTTTAAATATTTAATGTATAATTAAAGTAAAACGTGTACGATAATTAGGTTATTTGGAAAATGTACACATATTTATGTTCTGGTATATTGTACACCTTGGTATTGTCATCGATAACACGCATCTCAAAAATACCATTGCTGTTTAACGTCATCAGACACACATCTGGTATTATGTGAATAAGCTTTTATTATTATACGCTATGTTTTTACAAGGAATTACATGATATAAAGAACAAACAACGCAAAGTGTAAGAAGTGAAAACGAGTCAGTCTTACATCCACTACAAAAATATCAACTTGACAGCGATTGATACACATTTTACATTTAAACAACGCTAAAATACAACGAAATTCATGTGAAAGTTAAAGCTAATTAATGTTCTGGTATATGTACAGTAATAAGTTTGATTGAACTTTTCATCCTGTATATACCATTCTAGATCTCATTGCTAGTAGTACTAAAAATGAGGGATTAATAAAACCGTCTGATAAAGGATATACGAGTCTACAAGTCTGTCATTGTATTCAGAGTTAAAGAGGGTAAATGGTTGATAGACCGCTATTTTAAAATCTTATAGCTACAAGTTACTGCGAATCGTTTTTGCTAGAAGTTGCCTTTTTGCAATTATTTTAGGGTACGAAATTAGGTGATCATATCAAGAAGATTACTATATAAGGCCAAAAATTGTGCTGTTCCGGTAACATAGTTTTCAAAAAATAGGGTAGGTAGGTCGACAGGGATTTTTCTTCCAAAATATTTTTAGCTTTAATATGCACTTTTCAGAGGTTTAGGGCGATCAAGAACTGGCCACAACATTTCAAGAAAAGACGTATCATACATATAATAATAAAAAACAAACATAAAAGACATCCTTGTTCGAGCAAAAATCAAATGCCAGGCAACGAGCACGTGATTTTACGGGCTTTTTCTTTCTTTGTTTTTACTTTCTTGTTTACGTAGCTCTAAAAAGTTTACCATCCGCAGGCAAAAAATAGGGAAGATCGAGTTATCGGAACAGTACAATTTTTTCCTTGGCCTAATTGCATAACCATGACAAAATAATGACGTAATAACGACTAAATGACAACATTATTGCGCAATAATGACAAAGGATCGAAATAAAATTTGAGATTGGTTCATGACCTAATGACAATCAAAACAGCAAAGACAAAATGATGACCAAATAAATAAATATAGCATATTACCTTTTATGACAAAAGTTAATGATAAAATCACCGACACCGACTAATCAGATAAATCAACTTAAACTAATTAAACGCTGAAATACAACAGACTCATTTGAAAGTTAAAGCTAGTTAATCTTCTGGTATATGTGCTTTAATACGTTTGATGGAGTTTATAACCCTCTATATACCATTCTTGGTCTTAAAACTAGTAGTACTAAAAAGGAGGGATTAATATAAACCATTTGATAAAGGATAAACAGAGTGTACGAGTCTGTCATTGTATTCAGAGTTAAAAGGGGAAAGGGTTGATAGACCGATATTTTAAACTTTTATGGCTATTAGTTACTGCGAGTCGATTCTGTTAGAGGTTGCCGTTTTGTGCAATGAATTTAGTATACGAAATTAGGTGATCACATAATCTGACAAATTAATGACATAATAACGACTGAATGACAGCATTATCGCCCAATAATGACATAGGGTCGAAACGAAAACATTGACACTGGTTCATGACCTAATGATAATCAAATCAGCAAAAAATAATTGAATACTGATATATTAATGACAGAATTACGACCAAATAATACCAGATGTGAACTGAATGTGCTCACGTGTTTTACAACAGTTTAATAGTTAATAGTAGTTCGCTTCACAGAACAATCAGATATGTGTTATATCACTATATGTAACACGTTTCATCAACTCTCGCACAGTACTCTCAGAGTTAAATCACTAACTACTAATTACTTTATTTATAGTGCAAATGAGCTGTTAATGAACTTGGCATTTCTCAATGCTTCATGGCACAATTAGATACCAATCAGATCAACAATGTAGCACGTTTAATCAAATGTAATGCTGTAATTTTAGTTCATTAAAAAGTTCGTTAAATATGCAAATAGCCCTTAATTAGCTTGACACTGTTCCATGTTCATAGCACTATTAGATATCTATCAGATCAATATCTGTAGCAGGTTTCATCAAATGAAGTGCCATAATTCCAGAGTTATATACCTTATTACAAAGTTTATTAAATATGCAAATGAACCCTTATTTGAATTCACACTACAAAAAGCGTTAAAACACAGGCAGATATCAGTCGTATCAGGAAACGAAGCAGATTTCAACACATATGATGCACTTATTTCGGAGTAATATGACTTATTATAAAACTAAATAAAATTTGCAAATGAGCTTTTTTAACTTGACATTGCCCAAGGCCCCTCAGTGTAATAAGATATCTATCAGATCAATATCTGTACCAGGTTTCGCTGAATTGGGTGCCGTAATTTCAGAGCTATATACCTAATTGCAAAATTTATTAAATATGCAAATAAACCCTTAATTAACTTCACACAGCTAAACACTTTACACAACAGTCAGATATCATTCGGATCAGTGTCTGCAGCAGATTCCATCACATTTTGTGCAGTTATATTGGAGTTATATGACTAATTAAAATACTTCATAAAATGTGCAAATGAGCTATTTGATAACTTGACACTGCTTTATGCTTCTCAGTACAGTTAGATATTTATCAGATCAATATTTATAGCATGTATCATCAAGTTTCGTGCAGAAATTTTAGAGTTATGTCACTGATGACAAAAGTTCATTAAATATGCAAATGAGCAGATAATTGACATGACACTCTCAGTCTCATCATAATGTTCTGAAATTGCCATCTGTGAAAAGTTTAATGAAATCTGTGCCATATTTCTTAATATATGTCGACACTGTGATTCCTGTCTCCATAGGGAAACAATTGTATGGAATAACATGACATTGCATAACTTCATTAATATGCAAGCCTAACTAACCCAAATCTAATCACTTCTTGCAATAAGCATATGGTACCTGTCTACTAAATCTGACTTGAATCTGTTCAGGTGTTTTTTGATTTGTCGTGTAAACAAACAGAAAAACAGACAAACAGACACACACACACTCACACACATACGGACAGACAGAGTTCGCTATGAAATTAGCTCAGGTGTATGAACACGTGAGCTAAAAATGTTGCATACCTTTGATGACAAAAGTTACTGATAAAATAATCTACACTAACTAATTAGATAAAACAACTAAGTTATGAATTGTTAACTGAATAATGATAATAATTGCGAAGTAATGCAATGATAGCCACATAATGGCATGATTATGATAATTTGTTTCAAATAATGGCATTTAATACTCAGTAATGACATAATATCGTCAGAATGACGAAATTTTGATAGAATAATGAGATAATACAAACAACACTATAAAATATTGACATAATAATATCCAAATGCAGACTCGATAATGGCTGAATGATAAATTGTGTGTTAATGATCAAACATTTCAAAATACAGAGGATCAAGCTAGTGTTGACGTTTGTCTCACTCCATGTGTCACTTGACTCTGATTACAACCAGTATAAACAAATCGTGTCAGTTGTTTCTAAGCAAAGGAACTTGAATTATTATTGGTCAAAATGTTAAATATCGGAACCTCTTGAATAACATGACACCTGGATTGTAGATATCATATATTGTTTATAGCTTGTTTAATTACAATATTAAAAAAAACTTCTATTTTATGTTATTTGAATTTCACTTGAAAGAGTTTTGAAGCTTGCCTCCAAGTAAAACAATAATTCCCGAAAATAAATATACAGTCAATTATCATAAAGAGTTTGTTTGCTATCGTTACAACAAAATTTGATCCCTCTGTCATCGTTACATTTTTAATAAGATGATAACTTTGCACCTCGCCACACAGACGAAGATAAACAACTTGTCTAATGTTATACCAAATTGAGTAGATAGCTATAACGCTTACACATGAATTAGTTTTCATAAGTTCAAGAAATTGTAGTTTTCTGCCCTGGATGGCAATTCTGCCTGTGTATAGAATTGTTCGTGAGGCTATCTGAGGCCCAGTTAAAAGATGTATCTGTGCTTCGATTGAGTTTGTGTGCGATGTAAGTATCGCGTGTTGAATGCGTGAGTGCTCCATTTCACTCCTGAGCTGTGTCAAGAGTCGCAGTCAAAAGTTGCAAGTACGATAAGCTCGATTGCTCAACCTTCTTAGACTATTGTTGTAGTGGCTTAAAGATATTTTATTCTTAGACTTCTTCGCAGTGGACGAGTTACCTTAGGCTGTTGTGATTTCGAATGTGCTCGAGACGGAACTGAATATCACTGTCTCATCAGACTCTGTAGAGTTATTTGAGTCCCTGTCACTACTACCCTTTAAGGAACTGTGAATTGCCCACACAAAACAGCAAATTGTTTCAAAACAATTAAAATGAGGTATATAATACCTGCAGGTAAAAATATCTTTATTAAACAATAATATATGAGATATATCATTGAGTATTCTATATCTCTGCATATTTCTATATCTTGAAATTCGCACGAACCTTCGCTTGGAGTGTATTTTTTATTGTTTTTCCGCTAATTCCTTCATCTTTGGTGAAAGTGTAGAATGAACACACCAGAATAACCAGTTTTCACTTTTAATAACGTGTTGTTCAATTTCTGAATGTTTTTTTATTGTATCATTATATGCGATTTGCATCTCATTGCAAGTTGTATTTGTGTTCTTTGCCTGCAGTAGATACCAATCAATTCTTCTAGCCAATTCTCTCAATTGTAAGCCAGCCTTATATGCAGTGAGGTCTTCTCTGCAGGATTATGCTTAATATCATCTTTTATTGTTGTTATAGCTGTGCTGGCAAGAGCAAACAGAGCCACGCATATCGCTGCAACGAATTTTACTGGCTGCTTTTCAGAAAAACCAATTGAAGTAATGACGGCTCCGCTGCTAACAGAAACCACTGCCTGACAGATAGAAAGGATGCTAGTGAGACATCTATCCAGATCATTATAGTAACTAGCACTGACGTAGTGAGCTTGACTATGGAAGTACAAGTCGAAGAAATACACTCCATTCTGTCGACGATATCTTTAATTATCAAACAAGACGTGTCATCCATGGTGCTAAGAAGAGAAAGTGCTGGAGTCACCTGCCACAAAATAAATAAAGAATCACAGTACACATAATAATACAATGCAAAAGTACAGTTTACACTTAGTGTGCAAAGATCTGCATTAGGTATACTCTTGATCTGCACAGATATACGCTACGCATTTCAACGTATTGAAATGTTCCATATACAAAGATATACGTTATGTGTACAATTATATTGTGGTCCATATACGTCAATATGTTTAACTTATATATATATATATATATATATATATATATATATATATATAAATATATATATATAACTATATATAACTATATATAACTATATATATATATATATTATATATATATATATATATATATATATATGTGTGTGTGTGTGTGTGTGTGTGTGTGTGTGTTACACGATTGGAACTTTGGATAATTGGATTTAATAATCTTTAAATTTCTCAAACGTTTTAGGTGCCAGGTTGTTGAATGTTGCAATAATACAAATTGCTTATAAAACAAGTGTGTAATGTAAAAAGAATAGCAGATTAGATCACATTTGTAGATTAAATCAACATTACTTAATCATCCAATTATCCCAAAATAGTTCTAATAGTGTTATAATATATATATATATATATATATATATATATATATATATATATATATATATATATATAATATATATATATATAATCCCATGGTATTTTCCGTTGTTTGATGTCATCGTACACGAGTGTTTTTCGTGGAGCGGAAAAACACGAGTCTCATTTAGAGATATAAGTGGCCCGTCACCCAGGAGATACTTTCATTCATAAATCCCATCAAGCTGAAATTTTGATACATTGAATGGTATCTCCACCAACCAGACGTACGGATTCGGTCACGTGAACGTGTCAATCATTGTCTCGCGCTGTACCGATGCCAAGGCAAGTCGGCCATCGGCGGACATAGCTTTCACCGTGCTGGCGACGGATAGCCATAGTATTCAGAGTTATTTAGAATATTTACAAATAAATTTATGAAGTAAATGCAACCACACGATCGAAATAGTAATTCTCATTCTTAGAGATGCCGTGGCTTTTTCAAAATATCACACAAGTTTACGACCTTTGCGAGCGCGAAAGATTCCGTTCGATGACACACTCATTGCATGTTTGTGCCCACAACGTTCGCCGTCACCGGTCTCTGCCGGTGTCGACTTGTCAATCCCGATCTCAGTCGTCAATGTTTTCGTCTGGCGGACTTTGATGTTGCAGTGACACATATCTCGTCCATGGATACATCCTAATTAGTTACTTGACGGAAACTGTGTTTTAAGTGTTGTCTGAGTCAACTTTCGAAGTACATCGGGATTCCACAGCGCTGCACACAGCTCGACAGCTTATGTCTTTGCTACAGCCTTGCAGGTTTGATTCCGAGCGAGAATTTATGGAATTTTTGGTGCAATGGGGTTTTTTTCGCTTTAAGTTTGTGCCTCTAGTTGTGCCTCTCTGTCGCTTTCCCGAAGATTATACTGTACTCATTTATTCAGTTTAACTTACGTTGAGGTGTAGGTTTTCGGTTTTAATCGCCAACCGGGATCGCCAGGTACGACGACTACATTTAGTCTACACGACTCGACTTGAGCCGCGACATTACTGAGCCATTACAATAAAACGATCGACGGTATCTCCATTTGATCATTGGGAAAAGCTATAATAGTTTTAGCGACTCTAAATTTCGTTGGACGTACGAATTCTCGTATTCCATATCAAACTTTTACTTTGTTTCTATTTGAGAAACATGGTCACTATAATCAATTTTCTAATCGTTATTGATGAATAAATTATCATTTTTACCTCCCAAATGGTATTAATGTTCTTCATTTACCTATTTCCATACCCAAAATCAGAGTTTTCAATTTTAAGCACAACAGAGTGTTTCAAGGCAAGACTTAAGTACTCATTATATCAATATTTATGTACTATTATGTATCAAATGATTACGGACTCTATTAGTTATTGTTATAGGTAAATCACTTTGCACTCAAACGTACTTCAATGTGAGCAGAGTTCAAGGAGTATCAGTGATTCAGCAAATGAGTTCAGGAGTATATGTGATTCAGCAAAAATTTTATCTTGCTGAAGATATCTTGCTTTAAATATAAAGTATATCTAAGGAATAATCAAGGACTCTTACAAACCGGACTTAATTAAGTGCGAACCAAATACTTGATGTAAATTTGAGACCTAACATTGTATGGAAATATGGACGACCATTTTAGTAAATCAGTACGATTAGATTGTAATTTTCCTCTTTAAGGGAAAATTTCATGAGAAAGAGCAGAACACGATCCTGCTAGGCGTGTTACTGTAAGGCGAAATCAAGCCAATAAACCCTCCTCATACCAGTCTAACTCCTTGTGAGCCTCTGCTTTGTTGATCGCCCAGTACCTCATCGCACAAGTTCCCAAGTAGACGATACATCAATATCAATAGTACAATTTTGAAAAGTTTATCGTTTTCTGTGTTCAAAATATCACACTGTTTCATCCCGGATGGCATCAACAGGGGATTCCCCCCTTCAGCAGAAAATTAATTGGGGATTTCAGCAGTTCATGTGTTGTACTTGAATCTCAAAGGCGTGATATGTACCATTCATGGGGGCTTGTCCCTTGAAAAATCACTTTGGATACCAACATGTCAACAAAGGGGGAATCCCCCATCCCCCTATCTAGATGAAACACCGTGTAATATCGTCTACAATATCAAATTTATATCGTTAATAATAATTGATTATTATAGAATTTTTCTAAAAGCAAATAAAGGTTCTTAACATGCCGAGTTTCATACCATACATCAAGGTACTTTACTGAGCAATATTGTCAAATTATTTATATATTTAATTTCTTTCTTCAAAATATATTCAACATTATCCATTAGTTATCATTTGTAATTATGAAATATCATATTTAATCTCCCAGAAAATGGCTCTTATGATATGAACACAAAATTTCCTTAAAACTTCTGTCAATACTCCTGAAAGTACTTTAATTTCAAGTGACTGTGAGCTATAAAAAGCGAATTATTAGCTGATTTTCCAGGGCTTCCAGCCTTCAGCCCCGAGGGGGACACCCCCTCCCGCACCCTCCTCCTACAATCGCTTGGCGGTCGTGGCATGCAACTGCAAGCCGCCTACATTTTCATTTAGCCCCTACTTCAAAACTTAATGAAACCCCTAAACAACATAAAAATCATCATAACGTGATTTATATTACACTTTTCAAGATTGTTTCGATATTTGGCATTATGTGATCACAGTGCTCAAAAGAAAAAATTCCCATTCAATGCGACTGTGTGAATTTGTTGCCTAAGTCGGCACATCTTTAAAGGAATTTGTGCATTACTCGTACAGAACGCATTAAAGCCATCCTGCCCTCCCTGCGTTGCGTAAAATTAGTGGGTCTCGCAATTGAGTTCAGTGTGCGTGAAATCAGTCACCCCAGGTGCTGATTGCTCTTTCGTGCACTCGCAGATTCGACTGTTTTGTAAAGGAAACGAGCTCAGTTCTGACGGAAATGAATGTCCACTCCAACAGCTTGATCTGTAAGTTTGCAGTGGATCTTTCAGAAAATCCATAATGAATATAGTTCACGGTGCTCTCCGTTCTCGTGGAATGACTGATTGTGGACCTATCTGGCCGTGGAAGTAAGCTAACCACTGTACACTATAAATATGAAATATGGTTTCACGTCATTCTGTGATTTGGTTCAAAATTGTCAGCTTTTCTTCAAATGTAGAGAGGAGTAACAAAGTTTGGAATAGTACGTGACATGAGCATTGCAAAGATGTAATTTACACGAAAAGATACAGCTGAACATAAGTTGAAAAAGTGAGTTGACTTGTTTACTACAAATTACTGCTGTCAAGCACATATGATTAGGGTTAGGGGTTAGGGGGATGGCGAGTTGAACTTGTTACGTTCCTGTGCAAATGTAGCAATTCTCTGTTCGACAGCGTGTCAACATGTAATTTCATCATAGACACACAGTGAATCAGTGAAAGAGTTTTCACCATAAGCTGAATGGTGGGAAGAATATTCTTTCCGACATGAAGTGTGGATGCCAGAACGTTTTTTCGATATATCTATGTCCGCCCACGCCACTATACAATGAGGATCTTATATCGTATTCAACTCAAGGCAGCCGTATGGTACATTCAAATTAAATCAGACAACTCTACATAGTGAGACATTTCGAGTACAGTCCTCTCATAATAATACAAATATCTTAGAGAATCAGCAAGGCACCATTTCTAATCAGTTGTTGTTTACGGTGTCTACTTTGCACGGTGTACTTAGTTTGTACCCATGACATGAGTAGCGCAGGTGCTAGGCATGGTATTATATCGTACACAGCACCTATAATTGTCCCAATTATAACAATTGTCGATGTTGTATGACTGAAATCATTTCAGGAAAATATTTGACCTGGTGATTGGATGCTTTTCTTAGGATGTATACAATTAGTAAAGCACATACTGGAGACTAACTCTTCCTAAGAAACACTAAGTTTAGAGTGTATCTGTTTCAATGGAATCATGTAGTACCACAAAGAAATATCAGATATAGTGAATCATGTGTAATTTATCAAATAGCGGCCAAATAATAACCCAATTCTCATCAGCATAGTTTCCCAATGATGTCAATATGCCAGCTGATATGAAAATTTGACAACTAATTTTTTGACATGTAATCCAAGTGTTTTGATGATATTCTCACCCTGTTTTAATTATGAAATACTGCACTTGTACTCCCCTTAGCAACAATGCTGATAGCAAAATAAAAATGGTAAATTTTTTTATGTTTTATTTTATTTATTCAAAACGAACTGGCAAAAAGCCCACTTACAGGTCTGACAATTTTACATACGTTCTGCAAATAAGAAAAAGAAGCCCCTTTTGACAGGATATTTTCACAGCTGAAATGTCCATTTTCATCTATTTTAAGGGAACATATGCA
Source organism: Ptychodera flava (assembly GCF_041260155.1). Lineage (NCBI taxonomy): Eukaryota > Metazoa > Hemichordata > Enteropneusta > Ptychoderidae > Ptychodera > Ptychodera flava. The sequence goes on from NW_027248352.1 coordinate 1,480,266, forward strand.
ATATATTTTTATGACTATTAACGGTTTTGTACAATTTTGGTCTTTGCATAAAATAAGAAAGCGCTTCCAAAATTAACATCAGAAGACTATTAATTTTTAGTCCCCACATGTTGATCTTTCAGTGGTATAATGTTAGGCTTACATTGCTTTAACATTTGAATGAAGACATTTATCAGTTCTATTCAAATTAGTAGCTAATTTGCATATTTAATTAAATTTCATAATTAGTGGCCTATGTCCAGAAACAGCATCAAATTTAATGAAAATTGATACAGATTTTTATCTGTCAGTATTGTAATTATCGGTGAAGACATTAAGCGATATCATGTTTATTGACTGCTAATTTGCATATTTGATGAATTTTCTAGAAATGCGTCATCAAATATGATGAAACATGGTACAGATTATGATCTTCCAGTAGTGTTAATATAGTTGCATCGTGTCAATTAATTTTTGATTTGCATATATAATTAATTTTCGTAATTAGGGTTTTTTCAAAAAATGGTGAATGAAATTGAAGGAAACGGGTACAGATGTTGTGCTCACAGTGCTTTAACATTGCATAATGACACTTAGCAATGTCATGTTAATTAATTCTTAATTTAAGTATTTAATGAACTTTCCTAATTAGAGGGATATGTCCAGAAATAGTTCATCCAATTTGACGAAACTTGGTACAGATGTTGATCTCACAGTGCTATAATACAATTCACTGATTTTTAGCAGTATCATTATGAAATGTGTACAGGTGGTTATCTGTCGGTGTGATAATAAAATGCATAAATGTTTGGCAATATGGAGCATATTAATTACTAATTGACTTGAAATATGACCTTTTGTAATTAGGGTGGCAGCCCACATTGGTTTTACGTTTTTACCACCATGGAACTCATTCTTAATAATACACCCAATTACTGAACAGGATTCTATCCTATCCACAGATTTGTAACCAAAGTACCCATGAACAAGTAGGGACTATGTCATCGAGGATGACTTGTTAAACTTCAAATGCACAATATTGTACTAAATATGTTACCGTAAATAGATCTTAATCTGATACAGATCCATCACGCTGTAAATTTGTAATCTATGTAGACCTTGTGTGTTTTCTCACATTGCTTCCATGTATTGGGTATACCGGTAGGCTTAGCGTATGTCTTATAGATGAACTTTATAGTAGTACAATAAGTGTATCTACTAAAACGATCTTAGATTGATACAGATCCATCATGAAATAAATATAAAGTATGTTGACTGTAATGTATGTTTTGTGTCATGTAGCCCCTGATGAATAAGGTATAGCCTAATATCCGTGTCTCATAGGTCAATGTCTCACAGGTAAACATGTCCAAAAATTATTAGAGGTATGTTGATATTGACTCTTAAAAGAAAAATAGCGTCAATGATGACACTGTGCTCCTCAGTGCATATAGCGGCAGGGATGCGAGGAGAGAGGTTTTGATAATGTTGCTGAGAAAGATGCAAAGAAAGGGTTGAAATGTGAAACTAATAAAACCTATTGTTTTGTTAGCAGTGAGAGTCTAGCTTGGTAAATGTGCCATCTCGTACATGAAGGAAAAAAATAATTTTCACATGTCCACCAAACTTGAAATTTGCATAGATCAACAATATCATCAAAATTGATTGATCTGCAATATTTTGTACGTTCCCTGCTACAAAATTCTGACCTGATTGGATTATACCAGGAAAATATGCACGCATGACTGGAAAAATGTTGACTGTGTATTGCATGCACTACATCTGCTGTGATGATGGATTGCCAGACAACCACACTGCATCAAAGAACTGTACGTTTACGAAGAAAATATAATTCCAAACAAAATTTCGTGTCATTGATAGCCTTGACTTTCTTTGGATATTGAATGGACATATTTATGAAAGATGTCACTTTAGCTTGTCCATGACAGTGAATTGATTTTTTTGTGGAAACTCGATAGGCCCATCCAAGTACACATGCTTACTCATAACGGCTGGACCGCGATGATAATCAAAACATTATTTCGTGATATCCCGATACAAAGTTAAAATATTGTGATTAATATGTAGTATTGCCTATAAAGTTGCAAATGTTTCTTTGGTTGTTGAAACATGATAGAACAGTGTGTCACAAATCAACACACCAAACAGCGATGTTCATGTAAGAACCTGCTTGATTTCCATGGACTTTCTGGTCGCCCATTGCACTGGTATGCCTGGTTTCTGAAAATTCTTAGAAGATTTACAAATTCAGTCTCAAAAGTTTTAGTAAATTGCAAAATTTGTTAGTAAACTGGGAATTTACGAAGTGAGACATTGTACAAGCAAAAAAGCAACTTCTATTTTGTATGGACTACACTGAATGAATTAATATTTCATTTAATAACACCTTTATTGTCATCCTTTGATCAATTCTTAGGTTCAAACAGAGCTTTCACAAGTTTCGGACAAATCTTCAAATGTGCACTGTCTCTAGCTGAAGCAAGACAGCAGTTGCCACTCTCCTTGATTTGGTCATGTTTCAACTCTAACTGTTGTCTTTTGTGACAGAGTAGCAACCTATATAGTTTCTCCCCTTTTGCACCATTCATACATCATGACATGTCGTTCTCTGTCATGCTAATGCCACAGAAGAGGTATCTTGAAGAGAAATTAAATCTGATTTTAGCAAACAATATAACATGAAAAGTAGACATGACATGTCAAAATAAACTTTATCATTTCAAGTCAACAGTCTTGAAAATAGGAGACAGAGAAATACGAATGCAAGGCTTGTACAGATTAATTAGCAAACTCATTAAAATTATCAGTTATAGAAAGTGCCAGTCTTGTCCCACACTCTTACGAACATTCAGTAGTAATAAGTGAACATTTATAGCGGCCATAAACAGTGATAAGTAGATATGTCTAGCCATAAATACTGTATTTACTAATGCGGAATATGAATGACTGCAGAATTTCCATGTAAATTCACTAACATGGCCAAATTTTGGCACAAATTATAAATAAAAGTTTGATTGACTTGCCATTCCCCGGAGCAAAAATGATTTCATGTTCCTATTGCTACACTCTCATACTCTGATTTAAAATGCACTTGCTATAGTGTCACTTGAATCTCATGAAATACCTTCGGTAGTGGTGTTAGTTCAAAAATGGTGTTCACGTTACATAGTCTCATTACATAGTTCACTAAATGTCTCAGATACCTTTGATGAGTGACCTATTTGAGCCGCTTGATTTTCAAAGTCATCTCGCATCTCGCTGCTGACATGTACACTGTACAGTATGCATGCAAGTACTACTATGTGTATTGCATTTTCATGCAAGCCAATACACTCACACGTACGCTCAAACTTCCTAATTTTAACCACAGAGGGACCGTGACACAACACAATCTCTCCGTGCGTGTACCAGATACGTTTACGTAACACTGCGATCACGTGGTGTGACAAAATAGTTTTACGGAAGCTGTTGATGGAAGTGACGTCAATTTGCCTCTCCCAACTCTATAAGCTTTCTCAGTTATGTAACTTCGTCGCTAAAAACTGTAAACTAAGGCTAAGTTCACAGACACCCCTGGAGGGGAGAGGCAAACACACCTTTGCAGAACAGTATAAAAGGCTATTCTACATGCGTTTCTGACAGCTATTTCTGCTGCTTAGATGGCCACATCAGCTTATAGTTATTTGCATATATTATGATCTTTACCGATTAGTCAAATTAGTGGAGTTTAAGAGGAAGCGCTGAAATTAAACAATAAGCACATCTTGGGTGGAGAGAAAAATCAAGTAATCTCCACTGCTATGCCAATTGTTTCAATGGCAACCATTTACAAGTTCAGAGTGATTGCCAGGGAAACAAATGGCATGGTAGACATTGGAATTTTCTAAACCCTTGAGGGCCTTACTGTCAAATAAAAGAAGTGATCAAATCTGTTTTTGGTGGTGCTTTTCAAAAACTTAATTATCTTGCCACCAAATGGTTGTCATGGAGACACGCTGCATGAGTATAGAGATCACTTTCTTTTTTAAAACCCCTCAAGAAACTGTTTTGGAAGGTTGGAATATTTTGCATACTAATCCCTTTTCAATGATATTTGACAAGTACTGATAACTTGAACCCCAAATTGGTTGCCATGGAAACAAGCTGCATATGTATAAAGATCACTTTTACTATAACAAGTTATCAAAAAACCCCTTTTTTTAAAGTTTTGCTGAATCCTCTGTCATTTTCAGTGGTATTTGACAAAAAATGATATTTTGAACGCAAAAAATGGTTGCCGTGGAAACAGGCATTAAAAAGGACATCCTTTTCGTTACCTATTACCAAAATAACCTTTGTACTGAAATATTCGTAAAAAACCGACCTATTTTTATTGGCATTATGATAATATATTATTATGATAATTATATAATAACAACAACAACAATAATAATAATAATAATAATAATAATAATAATAATAATAATAATAATAATTAATATAAGTATTATATAGAAATAATAACGCGAATAATAATAGGTTCAATTTACATGAAAATTTTACCATTAGGGTATTTTTGGTCGAAAAGACCAAATATGATATCGATTTCACTGCCCCATGTTTCCATGGTAACCGTTTTAGGGGTTGAAATATTCAATTTTCTAATATCCCATGAAAGTTACTTTGATTGATATGAAAATTGTCTAGTGGGGTAGTTCGGGTCACAGAACACAAAAAGCAGACTTATTTTAATGTTTCAAGTTGCCATGGAAACTATTTTGGCATCGAAAATGTTACTTTTCCCTAATTCCTATTAAAAATGTACTCGGACATAAATCCCGGTATTTTGGGAATAACCTCATTATTATACACATTTTTTAATTCAATTTTACCTCGACAAAAATCAAAATTAAAGCTTTTTGGGGATGCCTGTCCCGCACTGCACTGAGCGATCGCGAGCAAACCGAGAATGCGTTAAGAGCGTCCGCTAAGCGCACAAACGAAATTTCAAACCCGCGCAGCGCAGTGTAAGCTTACGTGTTAGAAATTGTAGGTCGGCAGCATAATTTCACCCGAATTCACAGGCTTTTGATTCACCACTACTAACTTTGTGAGTACCGAATGTTTAGAAGTATTTCCCCGCATTGACGTAATGGTGTTTTGAGGTCAAAGGTCAAACACCGTCCAAAACACCAAAAGTTATTGTACTCCGCGTCAAAGTTATTGAACTCTGCGTCCTCTGATACCGAAATTTACAGGAAGAAAACTCCATAGATTGCAGACGCAGGTGTATGATAAAGATAATGTATATTGGGGCCATTCCGGTCAAAATTATGTTTTCCGTTGATTTTAGTGTGTTAGAATTAATTTTATATGGACCAGAAATAATTTTCAAGCATTTTTAATTTTGTTTCATGCAGTCATCTCAAATAAGTGTTATATAGTATATTACTAACTTATTATGCATTCATCGAATCAAGTTTATGCCTTCAAATTAATTTTGTGATAAAATTAATTCTACTAGTATCTCAAATTAATTTCATGAACCCAATTCCCCTTAGCACCCTATATACCATTATTGATCACATGCAGTAACAGTAGAGCACAGTTTTTTTATTTAACAAATGATTCACTGGTAATTATTTATTTTATGGATTTACAATCAATGATTTCTTTGCCTCATTCCAGGAAGAATAATGAAGACAAATTATTTCTTATTGTTAAACTATAGTAAAATTATGACCATGTAGTAGTGCATTATTTTAGTGTGACCTGGCGTGACCCAATGAACTCTATGATTAGCTAGATCCCTTTCCATGGTAGCAACGGCTAAATGTGAACATGATGCCTGTATACCTTTAAACACTTTTTTTTAATCCAGCAAGCCAAGCAAGGGGGAAATATTACAAGATAAATGCTTCACGTTTAATACTGCCCTACTGACATAGTATAGGGCCCTCACTTGTGCGAACGTCTTAGGAAACACTTATTGCAACAATTTACCCTAAATATAAAGAATCGGCTGTCAATTAAACTGCGGTTGCTAACCAACCGGAGGTAAACAGTGAGACTAAACGTGCCCAGAAATACGAGCGCAATAGACTAATCGTTTTGGCGTGTGCCAACTCACAATTATAGAAAACCGCAAAGATTAGTCGTTTTGGCGTGTGCCGGCTAATCGGCTAACAAAAAACAGGAAACTGCAAAACCGCAAAAAGTGATAAAGAAATGTAAATAGCTATGGAATAGTTTCTATAAAAATCTCTACACACATGTATCAACCTGGGGAATAAGATTTTGACCTGTAACACAATGAAAGAGCCAGTACAAAGGCGATATTCATATCAAACTCTTGACTTGCGACAAAAATAATTAATCTTTTCACCTTTCAGCTTGGTGAAAAAAGCATTTATTGATTCGCAAAAGGCCTATGGATTCGGTTATTTTTGCACAAGTGCTACATGGAGATAGGAAAAGTTCGACTCACCCTCTGGATTGTTGAGAATATAACTGACTGTTTCAATGAATCACCCATGATGAGAGTTCTCGAATCCAAAACTGTAGCCGTGCTCGAATACAAATGTCTGCTCATTAAATTACGTCATTTTATACAAGAGTTAGCATTCCAAAGTCTGTCACCCTGTCTTTTTTTTCGAAGTTTGGAGAAGGGCGGCATTTCCATCTGAATGATTGAACGGCGTGAAACACAAACTTTCATCGCATAAGCTTATATTCCGGCAATATGTAGGGCCTACAGTATAAATACGCTGCAGTTACGTAAGCTTACAAGCTTATACTCCACACAATGGCCACAGGCGGCTTGAACTTTCTGAAAGAATTTCCTAAACGTCCTACTTGGTACCTTAACACTCACATGTGATATCCTGAAAAGTATTCTCTGCAGTAATTCCAGTTTCTGTCAACATTCAACTGTTCAACGACACGATAGCACGAGCATTACTGACACGCGCACATAGGCTCAATTGCGCATGCTCTCTGAAGGGCGTGCGCGTGAATTGCGCGTGTTCCAACAGTGAAGAACGCAAATCGCATGCTCTGCCAGACTACTCTGGCAGGGCGAAACATGCGAGATGCAAAAAAATGTTTATTCTGCAATGCCAATATGACGCTTACGAGGTTCGGTGGTCGCAGAAAAGAAATTTCACTGCACAGAGAGAGAGAGAGATGGAGAGAGAGAGATTGTTAATTTATGTTCGAAATCTTTTTCATAGTCGTGAGTTTTGATGGAAGAAAACTAAAAACAAAATTAAATTGAACTGATTGAACGTGTATCCATGAAGTTCGCACAAAAGTAAAAAAGTATAGGCCTGCTGGTATCGCTTAAACTGCTTAATGTCACTTTTCCGACAAGCATTACCCCTTTGGTTAATGATATCCCCCTCTCTCCGAACAGTATGATGCATAATTCTGCGCTGCACGTACGACAATCGGAAGTCACCCCATTGACAAAATGAAATTAAAATAAACATTAACAACACCTCTTTTCAGAATTCCAACACTTCAGTGATAGATTTCTATATAATACCAATAGCCCTAAACTTGTAATAATAATAATAATAATAATAATAATAATAATAATAATAATAATAATTATTGTTATTATTATTATTATTATTATTATTATATTATTATTACAAGTTTAGGGGCTATAAGTATTATATAGAAATCTAATAATAGTTCATTGAGGCTGTATGGGAATTCTGATAAAGAGATGTTGTATATTTTAATTTTATCAATGGGGTGACTTCCCATTGATGCACGTGCAGCGCAATTTTCTTCCATCAAAAGTCACGACTATGAAAAAGATTTCCAATATAAATTCTCTCTCTCTCTCTCTCTCTCTCTCTCTCTCTCTCTCTCTCTCTCTCTATGAAAAAGATTTCCAATATAAATTAATTGTCTGTCTGTCTGTCTGTCTGTCTGTCTGTCTGTCTGTCTGTCTCTCTCTCTCTCTCTCTCTCTCTCTCTCTCTCTCTCTCTCTCTGCAGTGAAATTGCTATGCTGCGACCATCGAACGAATATTTTCCATACATTAGGGGTAATATTAAAAGTTCATTATATAAATCTAACCAGTGTAGTCTGGCAGAGACCCTGCGATTCGCGTTCTTCTCTGTTGGAACACGCGCGCGCCCTTCAGAGGCGCGACGCGATTCCCAGAGCATGCGCAATTGAGAGTGCGTGGCGTGACAGTAGAACGTCTCGTGCTATCGTGTCGTTAGCTTTAAAAATGATGGAATGTCAACAGAAACTGGAATTACTGCAGAGAATACTTTTCAGGATATCACATGTGAGTGTCTAAGGTACCAAGTAGGACGTTTAGGAAATCCTTTCAGAAACTTCATGCCGCCTGTGGCCATTTTGTGGAGTATAAGCTTATAAGCTTACGTAACTGCAGCGTAAACAGTATTTCTACTGTACATATTGCCGGAGCATATGTGATGGAAATGTTTGCGTTTCACGTCGTTCAATAGCGTTGATCGCGATTTCGGGTTTGTTACTAAATATAGCTGCACGCGCGCGACTTTCGGACAAACATGCTGAAATTCGGACAAATTTTGTCGTTGTATGCGCGGCTGTTGTTGCAGCTTGTAGTCTCAGTCATCAATTCATACGAATAAGTGTGACGCTAAATAGCCTTTCTAACACTCGCAGGTTTTATTTTCGTCGTTTATGCGGAAAATGCGGACAAATGTTTATTTATGCATATTAATGAGAGAGAACAGTGACGTCATTTGCGATCAGCGCTATTAGTCAGATGGAAATGCCGCCCTCTACTCCAAACTTTGACAGACTTTGGAATGCTAACTCTTGTATAACAATGACGTAATTTAATGGGAAGACATTTGTATTCGAGCACGGCTACAGTACAGTTTTTGATTCGAGAACTCTCATCATGTCGGATTCACTGAAACAGTCAGTTGTATGCTCAACAATCCAGAGGGTGAGTCGAACTTTTTCCTATGTCCATGTAGAACTTGTGCAAAAATAAGCGAATCCACAGGCCTTTGGCGAATCAATAAATGCGTTTTTCACCAAGCTGAAAGGTGGAAAGATTAATTTTTTTGTAGCACGTCAGTAGTTTGATATGACTAACGCCTTTCACAATAATACTGGCTATTCCATTGAGCATCGTGCTACAGGTCAAAATCTTATTCCTCAGGTTGATATACATATGTAGAGATTTTTATAGAAACTATTCCATAGCTATTTACATTTCTTTATCACTTTTTGCGGTTTTGCGGTTTCCTGTTTTTTGTTAGCCGATTAGCCGGCACACGCCAAAACGACTAGTCTTTGCGGTTTTCTATAATTTTGAGTTGGCACGCGCCAAAACGATTAGTCTATTGCGCTCGTATTTCTGGGCACGTTTAGTCTCACTGTTTACCTCCGGTTGGTTAGCAACCGCAGTTTAATTGACAGCCGATTCTTTATATTTAGGGTAAATTGTTGCAATAAGTGTTTCCTACGACGTTCGCACAAGTGAGAGCCCTATACTATGTCAAGTAGGGCAGTACTATTAACCGTTATATCTTGTAATATTTCCCCCTTGTCTTGGCCTGCTGGGTTTTTAAAAAGTGTTTAAAGGTATACAGGCACCATGTTCAAATTAAGCCGTTGCTACCATGGAAAGGGATCTAGCTAGTCATAGAGTTTATGGGGTCACGCCAGGTCACACTAAAATAATGCACCACTACATGGTCATAATTTGTCTTCATTATTCTTCCTGGAATGAGACAAACAAATCCATAATGTCAATCCATAAATAAATAAGTACCAGTGAATCTTGGGTGCTAAGGGGAATTGGTTCACAAAATTAATTTGAGATACTAGTAGAATTAATTTTATCAAATAAAATTAATTTGAAGCCTGGAGGCATAAACTTAATTTGATGAATGCGAAGTTAGTATTATACTACATAACACTTATTTGAGATGACTGCATGAAACAAAATTAAAAATGCTTGAAAAATTATTTCTGGTCTATATAAAATTAACTCTAACACACTAAAATTAACGGAAAGCATAATTTTGACCAGAATGGCCCCAATATACATTATCTTTATTATTATACACCTGCGTCTGCAATCTTTGGAGTTTTCTTCGTACAGTAAATTTCGGTATCAGAGGACGCTACTTTGCCGCGGAGTACAATAACTTTTGGTGTTATTGGACGCTATTTGACCTTTGACCTCAAAACACCATTACGTCAATGCGGGGAAATACTTCTAAACATTGGGTACTTCACAACGTTAGTAGTGGTGAATCAAAAGCCTGTGAATTCGGGTGAAATTATGCTGCCGGCCTACAATTTCTCACACGTACACTGCACTGCGCGGGTTTGAAATTTCGTTCTGTGCGCTTAGCGGACGCGCTTAACGCGTTCTCAGTTTGCTCGCGATCGCTCAGTGCAGTGCGGGACGGTCATCCCCAAAAAGCTTTAATTTTGATTTTTTCAAGGTAAAATTGGATTAAAAAAGTTGTATAAAAATGAGGTTATTCCCAAAATACCGGGATTTATGTCCGAGTACATTTTTAATAGAAATAAGGGAAAAAGGAACATTTTCAATGCCAAAATAGTTACCATGGCAACTTGAAACATTAAAATAAGTCTGGTTTTTGTGTTCTCTGACCCGAACTCCCTCACTAGATAATTTTCATATCAATCAAAGTAACTTTTCATGGGATATTAGAAAAAATGATATTTTCAACCCCTAAAATGGTTACCATGGAAACATGGGGCAGTGATATCGATATCATATTGGCCTTTTCGACCAAAATACCCTACTTGTGAAATTTTCACGGAAATTGAACCTATTATTATTCGCGTTATTATTTCTATATAATACTTATATTAATTAATAGTGGAGTTTAGGGGCTATAAGTATTATATAGAAATCTAATAACAGTTCATTGAAGCTGTGGGAATTCTGGAAAGAGGTGTTGTTTATTTTATTTTTGTCAATACGGATGACTTGTCGTACGTGCAGCGCCGAATTATGCATCATTCTGTACGGAAAGAGGGGGGATATCATTAAGCCAAGGGTAATGCTTGTCAGAAAAGTGATGCTAAGGAGTTTAAGCGATGCCAGCAGGTATTGACGCGACGCTAATTGCGACGCGATTCTCAGAGTCTGGGCGTTCTTGCAAGCGACCCGTTGGATTTCAGCCTGATCCGGGTACTTTATATAAATGCACACATCCGTTAATGAAAAAGAAATGACAAGTACCGTAGCCAAATAAAATTAAAAATGAAAACTAAAAACATACCGCGTATACTATAGGTCTACCGGCTAGTATATATTCTCTCGCCCAGTTAGAGAGGTGTTTCTTTTGACGTCACTACCCTTATGAATATTCATATCTTGCAAAAACCGACAGTCACTGTGTGCTCACATGCACAGCGTAGCCTCCAAATGCAGGCCCACCGTGGGCGCGCACAAAACAAGGCACAGCGCTAGCGACTCTGGAGAGTCTATGCCAGTGCAGCTGACAATATGAGTATGCGCAATTGAGTGTCCGTATAGCGCGTGAACGTTCAGTCTGGAACTTCTTCGTCTCATGCATGTTGTTGAGCTTTAAAATGATGTGCAAGTTGACAGATACTGGAATTACTGCAGAGAATACTTTTCAGGACAACATATATGAGTCTCTAAGGTAACAAGTAGGACGTTTAGGAAATCCATTCAGAAAGTTCACGCGCCTGTGGCCATTTTTTTGGAGTATAAGATACGTACCTGGAGCGTTTACTGTATTTCTACTGTACATATTGCCGGATAATATGCGATGGAATTTTGCGTTTCACGTCGTTCAATCATTCAGATGGAAACGCCGCCCTTCTCCAAACTTTGAAAAAACAGGGTGACAGACTTTGGAATGCTAACTCTTGTATAACAATGACGTAATTTAATGAGAAGACATTTGTATTCGAGCACGGCTACAGTTTTTGATTCGAGAACTCTCATCATGGCCGATTCACTGAAACAGCAATCGAGACGGTGAGTCGAACTTTTCCTATGGATAATGTCCATGTAGCACTTGTGCAAAAATAAGCGAATCCACAGGCCTTTGGCGAATCAATAAATGCGTTTTTCACCAAGCTGAAAGGTGGAAAGATTAATTATTTTTGTCGCATGTCAATAGTTTGATATGACTATCGCCTTTTACAATAATACTGGCTATTCCATTGTGCTATAGGTCAAAATCTTATTCCCAAGGTTGATACACATGTGTAGAGATTTTTATAGAAACTATTCCATAGCTATTTACATTTCTTTATCACTTTTTGCGGTTTTGCAGTTTCCTGTTTTTTTTGTAGCCAATCAGCCGGCTACCGCCAAAACGACTGGTCTTTGCGGTTTTCTATAGTGTGATTTGCTCAGTTGGCACATGCCAAAACGATTAGTCTATTGCGCTCGTATTTCTGGGCACGTTTAGTCTCACTGTTTACCTCCGGTTGGTTAGCAACCGCAGTTTAATTGACAGCCAATTCTTTATATTTAGGGTAAATTGTTGCAATAAGTGTTTCCTACGACGTTCGCACAAGTGCAAAACTGGGCAAATTCATTGAGAGTGGATAAGTAGGGCAGTATTAAACATGGAATATTTAACTTGTAATATTCCCTCTTGTCGTGGCCTGCTGGGTTTTAAAAAGTGCTTAAAGGTATACAGGCACCAGTTCAAATTTAGTCGTTGCTACCATGGAAAGGGGAGATCTAGCTAATCATAGAGTATATGGGGTCACGCCAGGTCACACAAAAATAATGCACCACTACATGGTCATAATTTTACTTTACTTAAACAATCAAAAATAATTTGTCTTCATTATTCTTCCTAGAATGTGGCAAAGAAATTAAGATAAAGTATTATAAAATGATATTAATACGCCGTTTATTATAAATCAATAAAATAAATTAGTACCATTTAATTATATTTTAAATATAAAAACTGTGCGCTACTGTTACTGCTGTTATAAATAATGGTATATTCATAGCTAAGGGGAATTGGGTTCATAAAATTAATTTGAGATACTAGTAGAATTAATTTTAGCACATAAAATTAATTTGAAAGCATAAACTTAATTCGATGAATGCATAATAAGTTAGTACTATACTATATAACACTTATTTGGGATGACTGCATGAAACAAAATTAAAAATGCTTGAAAAATTATTTCTGGTCTATATAAAATTAATTCTAACACACTAAAATTAACGGAAAACATAATTTTGACCAGAATGGCCCCAATATACATTATCTTTATTATTCTTCCTAGAATGAAGGCAAAGAAATTACAATTATTATTATTATAGAACAAATGTTATGAGTTGTTACTTAGAAATCAATAAAATAAATAAAACAACAGTGAATTATGTTTTAATTAAAAAAACTTTGGTTACCAAAATAGTTACCATGGCAACATAAAACAAAAATGAACATGGAGTTCATGCTGTGATAAATACACTTAGGAGAGCATTTGCATAGTAACTGGGATAACATTTAATGGAATTTGGAAAAAAAATTGAAATTTTAAAACATAAATAGGTTACTATGGAAACATAGGGCAGTAAAATTGGATATCATATTATATCTTTCTAACCCAAAATAACCGTTTGTTATAATATTTCTTTTGATTACTGGATTTTTACACTGGATATTTAGTCTTTCTAACCCAAAATATCCCTTTGATATAACACTTTCTGTTGATTACTGGATTTTAGGTGGAATCTTTGAAAAACTGGTAATTTTTACTCCTGAATGGTTGCCATGGAAACATCTCACCTTTAAATCGTGTGATTTTTTTTGGTGTGCTAATCAGAAAAACCCTTATGATCATTTTTTACATCAGTCAATAATTATTTAATAGGAATTAGGAAAAAAGTCACATTTTCAATCCCAAAATTGTTACCATGGCAACTTGTTGCATTAAAATTAGTCTGGTTTTTGTGTTCTCTTACCCGAACTCCCCAAGTAAATAATTTTCATATCAATCAAAGTAATTTTTCATGAGATATTAGAAAAACTGAAATTTTCAACCCCTAAAATGGTTACCATGGAAACATGGGGCAGTGAAATCGATATCATATTTGGTCTTTTCGACCCAAAATACTTCTATGGTGAAATTTTCAGGGAAATTGAACCTATTATTATTCACGTTATTATTTCTATATAATACTTATATTAATTATTATTATTATTATTATTATTATTATTATTATTATTATTATTATTATTATTAAAATTTCAGGGGCTTAAAAAACTAAACAATTAATATGATGCCTACTATCGCTAAGGGGCTTAAAGAAGTATGAAAATAATAACATATACCTATGAGTCTTGCTCATTGATATGCATTGGTAAGTCTTACCATTTCCTTGGAAAGGAAGCATGCAATAGCGGTGAAAATTTCTTTGTTCTTTTTAGGTGATGATATCTTTTCCGATAGATCCAATATTCTTATGCTTACATTGACATTGACCTTCGCCATGTATTAAACCACAAGTGTCTTTGGTTGTACAGTAATAAACAACTTTGCGTGTCAACATTAACTTTCATCGCTCGTTAATACATATTTTATACACTTAAGTTCAAACTTGACAGAGTATGCCTAAATTTAAAGATAGAAGTATCGATTTTCATTAGCGTGATCGCTATTTTCATCTCCATCGCTGAAACATGCATATTTGTGTAAACAAATAAGTTCAAAGGTGTGTACTTTTTTGTTCAAAAGAAGAAATGCCAAGATAAGTCTTCGATTTCCGTCTACGGCTTCCCAACTATCCCCGTACTGTACAGGATTAGCTGGGTCATCAAGACATTGGCAGCGGTGGTAAATGGGTCAAACATGGACCCTCGAAGGTACAAATTCGTCAATTAAAAAGATATCTGAGACAATATACTGGTCAGAGTATTTACGTAACCTGAAAATAAGATCATGTAGGCCTACGGTAACACACTAGAGTCAAAACCTTGCTTTTGTCTACCTTCAGAAGCAAAGTAAAGCCGTTGCGCGATTACGGCCACGTTTGCATAAGTTAATGAATTAGCGCTTGAACGAATATGAATGAACAAAAGTAAGCCAATACAGTGAATAAACTGACAAGTTAAAGGGATAGTAGCTGTAACTTTTGACCATTTTTTCCGCCCGACCACATGATAAAAACCAAGCTAGATTATATCTATCCCTTCCTAATTGTCGATTGACAAGGAAATGAGTCGAAACTAACATCCGATTGTGAATAACGAACGGTAATAAAAACGAAGTTTGCGGCGCTTGTGTTTACAAAATGTTAGGCGATCACGTTGCTTGTTACTGTTGCTTGAGTATGAGAATGCTTTTTACGTTTCAAGTGGTGATGCATTAGGTCAGAGTAAAAAAGAGGTAATTTAGGCCTGGTGCATTAGCCGGACCCGGCATCGGCAGTCGGTGCATCGCCCGAGCCAGCGCCAGGGCCCGAAACGACTGTCACCGCGTCAAAAAGCCCGAAACGTCGAGCATTTTTCCACCAACTATTCATTACCAAAGTTTAAAACTAGTGCATTCATAATTCGGTCAGTTTGCTTTGTCATTTATCGGCGAACAAGTCAACTAGTTCAATGTAAAGGTGACGATGCGATGCTATACTTCAAGTTAACGGGATTGGGAATGGCTTACACTCGGGCCCGCGGACACCAGGTACGTTTGACGTTGACCTACATGATCCGCAGGAATTACTGCTGAAATCACTAATGCATTCAAAACGTAAAAACAAAGACCCTGCCGCCAGCACGTCTGATTCTCTGGATTTACTTACTGGTTTACTAGACTTGGTTCAAGTGCGTGATTTGTGAACGTGTGAGTTGGGTGAACGCTTGGAATGCGATGATTTGTGTTCTGTTTTCATGTGAAACGTGTGAGTAGGATTATGTGAACGCGTTGAGTGGGTGAACACGATACAGGGGACTTTCAAACTAACTCACTACTGCTATAGCTGCACAGACTAAATAAAAACACGTTCGATCGCTACGAAAATCTGACCTGGGCTGCCAAATTTTACACGAGGAACTTTTGCAAATCATTTTATTTTTTGAAAATACACCGACTTGAACAAGTCTCTGGTTTACCTTCGTCCTGTGACACCCTAATGGCTCAAACGGAGATTTAGGAGTGGGAAGGCAATCTTGCCCGAGTTACAGGATTTGATTGTCGTGCATGGAAATCTTACTGCGTGGTGGGGATAAAGTTACTGGCGATTTTCTCGTCACTCAGAGAGGTGGCGAAAAGTTCCGTTTCAGCTAGCTGTGGGTCCATAGCTGTGGTGTTTTCGGACGGGATATCTGACTTTTACGTGCTGGTTTTGACTTTTACGTTTTTAACCCCGCCACCACAGCGGGGTTAATAACATAAAAGTCAAAACCAGCGTGTAAAAGTCAGAAATCCTGTCCGAAAACACCACAGCTATGGACCCACAGCTACGTTTCAGCGATCATGGATTACGAAATGTATGGCAACGCTTTGTATCGTGTGAAGCATTAGATATCTCTCAAAGAAAAAAGACAAATTATGGCGATGACGAATATGGCGATAGTGCAGAAGATGTCTCAACCAGTGCCGTCGCACGAGGTGTGAGAAGCCGATGGTCAGTTGGGGAATTGAACTTAAAAAAAAACTAACGCCAGTAAACTACGAAAAATTCACCTTTGACAATATTGCTTATTGTGATGAATATGTGATTTTTTTTCTGAACAACACCCAAACAAAATCCGGTTCTTTGACTTCCAGTTCTTGCATATTTCACAAAGTCCTAGTCAATGTTTTCGAGCCATGCTTCTAGTTATTTCTCCCGCGGCGTGTCGATATTCTGTTCGGGTAAATCCTAGCTGTTCATCGTCGCACAATTTTACAATTTTCCAAAGATGAACGACAGAATGGCCGCCGGCCGCGCCAGTCGACAGGACCACAATGTCTGAACAACGTCTGAGAAATGGGTTGATATTGAAATTTTGAGGTCAAATTTGGAATTGCTTTGGCGATCAACTTCGCTATTTCGCGCCACGATCGTTTCAGTTTTACGGGTTGATGTTTTCACTTGACAAGTTGAGCGACAGCTGGGAATATCTTGCGGTAAGACGCGCTCGCGGCTGGGCGTTTGTTTTGACGTGACGTTTTGAACACATCAGTGATTTCCGCAGTATTTTTTGAGCAAAATTTTGGTGGTACTTGTATTCGAGTCATTACATTTGCTAACTCTGGTTACGTTTCCTAAATATCAAACCAATAAATTTTAACATGCCACGTTGTTTCTTCTACAGCGACCACAACAAGTACAGTGAGCAGTGGCAGTTCGCGAGCTCGGACGCGGGGCCCGGGTCACACCATCAATGATCGTTCAGTGTAGCTTACAGCCGTCGACGTCCGCGATGTGTACGGGCTGTTTTATCTGCTTATTTTCCTGAAAGAGTGTTTGCATTTTGGCTAATCACTCTGAAAGGCACTTTCGTACTTTAGACATTTCCATCGTCAGTATTGCCTATTTCAGTCCATTTTTTAATATTATGTTTATTGTTTGTTTGTTTTTATGGGGGGCATTCTTATAAAAATTTACTTCCGTCGCGAGCATCACCACTGAATATGACAACATACAACACAAGTGTACATGCATGGTTACAGAAATAAGATTATTTCGCAAATGAAAAAAGACAACATAACTGCAAACTACAAGTCATGCAAAGAATTATCTACATAAGTGACCAAATTATACCAGGTTACCCGCAACTCAGTTTGGTCTCACGTTTGTAAATTTTCAGTGATTTTCGTAATGTTCAAGGGTCATGAAGGCTAACATAAACATTTACATCGCATAGCCACACAGTGGTGGACATGTGAGTATGCATCCTTGTTTAGACATGATAAGGATCGGATATTGCCAAACTGTCAGTTATATTTCCAGCTGTCGATGTGAATGACAGATACATTGTTTTGTCGACCCACTGTACTGGTCGCTTGCGTTGCGCGCTGTAGTATGGACGCCATGTTGAACCAGAGTTGAACTGTGCGGTACTTCTCTTGCACATGCGTACAAAGTCGATTACGTTGCGTTGCGTGTGTCAACATCGTTGAATTTCTGTCCGTTGAAATTCACTTTGTCAATATTCTTTATCAGGAGGAATTGATACACGTTACGTACTGAGGTCAATTAGTAGGTGATTCTTCATGATTCACTATTCTTATTCATGTGAATAGCTCGCGACATGCAACAAAAATAGTGAAAATATTCTCAAAAGTAACAGCTACTATCCCTTTAAACCTTTAAATATTTCCTGTCATGTTAAAAACTCAACGTAAGGGTACGACTCGTTGTGCTCAACCAAGCACGCTGCTGATGCTAGCGAGCGCATCTACATGTTCTCTGTACAGTTTACAGTTTATGTACAGTTACGTTCGACTTGAGTGACATTCGTCGATACATCACAAGTATGAAAATAAAAAATAAGAGATAATTAATAACTAGCAAACTAACTTAAACAACACGATTGGAACTAATTTGGATAATAATTGGACGGTGAAGTAATATGTACTTTTATTTTTAAATTATATACACTTGTTTTTATGAGTAATTCGCGATATTGCACAATTCAGCTGTATGGCACCTAACTCTTTTGAGAAATTTGAAAAATATGAGAATCCTATTATCCCAAATTAATTCAAATGGTGTTAGACTAAGTTGGGTTTGATGCTAATAAGTACAACAGTTGCCACGTTTACAACCCCTCTATATAATGATAATGCAGATGTGAAGCTGAAGCCTTGAGAGCTGACATATCACCTATTTGTTGTCTCTGATTATAATTTTCGTAAACCAAATTTCAACATGAAAATTTGCAAAAAACGACCAAACGATGATTATAGCTCTAGAAATCGTCAAATTGATTTCATTAAACTTACGGCCAACTAATATATTTGTGGCTCACAATTTGACGAAACCTTCACGAAAAGCTGTCGGAAATTTGATCAACATAACGTTCAGGAACTTTGAAGCTGATGCCTCACTTTTAGGTGATGATCGATTGATTCGGCTCTCATGATCACTGCGACGGGCAGATGACAATAATCTAAGCAGTACAATTCATATGACAAGTTTCACATATACGACAGTGGGGAAGTCGCAAGCCCGGCGCCGAAGGCGCAGGTGCCGTAAGGCATGGAATGAGCGACTGTCCTCAGCCGCTAGGTTCTCACGCCAACAACAGGGAAAACCCTGCTGTAACCTAACCCTGAGGGAATGATTGACAGGTGAAGAGGGTCCGTACGTCAGCATGGCATTAAATTGTCAAAGACAAGTTATTGACGGTTATGCAGCTATAAAAGTTGTCTTTTTAGTACGCCTACAGGAAATGGCGTACCAAGTTTCTCCGCCAAACAGAGCATTTCTCACTCCGCAAAAGCACACTGGACTTCATGCTGCCATGCATAGTAAAGGGAAAGCGACTCCCTACATCATTCATATCTGTGTTGTTTGCGTTTTGTGTATGCTATTGTGTTATATTGTAAGTGTATATCATGTTTGGCTGTTTCATGTAAAATGTTGGATATTCTTTGCCGACGTCAAAAAGTGGCTGACCCCCCTATTCCAATTTTCGAAACCAGGCTGACCCCCCCATTCCAGCTTTCGAAAACAGGGTGACACCCCCCTTGCGCGCGACAAAGGTAAAACAAAAGGTGGATAATTCAGTATATATTATATATTATATATATATATATATATATATATATATATATATATATATATATATATATATATATATATATATATATACTATATATATATATATATATATATATATATATATATATATATATATATATAATTTAAATATAATTTTCTGTAATGTACAGACCACTGAGACAAGGTGTGTAGTGGTCTTTAAACAACAAATTATTATTATTAAACATTCAGTCATTCTGTGTTTTAATAAATTGTTGTCATGTCAGTTGTACAATAGGAACTTAAAAGTGTCTATTCTAAAGTTTGAATACAGTATTTTGAATGAGCTGTGAATGTACTGCACTCTTTTTATACTAAAGCAGATGTCCAGACCTGTTACAGGAAAAATGTGATTGTGAAATATTAGTGCATGTTGCTTTCTAATACTGAATTCTCATAGAGGAAACAGAAAAGTATCAGGAACTTGTCATGCTTTTCATATAAACTGCAGATTTCATAATGATCAGTACACTTTGCAAAACAGACTTTCAATTTACAGACATCAAGATATATCTGACAATTCTAATATATCTCTGATATATGCATTCACTGCGCCCGAAGGGCGCGCCGAAAAATATTAAACATCCAGGTATCTCTAATATATATACATATCTGATATATGAAAGTCATGCAGCTGAAGGGCATGCTGAAAAAATATTGTTTGATATTTTAAAGAAATGCGCCCAAAGGGCGTGCAGAAAAAATTTAAACATACTTGTATGTCAGATATATATATGTCTGATATATTAAGTTTTGCACTAGGGCGGGGCTCCAAAAATGTCATATTGTTGTTAAAGTTATGCGCCCGAAGGGCGCGCCGAAAAATGCAACTGAATGATGAAATTTGTGGCTGGCACAATGCATTTTTCGCAAGTATGAGCCATGTCGAAATTAAAAAACACACTGACCCCCCTATTGGGCATTTCAAAAACATGGTGACCCCCTACCACCAAAGTCAAAAACAGGGTGACCCCCATGAATCCACCGCCCCCCCGGCCGAAGAAACTGACCAGTCCCTTAGTCATGGCGAGACGTACCCGTAATCTAAGTGTCTTGATGTTAACCGTCAGTTGGCGGAGAGACTAACGTGTCACTGCGACCCTTTGACATGTTTGACGCTACGTTTTGAAACAGAGTTTTCTTCATCAGTCGCTTAAAGTTCATGTTTGATGGTGAGACACGTTTAATAGTTGGTTGTTTTTATGTGTTAGTATGTTTTTCCACTTACATTTGTTGTTCAAGTAGGGAAGCTAGAATGTCTATGGTTTGGTCTTGTTGTGTTTGTGTAGGCTAATGTGAATCTGAGTTTCAGCTATTTTACCTTTTGTGACATCTTGCGTTTATAAGTGTATCGCCTATATTCTGTTCCTTCTGTATGCAATTATTGGTTGTTTTTGGAACAGTGTTTTAGCGTTTCTTCTTTCTTCTTCTTGGGCTTGCTTGATTTTATCGTTTCGATGTACGGGCTCTTTGTTGTTACAAAGACTACAGTATTGTTGCTGGTGTTATTTTTTGTTTTCGTTCAAGTTGTCTTTTCTGCTTTTATGATCTGTTTCTTTGATAATGCATTGTATTTCATATTTTTTTGGATTGTCGGTCTTGTAATTTTTCACTAAATTGTGTGACTGTCTACGTTAAATCGGCTTCGTTTTTGCACGTTCTAATGCATCGTAATGTTTCGCCTTTGAGCAGGCCAATGAATGTTGCAGCTGCATGAATATTTTATATATATCTATATCTATATATATATCTATATATATATATATAATATATATATATATATATTATATATATACATACATACATACATACATACATACATACATACATACATGTTATATATATATGTTATATATATATATATATATATATGTATATATATATCCATATCAATATATAATAATAATAATAATAATAATAATAGTTCTTTATTTCAGACTGAAATGTCCATATAAGAAAAATACAAAAGGAATCACCTGAAAAATTCTCTCAGTCCTGGGATATATGCTTTTGCTCAAAAGTTTACAATTTGAAAAAAAAGATATACCAGAGCAAAAAAAAAATTACAAAAGATACAATTGCTTTCTCCAATGTTTAAAGAATATACTATTTGATACTCTATCTGATGAACAGATCACAGCAAGTAACACATTTGAGACTTTTCAAGCCTACACTTAAAACTGTACATATTACGCCTAATAAGTTCACCTAGAGACATGACATGGTTGACTGACATGACATAGCCGATGCACTACAAAATGGAGGAAGACCGAGAAGTCTTCTCCACACGTTGTTATACATAGTTTTAAAGCTGTTCATCATTTTAACTTTGAAGTTCACCCAAATATTACAACAGTAAATATTGCTACAATATGCCATAAATAATGCTTTCTTTACATTCGGACTACATACTTTAAATTGTCTGAGTAACATGTTTGCTCTTACACAAAAGCACGTCTCTGTCTTGCGATATCCTCGTTGTCACACCCATCACAACATATTACATGTCCCAGAGAGGTGTGCACAGAAACAAAGTTCAATTTGTTACCATTAAGTTTTACTGAGGGAATTCGTGGAATCTTCGTTCTCCTCCCATTGACAAGCATGCACACAGTCTTATTAGCATTATAAATTATATCATATTTCTTGCCATACACTTCACATATCCTGAGAAGATGGCGTAAGCCCTTCACACTTGGACTGAGTAAAGTCATATCATCAGCGCAACCTAAAGTGTTAGCACTGACACCACACATAGTACAGCCAACATTGCATTTACAGAGCTCATTGATGAGATCATCAATCTAGACATTAAAAAGATACGGAGAGAGTACTCCCCTTGTCTTACACCGTTAGAAACAGAAAACCACTCTGATACAACATTGCTCATTTCACAGAAAACAGTTGATTTCTGTACCAATAGTACAATATTCGTACAACATATAAAGGAACCTTCCTGTCGATGAGCTTTTTGACCAATTTAAAGTGATTAACTCTGTCAAAGCTTTAGATGCATCAAGGAAGCAAGTAAACACAGGTCCTCCGTACTGGTGTAATAACTAACGATTTCTTTAAATGCAAATAAACACATGTCAGTGGAATGTTTTCGTTTAAAACCAAATTGTAAATAGTGTGAATTAATAAATTCCTCACAACGTGACAGTAAAATGTGTTCAAAGACTTTCGAGAAAACAGTTGCTAATGCTATCGAACCGTAATTGCCGGCGTCACTAGTAAGTTTAGTTTTGTCCTTGATAATGGGGACTGAGATTGCCTTTATAACCTCACTTTGCAAATAACCATGGACAATCATCGCATTAACACAACGTGTCAGAACAGGAATAATAGAGGAATCTGAGAATTTCAAATGCTCAGCAGTAATTCTGTCAATACCAGATGTCTTGCTATCTGGTAACTTTTGTATAGCATTAAGTACTTCCTCTGGAGAAACATACATATCAGAAGAAAAATTGACATATTTCATTTTCTCATCAATTTCAGTTTTGCCAGACTGGGAGTGGACAGAATTCAGAATCTCACTGAAATGCTTTTGCCACATGTTAACAATTTCACTCTCGCCTGTTACACCATCTACTGTATCTGAAAGTGGCGATTTTCTGCTATTTTGCTTTCTTACTTCATTCCAGAAATCTTTCTGTTTGTGACAATGAAGATTGTTTGCCATCTTATCAGCCCTGTTTTGATTTTCAAGCCTTTACAAGCACGCAAAGCATACTTAAAACGAGCTCTGGAGGTTTTCATGACTTCAAAAAGGGGTCCTTGTTTAGGTTTACCCCCATTGACCCACAATAGAAACATGTAGCGGGCATAGTCGTGACACTCTTTTACAAAATCATTCCACCCAGGCACAACATGAATTTTCTGATGACTTTTACACTCAATGGTTTCTTTTGCAGCACTATTCAAGGCATCCACAATACTATTATAACATGTATCAATAGCCTGCAAATGTGAATTATTAGTACAATTCACATCCGTGCACATTAAACCTTCAGACAACTTAATCTTATCAATCTTGGCTTTGGTACACTGAGTATAGCGGAAATATTCTGCTCTGACAGCTTTTTCAAATCAACACGAAAACTGCGTTGCTGAGAGGGGCAACGATTAAGTCTTCTATCGGCAGAAATGTTACAACGAACATCTATTGAAACAGGAATGTGGTCAGAGCCTATAACTTTGTAGAGATTCGAAACAGAAAGCACATTGTTATGAGAGACTTCAGTGGTTATACAATGGTCGATCCATGAAGTGCTACCATGAGCATCGCTGATATAAGTACCGGAATCTTTGCCTAGCAAATCAACATCAGAAATGACATAGCCAAACTGCTCACAATGCTCCATCAACTCACGACCAAATCCTGTATCAGTAGTTACATCAGCGTTTAAATCACCGATAAAAAAGATATATATATATATATATATATATATATATATTATATATATATATATATATATATATATATATATATATATATATATGGCCATCGGTCCATATTATGTTAACAGTATTGATAAAAGTAAAAACAAAGACTCAGTACATATAATATTCGATTCAAAGACTCAGTACATATAATATTCGATTCATTTACACGAATTCGGATATTGAAAGTATAAACATAAAAGCAGCAGAACGTTCTATTGTGTGTATATTTCATTTGTAAGCAATTCAATAAACTTAGCTTCTGATGGAAGATTATAATAATAATAATCAAGATATTTTTTCCTGAAACATTCGATTAAAGAACAAACAAATAAAAAGTGAAATTCATCTTCAACCCCTTTAGATTCACCAAATCTTCATATAGCTTTTGGTATGTTGGTATATTTACTTTCGGCTTCAATTTGTACATTATGTGATGAACACCTAAAGCATGCAAGCATATGCGTGTAAATAGGAATTTTAATATAGAATAAACATTTCTGGTTCTAAAGACATTAAAGGAATGATATGAAGCAATCTTATATAATGAAAAAAATTCGCTGTGCCAATCTAGATACAAAAAACTCTCTTTAAAATTTTCAACAAGCTTTTTTACAAAACCATTTAAGTCTTTTACCCTTGATTTTCCTGGGAAAATCACACAAAAGCAAAAGTTCATTCACGTGCCCAGGTTTTTTCGTAACTCCAGATGTTTCAATATTAACGATCATATCATAAATTTCCTTGGATATCTGTTTGGCATATTAATAAGTTTTTGCCGAATATTTAATAACACGCTTAACCGTATAGAGAAATATGGTATATCTGCCACAGTCCCCAAAGACGGCCGTATGAAGGGCTACTCGAAACCCCTAAAAATACACGACATGCAAGAAGATATATCCTTTTTATCTTTAATTAAGGAAACTCCATCGCAATTAACAGATTATTTGAAAGCAAACAACAGTACGTTTGACTGTTTTACATTAAAGATTACATAACATTAATTATTTTACGCATTTCATCCAGATGTACAGATCCGCGTTTGAACTCTTTTTCGACTTATATCTGAGCATCATTTTGTTCTTTACAATAACATTTACAGGGATTTTGGAATCTGTCACCCAATATTTATGGATTGACCACTCGCCAAGCATAATTAAGAGATTGACCATGAAAGATACACATGTGATCTGCTTTGACTCAAATCATAAAAAAAAATTATTTCATCTTTTAATAATTTAACAGAGTGTTGAAGGTAACCACTTAAAATCCTAGAAACATCGTGCCAGACATGTTTTGCTAAGGCACATTCAAGAAATATGTGCTCTAAAGATTCAACACTAGGGCAAAACTTGCAGCACATAGAATCTACTTTTTCCAGTAAAAAGATACTTGTTACTCCATAATCTATGGAGTAACTTCCACTGAAACTCACGTAATTTGAATTCCTCTGTCATCGTGTTAACATTTATCCAAATGACAACAGTGTTTTTGTCGCTGTTCAAATAAGCCACTTGTAGCGATGAATACTATTTTGCTAATTTATCAATATGAAGAAAATTCTTCTTCGCAAAGAGTGAGTAAAAAGACCTTTGAAGACAACTTAGAAAGATGAAGGAAATTGAAATCTTTTCTTGCTCCGTAATCTACATCTTCTGTTTCTGCTAATGACTTATAGAAGACATTATACGTTTTAGACCATAAGCATAACACGTTCTTGTTTTGACATTTTGACTGTCGCTGTACCATGCATTTAAGACGCTTACATAAAATTGTGGAATTTGATATCTTACATTCCTGGCAATACATTCCATAACTGATTTTGCTTGAGGAGATCACTCGATCTGTCCAACTCAAGATATGATCATGGTATTGCTGTCCAAGTACTGCCTCATCAACAATAATCCTTTTACAGCGAACGTCAAAATAAACTGAAGGTCAACTTTGATAAGCCCTGTCAATTTCCCTTGCAATCTTCCAAGATGCAGACTGCTCTTCTGTGCAGTCAATCATAGACAGTTTCTCTGCGCTCTACAGTCCATGAGTCAATAAATGCCAGTTCACCCGTAAACGTGCACTATGCTGTTGATCGGCACATGACGTCCTCATGTCAAGTTTGGGATTTTTTAATGCTGAAATTTCACCAAAATGCCATTTCTGTATCCAGAGATTGTGTAATCAGTTTGATTCAAAACAGCGATATAAAACACTGTGTCAGTTAATATTAAAATTAAAACACTGTGTCAGTTAAATTTCGGCTGATTATGTGCACCTCATTAGGGCTATAGGGGCTGTATAGAGAGACCCTGATGTAATCAAGGTATGCCAGTTCATAAAATCGTGAGAATATATTTTTCTCTGTCGACGTCGATTTGCCTTACAATGGATTTTTAGGCAAGAAAGAGCGTCAGAGAAAAATGGTTTACAGGTGTTTCCCAAATCAGTATAGCCAAAGAAATGCATCGCATGCTCAGCACTGTGAACGATGTCATAATGAAATACCGGAGAACTGGGCATTTCCATGAGTAGAAGTTCACCCGTCGTGCCAGGCGAGAATCAAATCAGGACCTCACTCAGTACAATGACATTGTTTTCACTATTAAAAAGAATCAGTAATTGAGCGAAATGAGAGATCAAATAGATTGAGCAAATGAAGTGGTCAGCAGAAAAATTATATCACTTTATTCCCTAATTTATGAAATTTAACAATTTGAATGCTTAGGATTGAAAAACACACTCTTGTACTTAATGAAGTGGTCAGCAGAAAAATATATCACTTTATTCCCTAATTTATGAAATTTAACAATTTGAATGCTTAGGATTGAAAAACACACTCTTGTACTTAATGAACTAATAATAATTCATTGGATCTTGACAATGACAGTTAGAGACTGTACTGTCTCCCACCAATCTTATCAAGATAGGAATATTAAACAGCTAAATGACTACAAAAGATAAAAAATATGTACATGTACGTGCTATTGTTTCAAACTTCACAAACACATGTACCCGTAATTTAATAGGTAGAACACTGAATCTGCTGACTTGTACATATACTCAATTTCCCTAATTTAACTGTCAGTTTCTTGGCACAGTTCATCATCATTGATGGTAATAAATTTGATTCTGCACACAGATATGCATATTTCTGTTTAGTCTTTTGTGTAAGTTCACTTAGTCTTTAAATTTTCTTGGCCCTTCAAGAGTTGTTGGGGTTTTTGGCTTGAAGCAGAGTCTATCCTCATTTACCAATACTGAAGGGCTCCAGGCAAAATCTGGGTCATGTTGATGTGATCCAGCAGACTTGGCACGTGACAAAGAGACAAACAATGCACCAGGATTTCTTGCCTCAAATTGCTTTTTACCAGGATCAATGACAATGTATCTATTTGGCTGATTTTCTCCAACTGTTACACCCTGTGTATAGTCGTAGCCCAAACTAACCGCAATGGTATTTGTTTTCTCCTACAACATCTAAATGAACAATCAACCTTCCTTTCAACTGGAACAATTGGAACAACTTTTGGATTGGCTTCAATGAATGGTTCACCTGTATAAGAAGGAAACTCTACCATCACAACATCAGGTTAATCAACTGGTGGTCTTCTGCAATTCAAATATGATATCAATAATAGTACCAACTGCTCTATTAAATAACCCATGTTTTACAGATAAATTTGCAGTCAATTAAACTTTGGCACCTTTACACACAAAGAGAACCTTTTGTAATGATGAAGTTCTGTCACTTGGAAGAGAACTGGCATGCCTACCTATACAAAGTGCATTATTTTGGCATCGGAATCTCTCTATTTAATTCAAGTAATTTTTGCCTGTTATATTTGTCTCTTCCGCGTGTGTTGGGAAAACAAAGAGCCCATCCTTTCATGCATTCCAACAGCTTATTTCCATGAGTCATTTGAGATCATGCCACTGGAATTTTTGTAACCATTTGGCTTCAGCAGAAGTTGTAGTATATTCACGCAGAGAACTCAAAACTTCCTTAAAGCAATTTTCACTAATACCCTGTCTGATGATGCTATTAAGTGTGATTACATCAGTAAATTCTTTCCAAACCAAGACACCTCTAATAGAAGCTGGTGATTTGACTTTATTCATATGCACTGGAGAATCTAAAACTGGTGGTAACTGCACATCATCCCCCAAAAAATACAACCACTTGTAAACCACCCCATGACTCATCCTTATTAAAACCACAGCGACATAAGAACTCTGTCCATCCTAACGTTGTTGCATCTATTAGTGATCGTTCATCAAAGAGTAGACTTTTGACCCCAAAACAGTTTTCTCGTAAGGCCTCACCAATCACACCATCTGGTGGCTTCATATCCTGTCCTTTAAAAAAAGTTGGAATTTTCAAGAAGCTATATGTTAAATACCAGTTTCCGATCATCACTCATTGTTGTTAGATCTACATCGTCATATTCTAAATTATCATCTTTCCTTTAACTGACATTTATTTATATGGTCAATCCAACCCTTACCAAAGTCATCACTATAATGGTAATATGTTCGAGTCCAATCGTATGTGTCACCACCATTATTATATTGAAATTCATCATGTACAGGCTCAACAGCACAATCAGGCCTGATGTTTCCATCCACTCTGGACAATCTACTGAAATATCTGCTTCATTTTCTGCTATCATGTCATCACAATCACTACTATTCACATGTGATTTTGCTCGGAGAATTTCAGCCTTCAAAAATTGGGGCAATCATTTGATTCAAGGAAGTCACACAGTTTGTCAACCCATGAAGTGTTTTCATTTTAATGTCAGTTATTTTATACCAATTTAACCAGTGTAATAGTAATGCTGTTCTGGCGTATTGCTCATCAAGTGGCCTTGAAACTTGATTAAAGCCACCAGATACAACAGGAATCTTACCACTCCTGCATGCAAATGTATACAATGATACATTGTCATCCTTTGGACGGGATAAATATAATCTAAACAGGTCGACCTAGTTAGACTAGTCTGAGGTTTCTTTTCTGACATTCGGGCACCAGATAAGCTGACATTTGGAAAGAATGACTGGACCTAAAGAGAGGTATTGATGACAACTCATAACTCGCTTCTACTGATGACACATCTCTCTTTACAGTATTCATCAATAATTTTGTAACTATTGAATGACCTGAAGTAGAATCTTCTATCGTTGAAAAGATCACAAACCGACCCAGCAGGCTCACAGCCTTTACATGCATAGCCTGTGATGTATTTCTCTGTAGCATGATGTCATTCATATTGGGATTTTCTTGGTCTTCACTCTTAGACAATATGAGCGAAATGTCCTCATTCGCCCTCCAAGCGTGTGTATGGAATCTTGAATTTGAAGTAGTACTGGATGATCTTTTTCCATTTCCAGACAGGTCGAACCATTCATATCTTTTATAGAGCGGGTTCATTTCTAAGGGCTTTACCTGGGGCTTTTCTGAGCAAAACTCCATTCTACAAACTTTTTCATTAGTTTTTTTCTAGATCTTGGTTGTCTTAAACAATAATCAGAGCATCTATGCAAACAAACTTGATTTGTCAGCAAAAGATAGTCTTCAAGCAAAGATTCCTGTGTTTGACTGACATCCATTAACAGTTTTGCTAAAGGATTAAGACTTTCTGGTGGGGGTGAAAAAGTAACCTCTGGAGGTGGCCACTTATCTTTGCAGGGATTACCATGAATGTCTTTGAGAAGCAGTCATTTTGAATTCATCAGACGCCCATTCTGCAAGTTTCTGTGCCGTTTCATTATCCGAGAGACCCCTTTGAACTGCATCACTGAGAAGCTTGTGTTGCTGCAAATCTTTTTGCCAGAACAGGTCATGCCAATGAACCATGCCACGTGACTTTGCAATTCAAATTCCTGCCTATACCAGTATGAATTAATCCCAAAGACTGGACCCATAACCTCATTAAAGTATGAATGTGTGCGGAGATCAAAATATTTGGCAACAATATGAGTATTGGCTTGCAAACACTGGAACAACTTATTTTTATCACTTATATCTTCTAAACAACCAGTAGTTGCTCAAGATACATTGCAAGAAGCCTTTTCAATGGTTTGAAGTGAAATTCTGCGCAACTTCCAGTGGCAAAATAGGCCGATAGTCCACTACCTTGATGGAGTTTGTATTGAATAAGAGCTCGTAACTCTCTACCTCTTGCAGCCCAGTATTGAGATGTCCCTCTGAGATGGGATGAAAAAACATTATTTTACTAAAGATAGACTCATTTCCATCCTGTAATTGTTGTCTTAAATTCTCAATTGTTAATGGTCTTCACCCATTTGTTGACGCACTACAAAATTGAATTCTCTACAGATCTTTTACGGATAATCATATTGTGAACAATAAACTTAAAATATGGATGCGAATCAAATCGGCCATCTTGATACCTCACAAGGTGGTCTGCCCAATCTGCCACAGATGTACACGTTATGGGACGGTTATCGTAATAATTACCAGAACTGTATGGAAATAAACAAGATAATGCTAATGTAAGGAAAAATGTAGTTGTGTGTTCAGACAGAGGGGTCTTACCTCTTGGCGGCCAATGAATGATACAACTATTTGCTATTGATGTTTACAGTATTATCTCTTCCAGTTACGTCTTTAACTATCTCATTCACAGCTTCATTTATATTGATATTGTTATCTGCAATACACCTGTGTCAGCTTGATCATCAAAATTGCTGGATAAAGCCTATTCAGGAGCTGGTCCTTCATCATTACTCTTAGTATCTTTTTCATTATTGCAATTTGCTAAATTAACCAGAGGAATCTCAGATAATTGTCCATCACTAGGTATAAGATCTAATCTTTCCTGGCTAATGATTATGTCATTGTATGCTACTGCATTTTTTAATTTTAAGAACTGCAGCGAACTTTGAACTTCCTTTCTTCTCACCCTAAAATCTTTCATTTTGTTGTTTGATCCTTCCCGTTTAACTTTTACAATATCAATTTCACTGGGTAACTTTGGCAATATCTGAGCTGGTTTATTGACCTCCTGTGGAAATGTGACACAGTGACCCCTGGAGGAAATGCCGCCATGGTTCTACATATGAATATTGATACAAGGCGAAATGCGACAAATAAGTTGTTGCTCTACCATTCGTAGCTTACTGAGCTCTGGTGGAACAATGCTTGGGTCCATGCTATTTTCTTCTGAAAACATTATTACGTGAGATTTGTCATTGGCACAACGTTTACAAATTTCTGCATTTTTAAAACTCTTTGCTATAGCTATTCTGCGCTCTTTACATACCATACACAAATCAATAGAATACGACATTTGTTTTAATTCAAAAAGCCCTTATTGCATCCAGAGCTTCATCATATTTTGATGAGGTCTCTGGGGAGGGTCTGGTATGTCATTAACCCCTTGACTACCTATGACGCCGGATATATCCGGCGCCATATTGAATTACCATATACCTTGAGTGCCGGAAATATCAGGCACAGTTAAATAGGCGTATTTGCTTCGTTTTTGTTGCTAAAAATCCCCCAATTTCGGCACCGGCATGCAGCACAACTAAGATTGATGTATTCCGATCTGGCCAGAATGTGATTGCACCCCCGTACGTCCGAGTGTGGCCAAATCCGGAAGCAAATGTCGTGACCCATGACCTCGACCCTGAAAGGTCAGGCTGATCACAGAAGCGTCGCGCTGATTGTTTACAGTTTTCGAAAGTACGGACGATCGCGAACATGTTTATTGTTTTTTTTTTTAATGAAATGAAATGTTTATTTATTGAAAACAAATGATTTATATGTAAATATGTTCTAATAACAGCAATATTCGTGAATGAAACTAGAGGAATACAATTTTTTACTATAAGCCAGTGAAATTTTATAGCAGCCATATTATCAATATGACTTGTCACATGACTGGTCATGTGGTTGGTCATGTGATATGTTGTTCCCTAAAATGTATTTTTAAATATTGTGAATTATTTTTTGATAAATCATAACCATTTTAGATGCATGTTTCTGCAAGGAAGACATAAAGCAGGTGTTTACAAATATAAAATGTGTTGATTTTCAAATACAGAATCATGTCAGATGCTGATGTTTATGGTTCATTTACTCTGCCTATTGTGAGAAAAATCTTAAATAGGTACATCTATAAATAAAGTAAAGGGTAGTTATTATTACATTATATGTAAAGACAATGCCATGAAAATTGCAACAGTTTACTGCATTTAAATTTGCATCATTTTATGGATTCAAAACACGACCTGATGCTTCAAATATTCATATTCTTTGCCAACTCTGGTAACATAATGTGCCATGTGATCAGTCACGTGACCTGGAAATACAAAACTTATGCATGAAAAAGTGGGAAATTTCATGCTGATTCAGAAAATATAAGGTTTATTGGAACTTACTTAATTTTTACTCTAAGCAGTGTTCATGCAATGACCACACCCAAGATTTTATCAATATTTACATAAGGGGCCTGGTATATAGGAATACATTGGTCTTGGTAGTCAAGGGGTTAACAGTTAAATTTAGCTTTTTTCTTCAGAACTAATTTTCCTTATTATTCTTTTCAATCTGAGTTTCTTACTTTTTTGGGACAAATCGTCACTTGGTCTCTCATATGGGATACCTAATTTTCTGCATTTGATTTTGATTTCTTCTTCTTTACTTGATAAATTTTGTGTTAATTTTTCTGTGAGAACGACATCCTAAATAGTTTGCATAGGTAGACAAGCAATTCCTGTTTCATCAGGCAATGTAATATTATTTTCAAAAGTTCCACTGGAATCATTATGAAAACATGAGTTTTCCTTTTCCAAACCTGGCTCTGGAATAAAAGAAGTTGTCTTCATTGCTATGGCAACAGGAGTATCTTAAGTAGAGTCTCTCCTTTTGAACAATTTGGATTTCATACCTTCCTGCAAAAAGGACTTACAGTATGTATGATCCCCCTCACCAACAGAGTTACAATCACTCTCTAAAGAATTAACTTTCTTTTCTTAACGGCACTATTGCCTAACTGTGGAACATTTTGATGCTCAACCCGTTTTTTGAGCAAAACATAGAGCTTGATTATGAGGCAACACTTGTCGCATGACCTGAAAATGTGTGGGGAATATTTTCTGTAGAGATATTGGCCGCCGATCATTCCCAGTGACACTGAAGAAACTCACAGTTCTCGATCAACAAATAAACATTGGTTTATTATGTTTTAAACTCACAGTACAGAGCAGCACGCCGCATCCATGTGCGTTGCCATTGTAGGTTCCAAAAAGCATGATGGGAAATCTGGTAGTAATGAGAATTTAACCCCAGAATCACGACAAAATAACATGAATAAATTCAACTATGAAGCAACTGTTGCCGGAAACTTTGTAACAAATATGTCCATGTTAACACAGTCCGCGCAAATAAATCATAGTACATGCACAGTAATGAGTGTCCTGAAAATGTGCATTTCGGTCAAAGTTCAGCCATCGCCTGTACGTAGATTCTCATAACTGTGTCCAAGCTCTAGAAAAGTCTCTGTTGAGCGAAGTTTTTATGTCATGCGCAGTAAGTGTTCAAAGCATCGACTGTAGTATGTAATATTTTGCCAAATCTCCGGAATCATGATAAACACGATAAACAACAATAAACAAAAATAAGTTTTGGTCTAAACAACAACAAATAACAATAATAAAGTCGGTAGGTTTTCCACACCCTCCCCCTATTAAAGTTACTTAAACTTTAATATAGAGGTTTCCTAATCGTCCTCATTCTCGTTAGCAATGACACCAACAAGGCGATCTACCGCAGCAGTCTTTGCTCGCCGAGCAGGGCGTCTCAACTCTTGGTTGGTTTGATCTCTTTCCTCTTCATCAGCTGAAGTGCGTGTCTGGTTAATCACAGGGTCAGCATCTGGTTCAGCTATAGTGCCAACCCCTGTTGCGTCGTTAGTTCCGCTGACTTCCAGATCACACACCAACTGGAGTGGCCTCTCAACAACATAGCCACTGCCTGTCTGGATCTTGTATCCTCTTGTCACTCCATCCTTACCCACTATGTTGTCTACAATCCGTCCTATCTTCCAGTTTGCTCGATTCTTGGTTGTGTCTTTGAGTAGAACAATTGAGTTCTTTCTTGGTAACTCTTGATCCTTTGCTTCAATCCTCTTGCTGTAACGTTCCTGCAAGGCGTGAAGGTACTCATTCAACCAACGTTTGCGAACGGTTTCTCTGCAGGATCTTAAGTACTTCAGACGCTTGCTCATCACATCCCTCGAGTCATCAATGTCATCGATGCTCTCCTCCAGAAACCGCGCTGTTGTCCACGCAACAGCAGGTTTGGGGTGATCACT
Source organism: Ptychodera flava (assembly GCF_041260155.1). Taxonomy (NCBI): domain Eukaryota; kingdom Metazoa; phylum Hemichordata; class Enteropneusta; family Ptychoderidae; genus Ptychodera; species Ptychodera flava. Next base: position 1,514,796 of record NW_027248352.1, read on the forward strand.
ACTTGCTCTAAGTCTTCTTCCATATAGAACAATGGTCTGTTGTTCATGAACGTCTCCACGTCGAGTAGAACTTCCTCAAGCTCTTCAAATTTCAGTAGTGCTCTTACTATAGCTTTCGACAGACTTCTCTTCATGATGCCGATGAGTCGTTCAAAGAATCCACCCCACCATGGAGAACGTGACATGTTGAACTTCCACTCTATGTTATGTGTTGTCAAATAGTTGAACAAATCTTCATCCTTTTGTAATGTCGACAACCACCGTTTGGTTGTAATGAAAGTCTTGGCGTTGTCGCTCACCATGACTCTTGGTGATCCTCTCCGTGCAACAAACTCCTTCAACTGTCGCTTGAATTCATTCACAGACAGGTCTCTGCAAAGCTTAAGATGCACAGCTCTGGTGCTGGCACAGGTGAAGAAGGCAATGTAAGCCTTTCTGGTCTCATACTTTTCTGATTTGTACATCAGTGGCCCTGCAAAGTCCACACCTGTCACATCGAATGGCTCAGTGAATTCCGTTCTGTAGGTGTGCAAGGCTGATGTAGCTGGAGCATCCAACACCTTTGCACGATACTTCGCACAGTAACTGCATTCATGTTGTATAGATTTGACTATGGATCGTAGCTTTGGGATCCAGTATTTCTCTCTGACCTTACTCATTGTTGTTGCAACTCCCCCGTTTAATGTCTGAAGATGGCAGTGCTCAATGATACTTCTCGCCAGGGCAGATTTTCTCGGGATGAAGATAGGGTTGTAACCTGGAACTCTGCCATTACACCTCAGTATTCCATCTTCATCTGCTGCTAATGTGACATCTGAAGTCATGTTGTTTGTTTGCTGTGTTATGTGGATCCATACCTTCTCTGATGCTGTGATCTCTGATTTAGTGAGTGGTCCGACTCGTCTCGTCCCCTTACAGCCATCTATGAAACGCTTCATATATGACGTTATGCGTAGAAGCTTCCAGAATTTGAACTTGCTCAGAAGCTCTTGTGACCATGCTATCATCTCATTCTGAGTTGCATCTTCCAGTAGAAGCATCACTTCTCTTTTCTTCGTTGACTTTTTCTCTGACTTGACTCCCTCTGACTCGGAAATCTCTGGTTGAACTGGTCTTTCACCTTCACTCGAGAGCCAGCTCGGCCCTTGAAACCACAGTGTCCCGAGTCGACTTGGTGCTGACCCTCTAGTTCCCAGGTCGCTTGGATTTTCTGCCGTTGGCACATATCTCCACTTGGACTCTGTCAGCTCACCAATCTTCTTGACCCGATTGCGTACAAATGTTGACCATTCTCCATGGTTAGACAGCCAGTATAAAACGGTGGTGCTGTCTACCCAACTGTGACAAGCCGTGATACGGAAATTGGACAAGGCTTTGTTGACGTTATTCTGTAGTTTGGCTAGGGTATGTGCGGCAATCAACTCCAACCTTGGTATGCTCATATGTTTAGGAGCGATTCTTGCTTTAGCTGTGAGTAGATTCTGGCTGACTGGTGTTGAGTTCTCATATGCAACGATGTATATTGCAGCACAAACAGCAGTCTTGCTTGCGTCCGCAAATCCATGCATCTCATAATGTGTTGGGTTGCCAGTGAACACACAGCGTGGTACAGTTATGGTTGGTGTACGCTGCAAGCTGTTTACCAACATCTGCCATTTCGGTTGAATTTCATCTGGAATTTCCTCATCCCAACGTAGCTGAAGAAGGCACACTTCACTGAAGATCAATTTTGCAGTGATAGTAACTGGAGAACTCCATCCAAGTATGTCAAAGATGCTGTTGATATCAGCTAACATCTTCCTTTTTGTGATTGGTTCACTGCTCTTCTGGCATGATTCAAAACTGATTGTTAATGTGTCCTCCTCCTTGTTCCATGGAATACCTAAAATCTTTGTCTCGTTGCTAGATGTGTTGCCAACAAACCTTGTTGTGTAAATATCTTCTTCCTTCTTGTCATTTGTTGTGTTGAGGTGATCGATGTTGCTATGCCATTTGTGAAGATTGAAACCACCCTCTGACAGTATTTTGGTGGACTCTGCCTTGAAAGTCGCAACATCATCTTCTTTCACCTTGAATATCGTCAACATATGTATCTTCCAGCAAGCTATGTACTGTTGTTGGATATTCTTGTTCATAGACCTCGATGTGCTTCTGCAATGTTACACCAAGAATATATGGACTTGACGTTGCTCCAAAGATAACCCGTGTGAATCTGTACTCTGTCACCGCACAATCCTGTAGGTTGTTGTACCACAAAACTCGCAGTGCATCCCTGTCTTGTTCATGCACTCCGATTTGCAGGAAAGCTTTCTGAATATCTCCTGTGATACAAAACTTTCGCATACAATTTCTTGCGATGATGTCAAACAAAAGTGGTTGTAGTGGTGGCCCCGTCTCTAGGCAGTCCTTGAGTGAAGGGCTTCTCACGTTCGCTCTCGCTGAGCAGTCATACACTATTCTCATCTTTGTTGTTTCTGCTTTATCTCGGATGACGGCTTGATGTGGGAAATAATGTACTGTCTCCCCGTTTGATTGGCTGGTACAGGCTCAATCACTCCCATGTTGATTTGTTCTCTCATGATTTCATCGTACTCTTCTAATCTCCCGATTTTCTCTAGTCTCTTTGTTGTGCTGTATAGCCGAGCTGTGCACAAGCTCTTATTTGTAGGAAGTGGAACATGATCTTCCTTCCAGGGTAGTTTGTTTCATAGTGTCCACTCTCTGCCCTAGTCAACTGTTTCTTGAACTCTTCGTGAATTGCTGCACTTTCCTTTATATCTGTGTCTTTGATTCCAAGAACATCCAGTGAGCACAGCTTCTCAAATTCTTCTTGGCTGGATCTCAAAAAGAACTGTTTCTCTGTCTGACTCTCTCTCCCTGACTGCCGTCCAGAAATTGTCCAACCCAGCATCGTGAACTCTGCTCCTGGATCCTTATCTGGGTGGGTTCCAAGGACTAGAGGTTCTGTCGTGCGAATCCTCTGGTAGTCTGCGACTCCCAATATAATGTGAACTGGCATTGAAACATCCGTTGTCTCTTCCTCACTGAAATGTAACCGGTTGAGTCGTCTGTGTTGTTTCTTCAATGCAGGAATGCCTGGGTTAGGCAGGTGGGTTAATATATCTTTCTCAGCATTCACACACTCCACATTGAATGAGAAACCATCAACTGCTAAGGACTGTAATGTGATACTGTACACCTCAACAATCTTCCTTACAGTGCCATACATCTGCTCAATACAACGTTGTTCTGTCTTTGCTGGCTTCAAGCGCAATTTTGTAATCAAGTCTGAACATATGTATGAACTCCCTGCACCTGTGTCAAACATGACTCGAACTTTCTCCTTTCCCACTTTGGCAATAACAGTGGCATGTAATGCTGAGGCATGATCCATCACTGAGCTCAATCCCTTTTCCACTTTGGTATTGTCTGACACATCCAGTGTTGATTTCCCACTGCGGGACGAATGTATGCCTGAATGTTTCGTATTCCGCGAAGCATATATTCTGCCTGAGAGCGCTTTCGGACGGTTGCTAGTGACGACAGCGAACATTGTATCAATTTATTTTCAATAGAATATCGATCGAAATTTGCTGGCGTACGGGCTCATGTGTCGAGGTCAAATCATTAATATGTCCACATAACCCGTATATATTGACTTAGATAGCATAAAATCAACGTATCCGTTGGTTTCTTGTACTTAGATTGAATCGTCGACACTTTTTTACAGTTTTGGCGATGCGTTCACATTTTGGCGCTCTTTGCAAGTTTGGCGCCATTGTGAGCTGAATATGACCTGCGAGTGAGCACGACAACAATGTATCAATTTCCGATAAAAGGATATCGATCGATAACGTTCACTGCACGATTGCAGTGGAGAGTCTGCGCCCGTTCGCCTCCGTTCTGTGTTATTTTTCAAATTTACTGGAATTTTTATCGTTGATTTTCGCCAAAATTTGGTATAAATTACAAGAACATGACATGCATTTGATCTGTACACCTTACGAGACGCATACTGATAAAAATGCGTCAATTTGAGGCCCGTGTTCTGCATATGTACACGCCGTCAGCTCGCCAAATCATTGACGGCAACAGTATATTTCAGTGATCGGAATAAATAAAATTCAAATAAAACAATTTTCGTGAAGAAATTCAAAAATCTAAAACGATAGGAATTTTGTATATTAATTAAAGGATCACCATGTCAATTTTCATCATTATTCGTTCAAAATTGAGGAATTTGAACCGACGAGAAGTGTGCAATCTGTTCGGTATATTACACGCCATTGTTTTCTACGGGAAATCAAGCTTATTCGCCGCGTCGTAAAATGAAAAATTTATCTTAAAAAACCGTTGGTTTAACTTTTTCATTTCACTGTAATTTCTTACAATGTTTGAGATAAAAGATCTTATGAAGGTTAACTAATACTATTATTTTATATTTTTGAGTTTCCCTCTTATTTTATGAAATGACGAGTTAACGATCGTTTGGCTGTTGACTGTGTTTTCACCTATTTTTGCATATGAATAATTATCACATATGTATTTTCATAATTCCTTCATGAAATTATTGCCAAAATATCATAATGGAAAGGTCAACATATGAGGAAATTGAATCTGCAACTCTTCCATCAATATTAAGCTGTGCAGCGTGGAAATTTGACGAAATTTAATACATAGCGTCAAAGGCGGATTTGACTCACTGTACGCGTACACGACGTATGTGCGGCGAAAAAGTGACACGCTAATATGAAACAAAATGGGGGGCCTTTGGCCCCGCAGTGTCCCTTGTCACAAATTGGTGTATGATGCTTTCCTTTACAGTTCTTGCATCCCCGGGATCTACAGTTGACTGCAAGATGACCAAATCCTGTACAGTTGAAGCACATTCTGTTTCTTCTCAGTATTGCTGTCTTGGTGGCCACATCCAGTACTTTCATACGCCGTTACTCGAATGATCTTCTGAACTGCAATACACACACTTAATTTGCGTCCTTGTTTAGACTCTCCATTACTTCCAAGAAGTAACTTTTCTTCTTTTTTCCTCCATGATGTGTGTCTTGTTGTATCATCTCTTCTCCCTGTGGTACTCTTATCATCACCAGCTCTCAGGGGATTTCTCTCGACATACTTTTGTAGATTTTCAACAAGCTGTTCCAAACCCCACTCTTCCCAATCATCGTCCTTTTGTACGAGGACTTCTCGAACTGGGCCAAGCTTGTCCATCAGAGTGTAGACTGAGCTTTGTGCAGTAGTCAGTTTCCCCATTGTTGTGAGAGTGCGAACTATCCTGGCAAGCCTGTTATAAAAGTTGTGAATGTCACGCAACTTGTGAATGTTGGTCACTACTGGTAGTTCCTCAAGTTCCTTTATCAAGGCTTTGTGCACCTTAATGTCCTTCCCATATGTCTCGACAAGTATTCTCTTGGCTTCCTGATATCCATCTGAGGTATGCGGTAGCCCTAGGATATCGTCCTTTGGTTTGTCTTTCACTAGCTCTAATAAGTAATTAAACTTACTGATTTCAGCGAGATCGGAACCATCAACCTCTACTGTAAACTGATTCCAAAAGCGTAACCAGTCCTTGTAGTCACCAGAGGATGGTGTGATTGTATATTTCTGAAGCTTCACTGCTTGTGTTGAGGGCGCTGTTGATGCACGCTCCTCCCTGTGGTCAACACGTTCGGCACGGCTGGCTTCAATCTGTCTCTCGAAATCTAATTTCTGTCTATACCACTCTTCCTCTCGTTTTTGTTGGCGTGCAGTTGCCATCTCAATTTCCATTTGTTGCTGAACTTTGTATTTTGATTGTTGCTCATTTACCACGCCCTGGATATGTAGCTCTTTTTCAAGCTTGAGTTGTACGTCTCTTTCCACAGCTTCGTCCAGCTGTTTTCTGATACGCTGACGCGCCTCCCTAAATGACTGGATGGACTCTTTCTGTGTTGTTGTCCACTCCTTCACATGTTCTAAGTCTGATTCTGCTTCCAACATATATTCGGCTGTCTCGTCTTTTAATTTGTCTAATCGCTTGATCAACTCTCCTATTTGTTCATATGCCGTGGTAATGTTGCCGTGTCCTCACTGTTGGATAGCTCTGCAATTTCATCAAGTTTGAGTTCGGCATATGCCAGCTGTCGTTTGAATCTCTCCTCGGTAAATGCCATGTTTTGTGCACGTTTGTAAGCACTGCGATCAATCGGTTATTCGACTGCAAAACCTCCTATCAACTGCGTTAGTTCTGCTTTCCCACGGAAACTTCGTCTAATTTGATTGATGATGCAATGCTGTGTACAACACTATAAGTCCTATATGATGTACTCACGCACTTTCCAGTATCTTTCTCCCGTCGTGGTCGCCAATGTTCAGTGTGGGGAATATTTAGTGTAGAGATATTGGCCGCCAATCATTCCCAGTGACACTGAAGAAACTCACAGTTCTCGATCAACAAAAACATTGGTTTATTACGTTTAAACTCACAGTACAGAGTAGCACGCCGCATCCATGTGCGTTGCCATTGTAGGTTTTTTAAAGCATGATGGGAAATCTGGTAGTAATGAGAATTTAACCCCAGAATCACGACAAAGTAACACAAATAAATTCAACTATGAAGCAAACTGTTGCCGGAAACTTTGTAACAATACGTCCATGTTAAGACAGTCCGCGCAAATAAATCGTAGTACATGCACAGTGACGAGTGTACTGAAAATGTGCATTTCGGTCAAAGTTCAGCCATCGCCTGTACGTAGATTCTCATAACTGTGTCCAAGCTCCAGAAAAGTCTCTGTTGAGCGAAGTTTTTATGTCATGCGCAGTATGTGTTCAAAGCATCGACTGTAGTATATAATATTTTGCCAAATCTCCGGAATCATGATAAACACGATAAACAACAATAAACAAAAATAAGTTTTGGTCTAAACAACAACAAATAACAATAATAAAGTCGGTAGGTTTTCCACAAATGTTGATTATGTAATAAAAGATTGATAACTCTTTTCACACCTTTACTGTAGCCACTTCTGTAACCAATGCTTTCCGGTCACAGAATTAACAAGGAATACATTGATTTTTAGACTGAAAATATTACAGGCCATCTGCAATTCACATGAAGTGCCCAATCACTGCCATGTACCATTTGGGTTAAGTAGCTGTCTTTAGTAATGTACTGTGAATAGCAAATTTTTATTTCTGTTTCCCAAGTGTCCCAATTTTTATGTATTGCATTATATGTTTGGTAGCATATTTCTTTAGTTTTGGTGAAGTTCCCTCCAATCTCAAGGGACATACAGTGAAAAAGGCAGTTGCCATCAGCTGGAACGTTTTCCAACTGATAATTAAGATCATCAATTTTTACAAATGGGTATGAATCATTCTTCTCAGAAAATGAATGTTGTAAATACTAACCGATATTATTCAAATAATTCAATATGAACCGTAAAATCTTGGAAATTAAACTACAAATAAGACAAATAATATTATCAGTAAATATATCAGTACCTTAGCTAGAGACAGTCTTGTCTCCTGCTAAAATATCTCTTGGCTTTCTTACCAGAATTATTTTTCATCGGCCACGTATACATCTTCACATTCAAAGTTTCCAAAGACCTGAAAAAGATCAATGTCACATTGATTTGGTTAATTTATTGCATTAAATAATCATGATTACCTTCCCATGTTTTGGAAAATGCAACATTTGCTTGAACACCATTGATATGTTTCAGAATGAAGTTTTGACTTCAATGAGAAATAGTACACTGTACAAGTCTTATCTGTGTACCACTGCAGGCAACTGCAATAAATACTGGGTACCCCAACATCAGGGCAGCAACATTCATGACAGATTACCTCACAACATTTTGACCACATAAGAGGACCTTCAGAATGCAATTTCTGCATCACCGTGAAGCAAACAGCCACATATTGCTCATTGTTTCTGATTCCTTAACATTTCTTATTTGATGAGTCAGCAATATATCCAAATATATTGCCATTAATATATTTGCAGAATGAATCCTCAACAGGTTTACATATAATGATTAGGATAGGCCTACTACAGAATAAAATGGCACACACTGACTACTGCAGTGTTAAGGACAGTAAACGATGAAAAAGTTATGAGATAGTGGTACAAAACAAATACATGTGAGTAAGCGCACACATAGGAACCACGCATATATCTATGCCTGTTTGCATGTGGTGTTGTTTTTTAAAGAGGTGCATTCAAATTCCTGGTTTCACCTATAATTAATTATATCAGTCTTCATGTGTGACAGGCAAATATGAAAATTTTGTCACTGAGTCTGAACACCAACACTAAATACAATGTTTTTCTGAAAAGCACCTGTCAAACTTTGGGGAAGTTTGCTTGATATACCGGTACTCTAGGCAATTCCCGTATCCAAACAATCTCAATCTCTAAAAGCCTGTTTTTCAAGACTATGCTAACTGCTTTTGCAGAGTACACATTTCTTTACACTACAAACACAAAGCACAGTTGATTTATCATGTATCATTGTCATCTGTTGATTACACAACGCTGATCACTTGTTGTAATAAGAGTAATTATTATTTTCCAAGCTAGGGTACCAATGGTCATTTTCATCAAAGGACCTATGAAATATGCTGCCACAGTGTCTTGACAATTATTGCCTCTTGTGGCGGCACTGAAATAAAATGGGTAGAACAATTGGGGTGTTCCTTCCGCAAACATAGACAAAACTCTACCAATGTAACTTTTAACAATTAACTTTGAAAAATGCAACAATCACTCTTGTACTAAAATGCTAGAATACAGACAATAATAAACAAAGCACATGCGACAAGATGAAAATATTGGGCTTTTTTACCTTAATTATGCATTCTGTACTGACTACAAAACCATGCTTTGTCACGGGGAACTGGACAAGACTTTTCAGATCCTGTGGAAACAAACGTGTAAAAAAATCAACAATACATGCATGTTTGTGGCAGAAAGCTGGTCATGAATTAAGAGTACAATGCTGTGAAAGTGGCATTTAAAAGACAACTTAAAGACTCGTGTCTGTGAATGAAATCAAAACTGATTGTTAATATTTTGAACATGAATCTCTGATGAGTTTTCATTTGTGAGTCCACCATTTTGCATACTGCAAAACAGGGCCGATTTCAAGGTTTTCACCAGGGCATCAGACAGCACGTGAATTAATAACTTGTGACTCATTCACTTTGTAAAAAAATCACTTTTATTCTAAATGCCAGAACTTAAAACAATCAAAACATGCACGACATGATAAAAATTTGGGCTAATTACCTTAATTACGCATTCTGTAATAGCCCATGGCCTTTGTGACGAGGAGCTAGACAAGGTTTGTTCAGGTCCTGGGGAAACTGTAAAAACAATAAAAAATTACATGCAAGTTTGTGGCAGAAACTTGTGATGAATTGATAGCACTTACAATACGGTGAAAGTGAACATCTAAATGACAACTTCAGGAATTGACATCAGTGAATGAAAACAAATATTTATCGTAATATTTTGAACATGAATCTCTGATGAGATGGATTTTGCAAGTACATTCATTTTGGGAACTTCAAAGCTGGAATCAACAAAAATATCCATTATTTTAATTCTACTCAAATTCATGAATAACATTACATAACTCTACCCCTCATTCAGTTAACCATTTGTATGGTCACAATGTAACGCATATTTTGTTGTGCACTGTTTTTCAAACACGATTTGATATTTGAGAACTCGTGAACTCATTTTTTCTGATCAAGAAACAATTTATGTCACAAAGACGCCACAAATTAATAAAAATGTATTCTGTTCATAATATATACGAATTGATGTTTCTGCTGGTGTGACGAATCCCTAAAACCGCAGTGCAGCAATGCTACAGGGCTGATGCATACACAACTTCGTTTAGCAATTCAAATTTCGATGTAAGACCAATGGCAACTTTGAAACAACCAGACTAACGAAAGTGTCGTTATAAAACGATTTTGGAAGCAATGACTGATCGACACGCTTGAATTTCGGACCCAACACAAAGCAAACGAACAGCTAGCTGCAGTACTGCAGCTCGAGAGTTTGACTGGGTATTTGGGTTGGTCCTGGATTCGGTTCGGGGCGTCTAGCTCGGAACGTAATTCGGCGAATCTTGCCTCCCTTTCCTTGCCAGTTTACCTTCTAGTACTATTAAGCACCTACCAACTCAAGGTTGTCTCGCTATTTATCCAAATTACCGCTATTCAGCGGGTTTCGTGCCGATTGCGGCTTACAGGATGCGACGTACGCCATACTTTACTACGGATTTGAATATCAACGATCCATACTACAAACTAGCTGTGGATAGTTGTGGTGGTTTCAGACGAGATTCCTGCCTTTTATGGGCTGATTTTGACTTTAACAACACCGCAGCTATTGATCAATAGTATGCCCAAAACCTGCGTTTATTATTTAAGATGCATCGGTGACTCTACAAGATGGTTTCCCCGTTTCTCGGTACAGTTCTGGAGACCGTGCTCAGTCTGAATGGCCAGAATGCGTACAAAAAATTGTGGACGCAAATTATAAATCGGTGGCACAGTAAAACGCCAATATGAATTTTTTAAGTGAAATTTTGGACGAAAATGGAATTTTTGCTTACCTCACGAAGTTTAGCTAACAGTTCACGTCTTGCTTCCTTGCAAACAAAACTGTCGTCTGTGCAAAAATTGTCGTCTGTGTTCGATCCACCGTGTTGAATCCCAGCATTCTTCGCGCGTGTCCTCGTTCATATGCACGACATGTTTTTCTCTTTTTGTATTTTTAGGGGTGATTGTAATAATATTTTGAATTAATGACGAGGTGTGAAGTAATATTTACTAGCTAATGGCAGTGATATATTTCATTAATGGAGAGCTAGCAAAAATACCTTGTATGATTCCTGTTTGTTTGTTTACGGACACTCAAAAAAAAACATGGCGGCGCGCATGAAAGTAGGGTACACTTCCGGTTACTCGCATAGTATATTATGAATATGCACATGCGTAGTCAGTAAGCCGCTGGCGCGACTATTGTAGGAGCTAAAGATCTGTACCAAGATTCATCAAATTTGCTGTAGTAGTTCTAGACATATCACCCTAATTTAAAACATCCATAAAATATGCAAACAAGTAATAATTGACATGATCCTGCTAAATGTCTTTGTATGCTGACTGTTTTAATGACTGAGTTTGCAATATTTGGATATCTTTCTCGGTGTGAATGCCTTTGCCAAGATGTTCAAGTAGGGCAGCAAAGTCATGGTCATTATTTTGTCTTATGTCTTGTGTAAGTTCATGAACTTTACATAAATCTTATTATAGATTAGTTGCTAATGGACAATAACTGTGTTTCAGATCATTTGAGAGCAATCCATCCATGGCAGGTTTTAATTGTAATATATCTTCTATTTAAAGGACAGGAACTTCTCAAATATGTTTGTTCCCTGTAATTCCTGGGAGAGGACAGGAGCAGGCGATGGTGCTAGCTTGATGATTAACCTAAAACTAGTAACGTCGTTGTCTAAGATTAAAGAATATGACACGTGACGTCGTGGATACTTAATTTCTGGAATGAGAATGTAAAAGTCTGTAAATTGACCAAAGATGTTTACTTGATTGAAGTGAGCAGATGTGAGATCACTTTGAGACAACATGGGGAAGTCTTTTTTGGTCTCAAGCTGTTATCACAGTCACAGGACACATACAAAGGTCCTGTGTAGCGTGGGTCAGTTCACTTTCAAATCACCATTATCAGTGAGAAGAGAACTAAAGTCACAGACAAATCGTATTTCCAGGCTAACAGACCATGTTTGAACGACACTACAAATCTCTACCACTATATCATGTATATAGAATGATCTGGTCTTGAAATCAATGCGCGTGTGAATAGGTAAAGTATTAGTCACGAGACTAAGATATATGACAAATGCTAGGGTCATCTCTTATGCGGGAATCTCAAGTATGAAATATGTTTTTGAGCGCTTTTGATGCACAAAAGAGCATAGGAATCTCTGATACTTCCTTTCAGTGCATGCTCCATGTTTCTAGCATTCATTGAACACACATTTCTGTTCCAAAACTCATAAAAGAGTCCAAAATGCAGAATTGGTTGCCTTCCAATACTACATAGATAGAAGGCCCGTAAAATCAATTACTAGTTTAAAAAAGGGTCAATAATTACCTATTTATATCTAACAGCTGATCTGTTTGGCACCATTTTTAACAAATTAGAACCTTGAACATGGTACATCTGTACCAAAAATCAGTCTGTTTAGCAGTTTTTGACTTTGTGTCATTTAAGGAAATTTTCACTGTCCGGCGTCAACTCAACCCAACCTAACCATAATAACAGAATGACCTACAGCCTTATGTTAATAATGGTCAATGGCTTCAATTTCAATAGACCATTGTTGTAATGACATATCAACAAGAAACGTTTCATAGTCTTCTCATGTATCACGCTCATTGCCCGGAAGTACAGTTAGTGTTTATCTGAGAGAAACCATTACAGCACTTATCAAATTCAACATTTATTTAACATGAGTGCTAAAAGTACTGGATTCAGTCAATCTTGGCTAGTATGCACCTCGAAAGTGAAAGACTTAAACTTTTGCTCAAAATTTCCTAAAAATATCTTTCATCCGTTCTCTTTCAAAACCGAGAATAAAAATCAGGGTTTATTGTACACAATTTAGTTCTAGAGAAACAAATTACCCAAGATTTACCGATATTTGAAATTCAAAATGGCCGCTATCCTTGTATTAACTCTACAGATGAAAATAAATATTTTGATTCGAAAAAAAAGCCGGTTAAAGCTTTATTTTCTTTCCTAGAGCTTCAAAAGGGCCCCGAAAAGTGGTAGATCAGAAAAGAATTGTAAAAGTCTGAGAGTCCAAATGTCTGTCCCGAGGCGTGATCTACCTTAATGCACGTATTTTATATTGAATGGCGGGGTTGGCGATGGCGCTTTTCAACTGACATGTTGTGAAGCGCTGAGCTCTATACAAAGTTTGCAGTTTCATTGTTAATTTTACAAAAGCCGTTCTACAGTAACCGAGATAAATCTTCAACGACGGGCGTTAACGGAGATGGCACAATAAGTAACCTTACCGATATTTTAGGCCTCTCGCAAACTGTTGTAGCATATTTGCTGCAAGTTTGCAGTAAATTTGCAGAAAACTATTTGCTGCAAATATGCGGGTGGTTCATTTTTCAGATGCAAATTAGGTTTCTTGTGAAATTCCTGTAAATATGCAGCAAACTTCTTGTAGCAACCTTGCTGCAAACTCTTTGCAGCAAATTTGCGGCACACTCCTTTCAGCAAAATTGCGGCAAACTTACTTTAATGTTACTGATAATTTGCCGCAAACTCCATGCAGCATATTTTGCACGTTACTGCACATTTGCTGCAAATTACACATGCAAATCTTCCTTCGCAAGTTGGCATAATTCCAAAGCAGTCAGCTCTGGAATAAACTTTTACCAATATCAGTAACAGAAAGAAAAATAAACACATTATAATAGACAAGAGATACTGAAAACCAAAGAAGCACAACGATAAAGTAACAGCAGAATTTCCTGTATTGTACCACGAGTTTTAACATTTATATCTTCTCCAACAATATAATAATTTCAGTTCAGACATGTACACAGAAGTTGTAAAATCACTTGTGTAGACATGGCCAATGTCAGTGACATGGTTGAGAATGAAAACTTGCCAAATTGTAAGGCAGCCTGTGGACAGCACAAGATATGCTTTATCCAACTAGTGCAATACTAGCTTCACAAGAAAAAATGGTCGGCGCAATTAAAGTTATTTTGAATATAAAATGACAACAGAGAAAAAAGGTTAAATTCAAATTGTGGTACAATTTATTTCGTATGCCATGTTCATTTCATGGAACATACATGTAAGTGTCTTCAAGAGACACATACTAGTCCAGTCAATCTCTGCCAGAGTAAGATGGCATGAGCTTGGTGAAAGAAGCAATGCATATTTCTTGAAGCTTGAAAAGAGAAATCATTACAAAAAGCACATGCGTAAACTTCAAACAACTACTGGTACTGTTACTAAATATTTAAATGATATTTTAAATGCGCAGAAAGTGTTTTATCGAAATTAATATCAGACTACACATTGTTTTTCTGAAGAAAAAGCAGAGGAGTTCACTAGCGATTTGCACATTCCTGCATTGTCAGAATTCCAGAAAAATATTTGTGAAGGTAATTTGAGTCTCGAAGAGTGCTACTCCGCTCTGAAAACTATGTCTAGTAATAAAAGCCCGGGGAATGATGGCCTTAGTGTTGAGTTCTACAGGTGTTTCTGGCCCTGGTTTGGTAATTTAATTGTGGAGAGTTTCAACTATGCACACGTCCATGGAGAGTTGTCAGTTTCCCAAAGACAAGCAATCATTACTTTAATTGACAAAAAAGGAAAAGATAAATGTTGATTATAAAATTGCTGCCAAGGCCCTCTCAATTCGTATTTCAAAGATTTTGCCCGAAATAATTCACCCAAATCAGACTGGTTATGTAAAAGGTCGCTACATCGGCGACGCTGTTCGCACAATTTTAGACTCAATGCACTTCACAAAAGAAAATGATATTCCCGGTATTTTACTTTGTATTGATTTCGCCAAGGCATTTGATTCTATCGAGTGGCCTTTCCTTTATTTTGCTCTGAAGAAATTTAATTTTGGTGAATCTTTTATTCAGTGGGTCAAAGTTTTATACTGTAATATTTCTAGTAATTAATAATGGTGTCACCTCTGGTTACTTTCAAGTTAACAGAGGTTCAAGCCATGGGGATCATCTTTCACCTCATTTGTCTTACTTTTTTGGAATTTTGTCCGTCGCTATTCGTCATAACAAAACAATGAAACTGATTCACATCGGAAAAAATGAGTTATCAATTGCACAATATGCAGATAACACCACTGGAATGTTATCAGATGTGAAATCTGGTAAAAAAATTCTCAGACTGGTTGACTCGTCCGGCAACATCGCCGGCCAGAAGGTTAACAAGGAAGAGACTGAAGCACTTTGGTTAGGTAGTAATAGATATTGTCGGAACAAGCCATTAGGAATTTCATGGCCAAGTGGTCTAATTCTTGTTCTTGGAATTTGTCTATCTTATGAGACAGTAAAAGCAGACAAAATTAATTATGAGGAGAAAATAAAGTCTGCAAAAAAAAATGTCTTAATCTGTGGAAGATGAGAAATCTTACTATCATGGGAAAGATTCAAATAGTTAAAACATTTATTGTTTCTAAGTTCCTTTATGTTTCATCTCTCACCAACTTGCCAGGAAAGTATCTGAAACAAATTAATACACTTATTTTTATGGAACGGTAAACATGAGAGAGTTAGACGAAGTACTCTTCTTAGTAGAATCAGTAAAGGTGGTTTTAACGCACCCAATTAAGAAATATGGTTTTGGTTTCGAGACTAAAATGGCTAATTAGGTATTTTCATTCCAATCAAAGTGGATGGAAACTTTTCTTAAATTATTATCTCAACAACATAGGCAACGCTGATTTCTTGGTTTATTGTAACTATAACGTCAATACCTGGGGGTGTAATCTCCCAAGTTACTATAGAGATGTATTTTCAGCTTGGTCTGCAATAAGACATGAGACTGATGAAAACGAGTTCATCTGGAATAATCAACATATTGTCATTCATGGACAGTCAGTTTTTAACAAAGATTTTCTGGATGTAGGTTTATGGTATGCAAGTGATTTATATGACAACAATGGAAAACTTATTCCTTTTTACTTTTGGGTAAAACACGGTGTACCTAAACGGCTTTTTATGCTGTGGGCTGGTATTGTTTCTGTTGTTTCTAAACACAGATATCCTTTAAATCCCACAGCAGTTTCTTTTCAACCAACAAAGCTTACGTATTCAGGGGAAACAAGTTGTACATCTACTTACCTTAGAAAGAAAATCACTGTGTGACATTTTGATGTACAACAAGCAAAATTTTAGTAACTTTAATGACAAACTTGTCACTGTTCTTGGACAGGAAATTGCTAACAACAGTTCTAGTTACTTTGATCTTCCACAAAAAGTTGCAACAGATGTAAAAAGTAAGGAATTTCAATATAAAATATTACATAATTGTATTACCACAAACTACTGGTTAATGAAATGGAAGAAACTATCCCATGATCTGTGTACATTTTGTGAAGTGGAAAGAGAAACTCAGTTTCATTTATTTTATGATTGTAAGTTTGTAAAAAAATTTTGGCACAAATTTGAAGAATGGTGGCAAAGAGTTACACTGAAGTCAATCAATTTAAACAACCGTGACATTATTCTCGGCAACCTTGAATTCAGCTGTATTTTAAATTATTGTATGATATTAGGGAACAGTTCTTGTATAAGTGTAGACGAGAAAAGAAAGTTCTTCCGTTCTATTTATATATAGCGGAGGTCAAACAAAAACACGAAATTGAGAGAAACATTGCCTACAAAAACAGTACAACTGAAAAGTATAGGAGTCGCTGGCATACTCTGGTAATGTACTTTGAACCATAGATTGTCTTTTTTTGTAAGCACTATCCCTGTTCTTTGTCTTTTGTCAGTTTTGTTTTCGTGTCCTTTGCTGTACCTTTTCTCTGTTTTGTAAATAAAAAATTTAAAAAAAATAAATAGAAATAAAAATAAAGTCCAGTCAATCTACGAGATTTTGGCACCCAACCCACCACAAATTGCAACAGAATATTTTTCTTCAGAATGCGTTTTGGAGAGGTACCCAGAACAACATATCAAAAGTTTACTAGAATCTACCTTGGTAAATATGTCTAATTTGCATAAATCAAATATGGCTGCCAGCCGTCCTACAAAATAACATAATTGGCCAAATATCTCATGTTAAACAAGATATTTAAGTGATTTCAAAGTCTGACGCTATTTGTTTGGCACAAGGGGTCATTTACGAGGTATAATGTTGTGTATAGGTACTTTGTTTATTTGCATAATTCTAATATGGCGGCTAACATTCCCAAAAAATATAGTTTTGGTCCTATAGCACGTATTAAACAAGTTATTTCAGTGATTATAATGATAAAAGTATATTTCTTTGGCACGACAAACCATTTTGGAGATACAATGGTAAAGTAGGCACTTTGGTAATTTGCATAAATCCAATATGGCGGCCAACATACACTCTGAATAAAATAAGCTACTACAGTGATTTTAAAGTTTAAATATATTTCTTTGGCATGAAGGAACACTTTTGGTGGTTCAGTGTTTTAAAAAGGCGCGTTTTAATTTGCATCAATTAAATATGGCTGCCAAATTAATGTCTCATTGTTTAATAGGTTTTATAAATAAGATGCTTGTATAATTTTTAGCACTGCGAATCTATCAAGAAGAAACTGTTAAGTTCTCAGACATTTATATTTAAGAAATGTGAAAAGTATGCTATAAATAAAGTTGTAGTAACTATCCATTTCAGAATTAAAGTATATTTTAATAGGTGTTTTATGGTACCTGAATGTGTTAAAATACTCCATTATATATACTGTATTTTGTGAAAAAAACGTGAAAGCGAATTGGCAGACTTACTTTTATGACTTAAAATCGATTTAAATATATGCTGATGCGCTTTTACTATTGAGATGTGAGAAATGCGATTTTAATAATGTTGTGATTTTTCTATATATGGAAACAGTAAATGGTTGTTAGTCGTCCGAATATATTCTCTTACTGAAAGTAACATTGGATTCATCTCTGTACGGCATTATTTGTAATATGTATGGATGTTTAATATTGTACTTTGTCAAAATATGTAATCTGTATATAATGTTTACTGGGCTTTTTTAATACGTTTACAAATCTTTAGTTTTTTTAATATATACTGAACTCCCTTCTTATGGACAAGTACATCTTCAGAAGACCCCCTAGATGAAAGGCAAGGAGTCATCACATATAATAGCTAAATTACAATAAACAAAATAGCGCTAATAAAAATGGATATACAAAAATAATTTGATCAAAAAAAAACAAAGGCCGCAATACACACAATTAGACTTAGCATTGTTGCAAATAATGTCAGACTCATAAAAATCTTATCAATACACAAACTTTTAAAAATGAAAACTGGATGCTTAGCAAACGCTTAAAATTCATTCAAACACTTTATCAGCCCAACAGAATCCAACTGTTATGCGATGCAAACACGTACATCTGGAAAAATGACACTACGGTATATTAGGAGACTATAACAAATCATGAAATTCCCATTCATATTGAAATCACCAGATATGAACTGAAAATGCTCACGTGTTTCATTATATATTGCATTTATGTGCAAGTTTGAACCTTTGCTACATGCTTTGCTACATTTGAAGTGTTATGATCAACATAATGAATTTCACCACAGATCAATTCTAAAGGTCATTAAGTATTCAAATATGTAATAAGCTGAAATAAAAATAATCAATTTCTTCGAGTACTATCATTGTATCACAATATAGCATGTGTAATTGCCTTTGGTCAAGTCCTTCAAGCTCTATATGCCAAACCGTGAGAGCTTGTTAGCTATTTATGCAAATTATGAATTAGCTGGCATGAAAATGCAAAATGACTTTCAATACTGTTATAACCTGGTATAATGATCAATGTACACAGCATGTTTCGCCAACTTTTATCAAGTAAATGCCAGTATATATCCCTAATTTGGAAGGTTCATTAAATATGCATGTTGGGAATTGGCTGAAAAAAAATGTCAAATGACTTTCAATAATCTTGTATCATAGTATCTTTAATGTACATAGCAAGTTTTGTCAACTTTGGTCAAGTCAATACAGATAAATATCGCTAATTAAGAAAGTTCATCAAATATGTAAATTAGAAATTGGCTGAAGCAAAAATTCTTCACAAATTTCAATAGCATGTATTATAGTATCTGAAATATATGTAGCAAGATTTATCAACTTTGGTTGAGTCAATTCAGATATATATATCCCTAATTAGAAATGTTCATTACATATGCAAATAAGGAATTGGCTGAAATAAAACTAGTTAATGACTTTCGATAATGTTATATCATAGTATCTTCAATGTACACTATGCCATCGTGTGGGCCAATCAGGTGGCCACTTTTAGGTCCTTGGCAAACAAAAAGGCTTCAGCAACACAGATTTCGCATACTCAACTTCAACGCTTTGAAACAAAAAATTTCATCAGTGGCCGAATTTTCCTGCATGCAGAAAATGATCTTTGAACTCTTTGCTTGCAAATGGACCGCGTGGTTTTGATTTCTACTGTTGTTTTCAGGAGTTAGAGGTGATCTAGGGCGCAGTACAGAGAAAGATATAAATTTACATTCCCACGGCTTACAATCCTGGAAAAACCTCTCCGATAAGCAGTGAAAGCAACTAAAAATGACAACAGAGTTGAAATACGGGTTTCTTGCAATCTTTCTAGTGGTCTCATGCCTTATGCGGGATATCGGATCGCAGCGCAGGCGGGCGAAAATTGCATTATAAGCGCGCCAACCCAAACTCACTGCATGGACATCACATTTACGAAATCGAAGTCAAAAGTAAACTATGTCATTGTTAGAATAAGAGAGCTTTTCCATCACACGGGAGCATATCACCACAAATTTTGCACAGATAGCATTGCACTGGCATTAAAAAAAGGTGCATGGGAGCATGGGAACGCGGGCAGTTTCCCTCGCTATGGGTAGGAAATGCAATTTGAGCAAGACACACTTCCGGGTTCGCAAAAAAACGAGGATCCATTTACGGGGTGCTCAAATATAATTTGCTGTAATACATAGCAGAGGCGTATATGTTTGTGATGCTGAGAATAACATCTTCAGTAAATAAGTGATGGGTTTTAAAAGTTGACGTTCTTTGCGACGAAACAAGACTTCTGAAGGTAGCTCGCTTGGGGAACAGGTCATCCCAACCGCTGTCCGCTTCGACCCCAGTACACTGGTTTTGGTCGACCCTGGTACCTAAGGCACTTCGACCCCGTCACACTTTTAACATTATGTGACATTCTACTGAATATTTAATGCAACTTTGCTAAGGAGAATTGATGGTGTTTCTGTGATAGAACTGTTTGCTTCGAAACGATAATTCGCAATTGGCCGCTGAATGTTTGCACCACGGCCTAGTGCCTACATGTCCACGGAGACGATTCAACATGTTCCACACAAAAGCCAAGACAAAAATTGAAAATATCAATAAAATGGCTTCACAAAGGCTGAAATACACGATACTCGATGAAGTATGAAGTTTATGAAATGAAATCAAAATTGACAACACAAGTGTTTGTCTCGGGTAGTACCACTTGAAGTTGAACTATTCTACGGACTGTTTTTTCATACAGTGCAGTATTTGTCAGTGACAAATTAATCTTTGCAATACATTTTTTTGCGATGAGCTGGAAATTTGATTAATATCGAGTTAATGTACATAAATATTCCGTTATTTACTGGGACACGTTTATTTTCTCAATCCGCTATCTGCGGACTACGTGCTGAAGTACATTGACTGTTCATGTCGACGATCGTTTCTCCCTCTGCGAGTTTCTGTATCCCGTTCAACAACGCTGTACCTCGATCACACGATAGTGACGCTATGTAGCTGTGCAGTATTGAAACTTATCATAAAATGGCCACCTCGTCTAACAGTAACACGTATTGTCGGGATTATCATACGGAAAAAAGACTGCAAAAGTAAGACTTATGAATCTTCATCGGAATTGAACACATCATGATTGTACTGAGTATCAACCGTGAATGCACGTTGAGCTCGGCAGTTACACAAGCATGGTACGCTACATGCACTGCCGCGATGCCGATCGTATGCATTCCAAGGCCTATCCCGGAATTTGTTTCACAAACAACCTCACCTTTTTAATGTGACACAGTCAGAATTTAAAAATGGTTACAAAGGAGAGCAAACACACTTTTATGGACAATGGCGAGCATGCTTCTTGGCGAAGCAAAATCAAAACACAGCAGAAGTACATGAAGTAGGTCACGGCCTTGGACTCTGTGCACGAACCTGATTGGACACTTCAATACCTTTGACCCAAAGATATTATTCATCAGCACTTCCATATTTAGGGATCGGGGAGAGTGATAATGCCATGCCATGAGGCTAGGTAGAGAACATATGTATTCATTTCTGGCGATCGAGCAGCGAGAGAAACAATAAATCACCAAGGATAAAGCTAATTTGCTAAACGATATTTTATCTTGAATAGTGAGTTGAATGAGTAATAAAATATCATATTTTTAATGTTCAATACGAGGTTGAAAACGGAGGGACCGTGGTTGAAACCAGAGCTATCCAGCTAGCTGTAGCCAACCTGGACCAGCTCATTTCACAGCGCCCTCAAACAGTCGATTGTTTTCACTTGTCATACGCGGCGTAACAGAAAAATTAAAACTTTCATAACTTCATTAATATCCAAGCCACGCCCACCAAAACCTTTTCAGTTCTAGCCATTTGAATTCTGAAGATGTCTACCAAATTTGACTGAAATACGTTCAGCCGTTTTTGAGATAATGGGGATACAGACACAAGGACACACACACAAACACACAGACACACAGACAGACAGACATGGCTAAACCATATGCTCACGTGTGTGAACACGTGAGCAAAAAATGGACCATAGGACAACAGAAAACATAATGTTTGAAAAACTACTTGAAAGCTAAGTTACTGACACTTGTGAAAATCCCTTTAAAACCGAGGATCACATGATGCTTACATAATGCATGGCATTGAAAATTCTATCTAAGAATAAGAAGATAGCAATTAAAAATTTGATAAACAATAGCTCTAGATGCTGATGATAAGGAAATGTTAGCAACAAATTAGAGAGCAGCGATACTACACAAAGTTAACAACAGAAGGCACAAAACAAACAACAGAAGAAATAAACAATCTAACAACAAATGTACGAATCTAAGAATAAGAAGATAGCAATTAAACATTTGATAAACAACAGCTCTAGATGCTGATGATAACATAAGGAAATGTTACCAACAAATGAGAGAGCAGCGATACACAAAGTTAACAACTGAAGGCACAGAACGAACAACAGAAGAAATAAACAATCTGACAACAAAATGAACGATAAAAACACATTGATTGTCACATAGATATCTTAATCTATTAAACAGTAAATACAGACATCACTTTCATACTTCCTGCCAAAAATACACAAAACTCGATCACAAAGCATAAAGTTCATACAATGCTCGATAAGTGGACTCTGAAGTCTTAACGTTTCACATTTCGAAACAAACATGGAAATACAACAAAAATACATAACATACACAAACAAATGTGTACAGAAAATTGAGAAAATCAAAGTTCTAAGCTATGAGACTTTGGTAACATTAGACAAAGAGTAAATGGAAGTACTAGTACATCACATAATGAAGCATTTGACTCAGTCAACCGGGCATTAAATCAGGAAACGTTACGAAACGATTGCATGATCGGAAACCACAAAAAAGATATGCCAGCCATGCTTAGAAATAAATTAAAAAAAACCAACAGATTTGAATTTAAAAATGAATTCTGAAAACATATATTTGGGATGATGCTGTATGGATCTCCAGCTCCACTGGACATTGCTGATATTGCATTTCACGGTACAGAAATAAGAATAATACAGCAACGTTGGTAACAAATATCTTTTGGCTGACATTCTGAGATGGAATATTTTTTTATTCGAATGCAACAAGAGCTCAATAAATTTAAATCGAACATCTTCAACAAGTCATAGACAATGACATAGTCCCCACTTGTAAAGGGAGTATTAGTCTTGATGGGGCAGGGAAATGTGGTCATTAAGAAGTATCACTGGAGTGTATATGTTGAGATCTATGGGCACATAGGTCTATGTCGTTGTTCCCAATTTGAAACACATGAGGCATGTCTAAGTTATGGTTCTAAATCGGGAAAAAAGATCAGAACTCTAGCTGTATTGGCCAGCCAAGAAATACATATGCACATAATAAATGAGGTACAAGATGTGACATCTTAAGGTCTAATATCCTATCAAAATTGGAGGGTATAGAACTTGTGGTTACTGAGTTATGCATATATATGAATAATCAAGGTCAAAGGTCATCGAGGTCACGTGACATTTTGAAAAAAAAAGTTATTGCTAATTAATCCCTACATGCCAAATATCAGACCTCTAGCTCTATTCGCTTGCCCAGAATTAGATATGTGCATAATTAATGAGGTAAAGCATGTGTTGTCATAAGGTCTCCCATCCTACTAAATATAAAGGACATAGCACTTGTGGTTACTTATTTATTGACATAAACGTATATTTAGGTAAAAGGTCATCGAGGTCACATGACATTTGGTCAAAAAATTTCTATCTTATAGTTATCCCTATATACCAAAAATCAGACATCCAGCTCTATTGACTTGCTCAGAATTAGATATGCACATAATTAATGAGGTACAGTATGTGGCGTCATAAGGTCTTCCATCATACCAAATATGAAGGGTGTACCACTTGTGGTTACTGAGTTATGGACAAATATGTATATTTCAGGTCAAAGGTCACCGAGGTCACGTGATATTTGTCAAAAAATTGTATTGCTAAGTTATCCCTATATACCAAATATCAGACGTCTAGCTCTATTGGCTCGCTCAAAATTAGATATGCACATAATTAATGAGGTACAATATATGGCATCATAAGGTGTAGCACTTGTGGTTACTGAGTTATGGTCAAATATGTCCGTGGGGACTAACAAAATGCATCAACTGTTAAATTTTCGGTCGAAACTCTTATCAAGAAATAACATATTCGGGCCAGATTGTCAATTATATAGGTCACCACCACAACAAAGAAAATTCTCGGCAGCGGAATACACAGAAGCAACTGATACAATCCAGTTAAAACACAGAAAGCCATGTCACGCTATGGCAACATTGAAGGGCTTCATTAAAAGTGAAACATTTACATTAGAACATGCAAAAACAAAAATGACTTTTCACAGAAAGTGACATACTGTAGTGAAAAACGGACAAGACCGACACAATGAAAAACGGAAAATAGAACATGTCATCGCAGGAAACGTGTGTTAAGCAAGAAGGCAAGTGGAACGAAAAGTAGCAAATGAAACCGAAGAAGAGAGTCTATTTTTCACAACAATGAAGTCCATACATAAGAACTGAGAGAATCAAACAAGCCCTGACTGAAAAGTGGTGTGAATTTGAGAAAAAAAGTTAAAAGTATCTATTTCAAAGACAACTGATTATAATACAGAGAATACACTCGGAAATCACTAGAACTCACAAATATGAGTGGTTCAATATACTGATCCCAATTTTTAGGTCGCTCTATACACATTCTTACTAAGCATAGATTTTTATGTTCTATTAGATCGTTCAACTAACCCATTGTATGCTGGGTGATATGGGGTTGTAGTAAATTGCTTGATACACACGAGGCGATTAACCTCTTTCTTGACATCCGACACAAATTGCTTGCCTAAGTCAGACAAAATGCCGTCTGGTACTCCTACAAATGCCTCGGCCACAACTTCAGTTGTAATTCTTTTCAGTGGCACTGCTTCTGGATAACGGGTCACATAATTAACACTGTTAGAATATAACAGTTTCCCTTGTCTGTCACTGGGTCTATAGGTCCTATCAAATCAACAGCTACCCTCTTAAATTAGGTGACAAGTTTCCCAAGTGGCACAATACCAACCTTTCCCTTTGGAAATGTTCATCGACACGCAACACATGACAGACAATACCGTGCAATATCATCATGTATACCTGCCAAATGTAATTGCATAAGAACTTTTCAGAAGTTTTCTTTGCAGCTAAGTGGCTAGCACAGAGTCATGTCCAAGCCTCATTACTTCATTGGAAAATGTCTTGGGTACCACTAACTGTGTGAACATTCGTCCCTGTTCTATCTCTGGCAATTGAAATTCCCTATAAATCATCCCTTGGCTAAATATAAAACGGGACAAGCTACTCCCACCACTCACTCTCTCCCTACCTGACTTCACCAAATTTCGAGCTTGTTTCAATCTTGGGTTAGTCTGTTGCGCTTCTTTGAGCACTTCTACAGTAACTATTTCCTTCCACACTCTGACACTATCATAGGGCGAGCTGGCTTCCCCTAGGCTATTACCTGAGCTGTAATCTGCATAGCTTGTACCATTTCAATCCCACCATTGAAGTGTTGTCCTTGGAAGCCAGGTGCCGGGTAAATAACCCGGCTGTTTTGCATTTTTTCCCTGCTACTTTTAACGTAATTAGATTATTTTTATAGACCTGTAATTTCGTGATTGCACTGCCAGTATTATGTGATATAAATGATCCCATACTCTGCTTGAATAGGTCTCTTGAAAATGTTGAGGAGTCACTTTCATGTTTTGGCTCTGATTGTAATTCACAAAGTGTCAAATCTCCTGGTGGTTCAGACTCAGAGTTGGACACAGATGAGTTTGATTCATGGGATTTCAAAAGGGCAAGGAAATCAACGTGAGTATCTGAAATGACTTTAAGAGATGTTACCAGTTTAATATGTAAAATATTGTGCATTTCTTTGAATGCCTTTATCCTGCAACCAGTCAGGTACATTAAAATCAAATTTTAACTGTACCAAATAATAAATGCATGGTTTTGAACAAATGTACAACTTTTGATCAACACAAAATACATGTATGTCACTGCTTTTAGACTCATATTCACAGAAGGATTATGGGATCATTTATATCGTCATATTTCCTCATATAAGTTTGAAGTAACCTAAACAATGTACACTATTTTTTATTGATCATCAGAAATTCATACCCTTATTCCTGGACACGTTCTAGTAAAACCTGGTGGGACCGTAAAAAACCTTAATCAGTTCAAGTATTTTGAAAATTCTAAATGTACAGCTAGCCTTGTCTCCAAAAATTTATGTCATGTTTGCAGCTGGTATTCATAACTTAACAAAAACATTTAACATAAAGGAAGAAATACATAAAGTATTTGATCATCTGAACATACTCTATCCTAGTAAAACCTGGTGGCACCATAAAAAACCTTAATCAGTTCAAGTAGAGTGGAAATTCTGAATGTACAGCTGGTTTTGTCCCAAAATTTATGTCATTTTTGCAGCTGGTATTTGTAACTTAACAAAAACATTTAACATAAAGGAAGAACTTCATAAACTGTTTGATCATCTGAACATACTGTATCCTAGTAATACCTGGTGGCACCATAAAAACCTGAATCAGTTCAAGTATAGTGGAAATTCTGAATGTACAGCTGGCTTTGTCTCTAAAAATTCATGTCATGTTTGCAGCTGGTATTTGTAACTTGACAAAGAAAGTTAAACATCAGGGTGGCACCTATATTATATATGATAAAGGTGAAGCAATAGAACACATACAGGAAGAACTACATAAACTATTTGATCATCTGAACATACTGTATCCTAATATTGTTTTAAAGATTGCAACCATTCCCCCTGTATCACGAGAGAAATTCTTTTCATACGAATGCAATGAATTGGTAAACACGATTGTCTTCTGTGATGGCTAATCAACAAAAGCAATTTTAAAGTGATATATCCTACATAAATTACATAGTAAAATTGAATCCTAAAGCATGTGTTTGTACAGTTAAACATCAGGGGAACATAATGCTAAAATATGGTAAAACAGTGTCAATTCATGAACAAGCATTTGTCTAGTAAAGTTCACCTTGAAGTAAGTTATCAAATAAGTCGTTCATCCACATTCATTATTACATTTCCCTACGTAATGTAAAGATATGAAGTATTGAATTTTAAGTGTAATATATCAATTTTCAAGGCGGTATTTGTAGTAATTGTTTACAGAACTTTAACAATGCGTATAATGAATTTCAATTGAAATATAAGGATTTATAAGGCTGGAATGTGAAATGTACTGTATGACGTTTAACCCCTTGACTACCTATGGCGCCGGATATATCCGGCGCCATATTGAATTACCATATACCTTGAGTGCCGGAAATATCCGGCACAGTTAAATAGGCGTATTTGCTTCGTTTTTGTCGCTAAAAATCCCGTAATTTCGGCGTCAGCATGCAGCGCGACTATGATTAATGTATTCCAATATGGCCTGAATGTGATTGCGCCCCCGTACGTCCGAGTATGGCCAAAGTCCGGAAGGAAATGTCGTGACCCATGACCTCGACCCGGAAAGGTCAGGCTGATCACAGAAGTGTCGCGCTGATTGTTTAAGTTTTCAGAAGTACGGACGATCGCGAAGATGTTTATGGTTTGTTTTTTTAATGAAATGAAATGTTTATTTATTGAAAACAAATGATTTATATGTAAATATGTTCTATTAACAGCAATATTCGTGAATGAAACTAGAGGAAATACAATTTTTTACTATAAGCCAGTGAAATTTTATAGCACC
The DNA here is from genome assembly GCF_041260155.1 of Ptychodera flava. Lineage (NCBI taxonomy): Eukaryota > Metazoa > Hemichordata > Enteropneusta > Ptychoderidae > Ptychodera > Ptychodera flava. The sequence continues at coordinate 1,542,235 of NW_027248352.1, forward strand.
CATATTATCAATATGACTGGTCACATGACTGGTCATGTGTTTGGTCATGTGATATGTTGTTCCCTAAAATGTATTTTTAAATATTGTGAATTTTTTTGATAAATCATAACCATTTTAGATGCAGGTTTCTGCAAGGAAGACATAAAGCAGGTGTTTACAAATATAAAATGTGTTGATTTTCAAATACAAAATCACGTCAGATGCTAATGTTTGTGGTTCATTTACTCTGCCTTTTGTGAGAAAAATCTTAAATAGGTACATCTATAAATAAAGTAAAGGGTAGTTATTATTACATATATGTAAAGAAAATGCCATGAAAATTGCAACTGTATTCAAATTTGCGTCATTTTATGGGAAAAAACGATTCAGAACACGTCCTGATTCTTCAAATATTCATATTCTTTGCCAACTCTGGTCACATGGTTTGTCATGTGATCAGTCACGTGACCTGGAAATACAAAACTTATGTATGAAAAAGTGGGAAATTTCATGCTGATTCAGAAAATATATGGTTTATTGGTACTTACTTAATTTTTACTCTAAGCAGTGTTCATGCAATGACCACACCCATGATTTTATCAATATTTACATAAGGGGCCTGGTATATAGGAATACATTGGCCTTGGTAGTCAAGGGGTTAAAGTCCATAATTTAAACATATTTAATACCGGTATATGAGCTTTCATAGAAAATATAATTTCAACATCAATCTTAAGATGGCTGCTTTTGAAGGCCACTATCACATGAATACCTTTTCCTACATAACGTAAAGATATGCAGTTTTTGAATTTTAAGTGTAATATATCAATTTTCAAGGCAGTGATTTGTAGCAATTGTTTACAGAACTTTAAAAATGCGTATAAATAAATTCAATTGAAATATAAGGATTTATAAGGCTGGAATGTGAAATGTACTGTATGACTTTAAGTCCATGACTGAAATATATTTAATAATAAATTTTATAGATATAATTTCAAAGTCCTTCTTTTATTTTGAAATGTGACTTTGACAATGTCTGTACTTCTAAATATTTAATAAGGACATGTCAGTCCTGCTATTTTATTTGTATAGTTAATCGCACGAGTAGGTGTGCTGTTACAGTTGTAATCACCACACTTATGGTCAGGAACTTGTAAACATCACGAGGCCGAAGGCCGAGTGATGTTTACAAGTTCCTGACCATAAGTGTGGTGATTACAACTGTAACAGCTCACCTACGAGGTGCGATTAACGACTTATACCACGAAAAACAAGCCAATCTTCTCTAAAATTTGAAAATTACTGCCAATAAATCGTCGACTTTTCATTTGAACACCCACAATGGAATGGAGCGACCCATTGTACGTCGAAAGGTTCACAGAGGTCATTATATACCTGACATGCGAGTTGGGAGAATGGCCTATCCCAGACAAGTAGGACAAGGGCTCTGGTCAACTGCAAATATGCATTTGAATAAGGGCTACAGAGTGGTATTATGCACCTGTGTAGAAGGAAACTGTTTCAGTCTGATTGGTTAAATGTAATGGCTGGCCTTACTCTGTCGTTTTGCTATTGGCTACGGAGAAGGCATTAAATCTGTATATGCATGTGATTGCCTCGTGCATGCATCAGGCTTTCAATGCCATTTTCGTGTTTTTGACTGGTCAAGATGGATCTTGTCAACTTGTCTGATCTGATGACCCTAGAGACTTCCTAGAGGTCCATGGACGGCCATGTAAAAACAAACAAAGTGGATTTTACACGGGAACAATGCCCTATAAGAGCAGCCGCTACTACGGAGTGCATCAATCCACGATGTGTAGTTCAACTTATAAAAGGAATGTGGCGATGATACCGCCGACGGACCGTACCATCGACAACCCTTGCCAAGGGATTATCAAGTTGTCCTCCAAGAAAGTAGGCATCTTTACGTGAAGCAAATGTGCAAGATGGCTTGGATAGAAGGCCACCACACGGACATTCTGGCAAGGTAATTTATTCTTTTATTAATATATTTATACAACCATAAAACGAATTCTGTAAAGTTATAAAATCCAATTCATTGATCAAAATATTTTGTTGTGTGTGCGGCAATATCATAGAATTTCTTTCCTCTATTCCACAAACGTATTAAATAAAAAGGCTGTACTTATTTCCATGCTATTTGTGACATATGTTTTGTGTTTGATAATTGCAGGTGAATGTGGCAACATCTTTGTACCATCAGGGATTCGATGAGCAGCTTATCAAAGAACAAACAGGTCACAGATCAGATGACGGTTTACGCGCCTCAAATGTTTGTCGATCTCACTACAAAAGCATGTGTCGAATACATCTACCATTTTCATCTAGTGTTAAATCAGAGGAAGCTGTAAGTAAACCAGTTTCTTAAGTTGCTACGAAACAACATAACAAAACAGACAGGATTGGTCCAACCCAAGAAGACGCCGAATCTAAAAATAGACAGATCTTCATCAACAAATCGTGTTGTTTATATTGAGCATGGTTCAAAGAAAGTTAAAATTGAATTATAAAATGTGATGTTATAACATGTCCGTTGAAAAATTGTCTTCATTGTGTTATTGAATGTGTGTGAATGCTTTAGGCATCTCGACTGGACCTATTGTTCTCATGCAAATTAGTAATCGTTCATACTTTTTTCATATTTAAATAAGTAATCACTACACTTTTATTGATATGATAATGATTTTCTTTCATTAAAGTGTGGTGATTACTTATTTACATATGAATAAAAGTGTGCACTGATTACTAATTTGCATAAGAACAATAGCTGGCAGTCGTGATTTCAGGGATAAATGGATGGCAAGAACAATAGGTCACATGACCTGGAGTGGTATAAAAGAATAAACAATGCCTCTTGTACTTCAAAGTTTTTGTTCTGTATTATTTGAATAGCTATAAGATGTAATGGACACCTTTGTAGCATTTTTTTTATTTTTTTATCGTATGACAGCCATCACTCATGACAAGATAATCCAATGCTGTTTCATTAAATAAAAATAACATTGATAAAGTTAATGATTTTGTTGAACTGTGTTGTTCTGAAATAATTCTGTTACCCTTTGGCAACAGAGTTGACAATTTAGTTCAAAGGAAAACTGAGTTATCGCTGAAATATTGCCTTTACGACTACTTTTGATTTAAATGGAGTTTTCATTTGTGAAAACAATCTCTATATGACAATATAGAGAAATATAGGCTAGGCTAGGCGGGTTTGGCTAGGCTAGGCGGCATTTTGTGTTTGAAAGTATTTTCAAAGCGTTAATTTTGGTGTTGCATGTCCTAAAAGAGGCCGTTAGTGTGTGTAAACATCCAAAGACTCAACCAGACTGGTGCTTCAGAGTGAACTTGCCAAAATCAGAAAGAAATTCAGGTTTGAAGTCTGTTGTTGTACTTTCGTCACACAGAACTGCGATCTTCAAGTTCACAAATTTCAACACAACTGTTAGAATGCCCTTATTAACGTACAGCAGAATGACCCTAATCAACATAAACAATGTCATCATCAACACGCCATTATTGTCAAGGTTAAGTTCTAACACCTGGCAAAGATTGAGAACTCTAAACTTATGCAATGGTTCCAAGAACGAAGAGAGGTTGTTCATCGGGTAGAGGTAAAGAAAGGCCGATACCAGTTAGACTCACCAGCCGCAGTGCTCCACCCTGGAAAAGATGTCAAACTTGCTATGCCAAGATCAGTCATACATGTTCCTTTACAAAAGATTAAAAATGAAGGCAGAGCTCTCTCTAACATCCTATTATCTAATGCAAGGTCATTGGTTAGAAAAGTAGACGAGTTACAGTCAACTTGCGTAACGAATAAGATCCAGATTGCTGCAGTGACAGAGACATGGTTTAGTGATGAAATCAGTGATGAATCAGTGTCCATGGATAACTATACACTTTATAGTAAGGACCGAACAAACAAGAGAGGAGGCGGCGTCTGCATGTATATACACAACCATTTACAGTCTAAACCACTCAGTACCCAGTTAATTACGGACAATGACACTGAGTCTGTTTGGTGCACAGCCCGTCCACATTGGCTGCCAAGGAGAGTGTCTCAATTATTAATTGGCTGTGTCTATCATCCACCTGGGACAAACGAAAGAAAGGTAAATGATCACATCACATCTATAGTGGATAAAGTGAAAGCAAAATCACCATATACTTGAACTATCTTAATGGGCGACTATAATCGAATGGATATCACCGGTATTTAACTCATGCCAACTAAAAGCAGTTAGTGAAAATCCCGACCAGACAGAATGTGGTGTTAGACCTGATACTCAGTAATATGGAACTTTATTACAACACTCCATTATCAATTGCTCCGCTTGGTACTTCAGATCATGCAATTGTGATAATGTCATCGAAGGTTAACCCGAGAGTGCCATCAAAGTCAATCTCAACACGTCCTTTGAAAGCCTCAAGTATCAGACAGTTCGGTCAGTAGATAACTAAATATGATTGGAAGGAAGTTTTCCAAAGCCAGTCATGTGAGGAAAACAGTTCTTAAACACCATAAAAGCAGCAATTAACCAATTCTTCCCAGAAAAGAGGATCAACGTTCACCATTCGATAAACCTTTCATGACATCAGCTATTAAGTCAATGATTAACAACCGGCAGAAAGCATACAGGAATGGAAATGTACTTCTTTACAGATATTGGAGAAATAAAGTTAGAAAGGCCATTGATTCAAGCAGAAAGTCTTATTACAAAGAACAGATCGGTAATCACATAGGCAGGGACAGCAGAAAATGGTGGGAAATAGTGAACAACCTAATGGGAAAACAAAAATCACATCACCTATAGAATTGGAAATCAACGGTACACGTCTCCACGGCAACAACCTAGCAGAGGCAGTAAACGAACACTTCATTAACATTACAAAAGACTATGAACCCTTAGACTACGACACATTCATCAACACACTCCCGGATGGCACCTGTCTACCAACTGTTACTTACAATGGTCTAGTCAAGTTGCTGAAATCGCTGAATAAGAATAAGAAAGGTGGGCCAGACAAGATTCCTAATAAAATACTGATCGAATTCGCTGAAGAACTTGGCTTCCATTGGCTGATATCGTCAACCAGTCATTCAGGGAGGAACGACTTATTAATGAAATATGCCAACATCGTGCCTCTCCCAAAGGTCAACAGCCCAGCATCTCTTAATGACTTCAGACCTATTTCACTCACAAATACCATCAGTAAGGTCATGGAATCATTGATTGTAAAATGGATAAAACTGGAAGTAAAAGGAAAGATTGACGACAAACAATACGCTGGTGCCAAGAAATCGTCATCGACACTTGCAATGGTGGACATGATACAATCATGGGTTGATCAACTGGAAAACCCCGGTCATATGGTTAGAGTCTGCTTCTTAGATTTCAGCAAGGCATTCGACAAAATTAATCACAACATTTTAATGTCGAAATTGATCACCTTGCACTGCATGAAAACCCAATAATTCAGATAAATTCACATTAATGAGTTGCCTGTATTATAGTATAATACACGTGAATTCACATGAATCCACATGAATACAGGCTTGCTGAATACAAAAAATGGATTCTTGACTGTATTCATCTGTATATGCACTCTTCAGCTAAAATACAGGCAATATCCATGTTTATACAGTAAGTATTATAGGGTTTTTATGCAGTGTTGAATATCAACCCAAGTCTTTAGCTGCAATAATTGTAGCCTTGGTTGTTGGTGGGGATTGGGCTTCTGTCGTGCGACTCCGTACTCAGCCGACTAGTACCATTACATTTTAGGGGTGGCCGACGGGTGTGAGGGGTGAATGAGCGCTAATGAAAACTGTGGCACTGGCAGTAACGCGCTAGTGGCAGTAGTTGTTGTTATTTTAACGTCATCTTTTCGGAGGATTGGAAAATGGTCGTAGACCGTTTGTTCCTTTTCAATTACTGCAAGAATACCACTATCGCTGAAAGCCAAGAGACCAGTGACCATTGAAAAACTTGCCATATTTATTTCTGAAGATGTGAAAGACATATTCACTTCATGCAAAGTCTGCCGTCTCGTAATGTCTTTGCTATATTACAGATACTCGGACAACAAGAGAACACAGCGATATTATAAGATATCCGATCGATACTTACTGCTACTAGACTATATGATATAGACGTAAGATTGTTTGGTTTGGCCACAGTGGGTGGAGGGACTGCGGTTTGGCCGGATCTGTAAGGCGGTAAAATCTTCGATATAGCCTATATCGGATATTTACCCGCGATTTAACAAACTCTTGTATCGTCTAGTATCGAAGTTAGAGCCAGTCTAAGGCTTGGCCAGAGCTGTAAAGTGGTGAAATGTCTGACATATATCGGTAACTCTTTTTAATTTTGAAGCTTATAGTGGTACATTTCCCGATCACTGTTTCAACTGTGCTAATAGTTCTGATTCATAAGTGAGACTCTAAGAGTGATGTCGACAACTTCTCTCAGAAATGGATTGTTTAGATACTCGTAGTTCTAGTAATGGTAACTTTTACCAGCCAATGTTAAAGACTGGCATAGGTCAAAGATCATTTGTGTATCGAGCTACTAAAATTTGGAATTCCATTCCCCCATCTATCCGTCACTGTGAAGCGTTGTTGATGTTTAAATCAGAACTACATGGTTATCTTGTCATGAAATATTGTAATGAAGGCTCCGACTTCGCCTAAACTATTTTTTTGTCTTCGACATCTGCTGTTCGCCCATTCCATATGTTTTTTTTCGACGATTTGTTTGTGTATTTTTGCCTCTTTACTCAGGAGGGCTGTGATGGAAATTACAATTACTGCATTGTGATCAGATTACCCTCTTTAAATAAAGTGTATTACTACTACTACTACAACTACAGACCCGGCGTGCCATGGCACAAAGCAATTTATTCTAGTAATCCCGAAATCGTCGATATGTCAAACTTCGATACTAGATGGTAAATATCCGCTATTAAAAATTGTGCAAAGTCGCGCCGTGATGGACAAGATTGCCGTTTTGGCACCCCACTTCAGAACCTTGAACAATAACCTTTTTAGACAAACAGATTTTGCCAGGAATATAATGCGATTTGGCACCACTCTTTCGACATTCAACTACAGCGGAATCTTGATAATGTGGTTGAACCATGGAGGTAGATGGTTGAACTTAGTTGTGAAAGTTGAAGTAGTTATGTACGCCTCTGTACAATGAACAATGTGCATGGACAACCCGTTCCAGTGTCTGGATGATTAAACCAGTACTTAGTTATTTGAGAAAGTTGAGAGGACAGAGCATCTCTCTTTATTCACAAAGTGTTATATATTGTCATGGAAATTACCCTCCCCTTTGTCCTACCCTCCCGTCAATCCCACAAACTAGCCCTATATGTATGGCGAGAGTGTCCAGCTTTGGCTCCGGAGGCGGCTTGCAAGGCAGACACTCTCGCCATACTCGTAGGGCTACCCGTAAAACATGCTCATTCAGCCCCTCGAAACCTGTCGGCCACCCCTAAAATGTAATGGTACTAGTCGGCTGGGTACGGAGTTCAACGATGGCGGTCAACTTTGAAATTGACTTCGTACCCGAGTAGTAAACTGTCATTTTTCAGCTGCAAGGAGCACAGTTGACCATCGATACGTGATTTCAAGGATTCTAACATTATCTGGGAGTAGGATTGTGGTAAAAATTTGCACACGGTAAGGCGAGATTCTCTGATAATGCGGTCTTTCAGCGTCCACTGCAGATCTACAGTGGCAGATATGAGTATTGCCTTGTAGCCTTGGTTGGGGCAAGGCGCGAGCCGCACGACAGAAGCCCAATCCCCAACAACAACCAAGGCTACAATTATTGCAGCTACCCAAGTCTTGTGAAATGGGTGGCTCACTTTCTCAGGGAAAGAAAACAAAGGACTGTTCTGAACGATTCATGCTCAGTATGGCAACATGTCAATGCTGGGGTACCACAGGTTAAAAAACTCGGCCTTATCCTTTTTATTTCGATGATTAATGACATCCAGGTCCCCATTGTAAAACTGTCACTTTATTTTCATGGAAGATACGACAATATCTGAACATTTTCACTGCAACGATATCAGCAAGTCTTGTTTACAAGCAGATCTTGATATAATTTATGAGTGGTCCCCTTACAACAATATGAGTTTAAACCCGAAAAAGTGCAAAGAAATGAGATTGTGTTTTTCAAAGTCTGATGTGCATCTACCTCCTCTTGTAATTGGTCAATCGACCTTAGAAATTGTAAATATTTTCAAATGCTTAGGTCTTAATGTAAGCCATAATTTAAAATGGGATTCACATGTCAATGAAATAGTAAGGAAAGCTTCGAAACGCCTTCACATCATGAGAGTCTTGAACAGATATGGTGCCAGCAACGAGGATCTAAAGCTTATTTACATATCTTTAGTTCGCTCATGCCTCGAATTTTCCAGTGTTGTTTGGCAAGGAGGGCTCTCAGACAAATTGAGGTCGACATTGGAGAGTGTTCAAAAGAGGGCTCTCCGTATAATCTACCCATTCCATTCATATAACCAGGCTCTTGAGTTAGTTAACATTGACTCTCTTGACACTAGACGTAACAATATTTGTAAGTTGTTTGCATCATCGATACTAGAGGACAATCACAGACTTCACCATCTTGTTCAATCTCCAAACCATCACAAGTATTCTACGCGATTCAGTAGGAAAGTGTCTTTCAAATGTAGGGAAAACAGTCCTATGGTGTATAGCATCAGACTGGTTGAGTAATTTTGTTTTAATGTGTTGTTGTTTTTGCTTGTTTCTTTTGTTATTCTGTGTTTGTACCCCTTCTGTATAGTGGCTTACTTATTCATGTATGCCTTAGTTAATTAGTTATTTTAGCTGCAGCTTTTTACGATCCGTCTACCCTGTTCTCAATAATTTCGTTTTTACGACTTTTATGACTTGTTTTGTAGTAAGGCTTCGTTTTGATTCTGTTTTCCTTTTGTTTTAACACGCTTTTATCTTAATTGATCTGTGAACTCAAATAATTTGACCACTCTTAATAACGGTCACCGTATTGTTTTAATTATATTATTATTATTATTATTATTATTATTATTATTTATTATTCCAAGTTTAGGGGCTATAAGTATTATATAGAAATCTAATAATAGTTCATTGAGGCTGTGTGGGAATTCTGATAAAGAGGTGTTGTATATTTTAATTTTGTCAACAGGGGTGACTTCTCATTGATGTACGTGCAGCGCAGTTTTCTTCCATCAAAAGTCACGACTATGAAAAAGATTTCCAATATAAATTAACTCTCTCTCTCTCTCTCTCTCTCTCTCTCTCTCTCTCTCTCTCTCTCTCCTATGAAAAAGATTTCCAATATAAATTAACTGTCTGTCTGTCTGTCTGTCTGTCTGTCTGTCTCTCTCTCTCTCTCTCTCTCTCTCTCTCTCTCTCTCTCTCTCTCTCTCTCTCTCTCTCTCTCTCTGCAGTGAAATTGCTATGCTGCGACCACCGAACGAATATTTTCCATACATCAGGGGTATTATTAAAAGTTCATTATATAAATCTAACCAGTGTAGTCTGGCACACAGGTTATCGTGACGTTGCTTGGATAGTCGTTGGAGGCGGGCGGCGCAGGTCGCCGTTTACTTGGGTCTTTTTTCCAAGTAAACGGCGACCTGCGGCCGCCCGCCTCGAACGACTATCCAAGCAACGTTACGATAACCTGTGGTCTAGCAGAGACCCTGCGATTCGCGTTCTTCTCTGTTGGAACACGCGCGCGCCCTTCAGAGGCGCGACGCGATTCCCAGAGCATGCGCAATCGAGAGTGCGTGCGCGTGACAATAGAACGTCTCCGATCTCGTGCTATCGTGTCGTTAGCTTTAAAAATGATGGAATGTCAACAGAAACTGGAATTACTGCAGAGAATACTTTTCAGGATATCACATGTGAGTGTCTAAGGTACCAAGTAGGACGTTTAGGAAATCCTTTCAGAAACTTCACGCCGCCTGTGGCCAATTTGTGGAGTATATAGGCTTACGTAACTGCAGCGTAAACGGTATTTCTACTGTACATACTACCGGAACATATGCGATGGAAATGTTTGCGTTTCACGTCGTTCAATTATTCAGATGGAAATGCCGCTCTCTACTCCAAACTTTGAAAAAAACAGGGTGACAGACTTTGGAATGCTAACTCTTGTATAACAATGACGTAATTTAATGGGAAGACATTTGTATTCGAGCACGGCTACAGTACAGTTTTTGATTCGAGAACTCTCACCATGTCGGATTCACTGAAACAGTCAGTTGTATGCTCAACAATCCAGAGGGTGAGTCGAACTTTTTCCTATGTGCATGTAGAACTTGTGCAAAAATAAGCGAATCCACAGGCCTTTGGTGAATCAATAAATGCGTTTTTCACCAAGCTGAAAGGTGGAAAGATTAATTATTTTGTAGCACGTCAGTAGTTTGATATGACTAACACCAATACTGGCTATTCCATTGAACATCGTGCTTCAGGTCAAAATCTTATTCCCCAGGTTGATATACATACGTAGAGATTTTTATAGAAACTATTCCATAGCTATTTACATTTCTTTATTACTTTTTGCGGTTTTGCGGTTTCCTGTTTTTTGTTAGCCGATTAGCCGGCACACGCCAAAACGACTAGTCTTTGCGGTTTTCTATAATTTTGAGTTGGCACGCGCCAAAACGATTAGTCTATTGCGCTAGTATTTCTGGGCACGTTTAGTCTCACTGTTTACCTCCGGTTGGTTAGCAACCGCAGTTTAATTGACAGCCGATTCTTTATATTTAGGGTAAATTGTTGCAATAAGTGTTTCCTACGACGTTCGCACAAGTGAGAGCCCTATGTCAAGTAGGGAAGTATTAAACGTGATATCTTGTAATATTCCCCCTTGTCTTGGCCTGCTGGGTTTTTAAAAAGTGTTTAAAGGTATACAGGCACCATGTTCAAATTAAGCCGTTGCAACCATGGAAAGGGATCTAGCTAGTCATAGAGTTTATGGGGTCACGCCAGGTCACACTAAAATAATGCACCACTACATGGTCATAATTTTACTATAGTTAAACAATCAGAAATAATTTGTCTTCATTATTCTTCCTGGAATGAGACAAAGAAATCATAAATTGTCAATCCATAAAATAAATAAGTACCAGTGAATCTTGGGTGCTAAGGGGAATTGGGTTCACAAAATTAATTTGACATACTAGTAGAATTAATTTTATCACATAAAATTAATTTGAAGGCATAAACTTAATTCGATGAATGCGAAGTTAGTAATATACAAACACAATTGGAACTATTTTGTGATTATAAGATGAACAGTAAAAGTCACAGAATGTGCTCTCTAAGAGAGGGTTTACTCAAAGCATTTAGTAATTATCAATTTTTCTAGTGAAAACATCAAAACTGTAATTATTGAATTAAATGTTGAAGTAGTATTTAAAAAATTGTAGTATTTAAAGCCATCTGCTTTTCAAAATTGTAAATTTATCCTTTTTGACAATTTTTTAAGGATAATTCATCTCATTGATACACATTCTTGAAAATGTCAAGATTAAAGGTCAAAACTTGATGATTGCTGTATTGTTTAGAGGACCTGGATGCATTTGAAGGTTTCGGGATCATATCTGATTGGTTCTTTACTATTTCAAAGTGCCTCTCTAGGCCAGTCCTTAAAAATGTTTAGGGGTCATATCTAAGTGGTCCCTTAAAAAGATTAAGGGACACATCAGGGTGGTCCCCAAAAGTTTCAAGGACTCATCTGGGTGGTCCCTGAAAGTTTCAAGGTCACATTAGGATAGTCCTTGAAAAATTCAGGGGCACCTCAGGTTGGTCCCTGAAAGTTTCAAGGACTCATCCGGGTGGTCCCTGGAAGTTTCAAGGTCACATCAGAGTGGTCTCTAAAAAGATCCAGGGACACATCAGGGTGGTCCTTGAATGTTTCAAAGACTCGTCTTGCAATGGCGGTTTTTGAAAAATTCAAGGTCACCTTAGGATAGTCCTTGAAAGATTCGGGGACACCTCAGGTTGGTCTCTGAAAGTTTCAAGGACTCATAGTCTTAGTCATGTTCACGCTACAATCACAGTCGCTGACATTGTCGAGATTGGTAACAGCACTGTCAGTGTCACTCCACAAAGGACCGTGGTAACAGACATCAAATTCGTCGGAGATATCCAGTATTCCGTTGCTTTCCATGTAGTCCTGTCATTAAATAATTGTGGTAATGGACGTCCTACATTCAGAATCGGCAACCTTCCCGCTCGGAATTAGTGCAGTAGTCAAAATCCATTCGAAAATGACGCTGTTTACACACTCGACTTGAAACAATGCAGAGCCTCACAACAATGTGACCCGTGACCTTTACTATGTAAATTAGCAAGGACCATATTAGTTGGTGTACGATTCAGTGTCTCGCTTAATGAGAAAAGTATCATTGACTACATCTCCAAATTAATCATGAAGACTGTAACATACAACCATAGTATTTTAAATGGTGGGGAAACTTTACAGCATAAAAGAGCAACATGTACCTTACCCGGGACCTTACACAATCGCACAATCCTAGATGCCCCTGTAGGTTAAAATGGAATGTGCCATTATGAACTGATTGTTTGCGAATAGTTAATTGTTTACTGTTCAGACCAGCGGCGCGTCGGCCAGTAGCAGCATACTACAACCAGCGAGTAAATTACCATTAATCGTCAAGGCTTGCTCGTCTAAGTCGACTGAAGGTTCAGCCACTGCCCAGTTTATCACATTTATGCCGGGAAGAACATGCCTTGTAGATCTCGTCGCGTGATAAATATGCAAAGACGTGTTTGGAGCCGGCCGACCAGTCACACATGGGAGCGATGAGGACGCTGTGTTAAGCCATTACATAATCTTAGCTTCGACCGTCATGAATATTGACACTGTATGTTGTATGTGCAGGAAGTTGGACCAAAGCTTTTCAGTGATTCGTCTGCCTGTCAGCTTTATCAAGTAATGCTTGTGAAAGCACAAGCTGACGAGCGAAGGTCACATCAGGATAGTCCTTGAAAGGTTCAGGGTCTCATCTGGGTGGTCCCTGAAAGTTTCGAGGTCACACCAGGATAGTCCTTGAACGATTCAGGGTCACATCTGGGTGGTCCCTGAAAGTTTCAAGGACTCATCTGGGTGGTCCCTGAAAGTTTCAAGGACTCATCCGGGTGGTCCCTGAAAGTTTCGAGTCACACCAGGATAGTCCTTGAACGATTCAGGGTCACATCTGGGTGGTCCCTGAAAGTTTCAAGGACTCATCTGGGTGGTCCCTGAAAGTTTTAAGGACTCATCTGGGTGGTCCCTGAAAGTTTCAATGTCACATCAGGATAGTCCTTGAAAGATTCAGGGTCACATCTGGGTGGTCCCTAAAAGTTTCAAGGACTCATCTGGGTGGTCCCTGAAATTTTCAAGGTCATGTCAGTGTGGTCTCTAAAATATTTAGGGTCTCCTCGGAGTGGTCCCTGATAGCTGCAAAGACATAACTGCACAGTCCCTAAAGATTCCAGACAAAAACTGTTGGTTTTTGCCGTTAATATTTTAAGGTTTCAACAGACAGATGATATTGATTACATTTCTTTGCATCTACCAAAAATAGTTCATTTTTAATAGAAGGGCTGAAATAGTTCAGTGGTTTTTAAAAATTTTCCAGCATTAATTAACACAAGCACAAGAAAAGGGTAGTTTTATCAAATTTACCAGGTCTCATTTCCTTGTATATGAAATAAATAAATGTACAAGTCATTTTCTTAACATCTACCAAATCATTTCAAAGAGAGATCACCAAAAAAACATACACTACAGCAGAACTGATTTGGGTAGAGGTAGAAGGCCATTTTACCATCGAAAATTTAAAATTTTATCATGCATCGTTCGGTGAGAAAAGCAAATGCCTACAAATCAGCCTTGGAAAGGAAATTTGTATTTTCACTTAAACCTAAACAAAATTGACAAATCAGTTACATTTAATGGGTTCTCCTTTCCTGAGAGTGCGAAAAGCTAGACAAAAATGTAAAATTTGTTGTAGGTGTATTTGATGATTGTGCAATTATCAATAATTTATAAAATTTGCCCTCGTCTTCACACAAAAACACTGTTAGATTCGTGATTTTTAAATAGATTACAACAAAATGCTCAAGATCTTATAATCACAAAATAGTTCCAATTGTGTTTACTACATTAGCACTTATTTGAGATGACTGCATGGAACAAAATTAAAAATGCTTGAAAAATTATTTCTGGTCTATATAAAATTAATTCTGACACACTAAAATTAACGGAAAACATAATTTGACCAGAATGGCCCCAATATACATTATCTTTATTATTATACACCTGCATCTGCAATCTTGGAGTTTTCTTCGTACAGTAAATTTCGGTATCAGAGGACGCAGAGTCCAATAACTTTGCCGCGGAGTACAATAACTTTTGGTGTTATTGGACGCTATTTGACCTTTGACCTAAAAACACCATTACGTCAATGCGGGGAAATACTTCTAAACTTTGGGTACTTCACAACGTTAGTAGTGGTGAATCAAAAGCCTGTGTATTCGGGTGAAATTATGCTGCCGGCCTACAATTTCTCACACGTACACTGCACTGTGCGGTTTGAAATTTCGTTCTGTGCGCTTAGCGGACGCGCTTAACGCGTTCTCAGTTTGCTCGCGATCGCTCAGTGCAGCGCAGGACGGTCATCCCCAAAAAAGCTTTAATTTTGATTTTTTCGAGGTAAAATTGGATTAAAAAAGGTGTATAATAATGAGGTTATTCCCAAAATACCGGGATTTATGTCCGAGTACATTTTAATAGAAATAAGGGAAAAAGGAACATTTTCAATGCGTAAATAGTTACCCTTGTTTTTATTTTATTTTATTTTATTAATAATGACTTCCACAGCCGAGGCCATTTATGGAAGACTGTTAGAAAAATACAGATACAGAGTTAAAGCAAGATGCAAAGAACAAACTTTAACAAATACTGAAAAAATAATGTTTTAAAACTTTTTAAAACCATTTAAATTTACAGAAAAAGGATCAATGTCATTGTATTCGTTTAAAAGCAAATTAAATTGTCTCGGAATTCTACTAAAAAGAGAGTCACGAACACAATTAACTCTACCAAATGGCACATGAAACAAAGTAGTACGCCGAGTTGAAAACCTTGGTACATGAATACTAAAAATGAAGCTAAAGCATTAACATTAAACTTTGCATTTATGCATTTGTATAAAAATATATAATCAAATATAGTCCTCCTTGATCTTAATGACTGTAAATTGTAATATTGCACAACGAGTCAATGTCATCACTGTAAAAACCAGTAATTCTTTTATGAAGAAATGTTAAAAATTTGTGCTGTACTCTTTCAATTCTATCAGACTGGTGTTTACTAATACTGTTCCAAATAACAGAAGCATATTCAAGCTTAGACCTTACCAAGGTAAAGTACAATAATTTTAAAACGTGCACGCTGTTAATACAATGGCTATTCCTCATAATAAAACCGAGAGCTTTTCTAGCACCCTGAATCATGTTATTTACATGGTCACAAAAATATAATCTTTGGTCAATAATAATACCGAGATCTCTCATGCTACTGACTCTACTCAATGCATGAGTGTTGAGTTTGTAAGGGAAAATATGAACATTTCTTTTCAATGAAACAGTAAGAACTTTGCATTTAGTAGGATTAAGATTCAATAACCAAGTGTCGGACCAGCTGACAATTCTATCGATATCAGATTGCAGCAATAAAGAGTCATTATCCGAATCAATGATACGATAAATCTTCATGTCATCGGCAAAAAGTAACGAATCTGACAAAAGATTATCAGAGATGTCATTAATGAAAATAATAAATAAAAGTGGACCAAGGTGAGAACCCTGAGGAACGCCCGAAAGGACGGGAGTCCACTCAGAAAAAGCATTTTTTATAATCACTCTGTGTAGCCTGTTATCAAGATATGAATTAACCATTTCAGATAAGTGCCCTGGACACCAAAAGAAGTCAACTTATGAAGTAAAAGTTTATGATTTATACTATCGAATGCTTTAGCAAAATCGGTATAAATGATATCACATTGTGATTTGCTGTTAACTGCTGAGAGGAGATCTTTCATAAGAATAGATAAATTAGTGATACAAGATCTACCTGAAACAAAGCCATGCTGATTAGTAGATATGGAATTGGAAACATGATGTGAGAGTTGTCTGTGAACTATCTTTTCAAAGATTTTAGACAGACTTGGTAAAATGGAAATCGGCCGGTAATTTTCAACTTTTTAGTCCAGTCAAAATAGGGTTAGACCCACCACAAATTGCAACAGAATTTTTTTCTTCAGAATGCATTTCCGAGAGGTACCCAGAACAACATATTAAAAGTTTACTCGAATCCACCTTGGGGAAATATGTCTAATTTGCATAAATCAAATATGGCGGCCAACCATCCAACAAAATAACATAATTTGCTATATATCACATGTTAAACAAGCTCTTTCAGTGATTTCAAAGTCTGACACTAGTAATTTGGCCAAGAGAATTATTTTGGAGGTAAAACGTTCCTTATAGATACTTCATTAATTTGCATAATTCCAATATGGCGGCCAACATTCCTACAAAAGACATTTTCGGCCATATACCACGTATTGAACAAGCTATTTCAGTGATTTTAAAGTTAAAAGTACATTTCTTTTGCATGGAATAACGATTTAAAAAATGATATGATTTGCATAGGTAATTTGTTAATTTGCATAAATCCAATATGGTGGCCAACATACCTACAAAGGACATTGTCGGTCATATACCACGCATTAAACAAGCTATTTCTTTGATTTTAAAGTTTTAATATTTTTCTTAGGTATGAAGAAACATTTTTAGTGGCTCAATTTTTACAAAGGCCCTTTGATAATTTGCATAAATTAAATATGGTTGCCATATTAATGCGTCATGGCTTAATAGCTTCTAATATAAATAACGGTTTTGGTATAGTTTTTAGCACTAGGAAACTATCAAGAAGAAACTTAAGTCCTTGGACATTCATTTTTTTTATTTTTTTTTTATTTTTCTGTATATGACGACTGTTAATGTTAATGAATGTTAGTCTTCTGAATGATATATTCTCTTTCTAAATATAACATTGAATTTATCTGTGTGCGGCATTTTCGTAATTTGTTAGGATGTTTAACATTCTACAGTGACAAAGAATGTAATCTGTAATGTTTACTGTTAAAAAGAGACGTGTTCAAAATCTTTAGATTTTAATTTAGACTGAACTGGATGCATCTTTATAAGATCCCTTAGATGATAGGCAAGAAGTCACCACACATAACAGCAAAATACAATAAACAAAACAAAGCTAAAAAAACAGAGAAAATGATACGACCGAAATAAAAAATGTCGTAATACACACAAATTGAAACTTAGCACTATTGCAAACAATGTCAGATTCATAACAACTTTATGGACACACAAACTCAAAGAAATCTGAAAACTGCATGCTTTAGCAAAGACTTACAATTAATCCAAACACAGAATCCAACTATTACACATCCAAACACAGAGTCCAACTATTACACAATACAAAGAAATACATCTTGAGTCATTTTTCCAAGTGTCATTTTTCCAATGTACATGTTTGTATCGTGTAACAGTTGGATTCTGTTGGGCTAATGAGTTGTTTGAATTAATGTTAAGTCTTTGCTAAGCATGCAATTTTCAATTTTTGTGAGTTTGTGTGTTGATCAACTTTTTAAGAGTCTGACATTGTTTGCATCAGCGCTAAGTTTTAATTTGTCTTTATTGTGGCATGTGTTATTTTTGGTCACATTATTTTATTTTTTGCGTTTTTATTATCTTTGTTGTGTTTATTGTATTTTTGCTGTTATATGTGATGACTTCTTGCCTATCGTCTAGGGGGATGTACCAAAGATGCACTCGTCCATAAGGAAGGGTTTCAGTCTAAATTAGAAACTAAAGATTTTGTCCACGACTATTTAAAACAGTAAACATTAAAGATTACATGTTTTAACATTGTAGAGTATAAAGCACCTATAAAATCACAAATAATGCCGTACACAGATGAATCCAATGTTATATTCAGAAAGAGATTATTATTAGATGACTAACAATCATTAACGGTTGTCATATTTAGAAAAATCACAAATAATTAAAATTGCATGACTTTCTTACATCTCATTAATAAACGCACATCAACATATACGTATTTTAATCCGTTAGGAAGTCATATATGTAAGTCTACCAAATTTGCTTTAACATTCTTTTCAAAATACAATATATTTATGGGGTATTTTAACGACTTCAGGTATCACAGACACCTATTAAAATAAACTTTTATTCGTCAATGGATCGTTATTGTAAGTAAATTTATTGTACATTTTCCACATTTTTAAAAATAAATGTTTACGGACTTAATGTGGAGCTGCATGTTGCCAACACAGTTTTTTTTTTCGAAGGAATATTTCTCATCTAAGATGACAAGGAAACCCGTACAAACTATTTTGTGAAATGTAATATTTCATTTGAAACAAGAGTATATCCTCATTCTAAAATGGCATGGGCTGAACGATGACACTGACACTCAAAAAAGTGCTTAAAATCATGATTAGCAAAATAAAAATGCCTCTAATTCAAAATGTAAGAATTTTATTGCAAAACAAAATAGTTGTTTTGTTATATAGCATTGAAAAACATAATACAAAAATTTCAGAAAATATGACCCAGCCAGAACAGAACTATATTCTTTGGAAATCTTGAAATTCGGATAAAAGGGAAGCACGAATTCGGGTGATTTGCATACATTTGCATACATCGACCCTTCTTTATCATGCAACTTACGACTGCTTGCCAAGCTAAGAGGTGAACCTAACCAATTTTTAATCTTGGGTTAACAAATTAATAAAAATTGGAAGAATATTTGCAAAAATTTATTTTGAGCAAATACGGTGCGTTGGGTGCAGTGCCCTCTTGACAGTGTTTTCTTGATATTCCTATTTCTTAAAACTCTACCATAACCTTATTTAATTAGAAGCTATTTGGGAATTAACTTGGCAGCCATATTTAATTTCTGAAAATCATCAAAGTGTCTTTTAAAAACATTGAACCACAAAAGGTGTTTCTTCATGCTCAAGAAATATAATTAAATTTCAACATGGCTGAAATAGATTGTTCAATACATTTTGTGACAGAAAATTTCTTTTGTATTGGATTTATGCAAATTAACGAAGTGCCAACGCAAATCATTGCACCTCGAAAATCATTTGTCCATGCCAAAGATATACACTTTTAACTTTGAAATCACAGAAATAGCTTGTTCAACCCTTTGACTGCTGTAATTTTTTACACCAAAATTGTAATGCAATATTTTACCGATTTCTGTGAACATTTCTGTACGTGTTTTCATTATTTTGGACCAAATGGATATCATTTTTCAGCAGTTACAGATTTTAATCAAAATTTTGGCAAAAAGCAGAAAAATTGATCTTGGTACATTTTATAAAGTTGACAAAAATAGACTTTGGCGCCCAAAGTGTTAATACATGTTATATGACAGAAAATGTCTTTTTTAGGTATGTTGGCAACCCTATTTGATTTATGCAAATTAACGAAGTACCTATGCAAATCATTGCATCTTGAAAATTGTTTGTCCATGCCAAAGATATACACTTTTAACTTTGAAATCACAGAAATGGATTGTTTACCCTTTGACTGCTGTAATTTTTTACACCAAAATTTTAATGCAATATTTTACCAATTTCTATTAACTTTTCTGTACGGTTTTTTTTCATAATTTTGGACCAAATGGATATCATTTTTCAGCAGCTACATATTTTTATCAAAATTTTGGCAAAAAGCAGAAAAATTGACTGTGGTACATTTTATAAAGTTGACAAAAATAGACTTTGGCGCCCAAAGGGTTAATACGTCGTATATAACAGAAAATGTATTTTGTAGGTATATTGGCCACCATATTGGAATTATGCAAATTAACAAATTACCTATGCAAATCATAGCATCTCGAAAATCGTTTGTCAATGCCTAAGATATAGACTTTTAACTTTAAAATCACTGAATAGCTTGTTTAATACGTGGTATATGACCGAAAATGTCTTTTGTAGGAATGTTGGCCGCCATATTGGAATTATGCAAATTAATGAGGTGCCTATATGAAACATTATACCTCCAAAATGATTCCCTGAGCCAAATAACTAGTGTCAGACTTTGAAATCACTGTAATAGCTTGTTTAATATGTGATATATAGCCAATTTTGTTATTTTGTTGGATTGTTGGCCGCCATTTTTGATTTATGCAAATTAGACATATTTCCCCAAGGTGGATTCGAGTAAACTTTTAATATGTTGTTTTGGGTACCTCATTAAAATGCATTCTGAAGAAAAAAATTCTGTTGCAATTTGTGGTGGGTTAGGTGCCAAAATCTCGTAGATTGACTGGACTATTTGAGTATACCACTTCCTAATTTGAAAATAGGGATAATGTTTGCACGTTTCCAGATATCAGGAAAAATCCCCTCTTTAATAGACCTATTGAATAAGATGGTGATTGGTATAGCAAGTTCATTTGCACATTCCCTCAAAAACATATTGGGAATGCCATCACTTCCTATAGCTTTGCTGGTGCTAATGCAAAGCAACTCTTTCCTGACACTATCGACATCAATATCAATAGAAAATCGGTCATCAATAATAGTTGCAACATTGGGAATATCATCAGCATTATTGTTTTTGAAAACTGAGTTGAAAAAGTTACTGAACAAATTGGCCTTTTCAAAATCAGAGCTCGCCTTTAAATCATTATTGTACGTAAGAACAGATGGAAAACCTTTTATACGCTTACGTGACTGCAGCAATGTCCAAAAACGCTTAGGATTGATTGGTATATCATCTGCAATTGAGTTAATGTAAAGAGCATAGTTGTCTTTGACCCTCTTTTTAAAGGGGGACCTAATTTGATTATACCTTTCACGGTTGTGCAAGGATGGATTTTTCTTTAAAGATCTCCAATATGCTTCCTTTGTTTTCAAAAGGTCGAAAACCTCGACATCAAACCATGGTGGAACTGGTTTTTTCGCATGGATAAGAGGAACACGGTCTTTTAAACCAGAAAGACAAATGTCATAGAATATATTACACGCGCTATTTAGAGAGTCAGACAACAAAGAACTCCATGGAATGGCATGGAGGTCGGCTTTGATGTCATCCCAGTTAGCCCTCTTGAAATTATAGAATTTACGGTGTGTCGGAAAGCCAATGGTAGAATGGTTATACGTGGGAATACTCAATGTAAGAGAAGAATGATCAGTTTTTGTGTTCCCTGACCCGAATTCCCCCACTAGGTAATTTTCATATCAATCAAAGTAACTTTTCATGGGATATTAGACAAATTGATATTTTCAACCCTAAAATGGTTACCATGGAAACATGGGGCAGTGAAATCGATATCATATTGGTCTTTTCGACCCAAAATACCCTAACTGTGAAATTTTCACGGAAATTGAACCTATTATTATTCACGTTATTATTTCTATATAATACTTATATTAATTATTATTATTATTATTATTATTATTATTATTATTACAAGTTTAGGGGCTATAAGTATTATATAGAAATCTAATAACAGTTCATTGAAGCTGTGGGAATTCTGAAAAAGAGGTGTTGTTTATTTTAATTTTGTCAATAGGGGTGACTTCTAATTGTCGTACGTGCAGCGCAGAATTATGCATCATACTGTACGGAGAGAGGGGGATATCATTAAGCCAAGGGGTAATGCTTGTCGGAAAAGTGACACTAAGCAGTTTAAGCGATACCAGCAGGCCTAGACTTTTAACTTTTGTGCGAACTTTATGGATACACATTCAATCGGTTCAATTTAATTTTGTTTTTAGTTTTCTTCCATCAAAAGTCACGACTATGAAAAAGATTTCCAATATATATTAACAATCTCTCTCTCTCTCTCTCTCTCTCTCTCTCTCTCTCTCTCTCTCTCTCTCTCTGGTATAATATTTCTGTTGATTACTGGATTTTTACACTGGATATTTGGTCTTTCTAACCCAAAATATCCCTTTGATATAACACATTCTGTTGATTACTGGATTTTAGGTGGAATCTTTGAAAAAAATGGTAATTTTTACTCCTGACTAGTTGCCATGGAAACATCTCACATTAAAAATTAGGGTGATTTTTTAGTGCACTCACCAGAAAAACCCTTATTATAAATTTTTACATCAGTCAATAGTTCTTTAATAGGAATTAGGGAAAAAGTAACATTTTCAATCCCAAAATAGTTACCATGGCAACTCAAAACATTAAAATAAGTCTGGTTTTTGTGTTCTCTGACCCAAACTCCCCTACTAGATAATCTTTATATCATTCAAAGTAACTTTTCATGGGATATTAGAAAAAATGAAATTTTCAACCCCCCTAAAATGGTTACCATGGAAACATGAGGCAGTGAAATCGATATTATATTGGTCTTCTCGACCCAAAATACCCTTATGGTGATATTTTCATGGAAATTGAACCTATTTTATTCGCGTTATTATTTCTATATAATACTTATATTATTTTTATTATTATTTTATTATTATTATTATTATGTTGGGGGTTCGAACCCGATTGAAAACTAGCCGTATTTTCTACCCTGGGTCGGAAACTCTGCTGGTGGATAGAATTGTCCCCGAGGTTATCGTTCGCCTGGTTAAAGCGATGAATTCGTTTCTTCGCTTCGATAACGTTTGTATGTGCGATGTGTGATAGTGAGCAAGCGTGCGTGAGTGCTTCACGAACTCTACAACGTGTGGAGCGGTCTCAGTCAGAAAATGTAACAACTTAGCCAGCTATTGAACCACTCTTTTTGGGAGTGGGAGATTTAGCCGAGCGGTACTCTCTGTGGCCTCTCCGCTAGGCGACTGATGCCGTATGTTGTAGGTTCGAACCCGATTGAAAACTAGCCGTATTATTATTATTATTATTATTATCATTATTATTACAATGAAAATCTTGTGAATGTCAATTAAGCAATAACCCCCGCTGCAGGAGGGTATACACGAGATTTTGGTACAATGTGCGACATATAGCACGAGCCGATAGGCGAGTCTTCATGGAGCGAATTGTACCAAAATCGAGTGTATACCCGACTGCGAAGGGGGTTATTGCTATTAAATTATATCTACTTGCATGTATTTGTTGTCTTACTGGGTATTTTCATCATTCTAAGCGCCAAATGCAGAAAACGGACGTCTGAGAGATCGAACGTCGGAAATTCTGCGCCCGAGACCGAGCATTTTTATAAGTTGGGATTCCGTACAGGCACACAGTATCCTACGATGATTACGTCCATATCGACATTGCATTCTATTCGCATGCAACACGAACGATACTTGTCAAAAAATACCTGCTGCACTCACACAGAAAATGGGTCAAGAGTTCAAATCAAAAGAAAAAAGTAACAATTTTTTTCGTAAATTTACATAAGAACAATAGTCCTGGCTTTTTTGGCATACTAAAAATAGATTTGTCTCATTCTGTACCGCATACCGTCGCGACATTCAGTGTTGGCACAGTGAAGTTACAGGATCTATTTTTGATGGATAATTTGGACGTTAATTGTACCAGAAAACAAGCAGTTTTAAAATAATCCAGACTTGCTGCTATGTCTGCAACTGTGATGAACAGTTGTGCAGATTCTGAGTGTGTTGCCCAACGCATGCAGGGAGAGCTGCACGCTAGCTGGACGCTGACACTGCTCGTTGCATTTGATGTCAAATATCGTCGCAGTCGCCAGGAGTCATCCCATTGTATTTATTTTGAACTTCTTGGTCTACATCGTTAGGACATCCCGATCTGTTATAGCCCAAACTTTGGTAAATAATATCTGACATACCGTTACTGTGAGGAAGTGTCAATTATTTGTGTATGAACGAATACTATCTTCATTTTAAAGAGCGGTACTACTATAGGATATATCGCGTCACGACTCCCGCAAAGTGCACGGTGCGCTGTCGCCCTAATATTTGTGTGCATCATACCCCAAACGTGCTGCTTCAGAGATGTCTTTCATCATCGATCCCAACTTATTTACACCAAGAGGTGAGTTACAGACCCAATCTTTATCTGTGTATCAAAATTCGGTCTTCAGTCTTTGAAACAAAGTGGACTGTTTCGGTCTTTCTCGAGGGTCTATGGTTTAGATAGGTACGTTCAAATGCACCGACCGGGCAATTTTCGAAAATGCTGGTTTAGGGCCCGTTTTAGCACTGCTATCAGTGCTAAAAGAGTATTTTAGCATCGCTGGAATGAGCTCTCGTCCAATCAGAATGGCGCATGGTAGCATGATATAATATAACAGAGTATCTACATTGATAAGAGCGCCCTCTATGTCAAAGGTACAATGTAATCACTGAGCTTGAAACTGGAAGTTTGGCAGTACAGCTGATATGGCGATGATAATGATTGCACAGTACGATTCTTATTAAACAATGTGTTGTTATCATGGTAAATAAAAAATATGTTACGTACAAAAATTGCCATCTATGTCCAAAATTTTGACAAATTAAACAGAAAATCTGTACCTGTCTGGGTCTGACAAAGCGAGAGTTAACTTTGCCCATCGGAGTATGACCAAGTAAACTGAATTTCTGAATTTTTCGTTTATGCAATGCGAGTACTCAGTGGTCCTACCACTTCATTCTGTGATTTTATTAAATAATGCATCAATACTAATATTGACCACGTCTGTGACGAATGTGCATCTTCAGATGTTTCTAAACCTCTGGCGTGACACCTAGGGCTGAGCCCTATATAATATTAGTGTACAAGGATATTCAGCAGTATCATGTTAATGATTGTGAATTTGTGTATTTGATGAATTTCCATAATAGTGTGATGTGTCAAGAAATGCTGCAGCAAATTTGATGAAACTTAGTAAAGATGTTGATCTCAAAGTGTTGTAATAACATGCAAAGACAAATGGCAGTGTCATATCAATTAATTGCTGATTTACACATATAATGAGTGTTCTTAATTAGGGTGATATGAAAATACTTCACTAAATTCCATGAAACTTGACACAGATGTTGAGGTCATGTTGCTTTAATAGTGAATAAAGACATTTCTCAGTGTAATGTTAGTTAGTTTTTAATTTGCATATTTAATGAACATTCTTAATACTTTGATATGTCCATAAATATAATACCAAATTTCATGAACTTTGTACAGATGTTGATCTCACAGTGCTGTAATAGAACGCTAAAACATTTAGCAGTATCGTTTAAATTAATTGCTAATTTGCATACACAATTAATTTGTGATGTTAGTTTTGATGGTTAGAAGCACTGCATCAAATTTCATTGAAAATGATACAGATGATATAATGTTATAATAGGATACAAAAACGTTTTAGCAACATCCTGTGAATTAAGGTGGAGCAGCATGTTGCCACCAGTTTTTTCAAAAGAATATTTCTTATCTTAGATGACAAGGAAACCCCTTCATACTATATAATTTTCAAAACGCAGAGAATTTAACGTTTAGTATGGTAACAATAGTTTACTAGAAGGATGAAGGGGGTGTATATTGGCGTACTTTGAAAGACGTACACTCAAAAATCATTAAAATCATGATAAGCAAAATTAGAATTTCTCTCGTTCAAAATAATTATTAAAACTTTAGATGAAAACAAAATGGTCGTTGTGTTTGTCGCATTTAACTCCGGGAACACACAACACCGCACGCAGGGCAATACTCGGTACTCCCACGCTCAATTCAGAGAACTTCGAATGGCCTTAACTTTATCAAATCTAGCCCGATTTTCATGCGACTTGCATCGCTCGAATCGTACTTTAATCAGCTTTCAATGCGGGAAGCATCGGCGTTGAGAAACCTGTTCGAGCATCCCTAATCGTCGGATCTCGGCAATCTGTGTCTATCAGTCACTGATCCCTCCCTGCTTTCGTTTTATCAATACCCAGGATTTTTTCTGGATATAACCTTTTTTTTATAAAGTTTATAAACCCCTGCGAATTTTTTCCCTATCTGCCACAGTACCCTCTCCCTTGTTATGTACCCCTAGCGATTTTTTCATCTGGAAATGACCCCCCCCCTTCGTTTTTTTAAACCCGATGATTTCTTTCTGGATCCTCACAAGTATTCTAAATAATTTTGAAACAATCGGCGCGCCGTACTGTGACCAAAGGTAATTTATCCTTTGAATTTTACATATTCAAGCATTGCAGTTTGTTCAATGTTGAGCGGTGGAATATTTATAAAATGACTGAAAAACACAACATTTCGCAGAGTTACAGTCTTTGTGATGTAAAATTATTGGTGGACATACAAATAATTTTGAATCATTTACAGTACTACCGTAGTGTAATTAGGAAAGTAAAGTTCATGCAGAAAAGTTGACATATATTGACAGCAATGTATCGAGGATTTTGACCTTACCGCAAAATGTGCAAAATTCCAGTCAAGAGAATAGATGCCTAAAAGTGCAACAAAAGCATAAGAGAAAAACGACATTGCTATGGATTTTAACTATAACAGGGCTCAAAATTACAAGTAACCCCGTGTCTACAGACTACCAACTTTTCCATTGGGCTATCAAAATCCATGAAATGGTGACCCACGAGGACGACCAAAGCGTGGGACATGATATTCAGTCAGTGCCTGTCAACCCAGCAGGACACTGAAAGGATAGACAATGATGTTTTATACTTATACCACTCCAGGTCATGTGACCTATTGTTCTTTCCATCCATTTATTCCAGAAAACACGACTGAGACCTATTGTTCTTATGCAAAATAAGTAATCAATCATACTTTTATTCATATGTAAATAAGTAATCACCACACTTTAATGAAAGAAAATCATTATCATATCAATAAAAGTGTAGTGATTACTTATTTAAATATGAAAAAAAGTATGACTGATTACTAATTTGCAAGAGAACAATAGGTCAAGTCGAGATTTCTAAAGCATTCACACACATTCAATAACAAAATGAAGACAATTTGTTCAACTGATATGTTATAGCATCACATTTTATAATTCAATTTTAACTTTCTTTAGACCCTGCTCAATGTAAGCAACA
Source organism: Ptychodera flava (assembly GCF_041260155.1). NCBI lineage: Eukaryota > Metazoa > Hemichordata > Enteropneusta > Ptychoderidae > Ptychodera > Ptychodera flava. The sequence goes on from NW_027248352.1 coordinate 1,569,391, forward strand.
TGATTTGTTGATGAAGAATGTCCATCTTTAGATTCGGCGTCTTCTTGGGTTGGACAAATCTTGTCTGTTTTGTTACATTGTTTTGTCGTAACTTGAGAAACTGGTTTACTTACAGATTCCTCTGATTTAACACTAGATGGAGATGGTAGAAATATATTCGACACATGCTTTTGTTGTGCAGTAGACATACATTTGAGGCGCGTAAACCGTCATCTGATCTGTGACCTGTTTGTTCTTTGATAAGCTGCTCATCGAATCCCTGATGGTACAGAGATGTTGCCGCATTCACCTGAAATTATCAAACAAAAGACATATGTGACAAATATCATGGAAATAAGTACAGCCTTTTTTTAACGTTTGTGGAATAGGTGAAAGAAATTCTGTGATACTGCCGCATACACAGCAAATCGTTTTGGACAATGAATTTAATTTTATAACTTTACAGAATTCGTTCTGTGTATAAATATTTTAGTAAAAGAATAAATTACCTTGCCGGAATATCCAGTGTGCTGGCAGTCTGGCCAAGCCATCTTGCACATTTGCTTTGTGTAAAGACGTATATTTCCTGGCAGGAGAACTTGATTATCCCTTGGCAAGGGTCATCGATAGTACAATCCCGTCCGGTGTTATCATCGCCAAGTACTTTTTTATAAGTTGAAGTACACATCGTGGATTTTATGCGCTCCGTAGTAGCGGCTGCTCTTATAGGGCAGTTTGCCCGTGTAAAATCCACTTTGGTTGTTTTTACATGGCCGTCCATGGAACTCTGGGGAGTCTCTTGGGTCATCAGATCAGACAAGTTGACAAGGTCCATCTTGACCAGTCGAAAACACGAAAATGGTATTGAAAGCCTGATGCATCCACGAGGCAATCACATGCATCTACAGATTGAATTCCTTCTCGCTAGCCAATAGCCAACAAGATAGAGTAAGGCAAGCCATTTTATTTAACCAATCAGACTAAAACAGTTTCCTTCTACACAGGTGCATTATACCACTCTGTAACCCTTATTCAAATGCAGATTTGCAGTTGACCAGAGCCCTTGTCCTACTTGTCTGGAATAGGTCATTCTCCCCAGACTCGCATGCCAGGTGCATAATGACCTCTGTGATACTTTCGACGTACAATGAGTCACTCCATTCCATTGTGGGTATTCAAATCAAAAGTAGACGATTTATGGACAGTAATTTTCAAATTTAAGAGAAGATTGGCCCGTCTTTCGTGGTATAAGTCGTTAATCGCACCTCGTAGGTGTGCTGTTACAGTTGTAATCACCACACTTATGGTCAGGAACTTGTAAACATCACTCGGCCTTCGGCCTCGTGATGTTTACAAGTTCCTGACCATAAGTGTGGTGATTACAACTGTAACAGCACACCTACTCGTGCAATTAACTATACAAATTACAAAGGCGACCGTGCAGTTGAATTTCTTTGCAAAAAAGTTTCGAATATCTAAACTGATGTGCTTGGATGACAAGTACGGAAAACGATGACCAATAAAATGATTTACATTGTATTTTGATCATAATGTATCAATCACAAAAAATTACAGCTCTTCCCAATAGAAAGCCAACAGTCTATTTTAGTATTGTTATAAGAACTTCTAACCATATTTTCAGCAACAGACACTGAAGGCGAACAGTTGCGTATAAATTACGTTTACTTTTTTGTATGTCGCAAACATGTTTTGTAGATAATATTGTAGATAAAAAGAACTGGCTCATTTGAATGTTTGGATAAAACACAACAGAGGTGCGAAAATACTTATCATGTTGATGATATCTGAACAGTGCTGTTGGATAGTAAGTGAACTCTTCGGTAGACGAAACATGACACAGTGTATGCATATACAGACAGATATGAGTAAGGTCTTCTTTAAGACACATGAATAAAAAGTGAGTGGAATGAATGAAGCAGCCACTACAAAATTTGTGTCAGATAGAAATGTCCTTCAAATACTCGTTGTTATCCTGTCATATGCAAGTTTTTTTTAAAAAAGACTTTAAATGAAAAACCGAGCTATGGATACCACACGAGATATTATTTTTCATGTCATGATTAAGAATGATTGTATAGACTTGTAAAGAAAAGTGAACAGCTTGCTTCTTAGCCTACTGTTTGTGTGCAGGAAGCTGGGACTAATTGACTTCATCCTAATGTCTTCAGTCTCCACATCAACTCGACAAGTAATTTAGCAATTTTGTTTGTGTTCTATCTAGGTACTGAAATAGGTCAGTTCTTCTTATCAACAATGTTATCTACAAAACTTGTGTGCGACCTACAAAAAGTGAACGTAATGTATACCAAACTGTCCACCTTCGTAACTGTTGCTGTAGAAGTAGCAAACCAGAAATATACAATATGACAATGGAAAAACAAAAACCATTCAAACCAAATTTCCAAGTATTTTTTTTCATACAAAATTGACATATTTAAGAGTCTGTTATTAATAACCTGACCTATTTGGATAAGCAGAAAAGTTTACCTACTGAAAATACAGATGACACAATTTTGTGAAAATATTTACGTGATACTGGATCTTGAAAATGAAAGGCTGGTTGTTTCAAATATCTGTATAACACAACTTCTTGTAGATTCATTCATGTTAACTTCAATGCCAGATTTTTTTTGTAAAATATGGTATGTTGGTTGCCTTGCCAAGGCAATCTGACCAATGTTTACTGAGATTCTCACTAAGTTTACAGTTTTGTTGCTCATTAGCATTTTATTTGGTAATATTGATTGATTTGAACAAATACTCATTACAGTTGAGCATGTATCTACCGGAAATATACAGCTAAAATGTGCAGCAATTTTCGTTGGACCAGGGACTTCAAGAATATCATATTTGGCACTTTTTTAATAATACAGGCAAAACGTTACGAGATCAGTATTCCAAAACTTCTTTTAAACACACCTTATACATATTTCCATGACAATTTCAGTAAAACAGTTTGTCAGCTGCACTGGTCAATATTACATGTGACAATAACAAACGTCTGTCGTCCACTTAACTCAAATTTACTTCTCAATATTTCATCAATATTTTGAACCTAACATTTCAAAATTGATACCTGCTACCTGACATGTAATTCCTGAAAGGCTTTAGACCAAAAATCGAAAAAACTGAAAAATACATTTATACCACTTTTATGCTTTACAACAAAAATATCACATACATTGTCCCTCCCAATATATGTACCAAATAACAAAGTAATAACTCTCTCTACAATAGAAATATTGCAGATTATGAAAAAAAAATATATTCTTATTCTTTTATCAACATCTACAAGATTTCATTCTGTTATGGATCACCATCTAAGCATTTTGAAGCTAGCCACATTTTATGTTGAAATTATTAATTGATGAGCTCCGAAAACGTGGTCTTGGCTTCCTACTGTGCCTTGGCCCATTGAGATTAATAAAAATATAACAGACAGCTGGTATACTGGCACTCAGGGTGAATATATTACAGCAATTTGATATGTTTCCTGTCCTCTACTTATGTGATAAGTTTTAAGACAACAAAGCCACAAGGCAGTTTACATGCATTGACATATGCTATCTTTTACAGGCACATAGCAAACTTTTCTTGATTTCTCATAAACAATATTTGGCATGGACTGAAATACATAACAAGATACCTAGCACATCGAGATATTTCAACTTACAACAATTAACTTAAAACCCTACAGGGAAAAGTAAACATCGTTTTCCTCTAGTCTAAGTGGTGCATACATTTTGGAACAACTTAAGAAACTTACAGAAGGATGATGACATTCAGATCAACTTAAGAATTTGAATGTTGTAAACTTGAATACTCCTTTTAAATCCTAACCTGATTTCACATCTGAACCCAGGGACACTCCACTGGTAATTGTGTGCACAAAGACATCAGGAGTGGACTATTTGATATTCTGATGGGGAGGGGGATGCGGAATATTCATGAGATAGCATTGTTTTTGTTACCTGACCCATTGTACATTATTAGTCCCCATTATAAAGCCTTCTCATGCTGTTTTTAAATTGATATTTGGCTTGCTCGGAATCTTTTATGGAAACATCTTCAAGACCCCGCCAAGGATATCAAACATCAAACCTATCAAACATCAAACCTATCAGACAAGTAGTTTTTTGAAACAATTTTTGACCAAAAATGAGAAAAATTGCAAAAAATACAAAATTGTAGATTTTATTCTAATTTTAATATATCACATTCAAGACAACTTTTCCTCACACAGATTTAGACGTGGTTGGTATGGCCTATTTTAAAATTCATAAGTTTACTTGCCTTGTTTACACAAACACTTACATCGATTGGAAATCTAGGGAATGACTATTACATCAGGTTGTCAACCCCCACACTTGGGCATTCAATTAAGATACTTACTGTAAGACTGTCACAGTTACTATTCCAAATGAACCAAGATATTTTTTCACAAATTTCCCTGTAATATAGCACTAACGTTAATCAAACAGGGAAAACTATGCAACGGATCAAGCCGTTTGTAATTGTCTTCAAAACAGAGAGGTCATGTAACGACCAAGATATTCCACAATGCTTGCCGTACAGCATGGAGCTACTAGTAGTATCTAGCTATATGATGGAAGTACAAGCTCCGCTCCTGGCTCCAAGATCGTAGCGAGCGACTAGCCATGGAGGTAGAAGAGAACTTTTTGCATTCTATAGACTAACATACGCGTGACAAAAAAAACTCAGGGGGTTACTATTAGTATTTACCGTATTATAGCCCTGTCACGAAGAGCGGAGAAGTGCATGTGGAGACCTCAGAGTAGTAGTCGAGGCCTTCTTTTATTGTACATGTAGTTTCTGGTCCTGGCAAAATCTGCAGCCTCCTAAGTCTATGTACGGTTATTTATGTTCGTCTACTATGTTTCCCTCCATTGTGGTGGAGGGTAACGTAGTGAATGGAACATGTACACAGAGATCCGAACAGCATAGTAGCTATAGAGCATGAGAAAAACTTGAGAATTTTGTCTCTGTAGAGCGTGCTTAGATGCATACGATTAGCACCTAGTTAAAGCCTACGGCAAAACGGACAGTAGTCTCACACGCCAGACCTCGAACCTGCATGTGGTGCGAGCGGCGAAGCCGCGAGCTGCGAGTAACCGCAGGTTACGAGGTCTGGCAAGAACCAACTGCTCAGGAATGTGATGACGTAAAAAGTGGGCTGTCTTTCCTATGTTGATATGTATAACTTTAGACCACAGCGTACAGACACAGGGTCTTGCGAGCAATATTCGTCTAGAAGTTATGAATATGGTCAATAAATGTCTTGTATTAAACTGTTTTTTCCTTAATAAAAGCCTTACCTGTATCTAGTGTGTGCCTATTACATAAACCTAGCTATCTGTGTATAGTATTTCAAAGAAAACAGTCTATATGTGTTAATTGCCCTCCCTAATCCCCTTCATTAATTTGTTCTGCCGATCACCGACGCCGGGGTATATGGCCCGGACCAAATACTTCGTTAGCAGCTCATAAATACCTTATGAGCTGCTAACGAGGTATTTGGTCAGGGCGATAAGCCCCCGCGTCGGTGATCGGCAGAACAAATTAATGAAGGGGATTAGGGAGGGCAATTAACAAATATAGACTGTTTTCTTTGAAATACTATACACAGATAGCTAGCGTAAAGTAATAGGCACACACAAAACACAGGTAAGGCTTCTATAATGAAAACAGGTTTAATACAAGACTTTATTGATCATATTCATAACTTCCAGACGAATATTGCTCGCGAGACCCTGTGGTAATGACGGCCATAACGCATTTTCACTGTATTTGGTCCTCCATGTTTCACATATCTACGCCGAAAAACCACTCCAGTAAAAATCTACGGTGAGAATTTATTTGTGAGGCCATTTACCATCAGCTCATCGGCAGTCGAATGGGACCCAAACTCTGAGCTTTGTTTGAACAGAGCAAAATGAAAAAGCAAACTCCATAGAGGATGTCGACGATCAACAATCGTAAGCATTGAAGCAACGCCCGGAGCAATCTTAAAATAAGAGATTGGCCATATACTGTCTGCAAATTCATGGAAACGTCCTCTTCTTCCAGACAATCTATCATGGCTACCTCCTGCTTGATCGGTTTCAGGCTGTCCATCACCACTTTCTTCAACGGCACAGAACATTTTTGCAGATTTTTTTCATCATGGTTTAAATACTGGGGATCGCGTAACCGTGACCAGGAACCGTGATTTTATGAAGTCGTACTACTGTCTGAGGTCAACGTAAGGCAGTTTACTTCCAATGAAACATTTCTGGATGAATGACACAATCATTCAGTCAAGTTCAAAAGGCTATTTTTAGACCCTCCGCCTACATTCATGAATAAACAATAGATGTGCTCTTTCATCCAGCCGATTTTCGAAGCATTCTATTGGACAGTATATAGCACGTCGATTCTAGCCAGACCTCGTAACCTGCGGTTACTCGCACCTCGCGGCTTTGCCGCTCGCGCCGCATGCAAGTTTCGAGGTCTGGCATGCGAGACTAAACGGACAGCTGAAGCACTTCCTCTACTATGCAGGGGAAATTATAGCCTTTTTTACTCCAATGCATCCACTATGTAGAATGGTGTGACACAGTTGGATTCAGTTTTCTAATGTCGTTTTTTCGACTCAACCTTGTTTGTTGCAAATTTGTATTTTTATGTTTATTGAACTAATATGACGATCACTAACTTGAACAATTTGATGTGGCATTGTTGCAGTTCTGCTGGGTTTTCCCGTTTTACCCTCATTTGCATATATTTGACACTGACATGTTCATTTGAATGAATGCACATCTCCACCCCTCGGTGCACTTGTACATGAAATACTAAGACGATAGGTGCTGTGGGTTTAGGAGATTTTGACATGAACAAACACACATACATACATACATACATACATACATACATACATACATACATACATACATACATACATACATACATACAGACAGACATACATACATATGTATGTACGTGCGTATGTTCGTACATACATACATACATACATACATACAGACAGACAGACAGACAGACAGACAGACAGACAGACAGACAGACAGAAAAACAGACATCCAATGGGATGCAAATGAACAAATTCACCTTGTACGATAACCTCTTTTAAGTATACAGTTTACAAAATACGAGCTAAAAATGCTGCAAAAATACCAGCAGGTTTACACCCTGGGCGTTGTCAGAGGCAAATGATCCATCTACAGTTTATGCACAAGGTCCTAATCACGTGAGGCCATGTAGGGATATACCATGCAACGAGGTACCAAACACAACCCAGCGCCCATGCCAAGATTCTCCGGCACAAACGCTGTAGGTTCGAAATCATTTCCATTTTGAAAAAAATGTCTTACTTTGAGTATGAACTGACTGTAAATCGGTGATTGCTCTACAAATATCACTGTTTGCTCTGGACTTAATAGCGGGTCCACGCGTTTCTGCAAATAAGAGGAGAAGCTTCAGTCCTTCGCCTTCAGACGTGAAATTGCAAAGCAGCCCCTGAGAAGAAATGTGACGAAGTCCTACGACTTCATTACCCATGGTCCTTTGGACCGTGATTATATAAATACATATATATACCATTTACGTCATAAATGATTGGTAAAGATTCTAAACAATTCTGAATACTATCGCTGTCGGTCGTTTGCCCGGAGAAAGTTATGTCCGCCAATGGCCGACTTGCATTGGCATCGGTACAGTGCGAGACAATGATTGACACGTTCACGTGACTGAATCCGAATGTCTGATTGGTGGAGATACCATTCCATGTATCAAAATTTCAACTTGATGGGATTTATGAATGAAAGTATCTCCTTCGTGAAGGGCCGCTTTACTCATTTAATAATAGTAATCAGCGTAAATATAACAAAAAATCGCAACGAAATTCATGCAATTTGTTACAATAATTTTGATCCGTCTACGTCAAAAGAAAAATAAGAAGACTATTTTCAGACATTGGTTGCAAAATGCTGTTTGAAATGAAATATAAAAACTACATGCACCCATATCGCAGTTTCCACGTAGATCTAAACAAGGACTACACTGCCATTGTTTGTCAATAAGTATACACTCTCTGCACTTTGTGGTAGGTGTTTCAGTGACGAGGCCTAAAACAAGGATGTAACTTTCAATATAACAAGGATCTAAAATAGGTTAATCCATCCAAATTGAGATGAAGCCAAGCATATTCATTCACCAAACTTGTTAGCTTTTCATTAAATGTTATGGGTAAATTATGACTTGGCCACAAATGGCGAATATGTAGTTGGCTTTGCCTGTGCCTGGATTTTTTAGCCAATAATGTTTTTGCTTATTTTCGAGGCATGACAAAGATCGAAGGTCTTTAATCTGGTCTTGAAAATAATGAGACCTAAGGTTCTAACATGAGTAGTTGGTTGCTTAAATGCGCTGCACTCCCAAACCATGTCCACCGATACATACCACCCCCGCATCTAGACCTACTCATATTAGCACTGTTGGTGGCGTTCATTCAAATCTATCTCTTACGCTCCCAAAGACCTTTCTTAATATCATCACTTCGCTCGGTAGAACACAGTACAAAATTCAACTGAGTGGTATATGCGAAAACGTCAGTTACTATATAAGATAGTGACGTCCTAGACCGATTTCAAAAGCACAAAAACGACAAGAAATACCCGTTTAATAGTAATTTCAGAACACATTTTCTTAAGGCGGAGAAAACACATATTAACGCTAGTACTCATATACAATTGTTTGGCACTTTACAATTGTACTCCATTTACAGTGTTTGGCACTAATAAATTAGGTACCATTGCCGTTGTACATTTTTCGAAGTGAAGTTAAGCCTTCTTTGTTAGTGGAAAAGTTAACATATGTTTTGTATGTTTGATGGTACTTGTGACTAAATAAAGATAACCACGACAATTGGAATTTCGATCACTAAAAATATTGTTATTGTGCCGTAAGAAATTAACAAAATACAGACATCTAGTTGATCGTGGCTTCTTACACGGGTAGTGACATATGGAATCATATTTCCTGTGTGAATGTTACCGAGAAAATGCTCTAATCTTGTTCCTTCTAATTTACAGCGTATTTCTATTGAAAAATATAAAACATAGCGCCGAACTCGCTTAGCACGACTGACGGTATTCAGGAGTATTAATTGGTGGGAGTTTAGCACAATGGCATGCAAAAGTTGCAATGCAAGCTCATTATAGGGGCAAAGTCGCTCATTGTCGACATTATTTTGGTGATTTTAATTTCATTTGGAATATTATCGATGTTATTTTGCTAACTGAAGTATGCTTAATCACTAGTTGTTATAGTGCAACTCACTTGAAGCAGAACATTACAAATATTTTATAAGAAACTTTATTTTTGGCTCAGTAAACCTTGGAACGTGACAAACTTTGGTCATTTTGATGCTTCCGTGAGTAAAATGTAACAGAAAAATATTGGAACTGTTATTTATTTAACATTAAAAGTGAATTCACACAGCATGGCGAATTGAAAATTATTTATGAACACCCTTTTATATGTGACTTCATAAATATGCACACGTCATGCAGCAAAATCTAAACAATTGTTGCTATTTTGAAAGTCTATGAATATGCCATAGAGACCAGGTTGTGAAACTCGTTTTGGTCCTTGTTTTCATGGACTACCATCGGGGGGGGGGGGGCGCTATGCTCAATTTTAAGCTGGGGGTGCCGTGTAGATCCATCACCCATCATGGTGAATATGTCTATGTCGTCTAATAAGTTGTTGCATTGTGTAAAATAAATGCTGAACTGAAATTTTTCAGCCCAAGAACAAATAATTTGGCACTTTTCAAAACTCAATGAACAAGTCATCTATGTTGAATTGTGTGTGACGGTTCCATCTTCATCATAGTGAATATATCAAGGTTGTCCAACAAAATTCTTGCATTGTTTGTAAAAATGCCGAACTGAAATCTTTCAGGTCAAAGAACAAATAATTTTGGCACTTTTCATAACTCAAACAGACCTCTCAAGAAATAAGTAATTTGGCAGTTTATAAAATTTTCTTAATAAAAATTATCAAATGTTGATCTGAAAATTTCCAGGCTAAGAACAAACAATTTTAGGCAGTTCTTACAACTCAATGAACAAGCTATCTATTGATGACAGTCCCCACCAGTCCAACGTTGTTTTGTTACTTGGAACTTTTGATATTGTTATTTTGTTATTTTGAATGAATGATTTGTTATGAAATAAAACGCTAATTTCCATCGGCGTGGGCTTTACGTGTCTTGTCACCGTTGTCGGCAGGCTACGTTGTTGGCAATGATACCCTGACAACAACGTAACCTGCCGACAACGGTGGCATGCATTAAAATGACATCTACACAATCATAACTATTTTATTTCATAAAATATGATTCGCAAAAAGGCAAAGTAAAGCAAATCTATTCTTCCTGTTCCTCCCGCCTTTTCATTAGCGGGGGACACACGGAATATAAGTCAACTGTGTACTGAGTCAATGGGCACTAAACCTTTCTTAAACTAACTATAGCGAAAATGATTATTACAATATAAAACGACCAAGTCCTGTCAGCAGACGATAGAAAATGATAAAATACAAATTTGGGTGGAAATATGATTAGCTGTAAATGATTTGTTGTAAAATAAAACGCAAATTTCCATGGGCGTGGGGTTTACGTGTCCTGTCACCGTTGTTGGCAGGCTACGTTGTTGGCAGCTCTATTCTGCCAGCGACGGTGACACCCAAACAGTTCGCGCATGCGCAGATGATTATGTGTCTCCGTTGTTGGGCAGCCTACGTTCTTGGCAGAATGCCGGCCTGATCTGAACAAGTTCTGATCTCGATTCTTGTATGACCAGCTGGTGAAATGCGACTACGCTCGAATAGATCCTACGGCAAGAACACAATTTGGATCCGGGCGTATAGACTACAGTCTTCGTCCACAAACTACCTGACGCCAAATTGCTATATTCGTCAAAATACGATGAAGAGCGCTCGTTAACCCAGACCACGCGTTCACATTATTTTGCTGATGCAAGATTTGGATTCATATTCAGACAATCCGCCCGCTTATTGTCATAGTTGAAGTCACTAAAACATAAAATCAATCATACGTTTGCAATCAAAAGAATGAAAGAAACTATAATTTTGTTGTTTCTAACATTTCTCGATGATATTTAACTCTTGGCATTGCTTCTTTTTCACTTTTGTCTCATAATAACATTGAAAGATTCTGTAATCAAATGCCAAACCGTCTTGGCTTTCCTCATGTATGAAGAGCTCTCGTTAGCCCAGACACCGCCATTCACGTTATTTTGCTGATGTAAGATTTGGATTCAAATCAGAAAATCCACCCGCTAATTTTTCGTAGACGAACTCACTATAAAAAACATATTTCAACCATATATTTGCAACCAAAAGAATGAAAGAAAACTATATTTTGTTACTCCTAACAGTTCTCGATGATATTAAGCACTGGGTATTGGTTCTTTTTCAAAATTTGTCTCATGTCTCATAATGATATTGGAAGATTTTGGAATCAGGTGCCAAATCCGCCTTGGCCTTCATCAGAAACAAAAATGTGCATCGCCATGTATACGTCAGCGCTGTCCATCGCGGCTAGATACGTTTTCACTCTCGTCTGACAACCTCATAACAAATATTACATTTATCGAAAAATATCAACAACAACACGACTTGGTAAGTTCATGTTTATTTAAACTGAATTAAACATATTCAATCCTCAACCGTATACTATATGAAGCTATGCTTGGAGACTGTTCACAGTCACCCCCCGAATAAAAAACTAAGTCACGTGATCTGAAATCCATAGAAAAATACGGAAAATAATCATTCTAAAATCAATAACTATCGACGGAATCCTCCAATCAACTTCATTTGAACGATTCCCCATCTTCGTGTACCAAGTTAGACCGTCACAAACTTTCAATGCCAAATGTTCAGCAGTTTTTCAGTTTAAACGGTTTACGGCACCAAATGTCTACACCCATCCATCCAGACAGACAGCCTACTCTACGGAATTCGACACCTCAACTATAGCACAGCTGACTCCGTCAGTCGTGCTAAAAATTGCCCTGTTCGAGAAACTACAATTACATATTGGTCAGGAGAAAAAAATCAAGCAGGACATTTCATAGTAACGTTCTGTTAAATTTAATAACTAGTATAAAACTATTTGAAACAGTTCATGAAGAAAACGTATCAATTTTCTTGATACACTATTGCATTTATTGATACATGAACATTTTGTAAGCGGATTTCAGACCTGATGTTTTAGTACTTTTCTGGTATACCACTTGTGTGTGTTAATTTAAAACCTAAGTACAAGAAAAAATTAAAGTAAAGGTAAAATTATTGTCGTCTCAGTATTTCGAAAATAGAAAATTTAATTTTTCATCGTAGAGTTAACAAAAGAATGGAGGCCATATTGAATTTTCAATACCGGTAAATCTCAGGTACTTTATTTCTCTCGAACAAATTTTCCACGATGACATCTGATTGTTATTCTTGATTTGGTAAGAGAATAGTCGAAAAAAAATCATTAAGAAGTTTTGAGCAAAAGTGGTTCTTTACTTTCGAAGGTCTACTAAGTGACCGTGAGTACTGTAACGCTGAGAAGCATGTTAAAAGAGCAACGATTAGCCTCTCATCGTTAATTCTAAGAATCTTTACTACTGTTACAGTTGATTTTATTGTTGAGTACGTATCTTCCCCTGTTTACAACAATGGCGACATTTAAAAATTAAAACTTACAGTGGCTATGCTTGCAAACTATCACAGTATTTCTTTTACAAGAAGAAGACATCATAGGAGTTCGTTTATGAGGATTGTTTGTATCTTGTAACATTCAGACCGAACTTCTAACGTCTTCTTGCCCATGTTGCTGAGCGACGTGTATCTCCAAGATTATTATAAGAAAGCATGGGACTGTGACTAAAGATTTGTCTAAATTCTCAACGTTTATCTCTCTATCAGGTAAGTCACGGCAGTCGATCTATAAAGGTATAGTAAAACATTACGGCATATAAGGAGTTAACGCGACAAGTCTACAATATCAATTTGTCAAAATATCGAGCCTTAAATGGTTTGAGACCGTTCAAGTAAATGAAAGCAAAAAGTGTTTTAAATTTATTTAAGAAAAGGTGTGTCTTTTTATTTCACAACACAATCACGTTGTGTTTAACTTGACTCAGCTTTCGGCCTTGCAGATTTCAGCGTCTATTTCTTTATATGGCGTCTGATATAACCCACCAAAATGCGGTTGTCTGTGCGCCATGCGCCATAAGTTCTGTTTTAGCAGCAACCAGAAAAATGTAATTGTAAGAAAGCCATTCTCTTGCGGCTGAAAAGCTATTTGTAATTACTTATTCAATTCTCGACAGTCAAAGCAACAATTATTATGAAGAAGATGAAGAGAAGTGGTAAACGGAATATAGAAAAAACTCTCACATGCAAGTATTATTACTTCAAAAGAAGATTATTCATCTCATTAACATATTCTACCTGTGATGCGGGTTCAGAAAGTTTTTGTGTTGTCTTTGCAGCAGAGAAATAGATGGTGTGTTGTGCTGGTCACGAAAGACGAGCTGATACTGGTAGTCTGTACAAGTAATGTCCTGCTATATCGAAGGTGCTATGGAGGCGTGTCCAGCTCATGACAAATGATCTGCTGTGTCTCACAAATTGGCATCTGTGTCTACAGAATATATTGGTGAGTAGCAAACCATATAAACAACACTCTTTCCAATCAGAACCAAGTGTCGCGCAGTTAGCCAATGAAAATTCAATTACATCATCGTACACAAATTAACACCAGTGCCTACAGGCTGTCAAGTTGTCTGTCATGATCCTTCTGTCCTGTGTATTATTTAATTGCAAATTGGCAGCAGTTACATTCCTCTTCTGTTCGCTGATTTGTTACTTTTCAAAGTTTCCAGTGAAATCAAAAACCGAATAAGAAATCAAAAAGAGATCAAATGAAACGGTTTAATTGAACCATTAGGCGTGTTTTGGCACGAAATTCTCAATACAAGTAAAACATATCAGTAGTTATCATTTTAGCTGATTGCAGATTACCGCCGATAAAAGAGGTAACGTCACTGACGCTGCAAACCATACATTTGTTGTGAAGAGGTGGCATTAGAGGATGGAATTATTGTAGTGTCTCCGAGGAATAATAACAGCGGCAAAAATGCCTGACATAGACATTATAATTTGTTGTTGCAGAACTGCTATTTACATATTGGTTGGAGTGTATTTGGTTTCCCAAATAAGAAGAAATTGTGACCCTAATCAAAATCGGAAATGTATGCATAAAAGTTCGTGATCCTTCAAAATCGCTGGCTCTAGAAATGATGACTCCCTCCAAAACAAATACAAAACACTAACCAGCTCCCTGTAATTTCTGTACAGTGCACACATTGATTGCTATCCATTGCTTCGCCACACCCAAAATTGTCGATTGTTAGTTTTATGTGTAATTCAGCATTAACATGTTATCAGTGCAGCATGAATGCAATAATAACACTAAATGAGCAGAACCTTATTACAATTACACGTTCCGTTTTCTTCCTACCTCTGTCACTTTCCTGAGAACTGCAATGCAATGCCCAATAGCTGATAGTTGTACTGAGGTGCGAGCAGGTAACAGGAGAAAAATGTCTTATTTCATTCACAAGATAATTAATGATTCCAATATGGAGCACAAGCTTAAAGCCCTAGTTAAGCATTTGTTCATAGCACGATTTGAATTTTCTGAGCTGCGTTACTATGAATGGCTACATCGTATCGACGATTTTACTTTTAAAATGATGCCTCATTATTACAATTTCACCTAAGTCAATGAGCAGTAAGAAATAAAATTATCAAATGATAACCGTGCTCCAAATGTACTAACGCATAGTCGGCACCTATATGTTGTCTGCTGCAAGTGGCTGGGATCAGTCTTATGATGACAAGACCGACATCAAAGATAAGCATCCGTTTCACTTGAACTGCCATTTTCTTACCGGACAGAGCAATGAAAACTTCATGGACAGCGGAGGACCGACGAAACAGCTAAACAGATGATGATACACGGTGCGATACACTATATTCTGATTTCATTAAATATTTCTGCCGGCCATTTTGTTTATTATATCACGTACTCCTAAAATTAAATATGCACAACAGCTTACTTGCATCCGGAGCACGTAAGTAATGTTGTTACTTTCACTGTGGTGCAAATGCTGAACACATTATGAGATAACATTATGTAAGGACTTTTTTGTGTATAAACTAGTAATTTGTAAGCAAACCAAAGATTGTCTACAAGCTATACTTTTTCCCATGAGAAACCACTTTTCGGCGCAGCTTTCACAGACTGCATGTGCGACAAATTCTATTATATAGTGATTTACAAACCATGTAAACGACACTTTCCTAATCAGAAGTGAGTGGTACAGCTAAACAATAAAAATTCAATGACATCATCGCACAGCAAACATGATTGCAAATATAGGAACTTTTTATACATATCATTACACTAAACGTCAGACGTCAAAAAGGGTCTTACTGGGCAAAATTGTTTGGGTGTATTCCTTTGTAAAGGTAAATACAGGACCAAATGCCCCGAATGTGCAAGCGTAGGCGTGTGATATTCACGGCATCTGTAAAAGGGTTAGCAGACTATTCTGTGGCCACTCCCGCACTAACGTCTAGGGCAATACCCGCAAGCCCTCGTGCAAATACCCTGAAGACGGAGCGCTTGTACTCTCTAGCCATGCTATTTGTCATAATGAACAGTCTCAATCCAGACTGAACATTTTTAACGTGCAAAACCCGACGTTTACTGACCTGTAAATTATCTAGATTTTCGGGTCTACTTCTGTCTTCTAATGAAGTGTTAGAGGTCGTATCTTTCCACATAGCTCAACCTCCCAAGGATCTTCAGGATCACTTTTGTCTCCTGAAGTAGTGATAGAGCTCGTGTCTATCAGAATAGCGAAACGTTTCGACTCCCGCCGTAAAGTTAACGATGAACATTATCAATTCTCATTTGCAATGTGATTGTTTGACTTCAATCTACCCTTCAGTAATAAGTTCAAAGACAACAAATGAAATACACTGCATGAAAACCCAATAATTCAGATAAATTCACTTTAATAAGTTGCCTGTATTATAGTATAATACACGTGAATTCACATGAATCCACACGAATACGGGCTTGCTGAATACAAAAAATGGATTCTTGACTGTATTCATCTGTATATGCACTATTCAGCTAAAATACAGGCAATAATCCATGCTAATACAGTAAGTATCATAGGGTTTTTATGCAGTGATAATTACCACGTTCGCCATTTCCTCTGTAAAGCCCGGCCAGGCACGTACAGTGTCATACAAAATGCCATTAGGTATATCTAAAGCAACGTTACCTGACATTTGATCTTCCTTTCTCGGTTCTACTCATATTCTCCCATATCAAAACAACAACGTATGTGTGGCTCTAGGATGATTAATCCGTCAATTGTGGTAAGTCTCCTTCAAACAGTCTTTGTTTGAAGCCTCCGAAAGACATGCATATTTGCGTATTTAAGTCTCTAAGCAAAGACAATGCAAAACCCGTCAAGAGTATTAAATCAAGCTTCTGCGTGAATGTCCTCAAATGTAATGAATGCCCCACCTTGAAACAAGAGACTAAGTGACTATCACTACTCTACCGTTCAACCATCCATGTGACTTTATTTTCTTGGTTCTACAAATCGTAAGATTCTCCTGATCATTTCTTTTTAAAACAACATTTTTCATACAAGTGAACGAAATCCTCACTACGTACACTTGGTGATTTCTTAAGTTCTCAGTGCAAGAGAAATGTTATGTGCCGTCGTCAGTAGAAACTTACACAGGCATGAATGAATATATTCCAATATAGAACTGAATGCTCATTCAGTTTATTTATGAGACCTGTCATGTTTATATGAATAAATATTTTAAAATGCGTAATTTCCTTCTCAGACGTCATACTGGTTAGCTGATAGCCAGCTAATAGCTGACTAATATCTTCTATTAGCAACAAAAACGGCTAAGCTTTAATAACTCAATGGCCAAACCTTCTCAGAGGTCGCCAACGGTAAGCTGGTAACCGGCTAATAGCTGGATAAAACGGCTAATAGCTTCAATAGCTGAACAGCCAGCTCTTCTCAAGAAGTCAAGAAGTCACCACTGGTGAGCTGGTAGCCAGCTTATAACTCCCCCAGAAAAGCTAATGGCGGCTAAAATGTTCTGAGGAAATTGAAAATAGCTTGCAATTGAATAGCAAATAACAGCTACAAGCAAGCTATTCATGTGGCTAACCTAGCTATTAGCCTCCTGGCTATTAAGGGGATATTCAGCAATCCAGCAACACTGCAGTCCGCTAGTGATTGGTCTTCCTACGAATGTTGCACCGGGTAGTAGAGATTTGTGTACTTTAGGCAATAGATATTTTGTCGTATTCGTGTAGTTTTATTTGGAAGATCAATGTATTTGTATGTATCGAGATAAATATATTTACTCGTACAATTCTGAAACCAGATCGTGTACTTCCTTTCAATAGAGTCAGGTTGTTCGCTGTTAGTTGCCCGTAGTATTGCCCGTTGCTTAGCTTCTTTTGCACTCTATTAAGTAGTATTTTGTGTCGGCGAGGGCAATATCTTTACCGTTGTCGAATGGTTTGATCGTTGGTTTGTTTATTTTTTTATTGTGTTCGGAGCGGTATTGTTTCAGCGCATTATATATTTCGTATGCTGTTGTTAACGGGAAGATAACAATTGCTAGTTTTGTTGGTTCGAGATAGTTTTCGAGTTTTGTGTTGTATGATGTCATTGATATCTAGTTTGATTTCAACTTGAATGTGTGTTGTTTGGACTGTTTGTGTCGTATGAAACGTTGATATCTCCATTAAGTCTTTTCCATTTCGACGTTGTTGTGTTGGACTGAGTTTCAAGCCTTAGTTCAGAACACTCATTTATGAATGGTCTTTATATTATTAGTGTTAGGCCATCGGCCCAAAATACTTTACATATATTTATAACTGTACAAAAACTGACAGGAAAAGATAATATACAATATTACTCTTTTAAAAACTTTGCATATCACTCAACTCTTTCTCAATTCATAGCACGAAATACATAAACAGTTAAACACTGTAGAGTATTTGCATCATCTGTGGTCAAAATTCGAATACAATTTCTTTTCGAAGGTGGATTTAAATACATTTCTGGGATATACTTCTGTCTCAGTCTTTCAAAAAGTGTACAAATCAAAAGAAAGTGGTACTCATTTTCAATTGTATTACTATCACATAGTAAACAAACTCTTTGTTCTCTATCAATGCCATGTTCACGGTTTGTTTCAATGCGTAGATAATGTAAAGAACAACTTAACCAAGCAAGTGATCGAATATGAGCAGTAACTTTTACAGAAAATAAATAGCTTTCAGGCTCAAGAGAAAACTTGATTTCTCTACAAAATGATAGCATATCTTGCGAACAAACTTCAACATACCACTTAATATATATTTATATTCTTTAAACTTGTTTACAAAGGCATCCGTAAACTATTCATATCTTCAATTCCCGTCTTTCCCAAACATCTTGTAAATTACATATATACAACAAGTTTTTGTGGCCTACCTTGTGGCCTACCTTTGCTGTATGAAAATATACTGGGTAACGCCCACACTCTCTGAGAACAGCAACATTTGGAGCACTACTAGATACCCCTAAAAATATCCTACATGCATGATAATGGATTCTCTCTACTCATATAATATATATATATATATATATATATATATATATATATATATATATATATATATATAAGATGTATATAAGATGTATATATGTGATATATATACAGGTTCTATTAAAAAAAAGTATTATATTGAAACATTCCAATTTTTCTCGTGACTCTACAAATACCCATTAGGGATTTACATGCTTGTTGTGCTAATGTTTTTGTAGCTACAAACCATTTTAGTCTACATGAAAATTTAACTCCTAAATATTTATATTACGACATAATTGGAAACGTTCTCCGCTAAAATGCATTTCTCGTATTTAGAAAGAATACCACCACTTTTAAAAACAATGCTTCTTGTCTTTGTCATGTTCACTGTTTATTTCCAAGTTTTTCAGTACGACTCCAAAGAGTTTTACAGGCGTTGTATGCCGATAAGAGTATCCGAAAAGAGCACAACATCGCCTGCAAATAAGAAACAAAAAAGTTCTACAATATAGGGGAAGAGTTGAATGCCCTGATGTCCGATGTCATAATTACATGGATTAATTCATTGATAAAAATGACAAAAAGGGACTAAGCATAAAAAACTTTGGCGAACACAAAGTGGACAAGCAAAATATTTAGTGTGTTGATTATTCACACGAACACATGACTTGACATCTTGATACATTGCATGGAGCATTTTAAACATTTTTCCTTTGATTTCACCTCTTAAAAGGATGTACCGCAATCGTTGACGTTCCTCAGTGTCGAATGCCTTGGAAAAAGTGATAAAAGCACAGTAAAATATACCACGTTTGCGACAAATATGCTTTTCAATGACAAAATTTGGAATGAAAATGTTGTCGATAGTCGAGTAGCCTCTACGAAAACTGGCCTGTGCTTCATCAATTTTACAAAGTGCGTCAGACAAGAAGGTAAAACGATTATTTACAATCGAAGTGAAGATTTTCTTAATATACTGGGTAAAGATATGCGCCTATAATTTTCAGGACACTCAACAGAACCACCCTTGTAATTTGGAATAATAATGGCTCTTGCTCAATCACTTGGAAAGTTTCCAGACTCAAAAAGTCTGTTGAAAATATCATTTAAATATGGAATCATAAATGACTCGTGCGTTTGAAAAACTCCCCTAGGATACCGTCCGGTCCTGTCCATCTGACTTCCCACTTGTTATCATACATATTGCTCTGTCGATCTCATCATTTGTGAAAGGAGAATTTAAAATATCACAGCCAACATCTGTTACATTGCCACAAACGGTCTACAGAGCTCAAAAGATTTTCCAACTCATCAGAATGGAAAAATCATCTTCAGCAGATTTTATTGGGAACCGAACGTTTACTAAAGTAATTGTAAAATGCATTAGGCATGACATTAATTCGTACACAATTTGCAGATGTTAACCTTCTCAGTGACGCCCAAAACATTTTTGATCAGAAAGTGAAAAAATGTTCAATTTCCTTTTCATATCATTATTGTTAACCCGTTTTTCTCTCTACAAACAGTTTTAAATTCTTTTCGAACTTCTTTTTGTATTTGAAGATTATTTGTACTATTTGCTTTCCTAAACTTTCTTAACAAACGATACTTTTGATTTTTAACTCATTACATTATTTGTCAAACCAAACAGGTTGCTATCTAAAGTTTGCTGTATTTGAAATAGTTTTTACCATGTCGCATTTCTCGGTAGAAAACATAAATGAATCACTTATTCTCCTAACAAAAATACATACATATGAATTACAGTCTGCAACAAGTTTATCGAAACTAGACTTTACATTTAATTTATTACTGTTATCAACTACATTGGTACCGGCGTTAGCAATACATGTACATGTACATGTAAATTCGCCATGCTTGGCATCTACACTTGCTCTGCAATGGACGATATGTAAGTTAAATGGACAACATATTAAAAGAAGAGAAACGCCGTAAGAATTTACCTCTTTGTCTTTGAATACCCGTGACGTATTGAAACAGCGTTGTACAAATGTGAGGGATCAAAAATGAAATTTGTGACGTCATATATTATGTAATCCAACTCTTCACCTGTGCGGGCATTCAAATCACTCAAAATGATACATACACTTCTGGTAAATTTGCAAGACTTTGCAGAATAACGTGAAGAAAGACATACACTACAGAAAATAAAAAAGCAAAGAAAAATACAATCATAATCATGAAGTTTGGATTTAACTAGTTTGACATATTTAGTGAGTGATTTCTAGCTAGTGTACAAACACCTCCAGGATGTTAACCAAATCTTTAACTTTATGACGACTACTATTAAAAATCGGACAACCTGGAAAATTATTTTTGAATTGATCATCACTGTCAGACCCTGTTTCTATGAAAGACACTACATTGAATCCCAGAATATAGTTTGCAAAGTCGAAAATTGCAGCTTATTTTTTAAGTCCTTGGACATTCCATGTAATAAATTTAACTTGCTTTGGGTCGCGGCCTGTTCCTCAGTCTGTGTACCCGTCACGTTCTCGCCGATGTTGAAGTCGAATGCGCAGGCGATCTTGTGTGTAGTTGAGCTGGCACTGGCAGTGTTCAAAGCTCGTCTTTCGTCTCCATTTGTGTGGCTCTCTGGAACAACTAGTTTTCCATTTTTATAATATGCCGTTTTCCCCTGCCGTCTCAAATCTGCCAAGGTCCTCCTCTGCCGTCTGGTTAGATCGTTTCTGAGTCCAATATCAGCTTCTTTCAGCTTTTGTCTGGAGGTCAGAGCAGAATTTTGTCATCCCAGTGAAAAAAATTCACAACAATTGGACGTCGTATGTCTTTGCAATTGACTTTACACAGTGGGTTCTTACAACGTCCCTATTCTTCCATGTCTTTTTTTCAAACATGTTGATTCAAGAGCTCAACAACTTTCTCCTTACATTGGTCGAACGTTTCGCCAGTAACTCCACTGGAGCCATATAACCTGACGTTGTCTCTTCTGGAAAACGATTCCAACCTATCTGAATCCTCGTCACGCTGGTCAAGGCGATCGACAATCACATCAAATCTTTCAGAAATAGCAGAAAAGTCGGGATCTGTAGCCATTCATGATGGATTACAATATGAGACCCAAGGACGCTCAGAATGACTTGCATAGCTAACGGATATCCAAACTCTATAAACGTCGTAAAAAGCAAGGTTTATCTCATGGTCATCATATTGTTCAAGAACAGAATTATTAAACATCCTTACCTCTGTGCTTTCTAATATGACAGAGACTTCAAACATACTGTATTGTTGTCTTATTTTCGTAGCGGTATAAATCAAACGTAAAATATTAAACAATTAAAAGGCACTCTTGCATAATATGAAATCAAGATCACTTTAGAAAGTAACATCATTCCACACTATAAATCACAATATCACACGACAAATTGAAACAACGCTTGAAAAACATCATAAATAAAGCATTTTTCCACAACAACTGTTCTCTTTGTTACAAGTATGTTACCTTACTTGAAAATTCTTCATTCTCCGTTATAAAATCCCCTAATGTTAAGACATTTTACACAGAAAAACATCGTCAGGATGCTTGACTTCCTCATCGATAACTAAGCAGTATTTCTCAGCATACTTGTTTGCCCTTATTCAAAATGTATGATCCTTCAATCTTATTGATAAAACTCCGGACACTCCTTGGTACTAAATCATCCACGGTCACAATAGTGTTGGGACATACATGTATACAGAGATCGACCTTTTATATAAACGGCAAGACATTGTAAATGACATAGTATCCGCTTGGAGAATAAATGTGGAAACCAGTGACGGATATCTTTGTGAAGTGACTTTGGTCAAAGCATATCCGTGATTACTGATTAATTTTCACAACGACGTCACATAGACGTATTTTGTCATTAGTCATTAAACGCATAACAAAGCACTTTTAATTTATCTAATTTAATTTGAAGTAGGCACTGCAGATAGCTGCGCGTAAGTCACACCTAAGTGTAAATGAAACGTACATTTTGCATGCAATATATTCCTTTTACTGATACGATCACACTCAAGAAAGGAAAATTCATCGTTACCCTAGATTTTATGTGCCTTTTTTCAATTTGACATTGATAATGCGTACTTTTATTACAAACGTTGTAAAAAGTTTGATACATAATAACTCCGATATATATATATATATATATATATATATATATATATATATATATATATATATATATATATATATATATATATATATATATATATATATATATTCAAGACAAAGAATAATTGAATGTTCGCCAGTTCCATTGTGGTATACGTCATGGGTGGAACATCTGGTCTTTGGTATACAGCTGCGGCAACATTGACACTAACAGCCTTGACTTTGATTAACCAAATTGAGTTAAAAGTTCATTTAAATAAAACATCGTCTACATTATATGATAAACAAAGCAAAAGCGCAATGAAGATGTGTAGAAGGATACAAAAGAATGCAATTTGTAACTAAAAAAATAAAAATATCTTGGGTACATATGTTCAAGCTCATAAGGCAATTACAATTAAATTGAATACCTTTTTAGTTTAAGTAAGGTTAACATCAACATTGTAGTAAAATTGATGTATGACAGATATTACAGGCGGGGGCTATCGATTAATTGTAAATTCTTCTCATATCTGTGTTATGGTCACGGCATCAGTAGACGTTATGGAAAAGTCTTCACATAAACTATATTTGAACCTACTAACTATTATAATTAGTTTGCCTAATCGCATCTTCTACAAGTTACAATATCTACCCCATATCAGAAATAGAAATATACTATTACTCTAATGCGTGCAATGGAATCATCTGAATACATTTGAAAGGGCGATGAAAGTTTAGCTATCGCAATAAATGAATAATAGACCAAGGTAGCATGTCATAAATTGTTTGGACACTTTGAACAGTAAAGACTATGCCATGCGCCAGTAGAGTTTTTGAATGTCACTTGAAATTTCCATCTCAAAACTCTCTAAAAAGACTAAACAAGCCCACTTCTCAAGTGTTATGTGGATGAACGTATGCTATCGATTGATTAGCAGTTCTTTACTTAGTGGAGTGCTATTGACTGTATAACGAAAATATAACAAAATTTATGTCGGCGAAATCACTGCAGATGTCACTCGTTTATCTATTCAAGCAATAACCCCCGCCGCAGAAGGGTATACACGAGATTTTGGTACGATGCGAGACGTATAGCACGAGCCGATGGGCGTGTACTACATGGAGCGAATGGTTCCATACTCGAGTGTATACCCGACTGCGATTGGGTTACTGATATTATATTATATCAACTTATGTGTCTTTGTTGTCTTGCCTGGGTATTTTCGTCACCTTTAAGCCTCAAATGCAGAAAACGTTCGTATGAGAGATCGCACGTCGGGAACCCAGAGCCCGAGACCAAGGATTTAGATAAGTTTGGATCAGGTTGACAACAGACGCACACAGTATTCTACGATTATAAACGCATTAGGTCATCAACTTTGCATTTTATTCACATACAACGCGAACACTAACTTGCGACCTGCTGCATTATGCAGACACCAAAAATGGGTCAAGAATTCAAATTACAAGAAAAAGTAACAATTTTTTTTGAAAATTTACACTAGAACAATAGTTTTGGCACTTTTAGCATACTAAAAATAGATCTGTCTCATTTTGAACCCATACGTCGACCATCGCAACATTCAGTCTTGGTACAGTGATGCGCTAATTCTGAATGATGCATAATTTAGACGTTAATTTCAGCAAACTAGCAGTTTTGAAATAATCCAGATTTGAGATGACAGAACTGTGATACTGTTTTGCAGAGTGTGCTGCCCGATTGAGCGAGAGCTGGATACTGATACCGCCCTGTTGCATTTGATGCAACTTTCGTCCCAGTTACCAGGAGTAATGTCATTGTTATTTTGTCTGTTACAGCTGAATGCACAAACAGGGAAGTAACTGTCGAATACTTTGAGTTGTCGACAGCAACTAAACAGAAGTGAAACCCAAAGGTTATTGTTTTGGTGGTAAACATTTACTTTGGGCAAGAGTTGGAAGAATGTCGGTGAAAAACAACGTAATAAACATACCCAGTCGTAGTTTGAATTATTCTTCTTTATTACCTGTGCTTATAAGAATGATAGGAAAACAAGTTAGTATTCAACACTATTTATTGTAATTGCAATATTTGTATCGCCTAATACAGGAGTATGTGATGGATGGAAGTGCAGAGTGTATCCGGGCACATGACGTTCAGTAAAAGAATTACTAGATGTAATTAGAAGACAGAATATTCACTTATTTGCATTGTACAAACAATAATTAGCAGTTGCCTCATCCATATCAGAAAACTCATTTGATATCTCCTTCTACACAAAGTACTGAATAACACTGCAGCTCTATGGCCTATTGTATTCGGAAAAAAATGATAACATACACTTCTGGTAAATTTGCAAGACTTTGCAGAATAACGTGAAGAAATACATACACTACAGAAAATAAAAATAAAAGAAAAATACGATCATGATCAAGAAGTTTGGATTTAACTAGTTTGACATATTTAGTGAGGTGATTTCTAGCTAGTGTACAAACACCTCCAGGATGTTAACCAAATCTTTAACTTTATGACGACTACTATTAAAAATCGGACAACCTGGAAAATTATTTTGAATTGATCATCACTGTCAGACCCTGTTTCTATGAAAGACACTACATTGAATCCCAGAACATAGTTTGCAAAGTCGAAAATTGCAGCTTATTTTTTAAGTCCTTGGACATTCCATGTAATAAATTTAACTTGCTTTGGGTCGCGGCCTGTTCCTCAGTCTGTGTACCCGTCACGTTCTCGCCGATGTTGAAGTCGAATGCGCAGGCGATCTTGTGTGTAAGTTGAGCTGGCACTGGCAGTGTTCAAAGCTCGTCTTTCGTCTCCATTTGTGTGGCTCTCTGGAACAACTAGTTTTCCATTTTTACAATATGCCGTTTTCCCCTGCCATCTCAAATCTGCTAAGGTCTTCCTCTGACGTCTGGTTAGATCGTTTTTTGATTCCAATGTAAGCTTGCAGCTTTTGTCTTGAGGTCAGAGCCAGAAATTTGTCATCCCAGTGATAAAATTTCACAACAATTGGACGTCGTATGTCTTTGCTATTGACTGGTACACAGTGGGTTCTTACAACGTCCCTATTCTTCCATGTCTTTTTTTCAAACATGTTGATTCAAGAGCTCAACAACTTTCCCCTTACATTGGTCGAACGTTTCGCCAGTAACTCCACTGGAGCCATATAACCTGACGTTGTCTCTTCTGGAAAACGATTCCAACCTATCTGAATCCTCGTCACGCTGGTCAAGGCGATCGACAATCACATCAAATCTTTCAGAAATAGCAGAAAAGTCGGGATCTGTAGCCATTCATGATGGATTACAATATGAGACCCAAGGACGCTCAGAATGACTTGCATAGCTTATGGATATCCAAACTCTATAAACGCCGTAAAAGCAAGGTTTATCTCATGGTCATCATATTGTTCAAGAACAGAATTATTAAACATCCTTACCTCTGTGCTTTCTAATATGACAGAGACTTCAAACACACTGTATTGTTGTCTTATTTTCGAAGCGGCATAAATCAAACGTAAAATATTAAACAATTAAAAGGCACTCTTGCGTAATATGAAATCAAGATCATTTTGAAAAGTAACATCATTCCATAAAACATTCGATTTTTCCACACTATAAATCACAATATCACACGACAAATTGAAACAACGCTTGAAAAACATCATGAATAAAGCATTTTTCCACAACAACTGTTCTCTTTGTTACAAGTATATTACCTTACGTGAAAATTTTTCATTCTTTGTTATAAAATCCCCTAATGTTAAGACATTTTACACAGAAAAACATCGTCAGTATGCTTGACTTCTTCATCGATAGCATATTTGTTGAACTTGAAGGACAACGTTTCCCAACAGTGTACAGCAATAACCGAGGCGACAAATTGTGCCCCCTTGCTGGCTGATTTGTTCCTGTTTTCATGTGAAGCTGAAAAAATGGGCGACATTGTCCCTTTAATATGTAAAATTGAAAATTGTTGTATCTCGAGGGGGACATTCCTCCTTACAAACCAAAAGTAATTTGATTAATTGTGTCATATCTGTACACAACTACTTCTATGCATTTGCAGTAATTCAAATGCTTTGTGGGTTTGTGTCACATACTTTTATCCTACTGCATAGAACAAAAATAATCACTAATAGTGACAGTGGTTTTTATATAGATTGAGACCTGACGTCTTACTGCTTCCATTAGTAATTTTCCTTTAGTAAAGGATGCTATGCTAATATTTACTTTCCAACTTTCCAGCAGTTTGAAGCAGATGCTGTTTCCTACAATACTATGTAAACTTTATGCTACTTTACATTTCCTTCCTTATTTGGATTTATCATGTCAAATTAGAAAAATTAAAAAAAATAGCATCCTAACAAAACGAATAGCAAAAATAGGCACCGTATATGCACCAAAAAGAGTCATCTTAGAGGGGAAGTGAAAAAACAAGATGAAGGAATCCGCAGAGTTCAAAACAGTTATTCAAGGTGAAGCAGGGAGAACAAAAATAATGCTCCAGACTAAATCTTCCAAGGGCCCACTACCAGAATATCAAATTATCCACCCCTTACTCATAACTCATACACTTTTCTTCGCGTTCAAGTAACATTTATAACAGTACATGTAACACACATTTATTGCTGATAAACCTAAAACGTATAATGTTCCCGATGTGTGTAACATTAAATTTGTAAATAATTTCACAACAAAATGACAAAAAGTAAGCAACAGAGCAGCAAAATTAAAGACATACAAATTATAACAGTGAGACAATGAAGAGTTTCCATGAGCCGATAAGACATGCTGAGACGTCTGCACCCATAATGATATATTTATTGACATCACTCACTGGAAAATATTTTGTAAAGAGAGAATGCTTCTTCATATTTACTGTTTAAGTATATATAGTAAAGCTTATAACGACGGGATTAGCTGCAACAATGATAGCGGGAACAAAGCGAAATCAACTCCGTTGGTGACTTAAGCTGCAGTGATTTGGCCAAAAGACTCATTTGACTACTACTGATATGTGTTTATGTCAGCTTGGTAGGTTTTTATCTGATGCTCGATATAAATACGTTGACAGCCAATATCGGGTGTAGAGATGGCGACGATTACATCTGTGTTTTTTCTCCGCTGTTTCAATCGGCTTATAGTAGCCTCACTACTGTCAGCAAACGAGAACAGCAGGAAACGAGCGATTATTAGACAGTAACTTGTCCAATAATTATAGGTCCATGGGACGTTTGCTATTTACAAATTTAAGTGCGACCATACTGAACCACTGATAGTGGTAGTGCCAGGTAACCGGAATGGGTAAGCGTACCCTGCTAGCATGCTTACCCGTCATAATTGATCCTAAAATTGTCTAAATATTGTATGAAGGTATACAATATATGGATAACTGTGATAAGTCAATGCCGGGAATGCTTTCGCGGACCATTTTAATTGACGTATTTTACCACAATATCGCCATATCGACCGGAAAACTTTTTGAAAGTCCTCACGAGTCTTTTGGTGTGTTCCTCTGTCCAACTAGTTTTGTTGCCAATAAGCTGTGTGTCATTTGAAAATCAGCGTAGGAATCACAAGCTCTGAGACATGTACACACCATGAGCAAGTGCAGACAGCATATTAATTGACAAGTGGGGATAGTTTATAATGTCAAAATCGAAACCATCCCTTTTGTCGTACAGCTTAGTGTATAGCCCATTAGTACCCACTTGTAGGAGCAGATCAAGATATGAAGCTTAGTTCTTACCCTCGGTTGTTTCTTTAATTTCTAACTCATCGGGGTAAATATGATGTAAGTAATTTGATATGTCTTGATTGTCAAGACTAATCACTGTATCTCTGCGTGATGTTAAAACACCTTGCAAAGAGGAGCACAATATTTATCCATTGGTATGCCAATAGAGTATTGAAATGTCAGACCACAAAACTTAACAAATACATTGTCGATTAAGAAATGAAGCATTTAAATAATTTCTTCATCTGTGTATTTGGGCGGGGTATCCATGTTGTTACTAAATTAGGCTAACCTATGTTTGATAGTAATGTATTGGTACCCTCTGCTGTCATTTCTATCCATTGAAGCTTATGTCACAATTCCTTTGAATTTTTTAGTACCCACATTAAATTCAACCTACTTTTTCAGACACTTTGTCAAGAAGAACGATTTTGATGGTTGTTAAATTTATGCTCAATAATTGTGACAGATGTTTAGCAGTGCATTGCTTGATCCTGCGACAAACCGTTGTTTATAAGGGTTCGTCCCTTGCCGTTTAGGTATCACATACAATATAGGCAGTGTTTTGTCCTTCTATTTCAAAGGATTGCCAAATTCATTGAGCAAAGGTGAATGGTTAGAAAAAAAAATGTCTTTATCAGAAAGGGTGGAAAGAGTGTAGGCTATATTACTCATATTTAAATGAAGGTTTAATTCATCCAGTATATCATAGGATGTAATAATTCTTACAGCGAAAGATAATGTTGTTTGAAGCTTTCTCTGCAGGCACTACATCATATTCGTTGTGTAAAGCATCTAGGTAAGCTTTGACAGACAGTCATATAAAACTGAAGAAGTACTTACATCTTACGTATCAGAATGGAGATATTGTGATTGAATTTATCTCTGAATTTGCTCAGCCAGTCAGAGAGACATTCCACATCAACTTCCCCAATTGCAGTCCACTGCCTTGCATATTTTTCAGCGGCATGTTTGATCCTTTGAAATTAAATTTTCAATTAACATTTCTTGGCTCCCGATATTTTGGGCCACATTGACAGAGTTGCAAAGGTTTGTTGTTGGTAATCATAGTCAGGTCACCTGTTATTATATGACCAATTGGTTTATAGCAAAACGTCCCGAAACGTCGTTCTCTAAACATCGGATTTTAATCAAATTTGTCTGCAACTATATCCATTGTTTATGATAATCGGTTCGCGGTTCGGGATCTAGATTTCTGCTGCATAACACGTTCGCTTATCTTACTCGGGTGATAACACATCCGCGAAAACAATTTCACTTGCCATAAAGCAATACGTAAAGTGTATTAGCTACCATCCATAAGGCAGGTGAGGCTACTATACAACTGAATGAGACAAGGATGACTGCCTAGAGGGTGGTGTCGTGTGTCGTAAATTGCACCAAAGTCTCATGTGTGTCCACATAGGGAGGGTTTTAGTGCTTGCGCTAATTGTTGACTTCTAAGCATAGTATGCTTAATAAACAATCTAATGACATCAAACGATTGCATTAGCATTTACTATGTTTATTACACGACTATGTGAGTACAATTGAGTGCATTGATTTTAATTGGAAAATCCAGGGAGTTAGCGGGCCATGTGAACAATGTACAGACTGGTTTCCATGGTTATCGGTCAAGTGAAGCCCTTCGGCACCACGGTAAACGCTTAAGGCTAGATGTGAAATATCCATGTTCACAATGCTATTTTGCCTTTCGTGAAAATCTGTTTGATGTTTGCCGATAATGGTAAATTGTTTGAGAAAGCCCTGTATGTAAATTAATGCCAAAGAGTATTATCTGTGAAGAGGCATGTAATAACAATATTATTGTCTGAATACATGGGTTTATGTGCCGTCGCTGCAGGAGACAATTTGCATATTTATGTCGGGCAAATTGTCACCTGCTCTCGGACACATAAACCCATGCATTCAGGTAATAATATATATTTTGCAAGTATGGAAGTATGAAAAATATATAATCAAGGTATACGTAATAAGTTGATGCCGACTAAAGAACATCCTTAATTACTCTGTGTACTGAAAGAGATCCAGCAAAATTTGAAAACTGACTATTTGCGCCATACGTACTGCGCTTTATGAGCTTCAGAATTTTTCTTCGTCGTGATTTGGTCAGAGCAATTTAAATTATGTCAGTTTTAACACTTGTCTTAAAACCCCCACTCAATTATCAGATTTATCTAATATAAATGTTATTTCCTTAATAAATATTTAATGGAAAACAAAAGAATGACAAACTGTTAATGGGCTGTTGACACATTTGCTAATGCGAGAACCAGGGATTGAGAAGGGCGCCTTTAACAACATCTAAGCGCTTACAAATGTCATTGACATATTTGCTTTAATTGTCCTGTACTTGTTACATCCTAAACCGATCGCGTAGAATCCGAGTCGTTTTGTTAATCGACTTCGGTTTTGTAGCTTGTCAGGCATAGCGTCACTGTACGAACTACTTTAAACATATCATTGGCCAATACAGGCATGCATGCAATGCCATGTGAATCTCCCATTTGAAACATTGTTTTGGTGTCATTTCAGTGTATTAGCCATGTTGAAAAACTGTCCCAGCGACTCGAACTTAACGACTTGTACTTTATACAATTACAGAGGTACACAATAAGAATTGAGCAAGGATCATACGTCAGATTGTGACTTGATTAAGATTCAGCCAAATACATAAGCCATCAGATTATTCCTCTGCAGATCTGACAGACAAGTGCTAACTTAATGAAAACTTTAAAAATATGTCACTAAACTAGAATTATGTTTCCAAGAACATTATAAACTTATCAACCAAACTTTTATGAAATTTTCATCTGCCTACGTTATTTTCTCTTAGTCACAATCAAGTCTGAAATGTGCCCTGGGTCCAAAATGCCCTCATAAAAACGGCATCTAAGTTGTTACTCTTGAGTTAGTAGCAGTAGATAAGTACAGTGCATTCATTGGAAATGATATATAAACTGTTAATTTTGTCCGGATGCAGTAGGCCATAGAGCAGCAGTGTTATTCAGTATTCTGTGACAGAAGGAGATATCAAATGAGTTTGCTGGTATGGATTAGATAACTGGCAATTATTGTTTGTACAATGTAAATAAGTGAATATTCTGTCTTCTGATTACATCTAGTATTTTTTTACTGAACGTCATATGTCCAGATACACTCTGCACTTCCATCTATCACATGCTCCTGTATTAGGCGAAACAAATATTGCAATTACAATAAATAGTGTTGAATACTAACTTGTTTTCCTATAATTCTTATAAGCACAGGTAATAAAGGAGAATAATTCAAACTACGACTGGGTATGTTTATTGCGTTGTTTTTCACCGACATTCTTCCAACTCTTGCCCAAAGTAAATGTTTACCACCAAAACAATAACCTTTGGGTTTCACTTCTGTTTAGTTACTGTCGGCAACTCAAAGTATTCGACATTTACTTACTTGTCTATACATTCAAACTATTTTACGGTAATTGTCATGAACTGATATATGGTGGGTGCCTTACGTGTGGCAGATTGAGCGCTCTATATTAGAAACATCTGACATTACTTCTGGGTTGTCTTTCCAAGAGATCCAAGTACTTTACTGGTTTGACTTTGTTTTATGTATCGGTACTTGTTTGTTGTCAATCTGTGCTGTGCTGTTCTGCCTGTCATCTCGAATTTATCAGTATTGATCTTATGACCATGATTTAAATTATGGCTTAGCACTATTGTTCGAGTTAGGTAATGTTGTTGCTAATATTTTTTTCAATAATTTCGGTTCTGACTTGGTAAGGGTACATTACAAAATATCGGCACATTCTTTTGTGAGCAGTATTTCTCAGCATACTTGTTTGGCCTTATTCAAAATGTTTGATCCTTCAATCTTATTGATAAAACTCCGGACACTCCTTGGTACTAAATCATCCACGGTCACAATAGTGTTGGGACATACATGTATACAGAGACCGACCTTTTATATAAACTGCAAGACATTGTAGATGACATAGTATCCGCTTGGAGAATAAATTTGGAAACCAGTGACGTATATCTTGGTGAAGTGACTTTGGTCAAAGCATATCCGTGATTACTGATTAATTTTCACAACGACGTCACATAGACGTATTTTGTCATTAGTCATTAAACGCATAACAAAGCACTTTAAATTTATCTAATTTAATTTGAAGTAGGCACTGCAGATAGCTGCGCGTAAGTCACAAAAAGTGTAAATGAAACGTACATTTTGCATGCAATATTCCTTTTACTGAAACGATCACACTCAAGGTAGGAAATTCGTCGTTACCCTAGATTTTATGTGCCTTTTTTCAATTTGACATTGATAATACGTACTTTTATTACAAACGTTGTAAAAAGTTTCATATATATATATGTCTGTATGATCAGTGGCTTTGTGTCAATTCAGGCAATGTATAGTGCTCGATGCGTTTCCGCAGGGCATAGGTATTGCTGGACGTGGAACTTGTCGTGATAACTCTACAGACTGTTTCATGCGCTTTGCAATCGTCAGGAGTGATGTTGGCGGGCTCGTCGCTACCTATATATAGGGTCAGGTGTATATGCAAACGAGGCGGTTGTTCTGGCGCGTTCAAGTGTTAATGAGAAGGAATTTGCTTGTGTGTGTACATTTCGAAATAAATTCTGCACGTTTGTTTAGCAGTGTTGACTTGTCTGAGTTGATAATGTGAAATTTCTCCGAGATGCAGAGGTTACAGCGTTTTCTCTTGGTTGAGTAAGGCCGGGCTCTGTCAATGATAGACCATCTGACGTTATTTACGGTGGCTTCGTAGTATACAAAGCCACATAAATACAAGCAATGATAAAAAGCACTATATCGGACTCACGGACTCAGCTTTCAAAACAAGATATACATATCACAAATATACTTTCAAAACATCAAAACACAGGAACAGCACGGAACTCTCAAAATACATATGGACCCTCAAGGACAGCGACACAACATAAAACAGAAAATGGGTAAAGAATTCAAATTACAAGAAAAAGTAACATTTTTTTCGAAAATTTACACAAGAACAATAGTTCTGCCACTTTTGGCATACTCAAAATAGATGTGTCTCATTTTGTACCCATACGTCGACCATCACAACATTCAGTCTTGGTACAGTGATGCGCTAATTTGGAATGATGCATAAATTAGACGTTATTTCCAGCAAACCAGCAGTTTTGAAATAATCCAGATTTGGGATGACAGAACTGTGATACTGTTTTGCAGAGTGTGCTGCCCGATTCAGCGAGAACTGGATGCTGACACCGCCTGTTGCATTTGATGCAACTTTCGTCCCAGTTACCAGGAGTAATGTCATTGTTATTTTGAACTTCGTAGTCTACATCGTTAGAACATCCTCGTCTGTTACAGCTGAATGTATAGACAAGGGAGTAACTGTCGAATACTTTGAGTTGCCGACAGTAACTAAACAGAAGTGAAACCCAAAGGTTATTGTTTTGGTGGTAAACATTTACTTTGGGCAAGAGTTGGAAGAAAGTCGGTGAAAAACAACGCAATAAACATACCCAGTCGTAGTTTGAATTATTCTCCTTTATTACCTGTGCTTATAAGAATTATAGGAAAACAAGTTAGTATTCAACACTATTTATTGTAATTGCAATATTTGTTTCGGCTAATACAGGAGCATGTGATAGATGGAAGTGCAGAGTGTATCTGAACATATGACGTTCAGTAAAAGAATTACTAGATGTAATCAGAAGACAGAATATTCACTTATTTGCAATGTATAAACAATAATTGGCAGTTGTCTCATCCATATCAGAAAACTCATTTGATATCGCCTTCTATCACAAAGTACTGAATAACACTGCAACTCTAAAGCCTATTGTATTCGGACAAAATGAACAGTTAAAAAAACCAATATATCATTCCTAATGAATGCACTGTATTTATCTACCACCCACTTTCGATTAAACCAAAACTTTTGCAAGCATTAATTAAATGTCAGTAAGATTTCTCTAGGACTTATTATATCATTTTAGAGTTATCACTAAAACAGAAGTTTTAAGAACAGATAGTAGTAGTACTACGGGAAAAGTATTACGGGAAAGCTCCATTAACTTAGGAATACCCTACCTCCCTACTTAGTTATCAGAGGATCAATTTCACAGACCTGCCTTTCATTCAATGGCATCAGTAGGAATAGTTAAACATAACAGTGGAACATTCACACCTTTGGGATTATATTATAATGTTTATCACCCGAGTTGGTTAGGCAAGGACCCGGGTTTCAGGAACCATGCAAGTTAATGCAGTCTTTCCCTGATTAACACTTGGAAAATGTTTTGGAACCCATTTTAGAAGTCGCCAATATGTGATACATGCATATGACGTGATAACTTGGCACCCCAGGAACTCATTAACTTTGACAATATCTGTTATCCAAGTGTTCTGTAACATTGTTAACCTATCTATGTTTTCTTACCTTGTTTATTTTCTATTCTCTATAATAATGACAGTCCAGGTCGACAAAATTACTCTAGTCTGGTGCGGTCTGGACACGGCATGTTGCTTCCCCACCGGTACAAAATTAATCCTATGTACTTTATTACAACTTACATTAAGAGTGTGTTTACTTGGGAACTGCAGTATAAATTAAAAGTTCAAAAGATCTGCAGCAGATAAGGGTACTTCAACCTAAGATACCACACCTATAAAGAGCTATAAACATGTACGTGTACAATTCACGCTACGAATTATGAAGTAAGCATTCGAAGGATGTTAAGAGAATATATTGAATCGATACTAGACGTTTGCTGATACGAACATTGACGAGAGCAATAAAAGTCTGGTACGGTCAAGTGTGTTCTGCTTTAGCAATCTTTTTATAGACAATATTGTATCTGCACCAGACAGCTTGCTGATACAATCATGCACGAAAGCAATAAAAGTCTGGTACGGTCAGGTGTCGCCTGCTTCAGCATTAAGGACAACCAACGTACATCACCGAACACAAAAGACTTCATGAAGAAAATGGAATCAGTAAAAAACAAGGTCAAATCTCTCTCTCTCTCTCTCTCTCTCTCTCTCTCTCTCTCTCTCTCTCTCTCTCTCTCTCTCTCTCCTCCCCCATGATCTTAATCGAGTGGTGGCATTGTCTGACAAAGTATTTACCTGCCGATGAAGCGAACATCACAGCCTTTTCACTCAATTAAATTAAGCAATACATACGGTGCGTCAGCAAAATGCGTCATGCAAAACTAGGGCAAGAACGAGAACAACATATTTCCTGATTTCATGGCGAGGTAGTCGGGCAATCGATGATTATTGCGCAGCTAGTTATATGTATAGTAAAGTTTTCGCCCAGACTACCACGTTTATCCTGTTTGTGAAAGATTATGGAAACTGGCGGAGTATGACGCATGATATTGACCGAACAAGGCAACAAGAAATTTAACAACAGCGGCCGTATACGGAATATATCATGCTCTCTCAACGCGCATATTAAATATGAGCCACCGCAGGACAAAGCAGCAAATAATCAACAGGCCTTTAAAGGGCAAAGTCCAGCGCCGTGGGCGCACAATAGGCAACGTGGTAGTGACGTTGGTTGTTGGCAAACACTGGGCGGGATGGTTAAACACTTGCTTAGTCGTTGGCTTATCAGAGAAACATAAACTATCTGTTACACCAGGGCCTACCGATTATCACCTTTGCCTGAATATTACGGAAGTGTGCAGGGTTCACACAATTCGAGCCTAGCTTATAACTAGGGTTTGTGGAGTGGCCGAGTGGTCTTTATTAGACTTTTTATTCATAAAACACAAAATGATCTAAGAGTTCAAAAGTGCAAGCACCTATTGCAAGAAAGCGCTTGAAAGGAAGTTTCAATGCTCCAGTTTTGAAAATGGCCTTAGAGCAATTAAACATGTAATGAACTATTTTAAGGGATTCATTTTAACAGTGCAGTTATCCGTGCATTGTTTGTGTGTCTCCCCCTTCCTATGAGTACTAGTATATTGTGATAAAGGAGACATTGTGTTGTGTCACTGAAATGAGCGTTCGTTATCGAAAAGGACGGAACACAGGAT
Source organism: Ptychodera flava (assembly GCF_041260155.1). Taxonomy (NCBI): domain Eukaryota; kingdom Metazoa; phylum Hemichordata; class Enteropneusta; family Ptychoderidae; genus Ptychodera; species Ptychodera flava. Next base: position 1,606,121 of record NW_027248352.1, read on the forward strand.
TCTGTACGTCAGTCAATCACGGTGAATACTTCATTTATCATCGAATATTAATCATATTGAAACCTATTGATGAAATTGTGTGTCAAAGCGCCGTTTGACAGGGAAATAACATTTTTAAAGCCCCAATAGCTGCTAATTTTAGGCATTATTTTTATGATTTTATATTCAAACAAGAGTTGGTTCGTTTAAATGTACTTACTGAAGGACGTGTATTGAAGTATCACTGCTCGCTGATTTGGACCATGCCTACACGTTTTAACAGGTTTAATAATAAACGGGTGCCGCACCCATAAAATGGCGCCCCCATGGGAAAATAGAAAAAACAGTATTTCCTGCACATATACATCGTGATCATAACAGAAACAAGCATGATGCCATTTACTTGAATGCACAACACACGATGGCTGACATTATGTTGTTGTAATCTTTGTTGTCTCTGTCAAATGATTAGTTTTGAAAATGGCGGGAAATCTAAAATGACATTAAAACTTTGAATTCACACGCCACTTTTGACACTCATGGCAGTGTGTTATACACTTTTTCAGTCTCTAATGGATCTTATTCAAAGAAAACTCTTGGAAAACTAAGGATATTTTGAGATCGGTTTATTAAACATTTGCAGCTATTGGGGCTTTAACCTGTTGAAAAATTAACGTTGATAGTGCTTTAATTGTTGGTGTTGATTGTTTCTGTAACACAAATTTTGCTTTGCTTCCTCTAGTCATCTACACCTAAAGAATTCTGGTCAAGCTTCACAAGCGCTTTTCGATGTCAATATGGCGCTGACTCAACCTGCTCTGAAGTCGTCGGTCAATCATAGTTATATGTGGTCAGCTACGCTGCAGCTAACTTTTTCAACTTTCTACTGCTGCGGCACAGTGATGGCGCCATCTATCTTGTAGTCGTGCAGGCCCTCGTAACCCCACTTGGAGCGATTTTCTGGACTCTTTTTGTGCCAAAGCCATACTTTCACTGGCGCCCGCTGTTCAACCTCGCCACTGGCTTCACAGTTGCAGGACTAATCATAATGATGCCCGCCGTTACCGTTTACCACTACCTGGCAAAAAGAGGGGCAACTACAGAAACCCTCAGTTTTAACTAGGGAAAATGTGAAATGCTATGCAACGGTTGAATTCTTCTTTACCAATCAGTTTATTCTTGATTTCTACCGAAAAATAAAACTATTGCTAGAATAACCAAACATCATTAATTTTACAATTGCTGCATAAAATATCGTGTATTTCATGGCAAAGTGCTTAGACGGTACCGCTGAACCGCAAGATGGTATATTGTCATGCAGCTTTCTCACTCAACAGTTTTGCTGTTGAAGTTGCTTTTTAGGACTATGCTACTTTCAAGATACTTATTCATTTATTTCTTCAATGACAACGAGCATACTGTTGGATTGTGGTGGCAGTCACTTTTCGTACATGTTTCTCTTTACCTACAGGATGTGACAAAAGAATGCGACATTTGCAAATGAGAATGTATGTAACTATATAATTTTATTTTATGTTGATACTTCTCTTGCGAAAGTGGGGCTTTTCTAGGTCATCAAAATTCATTGAATATAATTTTCTTTTGGCATTGCCTTGTCTCGCACATACAAACAGACAAAGTGTTGACTCGGTGATATAAAATTAGGATCATCAAATTTCTCAGTAAAAGGCATCCGATCGTTCAAATTAAACTGAGATTTTTAAAGATGAGCTCCTATCGATGAAGTTTATCAAGTCTTTTACGAAAACTTCATGTACTGCTTATGTTTGCCTACATGTTTTAGTTCAGTGAATGAATATTAACATCTCAAAAAAATACTAAATAGAGCTATGGTTGTCCCTTGTTTCGAGACAATATTTAAACACATCACATCTACATAGACCTTGTAAATGAGACAGTGTACACTTATAGCGAGCGTAGGGAGAACTCCCCAAAGCTAGCATTCAGACCAACTTTTGTACATTAATGTATTTAGAATGGAATCTCTATACACCTTCGCGTTTGAAAAGAGTGCACTTCCGGTTGTTTACATCGAGGCGGCCATTTTGACTACTTTATCATAGATTGTGTGAAATTAAAGATGTCATCTACCACACATCCTACTTGACAATTTCCATATCACCATATCACAAACGTACAGAATGTAGACGTTTCATAAGTTGGAGACATCTTATTTCTGAAATGAAACAACGAAAAATGCGTCTAACCCTCCGACCAGTTGTACTGCAAAATGATAAGTCGGTAAGGCGTAAGAAAAAAATATTGTTTGGTTTCGTTGACAAGCGGGGAATAGGTACTGTCGTTTGGGAACTTTTTTTTCATTTCAGTGTGACCAATCCAAGACAGCAAAATTTCGCAAAATCATTACGTTAATTTTATGACATGAGAAAAAATGTAGGATTGAATGTTTTAAATAGGGTATCTCTTCAACCTGTTTACCTTTGTAGCTTTAAGATTCATGAAAGAAAACAGCTAAGCTTTACCTGACAAGACCATGTTGTACAATGTCTATTCAGGTTTACGTGACGTGACATCATCACGAACAATTGTGAATGTTATAATTAAAAACAATTCCATCCAGGATCCGTTCAACCATTCTAATGCTTCATTACTTCATACGCAATGAAGCAAAAGATCGATTCTGTAGCATTACCTCGTATCTCACAAACACACAAGTAAAGTGGTGATCCGTAACACACACTTTGGATCACCCAGGATTGTGAAATCGCCACATCGTATGTATTAGACATAAATATTAAGGCGTTTTCAGTCAAAGGGCACCTAATTATTTCCATGGAGCTATTTTTGAGCAATCATACATTTGATACAATCAATAATCAATGAAGTTTATCAAGTCGTTTACTGAAGCTTCCTGTGTACTTCTTCTGATTTCCAAAAATGCTTTTGTTATATAAATGAACACTTAAAGCTTTCCTAATGTAATCTGTTCTGTTCTGTAATCTGTGATAAGTGCTAGTGCTTCATGAAATCTAGCATGTGGAGCGGTTGTAACTATCAAATTATTATACCACCGATAATTTAGCAGAAGTGAAACTCGCTGTTATGCGTACAGGGATAAGCTTAGTGTAACTAGAGACGCGCCAGCGTAGCAAAGATGAGACATGTCGACCATGCGTGTCAAAATCGAGTATAAAGAACAGTCTCGGTGACAATATTGTCGAAAGTAGGACGTAGATATTGAGCTCATTCTGTCTCCGACAGTAAGTGGCGGAAATTAAATCGCAGGTCAGTGTTTGGTGGCACAGATAAGCTTATGATGTATTTTTTCTTACTCAATTTTATTACAGACGTTTCCACATGCATAGCGAAGTTTTGACAAGTTACTATACTTGTGCTTTAGATTTTTAACAACACTTCCCCAATCAGTCAAGAACAGAAGATGGTGAGTTCGCGACTCAAGCACGGCGTTGTGCCTCTGAGCAAGTCGCTTTACACCTCATTGCTCCATTGGGTATTGTGTTATGTGTACCTCATCCTGTAACCCCGATTGACCTCTCTAAACTGTTGACACGTATCTTATTACCCTAAACTTATCTTTGAAACTGACCTGCGAGTTTCACTTCTGTTCAATTGTTATTTGTGACAGCATTGATTTGATGGTTACCGCCTATTAGTTCTCTAATATTGTATCAGACACGTTTTTATTTATGTCCTGTTAGCAAACTCTGAAACTTTAATTACGAATAGTATATAACTTAGCTCTGCAAACATGTCTTAGATAAAACTGTGTGTAAAACACTTAATATAGCCAGCCTATCATCGTCCCCATCTTAAAATGTCAGCTATTAGAATAGACATTTCACATGTACAGAAATTGTGAAGGAACGTACACTGAGGAAAAGACTAAGTATAGATATGTAGGCGATTGACTGGGGAAATATTACATAAAATGTGAGACTTATTATATCTTCGTAACCTTTCCCAAAGTCGATGCACCAATACATGTACGTCTACTATACAACGACAGGAAACATTCACAGTAGTTGACAACGCCGAGCGTTAGAGTATAAGCCACGTAAGCACGCGTAAGCCACGTACGCAGAGTTTTAAAATTCAATATTTTCCTCTGCAGTGACTGAGAATTCGAATGTTTTGGACTAAAAGTAAAATGGCAAGTGCATTATCGCACATGTAAGACAATACACTTTCCGTTCTCCGTTCTCATTGTACAGGATTAAGTGTATTTACGCACGTGATAAGCATTGGAGATAAGATAAATCCAAGACAAGACTGTACCACGTGTCATGAAATCAATATCGTCATAGACTATGGCAACAAAATCGGAATAATAAAAAAACACGAGTTTAAAATCAATATATTCGACATGATTTACGTAAATAATTTTCCGGTGGAACAACAAACTTGAAGCTCGTCGCATTACCATGGATTCCGTAGGAATTAAGGAGCCTTCAGAAATTACATGGGGGTGGACCGGGGGAATGGGAGGTCACTTTTTAGTAAACTGTCCAAGAGGAGGGTCACTTTGAATAAACCTATCTTGGGAGGGTCAGCAAAGACGCTTAATCAGAAGCTGATTTTACGGCTAAACTAACGGCCATAGTTATCTTATAGACTACCATGTATAGTGAATCAATATTTCGGTGAAAGTCAAAGATCAAGTATCTTGCACACACATGGACTTGTAACCACACTACACTTATCAAGTACATTTATATCAAATATCAAACGTCCCTAAATACACAGATAATGCTAGTTTTAACTTTAAAAATATCATAGTTCTCTCATAGGCTACGATGTAAAGTGAATCAACATATGTAATGAAACACAAAAAAATCCAATTTCTTGTACACGAATGCACCTTTTACTTCCCTCTTCAAGAATAATACATTTAAATATATCACCAAACATACATAAATGTACAGACATAGCTTGTTTTGTGGGAAATATTGTCAGTATTTTGTCTTGTAGACCTCATGTATTATGATTTGATACTTGTGGTTGATGCACCATATAAGCCACATCTTACCTTCTTTAGGTGCACAGAATATGGTGACACTCCAGCAAATGTATAAAATATAATGCCCCTTCAAAAACGTTTGCTTGATAAATTGCGGCCTTCCCTCCAAAAACGCCAGCCATCACCCTGTAATGTCCCTAACTTACATAACAATTAATTAATAGCTACATGTATGTAAATTAGCTTATACTGTTTTAGTTAATCATTGGGAGAATACTGCAGTGGTTGGTAGGGTCAAGATATAGAAGTCAGACAGGGACGGGTCACTTTGTAGACAGGGGAAAGAGTGAGATTCAAATTTTACAGTACAGGTGTGCAGTGAATTCTCCGGCCCATCCCGTGCAATTACTGAATGCTCCCTTATCAGGGTTGGCGTGGCAGGCTGAACGGATGGTAGTATTTGCACCGTTTCGATTCAGTCGGGACCGGCATTAGTGTTCGCGCCGATGAACTTCAGTTGATATTAGTTCTCGAACAATAAAGTTCGAGAAAGCTGTGTAATATACATTTCTAGGCCGATCCTTTCTTTAAAATCGTGAACAACTTCCCAGTAAGTAAATGTGGACCGACACATTGCCTAGCATTTGCTTAGTACACGACCTTTAGGGCCGTATTGCTCGCTCAGTTGAATGACAATTAGGTATGACTAACGACATGCTCACAGCATATTGATGATATTTCTTAACTAGTTCAAAAGTTTAAACGGGTAATCATTTGGCAAAAGTCCTTATAATTAGCATCTAACAGTTCCAGCCTCTGTTAGTCTGATGATTTTTACCTTTTACAAGTTTACGTAAAATATCGTATCCACCTTCACAAATTTTTAGAACTTACATATTCACCTAGATTGACCTTTCAAAGTGAATTGAGCAGTATAGTAACAAAGATTACCAGTACAAATATTGGTATCAAAACCAAACCGCGGTATATGTGTATGTCGATCCTTTAATTATGTACCAGCGGAGGGGTATGGAAACCATAAAAACAGAAAAAAACTTGGAATCTCTTGTAAATCAGTGGCTTTATTTCTTTCAACATTAAAAAGTAAACATAACACATGATTTAAATAAACGAAGAACTTTTCAAATTGTACATGGTAACTAAGCACCTGCACTTGTAGACTTCTACAACAAAGCATTTGAACGCATTTGAAATGTTTCCGCGCAATGTTTATCCATTTTCAAAGCATGTTTGGAAAACGATTATTTTCAAATTATCAAATTTTTCACATACTTTACACAATACTATTTCATATCGACTGCTCAGCGCTCGGATTTACGCTGCACAGGAATAGAATCTTCCGTTATGTACATAACGCTTCTCTGTTAAGTACATTATGTACTTCGATTCCTGTAGTTAGAGCGGTTTACTCGTCTGTACAATGGGATTATTCCATGATGACAGTGACTAAAGTAAGTAACTTAAGCTTTGTACCTTTACTTATTTACCATAATACAGATAAAAAACAAATAAACAAACAACAAAAATGTCACATCATTAAAATCCACGGGTACAAGTGCCCTGTTAGATTGCTAGATCTAGCCCTGAGCTACAAAACATTCTCTGATGGCGATCGTGTTAACTGCCCTCTTGCGGCAAAATATATCAAGTGAATTCGGTCAATATGGTCATTCAGTTGAAACATGGCGACCTGTTGACAAGATCGCCGCCCGCGATCGCCGTGTAAATTCCTTAGCAATGTGGAAACTATACCTATACTAGAGCAATCAAGACACCTGTAAAACAAAAACAGTCATCGGAATGTTCAGGTATGTTTTCACACACACATATTTCAGTCAAAACCGTTCAGTTTTACGAAAAGGCTTTGCTAAAACGGATGCAACAGAATGTATCGCTGTCAACCATGTGGAGTCTTCTGCCAATATATATTTTCTTAAACCTGAAAAAGTACACGAACTGAAATGTTCCCTATCAATACCTAATATTTCTTCATGTGACAAGAAAAGCATAGTGCCTAATCCAATGTTGACCAAAAATACCCAAAAATCTTTATTTTTTACAGCTACAATTCGTCTACAGCCAGTCGTTTGCACTTTACTGTGTAAAATATAAAGTTTAAAAATAATAAAGTTTAAAAACCTTAAATGAGTGAAATATACTGAACAACTTGATATAACAGTCAATTGAAATGAAAACATTATATATGATCCAAAATAAGCGGTAAATTAAAAAACTATTACAATGACAGCAAAATACACTTTTACAGCCTAACAATTGCTGCAATGTGTTTAGCAGAATTTTAAAGAAATTTGTAGATTTTTACTAGAGATACCCTGCAGAGTTGACATGATGTGGTGTCATGTCTGCTTATATGTACAATAGTTTAACACTGTAATACTGTGTTACAACTAAACTGTATGGATTATCCTTACACAGTGCAATGTAACGAGGTTCCTCTAACTGACCTTGACCTTTATAGCTGAGAAATTCACCATCATAATTGAAGTGAACGACTCTGTTCCCATCGTAATCGCAAACATATATGCCATCTTGTTGGTGATCAAAACACAAACCATAGGGTCCCTCTAAGTGTCCCTTGCCAATGTCTCTTATACTTTGCATCTGGTGATTCAAAACATGAACACATTTCCTGCCACTATCTGATACAAAAATAAATTTCTTATTCACAATCAGATCACAGGGCTGACTGACTCGTCCTTTTTCAGTTCTTGCAATGTGTTCACCAGATTCATTATATTTTCTCACATATCCATTCCAGTCACCAATGAATATAAAACCATCAGGACTCAAGCATATACCTCTTGGATCAATACCCTCTTTGAGTCCAAAACAGTCTAAAATCTTGCTTTGTGCAGAACTCACCACAACTTGGCCATTCAAAGAATCACTCATAAAATATTTATCATTGTCTTCATCCACTGAGACATTTAATGGGTAAAATGACTGGAATGCATGGAATTGTAAGATGAGATCACAGCAGAGTTGGATGGATCAATAACCTGTACTCTATGATTGTCTACATCACATATAACCCATTGACAGTTGTTCTTGATATGTATTCCATAGGCCCCATTAAATTGACCCGGCATTAATCCTTTCCTAAACACTTCCAGGACACTTCTCTTGACCGGGATGCCTAAAAAACAAATAGATAAACAATGGTCAAATTGGAACATACAAATTATAAAGTCGAACAATTTCTGATCTCAGGAATTTTGACTGAATGCTGACATCTTTTATTTACACAAAGATATGGAACATTCAATGGAACAACCTCTTTACATATTTATGTAACTCACGTTTCCACGGCATTGCGTTTGCATTATATTGATGGAAATGTGATTTTCTGTCCATAGGGTAAGTAATTATATTAATGCTGATTAGCTGTTGTTTTACAGACAGAGTTGCTAGACATACCTCTGAAATTACAACACCAAATTTGATGAATCCTGCTACAGATAGTGACAGTTTATATGAGGCATTTAGAATTGCCAACGTATTGCATGGTTTCTTGCATATATTAGTCATATACCTCGAAATTAAAATACCACATTGGATGAAAGTTCTTTCATATATTGACCTGCTTGATGTCTGATTGTACTGTGAAACATTGAGCTGTGTCACATTAAAAATGTCTCATTTGCATATGTCAAGGACTTAAATTTGTAATTAGTAATTTGACTCCAAAACTATTTTACCAAACCTGAGGAAAGCTACTACAAATAGTGATCTGACAGATGTCGCACTCTTATGTGAATCGTTTAGCCATGTCTCATAATTGCTTATTTGCATATTTAATGACCTTTTGTAATTAGTAATATAAGTCAAAACTGCTGTACAAGATCTGATTACACTTGCTACGTCTTGAAGGTGACATATATTTGGCCTATACCGAGAAATATTTAACGGTGCTCTGTCAATAAATTTCTAAACTACAGAGGTTTAATTGAAAGTCGCTCAATGTGTTTTTACCGAATTTGAAATGTACTTAATGTTTCTTTCCTGCTCCAAATTCAAATGACAGCGTCTTTGCATCTTTATTTCAGCTACTTACACATATTATATATTTAATGACCCGTGGAATTACTTTGTTGTAGATACTGTTCATGATATTTATCATTATATAACACTTTCGTGCGGCAAACATGAGGCAAAAGTTTAAATTTACAGACAGCTTCAACACACACTGAAACAAGAGAGCATGTTTAGTTCATATCTGGTTTTATCTTTATGCACGTAGTTTTTTCTCCCATTCATAACCACCTGTTAGAATCTACATTACTTGTATTCTCCACTACCTATTCTACCCGTAGATAAAAATAAACTCGCTAACCCTTCGTCGCTAACATCACTGCTTGGATGCCGTCACGAATTTTTTCTGTCCTCGTTGGCTTATTTCTGAGTATTCTTGGTAATCCGTTCAAGTTCTTCAGTATTTCTTGCATTCGGTTATTTAATTTGACTGATTTGCCTACCGATTTGAAGGCGGGTTAATCGATTTTCAACATGTTTCAACCAAGTCTTATTTTCCATTAATGCACACGTGTGCTACTGGGATAAACATACCAGGTCTTTGAGCAGTAGAACATTATGGAATCGGAATAAATTTCATTGCAATTGGAATCATGGTCAACGGATCATGGAGCCGACTCTCAAATCGTGAAAACCGCGGACACTGCCGTGTTGGCACTTGATACTCCCGCTCCATCTCAAAACGTGGGACGGCAAACGAGTCAGAGCAAAAAGAGAGGTAAAAGATATGGACATGAAACCCACGGGTCTACAACCTGATCAAGCACGTCGACTTAAGGAAAAACATACCAAAATGTTTCCGAAGAAAAGGTTAGTTTTATGATCGATGACAAAGTTGGCCCGATCATGTTAATATTGGGCAAATTCTCAGCATAGTTGTAGCGATAGAAAGTTGGTGGAGGGCCATGTATTGGAAATACCACTCAGCCTGAACAACAAACTAGAGCTACCAGAACGGCAGGAAACGTTAACTCTGGAGAGGTCAAGTCTTCGCACGCTCGAAATGTCCCACCTTGGGATAAGAGGGAGTGGGATATTTGTGAATGCACCCCAGAATTAGGATCACCTCAACATAGCTGGTTGGAAGATCAACCAACCTAGGTAGGTAGTTCTATTATGGGAAAAATGACGGACGCTATTAATAAAAACACGTCCCATCTCTGCCAAGGCGCCTTTTAGAGTCCTACAGGAAGGATGCTATTGATGATGTTGATGAGGATCGTAGTGACAAATAGAGTGTGTGCTCATCAATTTAAGATGTACCTTCGGCAGCAGAAAAAAATATGGCTAATACTTTAAGCAAGTTCATACTAGCTTTAAAACACTGAGACTCAAGAAGAGAAACAAGATAAAATGATCTCTTACTTGGACCGAGTTCTTAAGAACTTACCTGGTACAAAGAAGTGTAAATTTCCTTCATTGCCTATAGAAGATAGAATTTCTTCAATGTGGGAAACATTGCTGAGGGTCTTACTCACCTTTCTGTCTATAAAAAGTCACATGATTTGCTATATCGTTTGGAAGACAAGGACTTTGATCAGTATGAGAAGTTACCTTCTGTAGAGAAGGATGTACTCTCTCATATGACAGTTATCAATCAGGGCTAGAGAAAATTGATTCCAAAACCCATAAAATGTATAAAGAGCTCATGCAAATTGACGCATTACCTAGACAAGGTTACGCGATATGTCTCATGCAAACCTAATGTTTTCTTGACTTGCAAGCATCTTGCACGAAGATGTTCAAGCCTCGGAAAAGATTGCAGAGAAAACCCTTTCCTAACACCATGGATAGTAAAGAGCCCCTCGTTACTCTATCATACATGACACTCCCCGAGGAGACCGGGTACAGAGATGGGGTAAAACCTTTCCAAGGCATAGGTAGTCGTCATTTGTTTGTAGCTTTGGTTCACAGACAAGGCAATCATTAAGCTTCAAACAGTTTCACTCTGAAAACTTCAGCCCGGGTGGCAATAAGCAATGACAATCCAAACCTTCCCTTTCAAAATGTTCAAAATGGGGAAGACTTAGCTAATTACGATTGAACTAATTGGGATGATAAAATCTTCATATTTTTCACAATTCTCAAGAGAGTTAGGTGTTAGTTGAATGTTGCAATATTACAAATTACTCATAAAAATAAGTGTGTAACTTAAAAAAGAAAAGCAGATGGGATTGCATTTGCAGATTAAACAGACATTTCTTCACTATCCAATTATCCCAAATTAGTTCCAATCGTGTTGCTATTTTGTGGAAGATTGACAATCAATACGCAGGATTCAGGGTTCTAGATATCATCGGAATTCGGAAGACAATAGTTGTAAACATAGACACAAAACAGCACAGAACAGACAGTAAATAGACGGTACACAAACAAAGTCACATTCATGAAAGAAAGATATATGGACCTCTGGCCAGAAGACCAAGAAGTGATGTCAGGTGTTTCGAAAATAGTAAGCGCATATTGTTATTAAAAGGCATATAGGGAGACAAAAATGCTTGCATTAATACACTATGGCCGGGAAACCTGATTTATGATACACATATTCCATTCTGGATGAGACAAACAAATGCTATCTCTCAAGGCCAATGTACTAATTTTAGATGAAATTTTTGATCATGAAGAAGTCAGGATATTCAAATTTAAGTGTATATCATTGCTACCAAAATTTCAACTTGATGCTACGCAATTTCAAAATTACTGCAATATCTCCTACATCAACAAATTGACTTTAATGTAAGATAAAATGAGAAGTAGCTCATAGTTCAGCCTTTAAGTTATTATCAGATGGTGTAAGTTATTATCAGAAAACGGTTTACCAAATTTTGCCCTCGAAAATCTGAAAATCTGTAAACCTCAGCTATAAAGAGCAATAATAAGTCTACTGATACTTCGAGTGAAACACATTTTGCAAACTTTCAATGACGATGTGATTACCTATGTCTTTTGAGGAGCTAACTTGCAAAGATATTTCAGCTATTTCCATTGGGAATGCAATTACATAAGGGCAATTTTTTTAATGAGCGACGAGAGAAATCAGGAGATCACATCTATATTCTTACAATTAATGGGAGTGCTCCAGGTACACATGAAATACTTCAAATTTCATGAATCAATGTCCAAGAATTGCCAGAAGTCTAACATGTTGTCTACTGTAAAACAAATGTCACATTGGGACATAAGATCTTACCCTATTGACTATGCTCACAAATGGAGATTATACATTCTAAGCACACTATAGACTTGCCCCAGTTCACCTGGCCTTTCTTAGCAGCTGAGTTCCTAGCTGAGCACAGCGACCTGTGTACCTTGCAAACGCCCTCTAGCATTACAAAATGTATCAGACTGGGCGTTTGTTGACATAAGTATCACGTTAGCAACTTATTGACAATGACTTCGGACTTACGAAGCGATCGGTTTATCAAAAGGAATAATCTTGATTTGTAGCCGATAGTTAATCGATACTTGATAGGGAGCTTTCTTGTCTTGGTATGATCAGAGGTGGGCATTGGCATGCAGAAAATGATCAGGAAGTAAAGCCTGACACCGATATAGCTATCATACTACAGACACAGTGCCTGCAGTGCAGATGTATTAATGGGCCTTCATCATCGGCCATGTTCCATGTATACATGTTTTTCAGTCCAACTCAATCAACTTGATAATTTACCTAGTTTCCGTATTGAACATTATTGTAATGAAGAATAATGGTACGTAATTTAATGGTTGCAACACAGTTTTTTCCAATAACTGCAGAGGAAACTCTGCCTGCCCTCATGCATATTTATATACCAGACGTCAATATGAATTATTTATGGCAACCCAAACCCTGCAAGGTTCATAAATCTGTGGGTCAAGGCGTCCACCACGATCTATGCAAAAGCCTAGCATTAGCGCATCGGTCTGCTGATTTTTAGTCCTTCAATTTAAAATCTGTTTTGATACTTATATGCGCACTTCAAAACCTACTAACTAACAAATTCAAAAATACATCTAGCAAGTAAATCACTCGTATATCAAATTTGATTTAGTACCAAACAGAGAAGACGTGGAATAACGAGTGTATTTACCATAGTCTTTGATCAGCTCCTTTCTACACGAGAAATACGCTTCATAGTCAATGGTTACGTCAATTGCCAGATAAAACGCCCCAATTTTATCAAGGAGTTCATCAGACAGGAATTCATCTTCCATCAGATCCTGTAGTTTACCATTCTCATATCTTCCCATTAGGCATTCCAGTGCATCTAGTGACCGACAAGACATTGCATAGGAAATACTTTGATGACTAATGCTTCCCTTCACCTTCATCTCGTCATGTTGCTTATTCAGCATATGGCCGACTTCTTCAGTCTTCTCCTTAACCTCATCACTTTCATAGAAACCTCTTTTGACTTCCGAAACCGTTCTCCCGCTCTCTGGAACCACTTCACTTACTCGAACCTTCACATTTATGTCACCTGGACAGATTTTCAAAGGAAAAATGACATTAGTGATTTTCACATGCGAGGGATGCATGGTATTTTTCGTGCTAGTAGAAGCAAACTTTGAGGACATTTCAAAATAAAGCAATTGGTCTAGTTTTTTTGATAAAGGAGATCAGGAATAATTATAATAGACTGAATGAAGATCGAGCGTCTGACGTCCTTGCAAGTTCAACACTCTAATACCTTCTATTTAATAGTAAAATAAATAGATTTAAACAAGTACAAGGAGACATGTTTTATACACTGTACTTTAGATGAGTATATAGGCATCGCAAGTGTGTAGGATAAACAGTTATTATAAAACAAATTTAAGAGAGTGAAAATGGAAAATGATGGACAGGCTACAACATAGAGTAAAATTATGAAATAAAGATTAAGGTAGAATGTGCCTCTGGGACAGATATTCGGACTCTCAAACTGTTAAAATTCTTTTCTGATGTACTACTTGTAAGGGTTCACTTAATGCTCTTGGTGTTAGCAAACTGTTTACTGCCTTAGTTTTCCGAAAAAATTGGAAATTTTATTTTTCTTAATAGAGTTATCACAGGGATGGCGGCCGTTTTGAATAGGAAAATCAGTACGTCTTTTTAAACTTGTTTCTCTTGTACCAAATTTTATACGATTACCCCAAATTTTAGGGGCACAAGCCGCAAGGCCTGGACCCCTATTGGTTTACTGGCGTTGAATATTATTCTTCTACGAATATTTCTTCTGTAACTTTTTTGTCGACTTAGAACTCTAAAACCACTCACCGTTAACTTCTCAAACTTGCAGGGCTATTAGGTCAATATAAAATCTTGTGCATCTGACCTTACAAATTTCGATTGGTCACGTGACCTGACGGCCATATTAGATTTTCCAAAAAAATAAAAATGGCTTCTTCAGATGACGTAGGGGTCACGTCGATTTGAACTTTTTTGTACAGCAAGTATAAGGTTAGATCTTAAGAATTGGCAAATAAAATCGCACGCAGTCACGTGACTTTGGCCGCCATATTGGATTTTCGAAAAAATACCATATTAATCATTAAAAAAATTTCTTCTCAACAACCAATACACAAATTGAACTGAAACTTGACATGTAACATCTTTAATGTAAGGTCTTTCGAATTTGCGAAAGGCATTTGGACCGGTCATGTGACTTTGGCCGCCATCTTGGATTTGCAAAACCCAGGATTTAATCTTTAAAATTCTTTTTCTCGAAAACCAGCTCACCGATTGAGCTGAAATTTTACTTGTATTATCCTTAGTATGAGCATTTTCAAGTTTGCAAGAGACACTTGGATCAGTCACGTGGTTTGGCTGACATATCGGATTTTGCGTAAAACGTACGTTTACCAGCGGTGACCGTGAGATGATGTTAAAAATTCTTCTTTACAGGAACCAAAAGACTTCCTTGAGCTCAAATTTGCACATAATATCATCAGAACAAGAATTGAAACCATGGCAACCGCTTGGCCACGCCTACGCTGCTTGCAGCTTTACATATTTCTGATTATGAAAAAGAATGATTGAAGTATACCTTGAGGAAAGATTGAGCAACAGTTTAAGTTTATCTCTTTCGATGCGCATACTACCTTAAGCTTATTACCTTTTATTTCAATTCTCACGTAAGTTGTTTCTAGCTGCTATTTTATCTTACTTTCTACGACTAACGTAAGTAAATGTCAATGGACTGTTCGACGCAAAGGTACATTTTCTTGTATAAACCATATGTGCCAATGTTTTAAGTGTAGTCGTAGTTTGTTTTCTCAATCACTAGATCTTAACGTAATTTATTCATATCAATATGAATGCCGATAGAATATACAACATTCCATGTTCTACTTCATGAATGTGCGCTTTCAGAACAAAATATAAACTTAATATGGTCAGAAGATTTATACAATCATGTGAATTGTCAGGTGGTGAGTAGCAAAGTGATCACAGAGAAAAAGTGCATTTCTTATTGAACATTTGTCTCATGAGTATGTGTTTCATATATATAAGCATCAAAATAATGAAGCAAAGTATTGCAATAAATTGTGTAACAAAATCGATTACAATGAAACAGTGGGTGTTTACTGTAAACTCGGTTCAATTACCAAAATTTCTTAGAACATACCGGATCACGTTCCTTTATCTCTTCTCTGTGGAAACTTTTCTAGGCTTTATGGCGTGGCAATCGTCATCAACTGTACTATCTGTTAGTCAGTAAAACAAACAGGTAAATGAGTAAATAAATATATGAAGGAATAAATAACAACGAATGAATACTTATATTTATGTAAAAAAAAAAAAATTTCTATCATGTACGTACATAGGCACGCAACACTCTTAACCATGCTTGCTTGACAAAGGTGAGAGGGAACGTTGGTATGTGCTAGCTTTTGGGATAGAGTTCTGTGATAAAATTGTTGCTGTTAATACTTAATAAAATGAAGATTAATACATTAGAGTTCACTTTCTTTGTAAAGAGTACATATCCCAACAACGCAATCGTCAAAATACTCTACAGAAACGGTAATACATCTTCTGTTGCTACGGGTTTATATTCTTCTCAATGACATTTTAACGTCGTTTCTCCTACTAACAAGAGTCTCAAATGTACACAAATCCGATGTGTTATATTTTAACGGATACAGAAGCAAACGCTTTTACTTGAAGTATTAACATTATAGAAATGAGCAAGTATATCAGCAAATCAAGAGTAGAAGTGGTTTAGAAAGATGAAAATTGACGGAAAACTTATTGCAATTACAATTTTAGTAATTTTAGATATACAGGTTTGCTTTATAACTTATGGACAAAGACGTTACCTTGAGCTCTTGCGTCTTCCTTTACCACCCCGAAGAAATCGCTGTTAATGTTCATCAGTTCCTGTTTTACCTTACTCTGTATTACTTTTTTGATGTAGTTGGCCCTTTCAAGTGCGGTCTTATAACTGAAAGTAATTTTGCAGATGCCCTTCTGCAAATCCTCTGAGTTGCTCATATTTATCACGAGACTTTCTCCGCAGTCGGACATGTGTTCTTTGATAAGATAGTGGCTCTGTGAATTCTCAGGAACGATGACAGGAACAGCAGCAGACATTGCTGCAAGTGTTAGATTAGTATAATGTACAGAAGATGGTGGTATAAAGACGAGATCTGATTGTCTTAGATCTTCATTCAGTTGTTCAGCTGATGGCATTCGTGCTGGTACGACAGTCAAGTGTGGATGTGCACGCATACGTTCTTTAAGGTCTTTTTCGCAACGTTGTGGTACTCCCAGAATTTTCCACCTCAAAGAAGATCTCTTGGTTTCATAAAAAAAGTTTGCCACAGAATTCATTGCCTCCATGACAACACTCTTCTCTTTCAGATCTGCCAATTCGTGTTCTTGGAACAATGATAGAATTTGGAATTCTTCATCATCATCGACAGGTTCAGGGGAAGGAATGTCAAAGTGTCTGTCATCTATTATAGGAGACAATCTATAGTGTTTTATTGTTTTTCCCCTGCCATACTTTTTCCTGTACTTATTAAAAATACTGCCACCTACGGAAAAGACATAGCGCGAATGTTGAGCATCTTTCGATACGTTATCGCGCCGGAGCTGTAGTTCTGTGTCCATGCAATCCGCAACTAGGGGAGTAATGACATCACTGTCAAATAGATTAATCAAGGAGAGGGCTGCTCTCGGGAAGAGGTCTTTTTCGATTTTAAATGCTGCATCAGCATTTATCATTCCAAATCCGAAAACGAATCTCACGTTGGATAACTCTTCCAAATTTGGAAAGTATTCATCGTGACGATAGAGCCAATCAGCATCAGGTGTCTCTCTTCTGACCTTGAATTTCGGAATGGGTGAGGGCACGATTAGTTCAACTCCATATTCCTTCGCCTCCTTGATTTCTTCTTCAGTAGCCGTGAGGGCGGTGCAGTACACAGATATTCCCAATTCACGAAGTAGACGGATTAGAAGATGAACTGAATCAGTCAATCCTCCCTGGATTGGTCCTCCCCAACGCTTGCTAATTATCAAGGCCTTATTTCCCATATTCGTCCTGTAAGAGTACAGAAAAGACAGGAGTAGTGCATAAGTACATGTAAGGATGTAGTGAGAGAAACAATAACTTGATTGTAAAACTGGCAGGCATAACAGGTATATGAGAACATAAGTGTGACAGATAATACATATACAAAGGTGTTATCTACATAAGCAACTAGGACTCAAATATTACAAAGCTAGTTATACACATCGACATGTGAAATATTACATGAATAATAAAAGTACGTTTATTTATCATTTCAGCTGAAACCATTTTACAGTTTGTATGAAAGCAATGGCCTCTCTTTTGGAAATTTCACATAAATTGTACTTTACACTTGTGCAGACAAATAATAAATTACCGTATGCAACAGTATTAAGATTCAATTATATTATATCATGCTACCATGTGCCATTCAGATTGGACGAGAGTTTATTCTACCGATGTTAAAATATTGTTTTAGAAGTGCTAACATGGGTCCCTAATGCAGCAAAGAGGGTTAATGCGGAAACCGATACAGGGAAGGGCATTAAGCTTGCTTGGAAATTTTTGGGTAATAATAAATAAATAAATAAATAAATAAATGAATAGTTGATTTCATAATTAGTATTTGCAAACACAGGTGTAAACTCTTTCATCCTCGTTAAAGAAGTACCTCACTGTACTTTTGGTACTTTGTCATTCTTGCACTGTCACTTTTTGCCCTCTGTTTGTCGTCGTAGGATACTGTGTGATTGTGTTGGCAACGTACTTCTAGTTTATAAGAAAATACTCGGTCTTTGATGCTGGATTTTCGACGTTCGACCTCACATAGACGGCTGTCTCTGTCAAGGACAAATTTAACCCCGTAGAAAACGCACGCCTTTCAACTTTTACACTACATAAACCTTTAAATCGAATTCAAAACACTCAGAAACACATTTAACTGTTTGGAAGAAACACACAAAGGAAATGTTAAATTACTTTTTAACCTGAGCATAGAGAATGAAGCTAATCAGTAATGTAAATATTTTTTTATGTACTTTATACTGAAAACCTGTTAACAATCTTTTGCAGCCTTTATTTAGAAATAAACAGAAGATTTCCAACATTATGTGGGAGATGAAAATTAGAAACAGAAAACAGAAACAGAAAGTGGCAAAATACAGATTACCGCACACTTTAAATCTATTAAAATGGAAAGTGGAATATACTATTTTGCGAGTTATCAATCGTTGCTCTTAACCGTATAAACGTTCAGTCAAAGCCCGACATATACATATACTAAGTACAAGAACGTGATTTACTGTATGCAAATTATAGGAAAGATAAACATCAAATTGGAGTGTAAAATGTGATAGTGTGTCACCTACGCATCGACAATACCGCGGTACTTGTCCGAAACAGTACGCTATAAAGAGAACTAGCAGCAGTAAACATTGTTTGGTAGTCATGTACGACGTAAAATAAGAGCTACAAGCTGGGCTAACAAAATACACTTACTTTGCCTTGTTTTTCTTTCCAGCATTCCCTGAATCTGTGCGTGAGATCCTTGTACTTGAAGAAGTGGTAGCAGCTTCTCCTGTGTCGGTACTATCTGGCTTTACTTCATAGTTCTTGTTGTCGGGTATATGACCCGTGGCAAATGCTGACGGAGCCATGGCGCGAACTCTTGCAATGGCGACGTCAGTTGCAGCAGCAATTAGCTGACGATCAAGTTCGCTGTACTCATCTTCACTGCAATTGCTGCCACTGTAAGTGCTTCCCCGTCTACAACAGTGGCATTGAGTACTCAACGAGTTTCCCATGATGATTTCTGAATGACGATGCAAAACCTTAGCAGATATACTCGTACAGCGACCTTGGTTTTTACAGTAATGGGAGTGTCAGGTATTCTGAAGTTAGTATTGACAGAAAATTTACAACTCGATTCAAATCTCTGTCATTGTTCATTACTTGAGGGGCAACCTCGCAAATCAAAGCAGTGGTGATTTCCAGCGGACTGCAGTTAAACGATAAGAAAATTATGAGTCGGTCTCTCTTTGATAAGTCACCGAAATCATTGAGAGTTTTCAAGACTAATTCAAACCAATGCATGTAACATTGGAATCTTGTTTGATAATATTTATAGTTTTAGGAAACACATATTTAGACCTGTAAGATTATGTCTTTATTGAGATATGATATATGATTCAGGCCGAGAATATATTATCACACATCAAGCTTGCCTGACCTTGAAGTATTTACTCATTCCGCCAAACTTGACTACACTGTAGTATGTTGATATTGGTTGCCGCACCTCGTACATCAAATTATAACAGAGGTCCCTGAATTTTACCGCCCATATTATTACAACACCATTGCATCCATAGAGGATAGAGGTCTACGTGCACCCTACCCCACATGATAAAAACCTGTATTTTTCACAAACCTCGGGATCCCCTAGAATACGCAATGGAATTTTAATAGAAACAAATATACGAATACAATTAATAGCTGTTGGGGTCATGTTTGGAGGGTACCGCCAAATCACGACTTTACGACCCATGTGCATTTTCGTTAACTTGTCTTCTTGTAATTCATCTGCTGGGAATTTCTTTTGGCATAACCTTCCTTGTTTGGTAGCGTTAGAAAGGCAATTTTTTTCTTTAATGGCATATTGTAATATGCAATATCTTCTACAGTTTCATGAAATGAGACCAAAACTGACCCCATACCAAAATGTTTACATCGCAAATTACAGCTAATCTGAAAACTCTTAGTTTTATTGTCAAACTACACCTGCTTTCAAATATGTCATATTTCTAATTAATATACGTAGATTGTACAAGAAATAAAATAACTTTGTATGAAATTTGTTTTCTTTGTTAGGTAGGTTTTCAACCTCGAAACACACTTTTAGGACAGTATTGGGTTTAATAGCTGTTAGGGACATATGATGAACGGTACGACAGTTAAGCGATATAACTGACGTGTTTGCATTTTTGTTATTTATTAGAAATAACATTAGTGACGTGTTTACAAATGCGAGTACTTCAGATTCACGGGTATTTGGATGGTGAAGTAATGTCATCTGCAAATGTAACCTTATCTGCTTTCTTTTTCTTTTTACACACTTGTTTTTTATGAGTAATATGCGATATTGCATTATTCAGCTATATGGCTCCTAACACTTTTGAGAAATTTGCAAAATATGAAAATCCAATTAACCCAAATTGGTTCAAATCGTGTTAGGTTTTAGTGTTAAGTTTTCTTGAGTTGAGGGACTAAGTAAATTCAGTATTCAATATAGGGAGATATTTTTTACAGATAAAGTATAATCAAACCAATCAAAAGCATATGGGAACATGCACTGCATCCCTTGTTGACGTCCACCGAAATTTATTGACTACGCTTAAATTCGGTGGAAGGGTCAACTCACTTGAGATGACAAAGTTATATTAAATCCATTCAAGCCTACTTTATACACCCATAAACCAAATATAAACACTGGGAGAGGAAACTTAGGTGAACACAGAGTGCTTGTCGAGGATTGCAAATCAACATAGTTAAGTATTAGTGGCTCTTAAGCAGTATTGCTCAGACATCAAACCAGCGGTTGAGATGATAATTTGAAGGTCTTAAAAGGCGATGGATATCTTGCGAGAGCTTCCTGAAGCTTTTAAAAGGTGATGTAGCCAGTGATGCAGCTAGTAGGTCATATGACTAATCCCTTATTTTGTAAATATTCTTAAGTTTCCTGACATAAAATACACCGCCGAAAATGTACCTAGAGTTAATGCTTACTCAATTCAATACTTCATTCTATCAAATGTGTACCACTCTCAACTTTTATAGACGCAGGAAAACGGCATGCAGAAATGATTTAAAGGGAATCAAACAAAATATAGACTCACGAAGAATAACGTTTTATTTGTCTTACCATGCTCTGTAGATTGTGAATAATACAGTACGTTCTTTCATGCTAACCCCTACGTTTCCAAAGAATTTATCAACGCCTAAGAATTTTACCTTCTTTAACTAACCGTGAATAAAATGAAAATCTTAAATACAATTATTGCCATGGTAAGCGCATGGACATAACTGTCCTCGTCATACAAATATCAAGTTCAGATGATCAGCATCATTATATTACCATGCCCTGCCCGTCGCATTTTGATTGGTCGAGCTGAACCACGTGACTGACCACAAATACACAGTAATGGTTCGTTTACATGCCCGTGAATATGAATAATAAGATTAACAACTCAAATTATCGTAACTTTACAGCTCAAACATAAATCATAATCGATCACAAAATAAAATGGAGCACTTGCAGGTCAAGTTGAGATACTTTTTTTCTGAAAACATCTCCGGATTTGCCAATTTTTTACAGCGCGCGTGACAGTGCGTCGCGTATTGCCCAGTTTCTGGGGCCCAGTTGTCGTTCGCTCCTGAAATTTTCGGAAATTTTGACTGTTTTCTTGGGTTCGCTGATAATATAATGGAAATAACAGACTCCGCTCTGACCATTAACGTTTATTTGTGGGCGCGGGCTCGAGGAAAGCCAAATTAACGGGCTCGGCAAGCCTCGCCCGTTAATTTTTGGCTTTCCTCTCGCCCTTGCCCACAAATAAACGTTAATGGTCAGCGCGTCGCCCGTTATTTCTATATTGTTATTAAGTCTCCATAGTACGTAGACAATGTAGAAAAAAGGTTAAAGGTTAACAAAGACATGAACACTCACTCTGTAGTAATACCAGCTTCATCGAGTTTCAATCATCCCCATGCACTCTTTAATGCAGTTACTCACTTTGACCCGTATCGTCTAATTCATACTTTGCAAAAACGTTGAAAAATCAATGTGTAGAGTGACTTCATCAGATAAATAATATTCCCACATTTCGTCACAAGCAGTACATTCCGAAAAACGATCGTATTCGTCCTCTACACGATCAAATATATCGTTGAATAGAAAAGCTCATGACATTTGTAAAGTACATTGTTTACATATTTGTGGATTTGGGTTTTGAAAACTCGGTCACCGTGCAAGAAAGCGATTTGAAAACACACGACAACGAAGTATAGGAGTATCGTCATTGGAACTTCAATCGAGACATACGATGCTAAATTTTCGGCAATGGTAAAATGCCCTTCGCGAGGAAAGAATTCACATAGTCGTCAAAGTCAGGGATTTGACTACAGAGTTATATAGAGTACTGTCCTGAAACCAGTGAGACAGACAATGAATTATATTGTACAGTCATAGCACTATGCTGAACACCACAATGTCATTCCGTCAATAATAGCCTGTTCCCCTTTATTGAACTTTGAATTCATACTGTGCATGACCACGGTATTCTAAGTAATTAATCACCTGTCATGATAGTCTAATCCCTTAATCTTTAACACCTCTACCGACTTTAGTCATACCCAGGCAACAACATTCTATCCACTATCACTAAAATTATTACAAAGCAGCTTTCCCGCCTTTCTACCTAAAAATGCCAACCTGCAGAGAAACAGCTAGGGCTGCGTTAACAAACAATGTCGGGGGGGGGGGCTGAAGTCTTTTTTTTAGATCCCCTCCATCCCCTAAAAATTCAAATCCCCTCTATATCTAATAATTTTTCAAGTCCCCTTCCCAAACTATTACAAACCCGTATATTTGTAAGGGCTGTGCGTGCAGAAAAAATAAACATGTATTGCATAGTTCTGCTCGCAGATGTTCAATACTAACTGTTATTAGCAGATCATAAAGTCATATTCCAAAGGCATTTCTTAAATTGATTCGTTTAAACGCATCACTCATTTTTTTGGTTCAGTCTAAGCCGACTTCAGTTAATCCAACTCTGGACAGCAGTCAATGAAACTTGTTGAAGAGCACACAAAATGACCATTATAAGAGAGTATGCAAATTGTGAACTCCTGGTTGATTGCCAAATTTTAAAAAAATAAACTTGAGCACAGTGACCTACAAAAATACTGTTCCTTAAGTACAAGACATAATATGAATTAGATGCTACTCAAAATTAACAATTCTTGAAGGTTAAAACATTACACCAAATAAACATTTACATCTCTTAAATTTTTGGTGTAATAATGGCAAATAAGTTTGAAAATAATAAATAAATCCATTTAGTCAGACAGTTTGCATTTAAATCAGTCTGTGCTGTTGAAAGTTTTACTTTTGCATTGTGTTACGATGAAAATATGAAAATGTAGAAAATCAAGCATGGTGATCCCATCTTTTTTCTCTAATATTTGATTATTCTCATATGCCAAAATTTGAAAATCCCTGACAACGTTTCAAGTCTCCTGGTCTTCCGTGTGTTGCTCTCTGGCCTAATCTTGTGTACAAGTATGTTTCACTACCACGAGCGTTATTTGACCCCAATGCAAAGACCATGTACACCGGAGTTCAGAGCTATCTCTGTCACTGCTCAGCTATACATTGGCAGTGACACTGCAGTTGCAGGGCAGTACCTTATAGTGATACTGCTATAGGCAGTAGCTGTATTAACTTTGATAATTGTGACAATATTCTTGTTCAGTTTTTACAACTGCGATTCTTGTTCTACTCCTACAGCATGATGAACTGTATGTTTACCATTCATTTGTATCATTGACATTTGACTCTTAGTCTGCACACTAATTAAATTATCACCTGAAACATATTTTCATATACAAGCGTTGTCAACAAACTGAATGTTATGTGTTTCAGCATGCTGTAGGAAGACACCAAGAAAATGTAGTTGATATATTGCATAGAAATATTGCAAAAATCATCAACAGTTGCAGCTTCTGCCCATTGCCAATTCGATGTTAAACGACAAATCATACAGGTTCAGATTTGTTGAGATAAAAGTCACGAAATGTGGCAAAATGGTTCTTAATTTTCTATATTACGTAAACGGCTACGTAGCCAGCAACCTTCCAAACGTACAGTTCAGATAGTTCTGTTGCTGTGGAGGCCGTCGATGCTTAGAGAGCAGAAGTTATCATGATAAAGGTATCAATCACTTTAGTGACAACAGAAAAAGAACTTATCAAGTAACCTAGTATGACCTCTGTCGTTTAGTCAACATAACGGTGGCGACAATTCAGCATTACACCCTAAATTCCTCACTCTCAAAGACCAAACCTGGGAGGCTCGTTAACGTGTATACAGCGGTTCACCACCTTAGTTTGCTATTGTTAATTCAATGTAAATTTTGACGATAAGGAATACAATCTGTCTATTTCACATAAGTTTCAGGTACGAAGTCTAATTTGTCATCTCTACTGTCCATGCGGTGAATAACTTTTCTGTTATCGTCAAATGCTTGGATGTTGTTTGCATTCTGATCAATAACATAACAAGGTTATCTTGACAGCCGACAATACCCGAAGGGTTTTGGAAGTGTCCTTCTTTTTCACCAAAGCTTCCAAATGCACGAACAAAGCGATCGTTTTCGTCGAACACCTGTACACGAGAATTGTTAAAATCAGATACATATAGATTGCCGTCACTATCGAAATCAATGGAATTGGCGCCCTTAAATTGACCTTCATTTCGCCCATAACCCCCAACTGAATTGATGCACTCTCCAGTTTGTGTGTCTTTCTCGATGCAGTGTCCATCCCTCCCTGTGTCGTTAGCCTATCCATCCCGGTCAGTCATGTAGACAACACCATTTAGTGGACTAATCGCGCTACTACGAGGATGTTGTACGAGGGTGACGAAGTTCAGCTTCTCCAAAGGATCTGATCAACTTGCCATCTTTATCACACACCAAAATTTGCTGATTTAGAGAGTCTGATATGAATTGCAAACCTTCTGTAGATATGGCTACATCCAATGGTGCACATTTATTGACAAACTGGGTAAATGCGAAAACCTTCTTTACGTTGCCACCTTGATCAACGACCTGAACTCTATTGTTGTACCAATCAGCAAGAACCAAATGTCCATCATTATTAAATGCTAAACCTCTTGGATGACTAAAATATCCTTTTTCATCTCCGAGTCCACCAAAAGTCTTCACCAATGGTATGAGAACTCGGAAGTCAAATGGGGAACCAGGTATTCCTTGACCGGATACTGATATTGAAAATTTGTAATCTCCGACCACCTCTCCGTGAACTGTCACTGTGTGTGTCCCATCACTGATTTCAATCATTTTTACATCTTTGCAAGATCCATCTGGTGACGTCAAAACCACTGTCACATTCTTATTCGTATTCACCACCTCACCCCTGCGGTCTTTCATTGTAATCACAAGGTCATCGGTTTGACCTTTGATCAGTCTAAGTGGAATTTTGTTAACTGTACACTGTCTGATGCAAGGATAATACAATATATGTCCGATTAGATTGCTTTTACGAATGTCACTGCAGGGTTTGAATTCAGCCATATTTTGTTGAATTTCTAATATAGTATCTATCCGCAGCAGTTCTTCAACGCGTTGTTTTACTCTTTTCTTGGCCGTTACTAGATCAACTGCATTCTTGTGATGCCTTAGCATTTCAATGTAGCTTATCATGCTCACGAATTTACCGTATCTTATCTGAAGCTCATCGATGTGACTTGTGATTTGCTTAACCTTGACACTGTAGATTTTCTCAAGTTGTCCAAAGAGTGCGTGTACTTCTGAATTCAAAGTTTTATGATCGGTTTTAGCTTTCCTTGCAATTTTTTCTAGTTCATCGACACTGTCCGTTCTTAATTTATCTATGAACAGCACCTCCTTATACTTCCTCTCATATACTACAACGGCTTGTTGTTTTTAACTGTCGGGTGAATTGTATCAAAGTTTTGATATAGTCATCTGAAAAGATGGTTAGTAAGTTTACATAGTCGTTTTCTCACCTATGGTCTGTTTCTGTGCATGCAGGACATAATGGTAATTTGCATGTGTTGCAATCGAGTATATTTGATAGTCCGTATAAGTTTCACAATACGATAATTGTACTGTGGTCGGGTCATTGGATCTCTTTTTTTCTATTCTTCTATCGGACGTACACGAACAGCAATAGTTAGTTCTGACTGACTGAGCTTTATGATTGTTTTGCTGCAGGCATTACACGATGACTGTAACCGATGGTCGATACACATATGAGTGGCTGTCTCTTCACAGCAGAGAGAGCATAGCCCACTCAATGCGAAATCGTCACTTGGACTTTGCGATGCTGTGGCTAAAAGTGACTGTAAATAGAATAATGTTGTTCTCTAAGCTCCTGACCCCATCACCGGTTATCTGGCATGTTATCGCACTCAATACTTGTAACATCATCCCCGAGGAAAGATTGCAAGCAACGTTTACAGACAGTGTGATGGCATGTGAGAACCTTCGGGTCTACAATGATCATGCAACATGCAGTGCAAACGAGAAAATTACTGCCAATTCGCTCCTGAACACTGTCCGGCAAGTCGACTGCTCTAGATATTTTACAGTAAGGTTTGTCAGTTTACCGCTATTTCAAGAGCTTCCGGGTCAACTTTGGTTCGATTGGTCGATAAAGTGGCTTTTCCACCAATGTCATACTCTGAATACGAGTCATCTGATCCATTTTGTACACTGACCAACCGTTCGAGCAATGGTTCTGTTGTCCCGGCTGGAACAAATTCGACCTCATCGTGGTCGATGTCATATTTATTTTCAACACCTTCCAATAGGCCAAACCCGGAATTCGAATCGACCACGGTACAAACAAAGCCATGTGCGCAAACGCGCATAGACGTACGTGTATTTCCATACGCGTTTGTACACATGTGGGTTTGTTTGTACCGCGATCACGTGATCTCTTGGGCGTACTGAGTCTGTAGAACGCATCGCGTCCTTTTTATTCCGGAGTAGAATCATTCTCGGACACAATAAACCACACTATCTTTAGTTAACATAAGTTGAGCTGCATTCATATGTTGAACTAAATACTCCATGTATGTTCATCATACTGATCACTCTACAATGGCCGAAGTGCAAGTCATGTATCTGGTCATTTTGAGTTTGAATGCGATTATCGTATTCTCTCTTAACTTCCGCTTTCAGAGCATTTTCCTCAAAAGAAAGTCTACTCCGTAAATCAGTACTCTTCTTCAATACCTTCTTTTGTTCTGTTTCTGGTTTTCTAATGTATTCGTTGCAAATTTTCATGGCCGCTGTTTTACATTTATCGACCTCCTTTGCTTTCACTTCAAACCTCTTAAGATATTTCAACAAGTCATCTTTGTATCTGTCTGCTATGGTCTGCAAGTAATCGTAACTGTGACTGTTATTCGGGTGTTCCATCACTGTGCATTCGGAACATATCGGTAATTTGCACTTTTTACAGAAATATCTGTATTCGTTATTTCTATGCTTGTCGTAGTGTGCCACTGGCAGGACTGAAGAGGGATCCATGCCTCGTTTGTCATTTTACTCATTAAGTGAAAACATTATGATCAATGGAAGCTTTTGATTTTGTGTGAACAAATATACAGTTGGCACAATAATACCCTAACTGGCAATCTTTGCAGACATGTGAAGCCTCGCTTTCGTTACAAATATCGCATTTTTCATTGTGTCTGACGACGCTACGTGCTGGTCTTCGTTGAATGGTTTCGAGCAATGAATTCAGGTAAAAGTTGTTATCTAGGTTTTGTACGCCACCAGTTGGAATAGGGCACGTTTTTTCTGCACGAAGGACAACGGAGAGCTCCTTTACCTTTCTCGACCAACTTCACCAGACAATGTTGACAATAGGTATGGTGACAAGTTAGAATTTTAGGCTGGTTAAAGAATTCCAAACATATTGTACAGGTCAACAAATCATCACGTATTTCATCCAGAATATCATCAGCAGTCGCCTCTTTTGAAGTGGCCATCTTCCTTTCATTGTTCAAGCCATATAATATCTACCTGTTCAAAGTTGATGGATAATACAATTAAAATACTATTCACTAATATTATTCTTCGTTGGTCGGAGCAAATTACGAGTGACATACTGACCGTGTCACCACCAGTCGAGGACGAGTGGTGACACGATAGTATTTTGCAAAAAAAGGAGTGAACAGTTCTTCTTTACCTGGAATTGTCGATCCTTTAAATCACGGAAAGCTACGGTACAGTATTTCATCGGTAACTGTTTTGTTTCATGAAGTCAATTTTATTCCACATGGCGTGTATCTGAAAACATAACAGCAAGAGGAATCAGCACTTTGCGAAGGGACGAGAAGGGAAAGCCAATTTTTGGGAGAGTTAACTGCATTGTGCATCTTACCATATTAGCCTTATTATCGATAATAGCAACGTATTGCGTAGTCCAGGGTGCAGGCTAAGTAGCTAGATATTTATCAACAACGGATATGTTGATATGTATTTAAAGTCTTTATTTGTTTCGACCCGTCCATACATGTTGTGGTATGCAGGAGGTATTAGCAGGCAATACACATCACATATCACGAGTTAAAGGAACTTGGTAACATAGGTATGAAAGAGAAACGTGTACACGAAATCCATTGTCCTCTCGAATCTCTACGTCAGTTTGTCAACACATAGGCACTGTTTAGTTGTTCAAAATAAAAGCCTTCCAAGGCCACATTGCCACCCACAAACAGTCACCAAATGAGGTCAAACAAACCAGAAAGCAAGATGACCCAAGTTGTATATAACTTAAGCTTATTTGGATAAATATCACAGGTTATCGATAGCCTACTTCAAACTCTGCCGCCCTTTTGGCATTTCTTTTATCATACATCTGTACCGTTTTGTCATCTTCATCTATGGGCAGATTTCGTGGCCACACGGTCTGTCGGCCCGTGCATTATATCTCCAAATATCTGTCTATGGGTACATCAATTACATTTTCTGTAATTTGCTATTTCTCCTACTTCTTTATTCATAACGTAAGAAACACGTGCAGCTATTTGTGTTGAAGGAATAATTCATTATAATCAAACATTTTTAAGGCAGTAAGTGAGCTCAGTTAAGCCGTATATTGAATGCAAGGATGTGTGAAAATAGGCGCCATAATATACTGAAATAAAACACCCTATGTAGAATTCAATAGGGCCTTTCAATCCTTGCGAATCACGTGACATAGCAGTAAAATGTAAAACGAAAGTAATAAACATAACTCGACTGTATGTTATGACACATCAAATACCGTAAAAGGAACTAAAAGGGATCCTGTAACAGTTTTAATTTGGTTTTATTGTAGTCATCGTTGTGCTAGATCGTTTGTATACAGAAACTGAATAAAAAGGCAGGGTTTATGACTCGTTTAAGTTTATTATGAAATCAGACTGAAGCTGCCGAGAGTGAACGAACTGTACTTCTCTACAAGACAAATCATACGGCCAATTTGGTTACGTTTCATTGTGGATATTAGAGAAGAGCTGTAATACTTTTGACTACAAAATATATCATGTCTATGTGGCTTTGCGGCACTTTGTAATCTGTGTTGATTTCGTTGTGAAGAACAAGGCGACGTCAGAGCACATATGCGCCATTCGTCTTATATCAGGCCAACACAGATTAGTCTATTTGATGTTAATTGTCGCTTACCTTCATTTATTTCTGTAACGTTGGCTTGTCGTAGACATAGTCTTCAACTTAGTGTTAGCTGTAGCAAATCAATATTACCTCATTTAATTCGCACGTAATGTTGTACGAGACGTTTCCTGTCACAAAATATGAATTCCTAATTCATTACAAAGTGCACATGCGCAGTGGGAAAAATAATTCTGTTAATATTTAATGGATGGAGATCCCCCTCGGTCCCTACAGCAACATAATCATTAATACAGAAGAAAACAATAAATAGAATGAAATTTACAAATGATCGCTCTCTTTGTAGCGTATTATATTTTGCATTCTGGGAGACCTGAATAAGTAGGGAGGACAGATGTGTGTGAATTCGTATTTACAACTAGCAA
This sequence comes from Ptychodera flava, assembly GCF_041260155.1. Lineage (NCBI taxonomy): Eukaryota > Metazoa > Hemichordata > Enteropneusta > Ptychoderidae > Ptychodera > Ptychodera flava. Next base: position 1,636,488 of record NW_027248352.1, read on the forward strand.
GGGAGAAGAAAATATCTCAGAATATTTTTGTTGTGCATCATGCAAGATAAATGGATGTGTGACAGGCTGTACTTCAGTCCCGTCATAATTGACTTCGAAGACGTCGACCTAACCTGGTATTGATAAATATATCAGATTAATTTGACTACGGTCTGTAATGATTTTAAATATTCGGTCAAGAGCCTCCCTGTATGCTGCTTAATGCGTTTACATGAATATAGAGCCTATTACAAGCAAAATGGACAAAACATTAAACATACTATGAAAGACTTCAGTAGATTTTCGATCGGATTCGCACTAATCACAACGTACGGCACCAAGTTACCAAGTGGAGACATCGCAGTCAAAACCATTCAGACACATCCCCACCGTTAAGAAAGAGGGTTCAACATTAAACCGACCTAAGTTGTTACAATTGTTCTAACTGCGACACCTCAACACGCTGTACAGTTTATGAAGCACTCGCACTTAAAGACCGTGAGAGGGATGATAAAAATAGAAAAAACAAGTTTCTACAGGACATAAATCTGCATCCGTGATTTTCAAGAAAAACATTCACTTGTTCAAACACATCTAACTCTTTGCATGATGTGATGGAGCGCGCTCCGAAATGTTAACTTATCCTTCATGAAATGCAGGCTATATTACCATCATGCTCCTTTGCACATTATATGTAAGCTGTTCCATTTACAACACGTTTGTTCTAATGGTAATTAAAGTTGCAGCTTTATTGATTGTCTGTGTCAACGGTGAGAGGTACAGACGGTTACAAAGCATGCGATAGGCAATGTATTACAGGTATGGTGAAGTTTGTAAAGAATTTCCATAGTCAGGTCATCAAATTGGTAGCCATCGATCAATAGTATTCTAGCGTCCACATTAAAATTGATTGTCAAGAGAACTGACACGACTATAAAACCTTTCAAATTTTACATTCCGTGTTGTGGCAAATCAGTGGCCTGTTGTATAATTATATTGATAATTATATTGATATTTCAGTTTCATGACATGGAAGCTTTAACATGTAACTGCTCAACTTATCACCGTGGAAAGCGATTTTCCGTGCTGCATGAATTAACAACATCCATGTAGCTGTGTTGATTTAGAAATATTGTCTCAAAACAAAGAGGGAACAGAGTAGATTAGGAAACTTAAATATACTGAGAAATTTTGAAAATAGAAGACGTACAGAGTAAGCTTTCGTAAACGACTTGATAAACTTCATTGATTGGATGAAATGTATGAATGTCTCTAAAACAGCTCTATGTGAATAATTGGACTCCCTTTGACTGAAAAAAATCCAATACTATCAATAAACATTGTCTCACACAGAAGATGTAACAATTTCACAATCCCTTGTGATCCAAAGTGTATGTTACTCGATCAAGACTTTACTTGTGTGTTTGTGAGATACAATGTAATGTCATAAAAGGATCATATTCATTTGAAGTCGTTCAGAGCTTTCAGACTTGATGAAATATGAATTAATAGAAATTATATAGCTACAGTCTGCAATGCAGTGTTCGTTTGTTCTCGTCAGCGATGACTTGCAGGCATATAAAACATATGCTGACGTCATGAATAGTTACTCTAATCCGCAATTTGTGAGTCTACGAGTTCTTTTCGCAGGAAAAAAGACATATGCATTTTTCTTCCAAAAGGCAGCTTCCAAAAAAAAACTGTTTACTTTATGAACTGCAAGAAAATTCTTTCATTGTTGTGCGATAAAATCAAAGCCCTCTACTTATACAGCGTAGCATACCATATATTATAAAGATTATCAAATGTAATCTCAACAGTTTGGTTTATTCCTACAATATATACTCTCTTTTTGTTGATAACGATATTAAAATAAATTGATTAGTAATTATATATTCAATTGTTCCAGAGCCTTTCACAGTCTTCCTAGTTAACACCCAAGCTCTCCGTAGTAGCCCCCCTTTTCCCAAGATAATGGTATACGGTAACGGCGGGCATCATTATGATTAGTCCTGCAACTGTGAAGCCAGTGGCCAGATCGAACTGCGGCTGCCAGTGAAAGTATGGCTTAGGTACAAACAAAGTCCAGAAAATCGCTCCAAGTGGGGTGACGAGGGCCTGCACGACTACAAGATAGATGGCGCCATCACTGTGCCTCAGCAGTAGAAAGTTGAAAATGTTAGCAGCTGCATAGCTGACCACAAATAACCATGATCGACCGACGACTTCAGAGCAGGTTGAGTCAGCGCCATATTGACATCGAAAACCGTTTGTGAAGCTTGACCAGAATTCATTGGGTGTAGATGACTAAAGGAAAGCAGAGCAACATCGGCGTTACAAAAACAATCAGCACTTACAATTACGGTACAATGCATTTCACTCTTTCTTGCTTTAAGTTCACGATTTCAGTTGACTGCGATATGTTTTATTCAACGCAGAGAGACGTTATTTTATAAAAATTAGTGTTATTTAATCGGATTATTTTAAAAACAGCAGTGCGACCCGATGGATTTTGAAATCTAAACGAATGACTTACCACGCCAAAGCCTGGAATGAAATCTGTCCAGAATAACAATGTTACAACGATCAACTGGAATATGTTCACCCATACATTGACCAGTAACGACGAAGCCTACAAGAAGTGACTTAACAAATGTATTAGTGTTCAAAATATGGATATGTTTAGTCTTTCAAAATAAACTATTTTGGTTTGTTGTTCTGTATGCTTTTTTCACTTCAGCCTTTATACATGAAGGGGATTGAGAACACGTAAATACTGCAATACCAGAGAGACGATTGTGACGCCGCATAAAACAACTACGATGGCATTAGAGAGTGGAAAGGTGCCATTTCTCGTCTCTCGCTGTTTTGGTAAATTCGTGATTTTATTGAAAAGGTTGACGGTTTCCCTGAGACTACAATATGTGATTTTGAAACATATAAGGTCACACAGGAAAATAATTTGTTCTTGGACAACATGAATGTAAAATGGGCAAACAGAAGAAATTCAACTTTATGATTAATCATGATTTATACATATAAACCATACATCACCTCTTCTTTCATGACTTTCTCCAGCAATACGTTCATAACAGCGAGTGGTAAGAACCCGACCAGGAAAATGATTGGCCATAACACTCTTTCTGCTGTTGATAAACCTTTGTCTCCTGAACTGCTTCCTTCATTATCGATATTGAAAATAACAGGCTCCATCGAAATGAACAGACCGACCAATACAACCCCAGTACATGCTAATCGTTTCCATCCCACACCTGAAAACAAAAAAGGTTCAATGTGTCGTTGAGTTCACAGCGCATTTAATGTGTAAAACCTGTCTTGAGTTGTACTTAGAGAGGTCTCTTCAGCAAAATTGTACACTCAAGAGGAATGTTTTATTTTCAACTGGGCATACTTTGCCAGTAAATCGGCATACGGACAACACATGCCCATCTCAACTCTCCCAAAAGGGTGAATAACAATACAAATAAATTATCCTTTACGAAATAACCTTAAATGGGTTTCAAGGTATGAAATTTGGTATAACATATAAGGAAATATAAACCCTGATGCTTTAAAATTTTTAAAAACCATCAAATTCAATATCAGGGCATGCATTGCTTGGTTGACTTCATTACTTGTTAATTTGTCTTTCCAAACAAAGCCACTTATAAAATTGCAAAACGTTATTATGTTTGAGTGTACATAGGAGGAAGTATTCATTGCACACACTTCGTCAATATTTCTGGCACATTGCGAATGCTATACGATGACACTTTTCATGAATTTTCAATCTTTTCACCCAATAAGCCTTCAAACTGGAAAGAACAAATATTTTATGAAGCTTTGAAGTAAAATAAGAAAACTCAGAGTGATCAAATACGATCAGCGATGATTTCCGATAACAATTGCGCTATAAGTTGTACTTTTGACTTAAGAAGGTCATACGTCAAACAAATGGAAGATGTTATTTTTTCATTAGAATTGGTAAACTTACCCTGTCTTATGATGACGTAACGTGCAATGACCGTAAATGGAATGATTGACGTACTGAGGATGGCCTGTAGAGTTGGCGATGTTCTGGATGGGTCGCTGGCGTACACTACCATTAGCCCGTTAAGAGAGTTCAAGCAACCGGCTGCCAACACATATTTCATCGGGGCCCTCAGCCGCAGACTAACGGTACGATCGAAAGCCTTGGTGATTAGAAGCAACGCGAAGAAGAAGAAAGGGAATATCAATGATGACGAAAACAGCAGATAGTATGGATCACTCTTATTCTCAAGTGACTGTGAATACAATGGTAGTGTTACAACCATGGCTACATTACTGATGACAGTAGCTACCGTCAGGAAAACAAGGAAACACGTCTTGGAACAGGAAACATCGCTCAGCGAAGGCAAAACTGGAAATCTTGTCCCTGTACGCTGACTTTCCTGACTGCTTGTCCTTGTCGTCACCAGGTATTCGTGTTCGTCGCTGGTATCTAGCCAAGGGTTACTGTTAATATTTTCATCATGAATCTTTGACTTGGAAGACATAGCTACAGGCCCTCTGGTTTGAAAATGACATGAGAAGGACAGGAAATTTTATGACGGTTCCTATGTACAAATTGTATAGTTTAACCTTTGTGGTCACATTGCGGCCATACTTCAATTTAAACGCACATACAGACACTCACGAACGTCACTTTGTTTTTATTATAACACGCCACATGCTCATTCCGTGTCACGATTGGCCAGAATACGTCACGTGACGAGAAAATAGATACGTCTAGTCCCCACGGGATCGACAAAAGTGACGTCAGAGGGTATTTTTTGAAAAGCTATTTCCCTAGGGAAATAGTTTTGACCAAATTTGGAAAAGTGCCCGGTCACGTGACCGTAGTGTCGTCTGCAGCTTTGCAACAATGGCGGGTGACTAGAACGTGATGCTGCGTCCAGGATAGGTGACGACACATTCTCTAAAACAGATTTTCCGACATTTTCCAACATTCCAACAGCGTAGGAACTTGAACAGCTCATCGACGGAAAAGATTAAAGTGCAACTAAGGATGTCGCTAGGTATGCTTAGAATATTTTTTGACAGAAAGTGGTACCACGTACAACTGAAACCGCTGTGGAAACATCGCCCAGTAAACTTGTCACAATGGATTGTTGCGGTACAAAATATCAAAACACATTAAAAACTATATAACAATACAACATGAGCATGTGGTGTGTTATAAAACACCTATAGCCTGGTCTTTATTCGAGCTATAGCGCCCGTCTATTACCCCTCGTGGCCGTGTGTTACCAGAAACACATCGCTATACCCCTCGGCCTACGGCCTCGGGGAATAGCGATGTGTTTCTGGTAACACACGGCCCCTCGGGGTAATAGACGGGCGCTATAGCCCTCATGACCAGGCAATAGGTGTTTACTATGCTACTATAGGCTGGACTCGCAGTTCTTCTACTCAGCTCACGAGAAATGGTAAAGTAATATACTCTCACAATTTGGCCAAACGTGACCTATAGTTAAATCGTCTTGGGTAAACGTGACCTCTACCAACATAGTCATCGAATGTCTATATTCAAATCAAAGCATTGACTGGGGGATTCTACACCAACGCATGTAATTATTATGAGGAAGGGGTGACCGTGAGGAGTCTAGAATCTGTGAAGGACTGCCCTTGTTTCGTTAAAAGGTGAAGTTTGATGTGTAAAGGGGCTATCCTTTCCTATTGGTATCGTGCAGTAAGTTAATTTCAACGAGAGTGAGACTCAACTCGATATAAATCAAAGACTAACAAAATGTAATGCACATGCAGAATAATACGTCCACCGTGTCAACAATACGCCCCTTCACTATAACAAAATACCTGTTCAGAAGTTTTAACTGACAACTATTCATTGTTGTAGACTAATGATATTTGAAATGCAACATTTTAGTGTCTGAACATTCGGGGAAATTTTTCTTATACATGGACATTAAAAAGCGTTCTATATACATACAATCACGAAAACCATGGCCTATTTGAATTAATTGTTCGGTCAATGAAGGTGACAAGAATAATGTATGTCATTCTACGTTACAGCCTTCATCTAGCTTTCTATGTACGTCAAAATTAGCCGGACGGTCACATGCAATTTCACATTTATAACGATTTCAACGGAGCCTTCCTAGGCAATATACATTAATACGTATCAGATGGTCATTCATTTATAAATAATTTAAATGATTACCTGCATAAACGCCGCCAGAAATTGATTTTAGTATTTGACTCAGTGAAGCTGTATATGAAAGTGTCGAGCGCGTGACCACTCTAAAAATAACCGTGTCGTGATATGCATACATAAGTGGAGAAAGTCTGAGACTCAGTCATACGCCCACCATCGCAAACAATAGACGCTGTCATGTTGTGAACCGGTGACCTAAATCTGTCCGACAACATCTGTCATTGCATTTGAATGCACCAAATGGTACTGAGCAATCGCAGACGCATGTATGGTCAGTTGAGACATTAACAGGTGCACGTTGCACAGCTTACCGTTATACAAAATGAGTCACTATTTTCGAAGTGTGCTTTGAAGTGTCTGGCACAATAAATTCAGTTACAATATAACAGCTCTATTTTTCACTTCGAGCTATTGCAATAGAAATAAATATAATAGTAAGAAAAGATTGAATCATACGCTGGACAAATAGTGATAATAGTCCAGAGGTGATTTTCATCTACGTTGGTTAGCGGCAGTCTGGTCCGCTCACCCACGACGGCTGCACTGTTGACGAAAATAGGGTCAGGTATTGCCTATTGCAAGCACGGCTGTCCTTGGTCAATAGTAAGAGCGCGGTGATTGCATTGAATTTAATTAGGAGTTACATTCGAATTTAGATTTCGTTTGACCATTGAGTAATTTTACCTTCATGGTTTCCCTACCAAGTATCCGATATCGACATTAAATGAGAAATGCAACAACACTTATTTTTGAGTAACTGCCGTACTTGCGAATGGAGGCAAATTGCATCAACGTCTGAGAAAAACCCATAGACGATATCGTCATTTCAGCCCTAAATGCATCATAGAAGTACAAAGTCGGAGACTTAAAAGTGAAGCATTGTAAATAACTTCAATGTTCGATGTTTGGACGTCTAATTTCCAAGCTTGCCACTATCATATGCTGATCACATGATCATGTCAGGTGACTGTGCTCATTAAAATGCACTCACAATTCTTAATAAAATGCATGGCGGCCCACGCGTAATCCATATCTAGCCCTATTTTCGTTAGCAGCGAAGCTCGCAGCAAACGGTATATAAAAATTGGTCAGGGACGCAGACTAAGTTAGCGGGACTATTGCGCACGCTCAGTCTTTTCTTTCGATTACACGTATCCCTGTGCCAACAGAGTGGATATACCAGATATAGAGGGATTTAAAAGGTTGTTCATGCGTTAGAAAGACTGGGAGTCCCGATGGATATTACAACAGGACAATTATCGCTAGTCTGAAGATTTGAACGAAATCCTCTCAGTCGCTAAGTCACGCAAGGTGTTTTCAGTGGGGCGCACCTTTCTGAGAGTTCAAAGTCCAAGATACTCATCTAAGCAGAGGGAACAACAGGAAGGGCCCTTGGGAAGAAGAACCTATTAAAAACTTTTCCGAGCCACAAATCAACCTGTCCTCATTGTCAAATAAAGTAATGGCGCCAAAAGAAATTATTTTCACGACATAAGTATATCGAGCTATGATGACATATTTATTTAGCTTTTAGTCTAGTAGGGTCACCTTGTCAGGTGATCAGACGATGCCTGTAGATTGAAAATAGCGTGTGGCGATGAACGATGGCGACAAAGTCGCCCATTTTTCATGAATATTGTTTGATACGAGATACTACTTATATTGTTTGACATGTTGAAAGATACTAAATGAATGGTAACCATGCATATATTCGACCCCGGTTTTAGACACGATACATTACGAAAACTGTCATGTCCACTAATTCATTTTTGCGATGGTTTCATTTGTCTAAAACCGGGGTCGAATAATCTTATATGGATGGTCACCCGTTTTTCAGTATCTTTCAACATCTTCAACAATATAAATAGTATCTTGCATCAAACAAAATTCATGAAAAGTGGCCGACTTTGTCCCTTAAATGGAGAGAAGACCAATGATAGCTAATGTTAATCTTCATTGAAAAACAAACGAACAAAATTTGAAGGGAGAATATGCACATATTGCCTTAGATACTTTCCTAGTGGTCACTGTGGTCCAAGCTGAGGCTGTTGACGATACACTGCAGGTGCATCCCTTTATTGACGTCCAACGAATTTTATCAACTGCACTTTATTGAGGTTGTAAGGTCAAGTCACTTGTGACCTAGTTACACCTTAAGCCTATTCGGGCCTACTTGATACACGTAAAAACAAATATAAGCACCAGGAGAGGAAACTTATGTGAACACTGAATGCTTATCTGGGATTGAAAATCAACAGAGTCAAATATTATTGGCTCTAAAGTAGTGTTGTTCAGACACCACTTGACTTCAAGCCAGCGCTTGAGATGAGATATTCAAGGTCTTGAAAGGCGATGTATGTCTTGCATAAGCTTTCTGAAACTCTCTCAAAAGTTTGAGCAGCTAGTAGGTCATTTGACCATAATATTCCTTTTCATGCAAATATTCTTTTTTAAGAGTTTACTCACGCCGCCCTGGAAGATATCCAAGAATTCAGCACTACATCTTCGATTCAAAAATCATTGGCGGCCATCTAGTGTTACCACGGTAAAGATGCTATAATTGTCAAACTAATTTTAAGAGCCACTATGTATTTTCTAGTAAACTCATTTTCACGCCAACGATGTTTTATTGCCTGATGTGCAAGGCAGTGGTATTTTTTTACGAATTTTCATTAGTTCTACGCATGAATTTTTGATCAAAAAATTGATGGTTTGTAAAGTTTGGTCAAACATCTAATGCATTCACTTTTTCCCGGACGTTTTTTCATGAAAGTCGTATGTTAAACCCAGTCAATGTAGTATCATTCGACTCTTAATGGTACGAAATGTGTCAAACTGTCAGCCGACCCCTATCGACCCCTTGAGTTTTCACGTAAGGGGGCATTCTTTCTGCCTACTTTTAGCGATTTTCTAAAATGTGGACGCCTTATGTAAACATAGCCAGGCCGCTAGGCCTGCAGCTGGGGGCCGGGGCAGCAGGTCACCTCGATCCCTGTCCGTTTCGACCCAAGTAATTCACACTCTCTTGTCGTTGGTTGTGGTCAGATCAATCCCGGTGCCTTAGTCACTTCGACCTCAGTCACTTTTCATGTTACCTGACAACGTTTTACTGAGTACATTAGGGAGCCGTCATTATTTACGGCCTGGGGGGGGGTCGGAGGAATAGCTTTAGAAACTCCAAAATTTCGAGTAACCCCCCTGCCAACCATGACGTGTTTGAGTAGCCCCCCTCTCTGCTACAGAAATTTTGAGTGACCCCCCCAAATGGGAAAGTTAAATATTTATACAGTAAAATGGATTGCTGCTGCGACAGGCCCTGTACAGACCCTGATTAAACCCTGTGGTACAGGTCTGTGTTGGAAAGAGTTTCCATTGCTGTGACAGGGGCTGATGACATGCAGTGTTCTCCGTAGGTTTTTTTTAGTAGAGGGCGAAGACCACAAGCGGCCCGCGGGGGAGGTCAGGAGGGGGTGTCCCCCCTTCTGCCGTTGGAGCTTTTGAAAAATAGAGATTAAAATGGTGTTATTTGGTGGCACTTTGGGAGTATTTTTTTCAGATTTTTTTCGTATAAAAAACTCAAAGGAACAGAAATCTGAGACAGTATTCCAAAACTTATATTCCAGTTCACTTAATATGAGGCTTGCCATGTCGAATAGCTGATCATTTTCGTCTGAAGATCACAGTAACGCGAAACACATAGTGTAATGAGATTTATTTTCTATTTGAAACCACCTATTATATATATATATATATATATATATATATATATATATATATATATATATATATATATATATATATATATATATATATATATATATTATATGTGTGTGGGTGTGTGTGTACATATACCGGGTATGAACATACATATCTCAAGCATACATATTGCTTCTATTATTGTTGTATTAATTCATAACTTCACTAAATGCTTCAGTACATATCGACGAAATTGAGTAGACCCCCCTTTCTTGTTCTCCACTTTTGAGCAACCCCCCCCCTTGTGGCTTTCGATTTTTTGAGTGACCCCCCTCAGATTCCTCCGAGCCCCCCAGGCCATAAATAATGACGGCTCCCTTATGCAACTTGTTTTTGTGAAAAAAGCTGCTTCCTTCGAATTCGCTACAACAATCTGATACTTGTGGGAGGCCTCGGGGGTACCCCCGGCCCCATTGTCATTTACTGACTAGGTAACGTGTCTCACTGAAGTGGGGATGGATTAGCATGTCATTTACTGATTTGGGGAATAAGGCATTCGTCATTATTGCAATTGCTTGCCATATGAGGCAAGTTTGGATGAGCGAAGGCGATCCACTCGCCTTGGTGTCTTGGCGCAAAATGAGCCGATTTCCGGTTTAGGCGTTGGACTTACAGCAATGCATTATGGGATATCTTCCAGGGCGGCGTGGAGTTTACTGACATGAAACATATTACTTCATTCTATAACACGTGTACCACTCTCAATCATTAAAGACGTAGGAAAACGTAGAACTGATTTCAAAGGAATTAAAGAAAGGATACGCTTACAAAGAATGACCGTCACGTTTGATTTGCCTTTCCATGCTCTGTAAATTTTGAATACACGGTTGGTTCTTTCCATGCTGCCCTATCACTGTGGGACGCAAGTATACCCGAGAAGCACATTTTCTACCTGAGAGTGCTTTCGACCGGTTGCTAGTGACGACAGCGAACATTTTATCAATTTATTTTCAATAGTATATCGATCGAAATGTGCTGGCGTACCGGGTCTTGTATTCAGGTCACGTCAATGTTTCCACAGTACTATATGTAACCCGTATAGATTTACTTACTGTCCGTTGGTTTCTTATACTTACAACTGAACCGTCGACACTTTTTACAGTTTTGGTGACTTTTTTTATGTTTCTGTACATTTGTCGCATTTTTGCCAAGTTTTGGGCCATAGTTAGCTGGGAAGGCAATGCGCGAGTGAGCAACACAACATGGTATCAATATCCGACAAAAGATATCGATCGTAACGTACACTGCACGATGCCTGAAGAAAACTTTTCGACCAAGTGCACTTCTCCAGGTAGATTGTCATGATCGTGCATACGGTGAGCCCAAAGCTATTCAAAGTCTCATTACACACCGTACTATGCAACCAGCTGTGGAGAGACGAATTCCAGTCCTATTGAAAATCCAAAGTTGTCGACTTGTTTGCAAAAATTACGACTCAATGCTGCCGTTTGGAATGCTCGCTCAGTAACTGGAAAAATTGGTGCCATTGCAACAACCCTGATTAACGATGATTTGGACATTTTCGTTCTCACCGAAACATGGCTCAAGAATCAAGCTGACCCTGCAATTGCTGAATTCAACTCGGCCATAAGCGGATATTCTATTCACCACCAGTCTCGCTCTAAACGTAGAGGAGGCGGCGTCGCCGTAATTGCCCGTTCTAATCTACGTGTTACAGAGAAACGAGCCAGTTCATACCAATCTTTTGAGTGTTTGGACGTCATGTTTAAATCATCTAGCCAGTCTTTACGTGTTATTACCATCTACCGCCCACCGAAATCGCAGAAGAATAATTCAACCGTCAACGAGTTTCTTGCTGAATAATTTTCCACTCTACTTGAGTCCGCTGTACCGTCATCCGGCTATCTTGTCATCGCTGGCGATTTTAACATTCACCTTGATGAGCAGAACTCGACCGACACAGTCAAGTTTAAGAACCTGCTGCACTCGATGGGGTTACATCAACATATTCTCACACCGACGCATAACAAGGGCCATGTTCTAGATCTCCTGATTACACGTTCGACAGATGGGCTTGTTCAATCGGTGGATGTATCGAACTTTATGAACTCTGATCATAGTCTCATACGGTTTGATCTTAATCTTCGACGCCATGCATCCAAAAAGTGAGTATTTCACGTCGCGATTTCCGAACTGTTAACATCGATGTCTTTCAAGATGAAATCTCTTCCAAGTTGTCCACTTATCCACGAGATTTTGACGTTGAAGCCATATCTACATTTTATTGCGACACCATTACTGAGATATTAGACACTGTAGCGCCCATAAAGAAGAAATTGGTGACTGAAAAGGTATGTGCTCCATGGTACTGCGAAGAGCTACTGATGTTAAGAAAGAATGTGAGACGGCTTGAGTCAAAGTATTGCTCGACAAAGCTCGAGATTGATCGGCAGATTTTTCTGATCAAGCGAATCGAATATTTTCGCCGCTGTGACGAATTAAAGGCCGACTACCATCGCGCTCGCATCCAAGAGGCAGATAACAAGAAGTTGTTTAAGATCGTCTCTGAGTTATCTGATACAAAAGCAATCAACGCTAAAGCTCTACCCAGTGAGATTCCATTGAAGGAACTACCATCCAGATTCCTGAGCTATTTCAACTCCAAAGTTGCCAAACTTCGTGAAGGCCTCATCAGTGACACTACCGACACCGGCAACACCTTACCATCTCATAATTTACCAACTTTCAGTGAGGTGTCCGTGCATCAGGTTCGTACTCTTATTGAGCGGGCAGCTCCAAAATCATGCGATCTGGACATTCTCCCGACAAACTATATCAAGAAATTCGCCTGTGTTCTCGCACCGTTCATTACGCATCTTTTTAATGCATCACTATCATCTGGTGTCGTTCCCAGTCATTTCAAATCTGCGATCATTCGACCATTGCTGAAAAACCCGGACCTTGATCCAAACAATCTGAAGAACTACCGACCTGTGTCAAATCTACCATTTCTTTCGAAATTACTTGAACGGGTTGTTGCTTCGCAATTGAACATTCACCTGGCTAACCATCCACTGTTAACCAAGTTCCAAAGTGCGTATCGCGCACAGAGACTGCCCTTCTGCGTGTGCATAAATGACATCATGCTCGCTCTCAACGAAAAGAAAGATGTTCTCCTTGTCACGTTGGACTTGTCAGCTGCCTTCGATACGGTTGACCATGATGTACTCATCGCTGGCAAAGCTTTATCATGGTTCGGATCCTATCTCAACAATCGTAATCAGTCTGTAAAGATAGGCTCATTTACATCACCAAGTACAAATATGACATATGGCGTCCCCCAACGTTCGGTTTGGGACCAATGCTCTTTACACTATATACAGCGCCACTTGAAGACATCATTGTCAAGCATGACTTCAACTATATGTTGTATGCGGATGACTCGCAGATTTATGTCGTGTGCAAGAGACCTGATGAAGTTCAAGTTTCTCTTGAGCTATGCGTAGATGAAATTCGCAGGTGGATGAGATCCAATATGTTGATTCTCAACGACAATAAGACAGAGGTGATTCAGTTTTCGTCACGCCTGAGATCAGATGCGGTGAAAATTTCCAGCCTTAGGATAGGCGAGGTTGATATTGCCCCGTCCACTTCAGTTCGCAATCTTGGTGTTAAACTCAACAACGACGGTTCTGCTTCTGATCATATTAGCCATGTCTGCAGGAAAGGTTTCTATGCACTATCTAGAATTGGCAAGATCCGCCCATTATTGGACAAACCTACAACGGAAAAGATGGTTCATGCATTCATTACGTCTCAGCTTGATTATTGCAATAGTCTCCTGTATGGTGTTAATAAGACTCAGCTGGATCGCCTACAATCACTTCAAAATGCTGCTGCTCGCCTCGTCTCCCGGACTCGGAAATTCGATCACATCACACCTGTTCTCATTGATCTGCACTGGCTGCCGGTTGGTGCTCGCATCAAATTCAAAATTTTGTTAACCACCTATAAAACCATTCATCGCTTCGCACCACTTTATTTAATTGATTTACTTGAAATTTACACCCCGGTCAGAGATCTCAGATCAGCTGACTCTTTGCGGTTGGTGCCACCTCATGGAAACTTTAATAAGGCATACGGGCAGAGAGCATTCTCTGTTTGTGCACCTGCTCTGTGGAATTCGCTGCCGCCAGTGATTCGCAACGCCAGATCTGTGGACTGTTTTAAACGTCTTTTAAAAACTCATCTTTTTAATCAGTTCTATTGGTGATTGAGTTTTTAGGATCATCTTCTGTATGGTTTTTAACTGGGACTTTTTAACTGGGACTTTTTAACTGGGACTTTTTAATTTATTCTACTGCTTTCATAATTTTTTTTATCACCGTCTTTTGTTTTATTTCATTTTTTATAATTAATTAACTTTTTAAATTTTTATCACCTCTTTTGTTTATTGTACGAGAATGGTACAGGTGCTGACAGATTTTGACATTTTTATTTTCGTTTTTCTTTTATTGCTTTTGCTGGTTTTTAGTATTTGTTTGTTTCTTTTAAAATATGTAAATCGCACTGAGACGTATGTGTAGTGCGTGTAAGAAATAAATATTATTAAATATTATATTATTACAGTGGAGACTCTGCGCCCCTTCGCCTTCGTTCTGTATTATTTTTTTCAATTTTCTGCAATTTTCATCGGTAATATTCGCCCAAATTTGGTCTATATTACAGCAAAATGACAGATATTTGGGCTGTACAACTTATGAGACGCATACTGGTTAAAATGCGTCAATTCAATACCCTTGTTCTGCATATGTACACGCCGTCAGATCGCCAATATTATTGTCGACAACACTATATTTTAGTGATCGGGAAAAAATAAAATGTAAATAAAACACGTTTCGTGAAGGAATTCAAAAATCTTAAACGATAGGAATTTTGTATAATATCAATCAAAGGACCACCGTGCCACATGTCATCATTATTCGTTCAGAATTGAGGAATTTGCACCTGCGAGAAGTATGCAACCTGTTCGGGGTATTAGACACAATTGTTTTCTATGGAAATCAAGCTTATTTGCCACGTCGTAAAATGAAAAATATATCTGAAAGAACTTGTTTGTTTAACTTTTTCATTTCGATGTAAGTCTTACAATATTTGAGATAACACATCTCATGAAGGTTAACTAAAAATATCGTTTTACTTTTTTGAGTTTTCATCTTATTTGTATGAATGACGAGTGAACGATCGTTTGGCTGTTGACTGTGTTTTCATTTTTTTTGCATATGAATAATTATCGCATATGTATTTTCAGAATTCCTTCATGAAATTGCTGCTAAAATATCATAATGAAAAGGTCAACATATGAGGAAATTGAATCTGCAACTCTTTCATCAATATTAAGCTGTTGAGCGAGGAAATTCGGCGAAATTTTAAACATAGAGTTGTGTTGCGAAAAAGTGACACGGTAGTATGAAACAAAAAAGAGGGTCTTTGGCCGCAGTGTATACTATTTCAAAAGCAAAGTTTCACAACACCTGCGACTTCGATGTTTCCTTAACTAACAGAGAATAAATAGAAAATCTTGTAAAATCTCGTAATCACGTAAGTACTCGAACGTCACTCTCATTTCATACAAATATTATTGTAATGAAGTCTCCACACGTTGACAATTAGGAAAGTTAGAAGTTATAAATCCATGAACATTCAGTTTATAACAATATCAGCTTGATTGAGTTTCAAGGAAATGTTTCAATCACCCCTCTACTCTTTCATGCACTTCCTCACTTTGACCCATGTCGTCTCATTCATACTTTGCAAAATCGTTGAAAAGTCAATGTATATAGTGACTTCTCACGGTAAATATACTTTTATTAGATTCAATCACAGCCTTCCATTAAGAAACCAGATATGAACTGAATATGCTCACGTGTTTTACACCAGGTTCATTAATAGTAGTACGCTTCACAGAACAATGAGATATATGTTATCACTATATGTAGCAGGTTTTTTAAACTTCGCACAGTACTCTCAGAGTCTAATCACTAATTAATTAATTAACTTGACACTGCTAAATGCTATATGGGACAATTAGATATCCATCAGATCAACATTTGTAGCACGTTTTATTCAATTTAAAGGGCTGTTGAAGAGTAAAAATGAAATTTTTATTGCTTATTTATTTTGACTAATAAAATGGTCAAAAAAAGATCTGCATTGGAATTTTTCAAAACTGCGCTCCCGGTTCCGAATAAAGGCCCTAGCGACGCCCTTAGCAACACAGATACAAATCTTCGGTACACTTCGGCAAATGTCGGGTGTGACGTAATTTACAGCACATTGACCGCCGGCGATATTCACATCAGTGCTTTTGTGTGCATTCTCGAAATCCATCTTTAAAAGTTGTAACAGCGCCTAAGCGTTGTGTCGCTGTGCAATTTTCTCATTCAGTATCAAAATTGTTTCAATGGCCGAAGAATGAACATCTGGCCCAAAAATGGACCAAATTTGTGAAAGCAAAGCGGTTTAATTTTACTCCCGTAGCCAGGCGCTAGCTCTGCATGGCAGGGCTGTGTATTACCGGGCGTTATACGGGGCGGCCATAATAACATGTATTTTATACAAAGGCACAGACTTATTCTTCCTGCAACTTAAAACTGATAGTGATTTTTTAGCTCATTCTTTGCTATTTTACATAGTATTTGGTAGCTGTTATCAGACAGTTCGTGTCGGCTACACAGACGATCTGATGCCGTAAGCTTATACGCCGGTAACACATACTGACATAGCCCTGCCATGCAGAACTAGCCAGGCGCGTACTTCGCTACAAACACTTCACTGACGATTGGTTTCACGGAATACGATCATGAATTTTCCAGAAGGCAAGCCCTAATTTATAAGATTATCAATAAAACTAGTGATTGGCTAGACTAATTTGGTGGTGTAGTTCTACCCGACGAGTTCTATGTAACCGAAGACGTCGAACGACTCAGACGACTGCAGTGCTTCAGCTTTCCAAGCATTTCTATGTGGCCAAACCATGTGTTGGGCAATCGATTGTCTGATGATGTATGTACGTTTGGGGCGATTAAATATCATACCGTTCACACTTGCCGATATATTCAGTGTAGAAGTTACAACAACAACAGACCTAAGCTGACATTGCCGAAGAAATTAATCTGTGAAAAATATCGGAAATTCGCAGTTGATTTTAAAAACGTTTCCGGTAGAATGATTCATTGAAAAACGTATGTCCCGTTGGCGTGTGTAGCTCGGCAATTGCCTGGCATGGCGTGACCTTTGACAGTCGGTCAATCAACGTTTACAGATCGATGGGAATAATATAAAGTGAGATACGGTGTCATGATTATGGAGAACACGTCTTATATGAGCTCTGAATCTAACGTCAAAACTATTTCAAAGATTAGAAGTTTTCAGGCGTACATGATTCGAAAACACCGCAGCTCGCGCACTGTCTTGCAACAGATCATACACAGAATGATATGATACCATGAGTATGACGATACACAACTTTCCACAGGTTTCTAGCTGTTTCGGCACTTGTAGTTTTAGCCCAAATTGTTTCGGCCGGTAATGTTCACAACCCGGTTTGTTCGGCGATGACAGCCTAGCCTTTTCGGCACATATCGTTTTGTCAGGACTGACATGGAAGACAGTACGATACCACGGCGGTACCAGAAGAGTTTACCTCCATGGATAATACGGACAGTGCGAGCGAGCGTTTTGTCAGTAGGACTAACATAACAGTGGACGACAGTACGATAGAGCCGGCGAGCGTTTTGTCAGTATGACTGACACAATTTGATAGAGACCTACAGCTACCATGTACAGCCCAAAATCTAGCTATTGTTCGTTCTCTAACACTATCTTGGTCGCGGTACTCGACAGAAGTTGCCATCGTGTCCAAAGCAAGTACTTATGAGTACAGATAGGCTGCTCTTAAAGTGACGTCACACTTCCGGGTTTGATTTTTTCGCGGGAAAATGTGACTAAGCTTCGGAAAACGCAATTTTTTCCCGGAAAATACGCACTTAAACCATTTTTCTGCCAAAAATTTTTTGCTTGTGCCTTTCCATGTATTATTTAACGAGTGAAAATCATCTTTTCAGCGATTTCGTTTTTACTCTTCACCAGCCCTTTAATGCGGTAATTTTAGAGTAATGTCACTAATTACAAAGTTAATTAAATATGCAAATAAACCCTAAATTAACTTGACACTGTTCAATGATTCATAGCACAATTAAATATTTATCAAATCAATATCTGTACCATGTTTGACAAAATTTTGGTGCCGAAATTTCAGAGTTATATACCTAATTACACAGTTTATTAAATATGCAAATGAACCCTTAATTAACTCTACACTACTAAATGCTTTACAACACAGTTAGATATCTGTGGTATCAGTATGTGCAGCAGTTTCATCACATTTGATGCAGTTATTTCGGAGTTATATGACTAATTATAAGACTTCATGAAATATGCAAATGAGCTAATTATTAACTTGATACTGCTCAATGCTTCTCAGTACAATTGGATATTTATCAGATCAACATCTGTAGCAAGTGTAATTTTGGAGTAATATTACTAATTACAAAGTTCATTAAATATGCAAATTATCCCTTAATTAACTTCACACAACTAAATTCTCTACACTACCATTAGATATCTGTTGGATCAGTATCTGCAGCAGATTTCATCACATTTGGTGCAGTTATTTTGGAGTTATATCACTAATTACTAAACTTCATAAATATGCAAATGACCTATTTGTTAACTTGACACTGCCAAATGCTTCTCAGTACAATTAGATATTTATGAAAACAATATCTGTACCCAATTTCACTGACTTGGGTGCCGTAATTTCAGAGTTATATACCTAATTACAAAGTTCATTAAATATGCAAATGAACCCTTAATTAATTTTACACTACTAAATGCTTTACACTACAGTTAGATATCAGTCGGATCAGTATCTGCTGCAGATTTCATCATATTTGGTGAAGTTATATCGGAGTTATATGACTAATTACAAACCTTCATAAAATATGCAAATGAGCTATTTATTAACTTGACACTGCCTAATGCTTCTAAGTATAATTAGATATATATCAGATCAATATTTTATGCAAGTATCATCAAGTTTGGTGCAGGAATTTCAGAGTTATGACACTAATAACAAAAGTTCATTAAATATTCAAATGAGAAGATAATTGACATGACACTCACAGTATCACCATAATGTTCTTAGATTGTCATCTGTGAAAAGTTTCATGAAATTTTGTGCAGTATTCTTGATATATGTCTTCACTGTCATTTCTCCATAGGGAAACCATTGTACGGAAAAAAAACGATATTGCATAACTTCATTAATATGCAAGCCACACAAACCAAAATCTAATCAGTTCTTGCAAGTAGCATATGGTACCTGTGTACCAAATCTGACTTGAATCCGTTCAGGCGTTTTTGAGTTATCGTGTAAAAAACAGACACAGACACAGACACACAGACACACACACACACACACACACACACACACACACACACACTAACACACACACACACGGACAGACAGACAAACAAACATCGCTATGACATTAGCCCACGTGTTTACACACGTGAGCTAAAAACGATGGTATTCTTCCTGTACCCGATCATATACATCGTCGAAGAGAAAAGCACATGACATTACGAGAATGAAGTACGTTGTTTAAGGCATACATAGTAGTGGATTTGGATTTTGAAAATCGGTCACCATGCGAGAAACGAAGTATAGGAGTATCGTCGTTGGAACTTCAATCAAGCCCACCATGTTAAATTTTCAGCACTGGAAAAAATCCCTTCGCGAGTGACATGATCTCCAAAGTCAGTTATTTGACTACAGAGTAATTATAGAATACTATCCTGAAACCATTGAGACAGACAATGACTCTTGTTATACCGTCTTAACACTTTGATGAACTTTTCACTTGACATTACAATGTCATCCCGTCAATAACAGTCTCATTCCATTTGCTGTACTTCGAACTCAAATTGTACATGACCACGGTATCCTAGGCAATTATTCAAACGGTCATAATAGTCCCATTCCTTAACACCAATCAAACACCCTGACCTACGTAAGTCATACCCGCGCAACAACATTCAATCCACTATCACCGAAATGCTTCATTTTTCCCGCATCTCTGCCCGATAAAAATGTCAATATGCAGAGGAACAGCTTATAAAGACCTATTTTACGTAAACGGCTTAGTAGCTAGCAACCTTCCAAACGTACAGTTCAGATAGTTGTGTTGCTGTGGAGACCATCGATGCGGAGTGAGCAGAGGTTATCATGGTAAAGGTATCAATCACTTTAGTGACAAAACAAAAAAGAGCTTATCAAGTTACCTCTTATGACCCGTGCCGTTTAGTCAACGTTATGGCGGCGACGACGCATCATTACGCTCCTCAATTCCTCGCTTTAGCAAAGAATAAATTTATGGGAGGCTCATTAACTTGTATACAGCTGTTCAACAGTCTAAGTTTGCTCCTGGTTATTCAATATCGTAGATTTTGACGATTGTGTCTACAACAAACTTTGTCTGTAAGACACAATTATTTGTACTTGACGAAGTAAATTGTATTCTTATTCACAACGCCTTGACGCCCTGCCGTAATTTTTCTACTAATCGTTTTAAACTTGACAGTATTCAATTTTCTGTAATGCTTTTATTTAGTTCTCCGTCATCATCTTGAATCAGACAGAGTAGGCGATGAAACTAATTACTTATAATCTCCACGACAGTTTCACGAAAAGACTGATCACTTTCATCAGTGTTACTACACCTTACATTCATTTAAACTGGTAACATTTGATATATGACTTTTACGATTCATGTATGTCTTCAAATGGACCATATGCCTGAAGAGCCAACCTCCTTGAAAGCTTGTAATAGTTTCCCCTTCACAGCATCTCGATAGTTTGTTTATTTTTGCTCTACACATCACTTTTTAAACTTTATTACCTGTCAAATACTCTTTAAATGAAAAATATTAGCTTGATTTCTGAAAGTCTATCAACTTATCGTACGTATGTCTTTTCTGTAATAATATAAATCATCTAACCAGCCTTGTATTTTACAGCGATTTTTGTTACAATCCGGGCCTTCCATACTTTCGCATGCAAACTGAAACGCAGTTGTACATTTAAGAATAGCTGTATTTGCATTAGGCAAGCTAGCAATAGCATCTTCAAAAGCATTTGTTGTTGACATCTGAAGTGACATTTTCTAAAAAAGAGGATTTGCTATTTTAAAACCAACGATAACGAACAAGCTTTGTGAATTCTCTATCACCTCTAGTGGTAGAAACAATGCAATGCGTGGTACTTGACAGTATATTACAAGTTAATACATAGCATGCAAAGTGGTCGGATTCAGTACGAAGTGAAATGTCAAAGTCGTCCATAAACTAAAAACAATCGGCAGACATGATGATGTAATCAACAATGCTTGCTCCCAAGGCTATTGTACAATTTAAATTCTCAACACAATCACTGCTAGCCCTGCCATTCAGTAAATGTATGTCCATTCCTTTACATAAATCAATCAATGCTTTGCCAGCGGGTGTAACCACGTCACCCTTTGACCGACATGGACTTTCAAAACATTTGGGACATAGTAGCATTTTAGAATACTGCATCATTAATTATGTAATCGTCAAGTGTACCTGTTCTGGCGATGAAATCGGCTGCCAAAATTATATGATTACCGTTACACATGTTAACTAGATAATCATTCTGAAGAGTTGTCAGGACGTAAATAGAAACAACAAAAATAACATTTTATAAGAAGGAAACAAAGAATTTTCAAACTCCAGAAAAACACAACTATCTAATATGTTAGTTTTACAACTTACAATTTTGTTTAAAATCCTCTTTTTGACATATACCGCCACACCGTGGATGGGACGCCCTCTTTAAAGCGTTTAACAGCAGGATATAAAAATCCTTTTTTTTTCAGTAAAGAAATTTACTTCATCGTCTTTTACAAGAAACGTTTCTAATAATAAAACAATATATCATATTTCTCACACGAGGAAGAAAATTCTAGGTTACCAATATTTCTTTGAAATCCCCTTATTTTGCATGCTAACAGAAAAGTGACCTGATATCTTTACAGTATGGGCCTTGACCACACCCCGATTCAGTGTTTAATACTCGAAAGCTGAACGTACGTGTCGATATCTGTTCGGTCTCTTCATTGACACAAAACACGCGTTTACAGCCCGGTTCCTTTACGGCAAGTTTGTCATATTGCAGATGAGCTTTTACGTCTTTATTTCCGTTGACAAGAGAACGGCGAAGATCTGATAGCTTGCCACGTATGTCCTGTATTCTTCTTGTATAATCTTCACTCATAGAAATTTCGCGTGCTTCAACTTGTAAGCGTTGCGAAGAGTCTGTTCCTTGTCTTTGTAGCTTCTAAACATGGCAACGACAGGTTTGGATCCGCGAACAGATGGTTCTCTTGCCTTCCAGTCTAAAATTATCATGAATAATTCGCTTTACTTTTTCTTCTGACAGGACCAATGTTTCATTGTCCCCGCTCTGTGAAACACACAAAAAAAAATAAAATTGTTTCGCCGAATTCTGTTTCTTTGATCATCTTTCTCCTTCTTTATTTCGTCAATAGACTTTTTCATTTCGTCAAGCGTTGTTTTCAAGCAGCCGGTAGGACTTGCTTGTTACTCTGAATTAGCAGGAACGCTTGACTTTCTTTTCAAACAATCTATTTCAGACTTAAACTTTTCCATGTCATTCAGTTTCTCCAATTCTTCTTTCATTTGCTCTTTGATATCGTTGATATCTTCTTCATCATTATCAATCCTGGTTTGAAATAGATCGAAGTTATTATTCATGATTTTCGTGTCAGCTGTTATAGTGTCTAATCTTTCATTATATCTTCTTTCGTTATTGCCTATGAATCAGCGCTTGGACCGGGATTACGCTCAATATTACCAGAAATGACCAGTGAAGCAAACATGCATAACTTAACAGCTAGAGCCACATGACGCATTGGTACGCACAAAGTCATCCATCCATCTTTCTTGTTCCTCAATGGATTGCCACCAGGAGAACATCCAGTTCTACGCTTAAATGTTTCCAAATCCGTGCCCATTTGCAAAATCCACGACTATGCACCTTAAAAAATTGCTTGCAAACTTCTTTAGGTTGTAGTACCAGTCAACCATCAAAAATTTTGTCGAAAATAGCGGAGCTCTGATATTGAGCATGCTGCTGCGTGTCTGCTTACGTAACTCTTATGTGCATTGAAGATACTAAGTTATAACATTAATTGAATAATTTGCGTATTAAACGAACTGTCCTCATAAGGGGATGTATGTCTGGATAAACTTGACCGAAATTGACAACATCTGCTATGTATATTGTAGATATTACAATATAATATTGTCAAAAGTCATTTTTAATTCTTTTTAATTCATTTTATAACTAATTGACATATTTAAAGAATTGCCACTCTTATCATGTTAAGCCCATACATTGATGTCATATTTATATTTCGACAGTTTGGCAGCAGCTACCGAATCACTGTATTAACTCGTAATAAGATGTGCTGTCACTCGTCATTTTAGCAAAAAAGTTTTTAAATCTCTACCGTGAAACTTTTTGAAAGACCTCATCAGTTTACTTTACGAGCATATCTCAATGATTTTGTTGTGTTTCCATGTTATTTTGAAGCCACTCTATGAATCACAAACCCTACTTCATCTTTCAAGATAGGAAGACATGCACAACAAGCTTGCACTGAAGGAGCATTATTTCTCAACTTGCCAAGAAAATATAATTTGTAATTTTCCACACAGAATAGTGTGTATAGCCACTTTTTAGCTCACGTACTCTCACACGTTAGCTAATGTTTCAGTGATGTATGTCTGTCCGTCTGTCTGTCTGTCTATCTGTCTGTCTGTATGTTTATCTGTTATCAGATCTGGTACATACATTTAGTTTGCAAATTGCAAGAACTGATTCCTTTTGGGTGGATGTGGCTTGCATACTCTATGTTCCCGGTATCATTATTGATTTTAGAAAAAAAACAGATCTCTATTGCGAACACCTGCATACATTTTGATGACATGTACATTTGCTAAAAATGTTGATCACACCAGCTTACATCAGCTGTGAAAGATATTAATAACATTGGAATTAATATATGATGAGCATTGCTAATAGTTTTGATCATAACACTTTAACTGAAGTTGCAAACATGTGGGAAAAGTTCACATTTACATACAACTGTAAGTAAAATGAAATACGAGAGCATTATCAGTTAATATCCATATCAGGGCAAAGCAGAAAGTAGGGCGTTCCAAAAATGTATTGTTTATGGTACTTTGTTGTTTTTGTTTTCGACTAGCGGTAAATATGTTACCCCTTACCAATTCCTATTTACTAGTGTGGGTGTGACAGCCCCCTACAAAACAAGTCTTTACACTCTTACACACCATCAGTTAAATGGTAAATAAGCATATTATGACAGCTGAGAATACTAGCTAACAGAAAATCATAGTGGGTAAAATGCCTTAGAGGGGATGATTTCGATACCTGGCCAACGGACTAACTGTTTTGTGCATATTGTTAAAAAATACTTAAATTTACACAAATTGAAAGGTTTGCAAGTTTTGTAACTTTCAAATAGGCGACTTTTCCCCATTCAACTATACATTTTTAGAAGGACCCTTTTCAGAGCTTTCAATTGGTATAACATTTATGGTTTCATAAATCATGACTCGAGGCATAAAGGGAGTATTCCTATCGTCGTTTACGAGAGCCAAAGTTGTCCCAATCTTCAAAACAATGCTGCTACTAATCCCTGTGTCCAATTTGATCGTCTTTCTGCCACAGTGGATGTCAATATATTTGCTTCTACTTTTTGTAACGATTTGTCGCATGCGAGTGTGATAAAAGAGAAATAATCGAATTTCTGCTGGGGCTTGAGTCATCTGGCCAGTGTCGGAGGGACAAACTGTTATCAAAATTAGGCTTCGAAATTATGAACGATTCAATGTCATGTTACCTGAATATCGGAACTATGAAATATTTAACAGGCGAAAAGTAGAGCTTATAGCGGAGACGTATATCTCATAGGTTACTCGTTTGCATAAAGAGACTCGATACACGGTTTGCAAAGACCTTGCAACCCGTTGATTTAGTTACTGAGATGACCCATGATAAAAGTATGATACATAATCTACCAGAATCATCAGAACTAACAGTCACATGTACTTTTCTACGTGATACCGTTCCACAATTATCTACTGCTGTGTCTACCCCAACGAACGAGATTAATTTACTCCGTGAGACAGTTGCCAGGTTTGAAGTGAGAATTTCGACACTGGGTGCCTTTGCAGTTCAGCATAATCATCATATCAATCTTGAAAACATAGGTGAGAATATGTAGGATCCAACAAGATTGCCGGCTGATGAAGTAGTTGCAAAGACAGTGCAAGTTACCGGTGAAACTACGTCATAAGAAAATGTACCTGCTGCTTTGGACGCAAACTCTGATTTGCATGTGGCGGAATCTGGCCTCAGTGATGAGCAAAGTAATGACTTTCGTCTTATCAAAGCTATCAAAGACTTTAAGTTCGTCGTAGAATAAATTTAAAGGCAATGAAGCATTCAGAGGTCGTTGGTACAGGTTAATGTAATGTTAATGTTACTGTGCCCAATGTCATTTGATGGAATTTCGATAGATTTTATAATGATTTTAGTATTTTCTCTTTTAACTGTAACGGCTTGAAATCATCTTACGGTCTTATTGACAACGTTTTAGATGTTAGTATGTGATCTTTTGTTTGTCGGCGAACACTGGCTCACGGCTCAGGAATTGACAGGTCTTAATATGCAGCTCATTGGCAAAAACAGAGGGTTACATATGAAATTTAGTATTGACCAAGAGGAATGTATTTCCTACCGTCCTTCCGGTGGTATTGGTTTCATTACAGAAAGAATTCCAGGTATCTAATTTAAACCAATTGCTGTTGGCTCTGATAGAATATCTGGTGTTCAACTGAATGCTAGTGCGCGAATTATTCTAACTATCTTTGGGGTGTATTTACCTTACTATAATGGTCATTCTGGGCACATTGATTGTTTATTTGAAACGTATATATATATAACTTACAATCAGCTTTTGATAAGGATGTACTTCCAAATCATTGCTTGATGATTTTAGTGTGTAGGTACAGGCAAAGCGTACAAATCAAGCGGGGTTCTACATTGAGTGAACCAGTGTCTGTAGGTACCCGTTGATAGAGGATCACCATCCCCTTTTTCTTTTTAATTTGCTTTATCAAGAGTAAATGAATACATTGTCGTCATGTGAAAGATAAATCATGTTGTGTTCATTTGCAACGTGACATCACCCGTCGTGTTTTTATGAAGTGGATAGGCAATTGGATATTAAAGCGAAATGCTCTGTGATTTTTTTTACAACGAAACAGACTGCCATCACCTTTCCCTGTAGATTCAAGAGGCGCAAAATCAAAAGTCCTACACAATGTGTGAAGGACCTTGGTGTCTTCTTGACGAGTAAACTTCACTTGGTTATACATATCAATAATATTGTAACCAAGGCGGTCAAATGCTTGGATTTGTTAAACGAACATGCAAACATTTTTGTGTGTTGATAACTTTGTACGTCCCTCTCATCAGAAGCAATCTAGAACTTTATTCTCATGTTGAGTCTCCTGATCATAGGTATTTCCTTGTCAAACTGGAGAGAGTCCAGAAAAAAAAATTATAAATCATTTTTGCTACGGATCCTCACAAATATATTCTAACGAAATGTAAAACAGCCTTTGTAAAGAATTACACCTGCCAACACTGGAGAGCAAATGGGCATTTCTAGATAGGCCCATTATATTTCTGTACGAAGTTGTAAATTCTTATTACAAAATATCTGATATACTTGCACAGATTACTTTTTCTATTCCCCCATAGTTCTGCGTCGTATCTTTATAGACCTTCTTCTTATAGTATAAATATTTAATAATGTTCCTTTGTTATCACGGAACAACAACTTTTTTATTCTATTTTAATTAACAAAATTTAGACATGTTTTGTAAGGGCGACATTTTTAATTTTCGTGTTTCTCGTCTCCCGACCAACGGTAATTTCAGCTCCGACATGAAAATCATTTTTTTTTCATTTACGCCGCCTCTGAGGCGATCATCCTAGCATGAACTTAAAGTTGTAGACACTAATGAGAGAACACTGAACTGAAAGACAAGAAGTTGCAGTGACTGAAAGGACAGAACATCGAACTGAAACAAATACAGAATTTTGTACGTAAAAATTGTACAGACTGAATGGACATAACATTGAAATGAAATAAATACACATTTTTTGTAGTTAAAATTGTAGAGACTGAATGGACAGAAGATTTAACTGAAACAAATAAAGGTTTTTATTTTGGTACTATTTTTTTCTTTCGCCCGCTGGCCCTGGCTGAGTATTCTTCTGGAGATGAGAAACGAAAAAAATAATAGGGTCACCCTAATGTTATTAGTTTTAGACGCAATTTACAACACCTTATAATTGATATATGCACGTGTAATCTGTTTTTACTTGTTTGTTTCTTATCTAAGTTAATACTTTGTTTCTATTGTTTATTTTTGTCGGGTTAAATTTTCTTGCTTTTCTTTGTCACTTTTCTCTTTTCTCTTTTCTTTTGAAATGAACCTGTAACTGGGGCGACCTGTTGTTTCATATATAAATAAAATTAGTGTATCACGATGTCACTTTTTTCTCTCATTCGTTTAAGATAACAGACATGAGCGCAATTTTATAAAAATCGGTCGAATGGCTGCCGTATTTGAGAAAGTGAAATAAGTAATGAGAAGGGGGAAGACTTGATTTAGTATAACCATTCTTATAAATAATGTCTAGATATCTTTGTAAACTGAACTACTATATATGAAGGGAATATACAAATATGTCCACCTTGTATGTATGGTAAACCCTCTTTTACACAGTGTATTGGAGGGAATATCGTGTTGCAAACGGTCAGAATACCTGCTAAGTAATGCTAATCACGCAACACAGTGTAGGAAGGATAGGTATACGACGTTCTCAAATGACCTCTCTTTGCCCTGTATATACGTATATTCCGACATGGTGAATTTGCAAGCATTAAATTCGCATTCTATAGTGCGATTATGTTACCCCCTTTTCAGTCCGGTTTACGCCTAGCAGTATTTCAGCTCAAACGCCCAATTATAATAAACATATTGAACAACAGTAACCCTTTAATACGGCTTTGAACACTTCTGCATTTTGGAATCTTGGGCTATAGAATTCTATTTGCTTGATTGAAAACCCAGTTTCTGGTATATTGTCGGGTTCGTGCTACAACAATGGCACTTGGCCGTAATGTTTCACAGAGTTCTCTCTCTCACTCTCTCTCACTCTCTCTCTCTCTCTCTCTCTCTCTCTCTCTCTCTCTCTCTCACGGACAGACATACAGGTATGCGCAAAAAAGCTGATCCTGTTCTGAAAGAGAATGACGTAGGGTCGACCCAAAATAACTCCATACAATACTTGCTTTTCATCTCCCTAATCAATGCTAATCACGCAACACATTGTAGTGTGTAGGGAAGAATAAATATCCTGACTCATTGTAATCCTGACCTCTTTTTGGCCTACACATACTTGTATTCTGACAAGATGACTTTGCAAGCGTCGTGTCACTGGGTTTATTTTTTGCAATAGTTTCGGTAAAGTAGAGTATACTGAACAGCTCTCCTTTACAGCGCCTTTGAATTCCATTGATTGATTGATTGATTGAGCTTAGTTCTTGTTGAGTTTGTTATTTGCATGTAGCAATAAGATACTGATAGAAATCAAAACGACATTTGTTAGATTTTCAGGGTTGTCAATCTCAGGAAATTAACGTGTAATGACCATCAATTGCACTGTTTCTCTCCGGCAGTATGCATTTTGGAAATAATGTTACCCCTTTGAGATATCAAGCCTTCCAACTACTTCTAAACAAGAATTTAGCCGAGTTGCGACTATGTCTATCCAAAAATGTTAGATCAGCCCAATCTTTTTGACACCTTTCTTGAAGCGTTTTTTTCGTCGGTCAAAGTTGCTATTGTAACCATTTGTATGACCTCACGTGTTGATGTTGAACATCTTGTTGCCAATTAATAAATTCTTAACTACAAAAAAGCTTACATTTTTAAAAAGTTTCTTTTGAGACGCCATGGCAGACAGGCCACTTTTAACACCTATGAATTTATGAATTCATGAAGCAATCAGTTGCACAGATTTGTACAAGTTTACACCTGCAGAAGTACTGTCACTTATTTTACGAAAATAAGAATAACCATATTCTTACATTTGTCAATGAATAGAAGTCACTTAACTTCGCACGGCTTCTCATGCTACTGGAAATGTTACATGAAGATGATGTATATTTTCACAGAGCATTATTGACAAGCACTGTCACGACTCTTTTGTCGTTATTGTACAGATGTTGTGCAACACCATGCACAAGCAATTATAGATAGTACAATAAATATTCAAGTTCAAATATAAAATGCTTGATATGCTCGCCATATTGTTGTTAATTTTAACATTTCCTATTCACTAATAGAATATCTGTGTTGGAAAACATGCTATGCTTTGGCTTTCTACGTGTGGGACAATCGTATGACTTGAGCAATCATGGAAGATTTTGAGCATATCCATAGATTGCGCCGTCGATTCCACAAATGCACTTTCTATATCCAGTTACAAATACGTGTACTTGTACTTGTTTTGTGAGCATTTCAACATATCCGCGTTTTTGCCAAATGTCACTAATTTTCTATCCAAGTATGTGCACATATGCACACCTCCAACAATGGATTTATATCAATGACTTCACACGAATCGGCAAGTCTGACTCCAGCCCTTCACACGACATGAACATTACAAGACTAAGACGTGAAACATATCATCAATATGTCACGTGAAAAAATCCCTAAATTATAACAGTGTAAATAAGCCAGTATAAATAGCTCGTAAATGTATGTCGCATAGTGTATAATCTTATAGTTGGGCGCACAAACCACTCGTCCTATACTGCCTACATCACTGAAGAAAGCGTGAAGGCGTTATTGCCGCCATTTTAAAACTATTTGCAGGTGCATGAACAAATTTACTATCGAAAAAATTCCCAACCAGCAATGTCACATTTATTGTTTAGTGATATCACCCAGTTTCAGTAGCACGACCGCGTTTGTGTTAACGGTATCTTCTTGTATTTTTTTTTTAATTTCTGAATGCATTTTTTCACCTATCAAGTATTACTAAAGATTGCCTACAAGATGACTTTTGAATGCTTCACAAAGTCAGCCTTACTTCTGTTTCTGGTATATCCAGTGAAATAAAATTGCAAAGTATATACATTTTACGGTTTATCATACAGGCGTAATAATACGATAGATCGATTGATTGATTGATTGATTGATTGATTATTGTCAGTATCGTTTTGGTACAACTTTTCGGTTTTAATGTGTATCTCAATTTTCCCAGCCAAAAGTTATAACTAGGGTTGCAAAAAACATATGAAACAATGGCAAGGTACGGGTATAGGCCGATTGGTGATTCACTTCCGGCCAATGGTATAAAATCGTCAACACAACAAGTACTCAATTTTTTTTTCAGACGACTTACTTACTGATTCACGTCAAGTGTTTCGATGCGTCGTTCCAAATTAAAGGTCTTGATTGCGATGCCAAGGGAAGTGTATTTCGCACAGTTAAAAACTGTTTCTTGTGAATGACCTGTATTAAAAGCGATAGCAGCCAAAACTTCACAATCACGCCGCCGGATGATATGAGGTGTGGCGAATATAACACATGCGCATTTGTACAACCTGCAATTGAATAGAAACTTCCAGTATATATAGTTGATATAGTTGTAACAGGACTCTCACAGCAGGTAACATATGCTGATCGGGTAAATAGGTTGACAGGTGGTATCTTAGCGGATGAGCGTTTGTTTTTGGTCCAAGGTACCGGGAATGGTTACAGTGACATTTTGTTCAGATGGGAAAAATCCAGTTTTTTCTTCACGAGGGAAACTCAAAGTGAAAGCCATTGTGTAAGGCATCTGGCACAACCCAGTCTGCCGTCTCAGTCAGAGTGTTAACGATAAGGAAAATAATTGAAAAGTCCTTTCATGAGGTATTTCAAACCCATCCGCAATACCCGAGTCAAAATATTGAAGTGATGTTTGTTGGTATGCTCATATGTCAACGTTCTATGTATTGTAAAACCGCCTTCATACAGTCTCTAGGTTTTCAACTGAATATTGGTGGGGATATTTTATTACAAAAAGGTGGATATAACTCCTGAGCTATGCTAATAATACAACAAAATGTTTGTATGGGGAGGTATAAAAATACGCTCAAATGGTTTCTCTTTCTCCTAAGGACACTTTATCGCAACAGTATGGCATTACCAGCTTGACATTAGCATGTTGTCTATTGCGCCTCTAGTTCCCCTTCAGGACGCCCGTCGTCTAGTGTCATACAAGATTAAACCTTCGTCAGTAACACTTGTTGTACAATGTCGCATCTTGTGTATCAGCTCTCTGTCTGTCTGTCTGTCTGTCTCTCTGTCTCTGTCTGTCTCTCTCTCTCTCTCTCTCTCTCTCTCTCTCTCTCTGCATGTAAGTGAAATTTAGACAAACAAAAAAGACGACCCCACCTCCTGTGAGAGAGAACGACATCCGGTTTCGCTCTAGTAAGTCCATACAATACTTGTTTTTCATCTTGTTCCCACTTAATCCTGGCAAGAATGTCTCTTTTGTATATTCATAGTCTTGTGATCGAGTGGTACCATCGTCGGACACAGTAGTTATACCTGTCTATGAAACTAACATCACAACCTTTTCACTCAGGTTATACAAACAGTCAGTAAGAAACAAGCAATGAAGGAAATACCTCTTCGATAAGAAAATATAGGTAACTTATGTAATAAATGAAATAGATACATTTTTCAAGATTTATATATGCAATCGTAATAAGGAATTGGCTACCCCACGCTGCCCTCACGTACTTCAGATAAATCAAATATACTAATGAACTGTTGCTGATGTACCCACTGTTTTCGTTTTGAGATGTAACAGTTTCTTTGACAATATTCAAAGCTCCAACATGTAAAAAAGCAAAATCGGGGTCCCTTGCGTAAAAGGTCAGATGAGGTCAGACAGGTTGTCAAACTATTTATAGACGGGAGAAAGGATATTTTCACCACTCTTTATGCCGTGTTGAGGCACTTGCGTTTTTATTGTTGAACACCACGGAAAGTAATGTGAAAATATCCCATGGACATTCATCGTCATGTGAAAAAATCGACTTACACTGAGATAGTCTGTCAAAAAGTCTGTGTAACCACTTACAGGGAAATATAATAGGAGATATCACGAGGGCACCATTTTGACGTCTATTTTGTTCGCCTGTCAAAGTAGTCTCGTGATGTATGATCGTTTCGGGGCAATAGATGTGTATGAAGTACACCTTGCGCTCAAAGAATTCAGACTGGAGTTAAAAGTCATGCAAGCTCAGACAAGTCGTCAAACTATTCAGAGACTGAAGAGTAGAAGAAAGAGTGGTTGCGCCACTCTCTACGCTCTGCTGATCCAACGGTGTGCTGAACACAGCGGCAAATGAGATAAAAAGAGTCAATAGATTCTCTGTGTGACAAAAGCCGCCTGACTCAAAGGGCAACGGTGCGTCAGCGAAATGCGTAATGTAAAGATAGGGCAAGAACCAGAGCAAAATATTTTCGTGATTTCATTGCCAGGTGGTCGTACCATGGATGATCCTTGCGCAGCTATCTCTGTGTATAGTGCAGTTTTCGCCCAAACTACTCGGTTTTTTTCCTGTCTGTGAAAGATAATTGAAACTTGCGGAGGCATAACTGTATACATTATATTGACCGAACATGGCAACAAAAAAATTTTAAAAAACAACAGCGACCGTATACGGGATACAATGATTTACACCTACAAATGTCTTTACATCGGAAAGCGAGGAAGCAAATTTCGCTAGACACGTATAATAGTAATATAAACTAATAATATAGACTGTAAGAAAAGGATTCATTTTATCAAATATAATGCTCTGTCAACGCGCGTGCTAAATATAAGCCACCGCACGTCAAAGCAGGAAGTAAAATCGTACGACAAAGTTATCATGGGTTTTCTGCTAGGATGATAATTACCGAAGTCGGTCTTTCGTTGACAGTTTAAAATGCTGACAGTATATTTTTGAAGTACAAACCTTTGAAATCTAAAATATGACGGAGTATTACGCCAGGAACGTGTCACGATTACCGTTGAGTAACTTTCTCATATAAAGGTACAACGGATTTCCAGATGATAGCCGAAATAAAACTAATACTCCTGCCCTTCATATGCTAACCGCAACGATTTTCGTTCGAGAATATCCGAGTGTGAACTACCGACAACTCTTTTTGAGCAAGTTGCATTTCCCTTTGCAATGTGAGATATTTAAGAAAGCGCCCTCAGAGACGAGACATGGATGTTTTGTGCAGTGTAGACAGACATATTCAACTTGGTCAACTAAATGTGTGTGACATATTAATTAAAAAAAACTGTCATCCTTCATATTTACACGAATAAATTTCGAATTACTAGTAGTCTATCACTTTCAATTTTCTGTTAATCGTGTCCTAGTTTCTCAATACTCTTGTACTACATGGGACTCATTCTTGATACCAATAAAGAATATAAATAAATAATCATTATTATTATATCAGCATTGATTGATTACATGGACAAAAATCACAAATACATATTTTTCCTTTCAGGAGTTGAATATAACTGCCTTTCAAAAAAGATAGATTTGTTGTAGATTTGCCAAAAAATAGTCGAAATCGACCCTACTTTTAGAAAAGTTCACGTTCTATAACCAAATTATTGCAGACAGCACAAAGACTGGTGTCTTGTGAAATTTTGAAAAGAAACTTATAAGCTTTGTCGACATTATAAATTTTAATTCTTTCTCGCTAGGTATCGCCTTTATATTTCCTTTTCTGTTTTGTCATGTCGTGTTGGTTTTTCCTGAGGAAAATAAGACAGAGGGGAGAGGGATGTGAATTATAATTTGAAATCCCCGTTAAGAGTAGAGAATATGATATTGTATAAGAAAATAATCTATCTTAGACTATTTTAAACTATTTGTTATAGATAAGTCAAATTCTAAGGTCATCAAAGAATATTTACAGACCACGTCATTTATCTGCTCTAGAACAATAACTGAACCTAATCGGATCCAAGCAAAGAAGACAAAGAAAGCGGGTGATAGAAAAACAGAACTTAAGTAATAGTGCTGATGATATATGAATATATTTATCAATTTAACTGGATCCACTCGGTCCCTGAAATCTACACCACATTAAGTAATTGCTGTAATTAAGCAGAATAGTAAGATAAGCCGGATAGTAGTACATGAGACGGTATAGACCACTTTGGAAGTTAGGGGGTCTTTTTTCCATCACCTTGGAGACGTACTTTATTTCACATGCTAGGGGCCTCATTTGTATACCACATATGGGCCGCCGCAAGCAGAAACACCCCTGACGCAAAAATTTTTCAACCCACTTCATGCTCATGTACCCTATAAATCAAGGGTTAAACGACCCTTGACCTATGTAAATTTATGCAAATTTATATCTGACTATTTTCATCCACTGTGATCCAATGCATATCTTTCATGTGACATTATGAAATAATTGTCATCTTGGGGATAACCAATTCTGCTCAACTGTGAAACTTGTCACAGTAGGCATTGGGTATGGACACTTACTGTTGGATCAAACCATTTTCCTTTGTGGGGGTGGAAGGAAGACAAAACAGACCTAATTTTAAGTAAAATTCACCTATTTTGAGCTGCTATGGCATCTTTATTCTTTTGTTGAAATGTAAAAACTTGCTCATGACATTTTATTTACAGTGCAGCAGGTATGCTCAATTGTAAAGATGACTGATTGCCATGGAGATCGTTGCTAGGCAACACATAGAGTGAATATAATACAGTGTAAAATAGTCATAAATGACTATATTGAAATCATTCCTCTTCATATAATTATATTACAATATGAAATCCTTTTTTCTCATTATGCACAGATACATTTTCACATTGGAAAATCAGTGGATATACTGTAACGCCCTCCTTTTCGCTTCCTTTCCCCTTTTCCCAGGATTTCATAGTTTTAAACTTGTAGTAATTCACTTGAACTCTAGTAACCTCACAGTGACCTCCAAGACTACACTGAGTTCCTATGCTTATTCCCTTGACGATTGTAGTTTCCTATTACTCACTAAGACTGTTTACGTTCACAACCTTGAAGTAACCGTCACTGTCTTGTGTTGAGTGATGTATTGTTTTAACAGATGTTAAACTCATTAGAAGTGACCGGAGGTTGACGTTGACTCAAACTTCGTGTTGAAAGAACACTTCGTCCTGTTTTGACAATATTTCCTGTCCTTTAATATTTTCCGACATTATCTGTATTTAATTAAAATTGTAGCTTGAGTCATTCATTATCATATGTAGATTTGGAAACTATTTAAGTTGTACACTTTTTAGAAGTAGAGTAGAACGGTGTGGAGCAGAGACCTGAGAACGGTGTTTAGTAATAAAGATTGAAGTTGTGCTTACAACCGACACCTTTGGTGTCAAGCTTCAGTTACTGAAAGCATTACGATCCCAGACCGGTACCTCAACCCAGAGAGAGTGAAAGTACAAGCGTGACATATTCGTGACAAATTGGTGTGAGAATCTGGAGTAAACTGAAGTAGCACGGCTTTATGATACTGAGATCTGGTAGCAGAATCGATCGAAGACAAGAACAAGAGATGGCAGAACCAGCAGAAGTACACCATAACCAGCAGCACGATCAACTCCATGTAGACATGTAGCGGCGCTGCGAAGATGGACTTGAACGGATGGAGGTGAACCATGACCGAGAGAGACGAGGGCAGGTTGCAGATATGAACGTCCGAGGTAGGCAATTTGACATTATTAGAGTTTGGTGCGAATATCATGCCTCGAAGACACACTGGACGGGAGAGTAGCCTTATTAGAAATGGCTGAAGAAGTTGAAATGTGTGTAACCCTAGACCAAATACGACCAGCCAAAGTCAGCGATGCTTGTGGTTCACCTTCAAACCGGCTTGGTAACACACGGACTAATTATGACGAATGGACTTACAATGAAACGAATCAGTATTTCGGAATAGAGAAAATTGAGAAATGTCGATATCGAAATGGAAAGCGTGAATTTTTGATAAAATGGCATGGGTACGATGCAAAACATAATACATGGGAACCGGAAGAAAATCTTAATGAAGCAGCTTTACAAAGTTTGAAGACAAATCCAGTACCGATCGTAGGTTCACCAACGCATAGAATCAGACAGAAACGCAAATAAGAATGTACACTTTTCTGTTTTGATGGATTTATTTTCTGGTACTTCGAAACCACCCTTTTTATAGGCTAATGCTATAGACTTGTATGCAAACGAGGCATCTCTTTCTTTGAAGTGTTGTTTTGATGATTTGTTGTATTTTGTTGTGTTTATGAAGACGTACGCGTACAGAAGTTAGGATTGTTTGTTGTTTCTCTCCTCAGTTGGCTAATTATGCCAGAGCTAGTGATCCGTATGTGATACAATGGTCCTGTTTGACCGAATGGCCTGAGGAAGTGATACAGATAGCGATATTGAGGTTTATCGCATTTTTGGTGTTTATTTTGAAGTCTTTGGTTTGATGATATTTCGGTGTTGATGTTTTGTTTTTGTTGTTGTTTTGTTTTGATGGAGATTATGCGAGAAAGAGCCTCGGATTTTGGCACAAAAGTTTGCTGTTGCTACAGTCTAGTTATGCCTAGCAGTCGTTGCTATGGTGACCATAAGCAGATAATGCCTTTCCACTATTCCAGGGTCACGATTACATAACCCTTCTAATATAAATCACCCATCTTCCAGTTTTCAACAGATATTCACAGTATTGTATATGTTATTGATAGTAACTTTATTAGGATTTAAGAAATTATTAATGGGATTAGACAAACGTATATAATTAGTTAGAGTTTATTGTAACGCTTTTATGTATTTTTCAAGATAAGATAAGTTAGTATTTTACTCTGTATTTTACGTTACTTTATAACAGTATATCATTAGACTTGTAATTTTCATTTTAGACGTAGATTATTTTATAAAAAAAAAAAAATTTGAGTAAGAGATGACAACACTGCCTGTTATGTATTTTCTCGTATTTTAATCACACTGTGTTTTATTTTAGATATTTTCTTTAGACAGAAACTTTTACTTTCTTTGTATAGCGTCATTGCTTTTGACCAGCGAGGACGCTGGTTATTAAAAAGGTGGGAGAGTGTAACGCCCTCCTTTTCGCTTCCTTTCCCTTTTTCCCAGGATTTCATAGTTTTAAACTTGTAGTAATTCACTTGAACTCTAGTAACCTCACAGTGACCTCCAAGACTACACTGAGTTCCTATGCTTATTCCCTTGACGATTGTAGTTTCCTATTACTCACTAAGACTGTTTACGTTCACAACCTTGAAGTAACCGTCGCTGTCTTGTGTTGAGTGATGTATTGTTTTAACAGATGTTAAACTCATTAGAAGTGACCGGAGGTTGACGTTGACTCAAACTTCGTGTTGAAAGAACACTTCGTCCTGTTTTGACAATATTTCCTGTCCTTTAATATTTTCCGACATGATCTGTATTTAATTAAAATTGTAGCTTGAGTCATTCATTATCATATGTAGATTTGGAAACTATTTAAGTTGTATACTTTTTAGAAGTAGAACGGAACGGTGTGGAGCAGGGACCTGAGAACGGTGTTTAGTAATAAAGATTGAAGTTGTGCTTACAACCGACAACTTGGTGTCAAGCTTCAGTTACTGAAAGCATTACGATCCCAGACCGGTACCTCAACCCAGAGAGATGAAAGTACAAACGTGACAATACAATGAATTGCAATAAAGTGAATCCCAATGAAACCTTATTTATCATAAAACATATCACATTGGTGAAGCATTGTCAGAGAGATTAGCATGCATAATACTCTTTGAAATCTACTCAGTAGTCAGTGACAAACAATGCATTATCTCATGTTTGCTTACATTTGTTAAAATCTCCTTGAATACTTCTCAATGGAGTGTAAACAATAATTTAGTTTTATTTAAGTTCATTTCTAAGGAAATTAAGACTTATAACAATTGCTATTATGCTAATTCACACCAAATGCAGTACTAGATCCAGTATGAGATACTTTTACTACACCATAAATTTGCTATCAATATTCAGACTACAATTATTCATCTACATAATATTACATTTGTTACCACCTCATTGAGAAATACAATTGTGTAGCAGTATACTTCCTCAAATTTAACTTAAATCAGAAATTGCTCATTATGTATCAGTATTCACTGCACATTCAATATTTTTAATATATACAAAGCACAGTATAGCACTGCAATAACAACTTTTTAACTGTTACTATTGAGTATGACACAATGCATTGATGTATTGTAGCCATATAAGAAAAGAATAGATAGACAGATATATAGATGTTAAGATAGATAGATAGACAGACAGATAGATGTTTTACAAACTGCTATTTTTCAAAGTGTTACCACAGCACCATTTATTTACTATGTGTAGCAGTGTTGCAGAAGTATGTGGCCCTGTATGGCTCCCTAACATACCGTAGCACTCTGGTCTGGAGATCCCGATATCTCTCTCTGGACAGACCACCAGCTGGCAGTACTGTGGGTAAAGTATCATCACTTGGTGGCCATGTAACCCCCCTTTTCACTAAATAAACACGTTCCTCAACTCCAATTACTGATTTTTTTACATACACAGCCCCTGGGTCATCTTTAGTGAATCTAAAGTGATGATAGCCACTGATTCCCCTGAGATTTCTGAGAAACTTCTTAAAAAACTCATCCCACTCCCTCCACTGGAAATTCAACTCACTTTCAACATCACCTGATGCATATGAAGACATGTATGGTCTAGAGGAGTTGACCTTTGAACTTTTATTGACAACATTACACAGTTGTGCCATAGTGTCAACGTCACTCCTCCTATACAACTGACGGATCTTACCAAATGCCGAGTCACATACACATTTAGTATGGCCAGCTTCCATAAAGTGATATGTGATCTCCTCATGTTTACCTGTGCTACAACGATAAATAAAATAATGCAATAAACTCTTGTTTTTATTTTGACCAGAACAGTTATCTGCATGGAAAGAAGCACATTTTTCACCAAGGCCAAAATTTCTAAGAAAATCATCCAACATACTAATTACATTATTTGGCCCATGACACTTCTTGTTGTCTGGCTGTATGGTTTGTGATTCGTCAAATACATAATTCATCTGTAATTTACATGCCTCATTGTGAATACCAAAACAATTAACTTTCATTGGATTGAGAAAATAAAGTGGTCCTACTTGACGCGATTGATGGGGTAATAGAAAACTCTGAGCAAAATCAAACGTATAGTGTACTTTAGATAAATTATTACAACAGAAATTATAGTGACCTGGCTTAATTACTTCTTTGACAGGCTCATACTCTGCTGTTGCCATTTTTATCAATTCATTACAAAATTCCCTTTCAGACTGTGCACTTAAAATGTGATTACTGAATTCAGTTGTAACAGTCAACTTATCAGATTCACTTGTTGCATATTGAATAGACTGTCTGAAAGCTTCACACTTTGGACAAACATCAGTCCTTGGTTCCATCCGTTTGATATGTGGCACACAGCTACTCCAAATATTGC
This sequence comes from Ptychodera flava, assembly GCF_041260155.1. Lineage (NCBI taxonomy): Eukaryota > Metazoa > Hemichordata > Enteropneusta > Ptychoderidae > Ptychodera > Ptychodera flava. The sequence goes on from NW_027248352.1 coordinate 1,676,332, forward strand.
GGAAAGTTGTCTCACCAACAGCCATGCGTGGAGGGTCACTTTGTTGACAACTCTCTGTATACTTGTCATATACCTCACTCTGGTGTCACATGAAGGTAGGTAGATGGGGGGATGATCATCTCTACCCCTTGGAGCAGCTGGCATCGGTAACCCTTTCTCATCCGCGTACCTTATAAGGAATTGTACAACATCCTCAATAACCTAGAGATCAAAGAGGGTACAGGAAATGTTACTGAAAGGAACACATCATGCCTTGTAAAACTTCCACAAATTCCGGAACTACAAAATATAATGTATGACAATAAAAAATCACACTTGGATTGATATAACCTCTAAGATATATCAAAAATTTGTTTGTTTATCATTATTTCGCAGCTGTTAAAAGTAAGTGGTTTGTCACTAACAAATAATTACAGAGAAAAACGAATGCAGATACTGGCATTATTTCACTTAAAATTATTGTTTCACAGAAATAGATGAACTGAAGTTTCATTTGTTGTTAATTGCAGGTGAAAATTCAACTTGAATTTGGCCAGAGTAATTTTAACTCAGTGTTATGCATCCCAGTATGCATAGTGTTTTAGAAGATTATCATGAAAATCACTCTACTCATTAATTTTTCTCAATAAAGAGTAGTCTTTGAATGTAGCAAAGCACAAAATGCCTTTCATAATACACAGCTGGTAAAATACAATAGACAGTGATATGTTTTGTGTGCTATGCAATGAAATCACACATTTTTCAATGTATCAAATTGTAGAATGAGTGAATATTTTAAAAACGAACTACTGACAAAAGTCATTTTTTCACCCTACCCACTCAACTTTCAATATTTCCAGTGGTATTTAAATCCAGATTTGAATTGCTAAATAAACTGAAAGTCCTCCATGTTCAAATTTGTCTTGAAGAAGTCTAAGGCAATTTACAACGATAGCAACCTTTAACAGAAAATATCTACCAATGAAAAATAAGTGACTGGATCCAAGAAAGTATTGTACACAATCTTTACCTCAAATGTGTATGTGTTGACTGGTTTTCTCCCTTTCAAACCATGTTGTCTTGGTATTACACCATTCTCCTTATAGTGCCTTTTCAAGTTTTTAAAGGCAGTTTCCCCTGAGGAAAAAGACGTTTAGCTGATGAAATGTATAGTCTCAACATGTATACATAATGTGTTTCAAGATATTGGAAGCCATAATTGATTTCAGTGAGATCATGTGATTGTCAGAGAACACAGAACCACATTTCGATTGAAGACTCGCAATACCCTTATTTATTTTCACGTTTCACATCGAACTTGGACACATACACCTAATTAACACTTATGAAATAAGTTTAAGATTATCGGTTTGGTTTCGTGACAAAACAGAGTATTTCTGGTTTGTGTGAAGTCCGATTATTATAGAGGTCATGTTTGTTTACAAAACGAGGGCTTGCGCCAAGACGTCATAACATGAATCCGTGTACAGTCAGAGCAAAGCTACTTTTTTTGGTTTGATCGTAGCGTCGAGTTAAACTTTATTCCTGTTGTACATAACTGGTTGAAATCATAATGCTTTTACTGTCGAAGAATAACTGATTCATTTGCAGAAAAATCGGGCATGTTTAATCAAAATTCCGTCAGACGAAATTAGACTGGAATTTGGACTTACCGACATAATAACAGTATCGCCAGACCTTCTCACAAACTTTCACGCCGTCGAACTTGTAGATAAAACGTTGACACTCTCGCTTACCACCTCGAACTGTGTCCCCGGAGAATGTATTCTCATCAAGCTTTGCCAAGATTAGAATGTCCCGTTGATCTTTGGTAAACTCTGCCATATTCAGTCGATGATGAAAGACGACGTCGAGTTTCAGTTTCCCAAAACACTCGTCTTTGCAGCCACAACCTTTCTCAAACGTCGCCCGGACGGCAGCTCGGTCAAGATCGACATTTGGCCCAGTATCTCGCAATCCATCGACACCGTTTACCGGTAGGTTGTCGTTAAAAAGGCTGGCTAGTTGACTTGCCTCAGAAATATCGACACTGCCATCATCATCGTCATCATCGTCACGACGTCATCAGACGTTACCTCCAGACTGGCATCAGGTGGTGTCAATATCGACACACTTGACAGCTGAGAGTTGGTATAACTAATATCAGCGTTCTCCGATTCCGGGCAGTAAACAGATGAAATTTCATCGTGTCTGTCCTGCAGTAGCTGTACTAGCTCTCCATCAAGGTCAGGATCAATTGGAATGTCAGACATACTAAAATCAAGCTGTTTCAGTCGCAGACAAAACAAACAACACGTCTTCGGCAGCGCGAAGGTGACAGACTGAGCCCTGGAAATGGCCCGGGCGGTGAACTTTAGTCACGCTAAGGTCACATGGGAAAACTAAAAGGTCACATCGGAACGGCGCCAAGTTTACAAATTTGGAAAATCCGTTTTTCTCAGCAACTAAAATAGATACTATTAGAACGCACAACATGTGACAATAACTTATTTTATTTCTATCTAAAATTTTTGTCGAAAATATTCTGAAATTCGTTGTTTCAGCATCGTTTTCATAGGGCGGTAAATTTTACACTACGTTATCAGTGTAATCTGACACGTAAACTTTAGATACATTTTACTCAAAATGTTACAAATTGGCATCAGGGGTGTTTCTGCTTGCGGCGGCCCATATAAACATGGAGTATCTTCACGGCCCGTGGCATTCGGCTGTGTTCAAGTGCGGTGCGATCGAGTGTCTGTCTGAAGTCAGCTGTTTTTAGTGCAGCAGTGCCGACCACAATAACAATGGATGACGAGTTGGATAATCTCTCTCTCTCTCTGACAAATTCTCAGTTGGCTGCCGCGTAACACTGTAAGTATTATTATCGATTTATTACGAGTATGACGGTAGATCAGTCTGAGCATGCGTGAGGCTTACAACATTACGTCATTGCCTTAGCCTTTAGTCCCTCGCGCGCGCGGCCAGATTTGACAGATTTTATCGTTCACTGGCAGAGTTCCAAAAATCCAGATACTTTGTATCAAAGAGTGTTTCCTTTTAGGGTTGACTTTGACAATGAGTGTTTCCGTTTAGGGTTTAATCTTGGCAAATATGGACATGATCCGCCCAAAGTTTTTAAATAGAGGTCAAATTATGAACTCTGTGTGCACTCAAGACCTTTGACACGGAGGTTAACTCAGCCCCTTTTTAAGGTAAATTGTAGCTTGTGTCTTTGTTGTTAGCTAAGCTTCATTAGTAATACTTGAATAAGTCAAAATGTTCATCGAAAAGACGTGCTTCGTACGTGTACATAATATTATATAGGGCTCAGCCCTTGGTGTCGCGCCAGGGGTTAAGATTGGCAATGTTATTTGTATTGATTCATGATAAAATGTAATTAATTGTTACTTCATAAACGTATATATGACAACTATGCCCAGTTTCCCTCTGATGAAAGCAGTTCACGTACGTACACGCGCGGACGTCAAACCCTGCAGCAGTGCAGGTATAGGCCTATAGATTTTCTGTAACGTGTAAAAATTTTGGACAAAAATTGGCAAGTTTTACATTGATAACAGCCTATTGCGTTAAACAAGGGACGTATCATGCAATCATTATCATTGCAATGGTAACCGCACTGCCCAACTTCCACTTGCAAGCTGAAAACTATAGCGTTCCGTCTAAAAACTGGCAATTTTGAATTTAATTGTTGATACTGGGGGCGCTTTTCTAAAATTCAATCCCAGCATTCTTTGCGTATGCCACCGTTCATATGCGCGACTGTTTTCCTCCCTTTATCTATATTAACGATATTCTGTATCAGCGACAAGGTGCATAATAACATTTACTGGCTAATAAAGAGGTATATTTTATAAATGGCATGTTATATAATAATAATTTGTTTCGTATTTGTTTATTTACGAGTACTCAAAAAAAACATGGCGGCGCCCACGAAAGAAGGGTACACTTCCGGTTACTCGCATAGTATATTATGAATAAGCGCATGCGTAGTCAGTAAGCCGCTGGCGCGACTATTAATTTGCTGGTCGCTTTCTCGCAGTTATTATTAAGTTTTTCCAGCGCAGACAGCGAAAACAAGGAGTGAACCGGTGCACTGTAGTATATTCGCTTGTAGTTGATTTTTTGTGTGTTGATTTTTGTGTGTGTTTTTTTTGTGTGTGCATGTGTGTGTGTCGTGCGGGGGGGGGGGTTGTCTGATGCATTGAAGTGACATTGTTTTATGCTCATAATGCTGCCTGCATGTGATAAAATTGACGTAAACTCCTTTCTTTCGAGGAAAGTCTGTCTTATGTGTATTTTTTTTTAATTTAATTTTATTTGTACAGAATCTAACCATGGACGCCGAGTGGGATGACCTGTCGCTGACAGATTCCCAGTTGGATACCGTGTTTGCCGCCGTCGACGCTGCTGCAGACCAACACTATGAAAATAATGTGAGTATGTGTTTATTTATCTACTGACGTATTCCCTTGTGCGTTGTGATTGATTTTGTGAACGTGTGTGTTTGTCGGGCAGGGTTACCCGATGTGTCGAAGTGACATTGTTTTGCTCACAATGCTGTTTACAGGTGATAAAATTGTTTCGAATTTCTGATTAACGTTTGTTCAGTGTGCGTTCATGGACACTGTCACTGATTTGTGCAGTGTGACCTAGATCAAGTGTTTGAACTCAGAATGCTGCCTGCATGTGATAAAATTGACGCAAACTCCTTTCTTTCGAGGAACGTCGGTCTTATGTGTATTTGTAATTTAATTTTATTTGTACAGAATGTAACCACGGATGTCGAGTGGGAAGAGATGTCTCTGACAGATTCCCAGTTGGATACCGTGTTCGCCGCCGCCGATGCCGCTGAAGACCAACACTATGAAAATAATGTGAGTGTGCGTTTATTTATCTACTGACGTATTCCCTTGTGCGTTAAGGTTGATTTTGTGCATGTGTTTGTCAGGCAGGGTTGCCCGATGTGTCGAAGTGACAATGCTGTCTACAGGTGATAAAATTTGTTTCCAATTTCTGATTAACGTTCGTTCAGTGTGCGTACGGTCATGGTGTAGTGTGACCTGGATCAAGTGTTTGTAAACACTACATAGGCTAGACGTGTCGACATATCAATTGAAGACATAACATCGCTTAGTTATGAAATGTTCTCTGGCATGTTTGATGTTGCCCCTCGCCCTCCAAGCTATCTGTGATTTCCAATATAAATATAAAACAATTATTTCTTTAAACAATGGTAGAAATTTGTAATTTTGTATTCTCCCTCTGATGGTGTGAGATTAACACAGTTACCCCCCCCCCCCTGAAATCTTTGCATATAACAATGCACAGAACATTAACAGGAGTCTTGCCTGTATAGAGATAGATATGTACACTGAGGTACTACACTGTTGATTGTATGTCTATCTATGGATTCAGCAATTATGTGGTGACCTGCTGATATTTAAGATAAACCGGTGTTCAGTCCAACCGTTCAGAGTAAACACAATATTCTTTGTTCTATTTATTCTTTATCAGTATTTTGTGTGTGTGTCTCTGTTTTCATAAGAGTGGTCGCAGTATACAAATTTTTTATTTATTTTTTATTTTTTACTCATTCATATTGTACTGATTGTAATTACCGTTATCCCCTTTTTAGGACCTCAATGACTCTGTATGTGTGGATGATGATGATGATGATGATGATAATGATGATGATGATGAAGATAAAGTGGTCAATCGAGATCAATTGCGGTAAGTTATAATTTTGTACTTGCTCATTTCAAGTGATAGAAAAAGAGTAAACTGTATTTCTTGACGAATGTATGTCCTGTATGTTGTGAACAATATAGTAATGTTTTAAAGTTTTCATTCATGGTGCACCATTTCTGTAAAATTATTATTTTTCTTACTTTTGTTTCATTTTTATTTTATAGACAAACAACAGCTAAGCCAAAGAAGCAATACATCAGGCTGAGGAAAATCTTGTTCTGGTCAAGACAGCGTGGGATTTTCATTGGGAAGAAGAAACCAACAGCAGTGAAGAAACGGTACTGGGGGGTCAACATCAACATTAACTGGTAGTAGTAGTAGTAGTTGTAATAGCAGCAGTAGTTATAATTCTCATAGCAGTTGTAATAGTAGCAATAGTTATAATTCTGATAGCAGTGATAGTCATAGTTCCCATGATAGTGATAGTACTGATAGTCATTATAGTGACAGCTCTAGTTCTCAAAGCGAAGATATTTATAGTTGTAATAGTGATCATAGCCACATCACAGAAGCCACTCCTACATTCCTCATTCCCCCTCAAATATTCAAGATACTCAGCGTTCATCCAATTCTTCTGTCCCCATGAATACCCAAGAATTTAATACCAAATGGCAGGCCCTCCTCTTAAATAATCATCCGCCTTCCACACAAAGTTCTTCCCCTCATCACATCCAACACGTCAGATTGGCAGGGGGTCAACGGATGACCTGCCATCAGAAGATTCACCATCAGATGAAGACAGCGGCGCAAAGTATTACAGCATCATACGTGTCCGTGAACGACAAGTAAAGAAATTCAATGCTACAGCTCATGACTACGAGATACAATTCAATGACATCCAACCGGTGCGTGGCTTCATGCAAGTGATGGTAGTACTACAAGATGTGTTTGAGAGTATTATTAGTCGACTCACCCATGGCATCTCTCCCAGGGACAGAGTACGCATTACACTTGAAAGTCCGTCCCTTCCCTATCAAATCTGGTTACCTTTTTCCCTGTTCAAGAACTGACTGTGGACAGAGTGTTGGGTGAAATTGAACGTGTACTGCAGTCCTATGAAGAATTCACCCTAGATGAGAATGTTTCTATCAACTTCATTCATGTGCACATGCCTGTTGGGGCAGGAAAGAAGTGGGGATGGAGACCTGTCAACATAGCCCGTCGCCTCAAACTGATGAAAAGTATCATTCGCATCACTAATACCGATGATTATGCTGTGCACGAGCGATAGTTACAGCAACAGCCCACATCAACCGTCACAGTGATCCAGGATGGAACTCTGTGCGACAGCGACGACAAGAGCAGACAATACGTTCATCCGAACTCATTGCCAAAGCAGGTATTTCATCAGGGCCATGTGGACATGAAGAACTTGACAAATTACAAGCTGTCCTTCCATCGCATCGAATCCATGTTATTTCAGATGAGACGTCGGGTTCACTTGCTTATCAGGGAAAGGCCGCCGCTGAACACAATATTTACCTGTACCATCATAACAATCACTATGATGTCATCACGTCAATGCCCGCATTTCTACAGAGAAACTACTACTGTCACCATTGTCACAAAGGGTACCAAAAAAAGCATGATCACATCTGTGAAGTTTTCTGCAAGTGTTGCTGTGTTCCATCTGTATGTCCAGCAACAGATAATCAGGTCTACTGCCAAGATTGTCATCGCTACTTTCGAGGTCAACAATGCTTCAACACCATAAAACACCTGGTCCCCTCGCTCAATATGCAACTTGTCAAATCATTCGTCGCTGCAAGTTGTGTGGTGTAACCATCAATTGGGAAAACAGAAAGAAAGATAATGACCACAATTGCGGTGAAAAATACTGCAGAGTATGTAGACGGTACCAAGACTGTGACCATTTATGCTACATCCAGCCCATCCACGTGAAAAAGAGAAGAGAAGAAGTCCACCAGAGATAGTATTCATGACGATGATGTTGACTTATTCGACTTTGAAGCTGAAGAAGGAGACAAAGAGGGCAGTGAAGAAGAGATGAAGTACTATTTCTTTGATTTTGAATGTACCCAAGATGGGGGCGTCCATGTACCCAACTTGTGCATCTTTCCAGTCCGAGTCATGTTCAGAGCAGGTGTTCTATGGTCCTAACACCAAGCAAGAGTTTTGCGATTGGGCACTCACAGAAGAAAACGCCGTCAGTACTTTCGTCGCACACAATCTGCAAGGTTATGACGGACAATTCATACTGCAATACTGCCATGAAAACAACGTTCAACCTGAAGTCATCATCAATGGAACCAAAATCATGCGCATCTTCATCCCCAACTTAAACATCAAGTTCATTGACTCTTATAATTTTCTACCTGTGGCTTTGGCTCAACTTCCTGACATGTTTGAGCTGAATGAACTGCACAAAGGCTACTTCCCCCATTTCTTCAATACAGCAGAGAATCAAGATTACATCGGTCCTCTCCCAGATTCCAGATACTACGGCCCCGATGGTATGAAACAGCATGCGAAATTCCTAAAGTGGTATGAAGACGAAAGATTGAAAAACCGCCCTTTCAACCTGAGACAAGAGCTCGAAGACTACTGCAGAAGTGATGTAGACATCCTGAGGAGAAGTTGTTTGAAATTTCAAGACATGTTCAAACAACAGAATGGTGTAGATCCGTTCAGAGATTGTGTGACCATCGCATCAGCCTGCAATGTCGTTTTACGCAAGAATTTTCTCAAGAAAGATACCATCGGGGTCATTCCAGACCATGGGTACATCCAACGAAGAAATCAATCTGTCATTGCATTGCAGTGGTTAGAATGGATTACATTCAAGAATGATGTCAACATCCAGCACGTCCACAATGGAGGTGAGAAGAAAATTGATCGCTATTGGGTAGATGGGTATGATGAAGAAAGCAACACAGTATATGAGATGCATGGTTGCTACTACCATGGCTGTCCTCGATGCTATGAAGACCATGACATTGTCAACACTAAAGTCGAGAAGACGATGGCAGACCTTTACCAAAGTACCCAAGATAAGATGCGATTTCTACGTTGCCATGGCTTTAGAGTGATTGAAAAGTGGGAGTGTGACTTCAAGAAAGAAATTCATGAAAACCAAGAACTGCAAGAATTCGTCAAGTCACTTGATTTACAGGAGCCCCTTCATCCACGAGATGCATTCTTTGGCGGTAGAACCAATGCCACTACACTATACCACGAATGTGTTGATGATGAAGAAATTCACTACGTGGATTTCACCAGCCTCTACCCCTACGTCAACAAGTACTGTAAGTACCCTGTCAAACATCCAGTAGTCCGCACCAAGAACATTGTACTCCCTGTTCAATTATACTTTGGTCTGGCAAAATGTCGAGTTCTGCCTCCTCGAAAACTCTACTTTCCTGTTCTCCCCCTCCGAGTGGAAAAGAAGCTAATGTTTCCCCTTTGCAGAAGTTGTGCAGATACCAAACAACAGTCACCATGTGAGCATAATGACGAACAACGGTCCTTCGTGGGAACTTGGACAACACCCGAATTAGCCAAAGCTGTCGAGAAGGGGTACAAGATCATCAAAGTGTTTGAGGTATGGCACTACAGAGAAAGAGAAGTGTACAACAGAGAATCACACACAGGAGGGCTCTTTACCGATTACATCAACACTTTCTTAAAGTTGAAACAAGAGAGTAGTGGTTGGCCTTCATGGTGTCAGACAGAAGATGACCAAGATCGGTATATCCGTGAGTACTTTGACAGAGAGGGAATCCTTCTTGATAAGACAAAGATTCACCGAAATCCAGGCCAACGAGCATTGGCAAAACTAATGCTGAATTCTATGTGGGGCAAGTTTGCACAACGCAACAACTTTCCACAGCTGCAGTACATCAAAGAACCTGCAGAACTCTTCCGCCTGCTTACAAGTGAACAACACATTGTCAACAACTTGTCTTTCGTCAATGACGACGTGGTTGCTGTTCAACATACGCTTCGGGATGAATTTGTCGAGGGGGCTGTCAACACCAATGTTGTCATCGCTGCATTTACCACTGCCTATGCTCGTCTGAAATTGTACGATCTCCTTGAGGCCATTGGTGAACGGGTCTTGTACTTCGACACTGATTCAGTCATCTTTGTCAGCAAACCAGACCAGTACGAACAACCTCTTGGTGATTACTTGGGTGATCTCACCAACGAACTGGATCCTCCCAGCAATTTCATCACCAAGTTCGTGTCAGGGGAGCTAAAAACTACGCCTTCTGTCTAGCACAGCCCGACAGGAAAAGTAACACCACTCTGTGTAAAGTCAGGGGAATCACCCTAAATTACCGCAACAGCTTAGACGTCAACTTTGATGCCATCACTCGTCTTGTCACCACCTGTCCAACATCAACCATCACCGTGAATGACCCCGTCAAAATCCGACGTGTTGGATGTAATGTAGTATCAAAAAGCGAAAGTAAAAAGTATGCCCTAGTTTATGATAAAAGAGCTCTGATTGGAAATTACAAAACTCTTCCCTACGGTTATTAAACTGTACTTTTTATTTGAAACCCCCCCCCCCCCAAGAAATATCAATTAAAGAATGTCACTAAATATTTGGCAAATGTTTTCTAGTATTTCAAAACATTGTGTTATCAAACTAGTTTTGAATGCTTTGTCAGAAAAAGGTATTGTATTTTGCAATTCAAGAGGTTTTAAAGATCTCATTTAAAGAAAATTTTAAGAATTGTCAATGTTTATACTTAGGCATGAACTCATTGTATTTTATTATTGCATTTCAAGTTGTTTGAGGAGGATAATGTAAAGAATTTTAGTGAAGCTGTTTTCACAATGCTCGTGTGTTTCAGCAATCAATGAGTCTATTGTATAAATTCAAAAAAAAAATGTCAAATTTGTGATCTTGTATACAGGTAGTTTTGGCAATTTAAAGAAAAAAGAAATCTGATCATTCTGTTTATTAGAGTTGTAAATTTCATTCATTTTTAAAGTCTTGAAATGTATGTGTTTGAATTTTTGAGAAAAGAAGTTTTGAAATGAAATTTTGCAAATGAAAGAGATAAGAATGTACATTTTACTCCATGAAACTTTAGATATTGACTTTGGATTTGTTTTCGGGTTTTTTGAGAGAGAGAGTTCAAATAATCTGTAGATCTCAACTTTCATCTTTAAAAACTTTTTATATGTGAACCAAACAAAAGTTCCTGATTAATCTTTTTGTAAAGTAATAAACTGACATCAATTTAGTTTTTTTAAATGATTCAGAGGCTGGTTTGAATTTATTTGTGAGTGTTTATGTGTAAACATTTGTTGAGTGAGGAAGTATGTTTGTTTTGTGTATGTGTGTGTGTCGTGTCCCATTGCCCCGAAGGCCAAAAGTGGGCCCTACTGCCCCGACGGCCACCTAGGAAGATCGGTCTTTGTTGATGAATGAGATCACACTCTCCCTGTTTATGGACTCCCTCCACCCGTCTTGACCCTTTGAAGGCCCCTCAGCCCCTCGGGCCTTATTTTGCCCTCCCTCTGTCAAGAAATGAGAACATCCTTTCTAGTATAAGCTCGTACAAGCATTTTAGTATAAGCTCATTTGACGTGATGGGTCTCATTCTGCAAACACTCTTGAAGCTGATCATCAATAATCGAGATTTCTCCAATCCTATGTTCTTCCTGTGTTTGTGTGTGCTGCCATACATCATCTATGATAAATTTTTCAAAAGGAAGCCAGTCTCATGTTATGAAAACATTGATCTGAGTGGAGAGATTGACTGAAAGGAAATCAACCAAAAAGTCCCATCACGGTGAAGATCAAGTTGGTCAACTTGGTATACCATGCCACGAATGCGAAAGAACTGTCCTTACCCTGGTTGTCATGCAAAACATCTCGTAAGACTGGCAAATCATCTCACACAAGTGCATAATATTGAAGATAAAGTTGAAAGACAGAGATTTTTGAAACTGGCCAGACAATCTGACACTCATCAATTGATGTGCCAGTTGATACGAATCGTTCGTCTACTGTCTGAACAACATCAATCAAGTCAATCATGGATGCAAGACTACAACATCCATTCACTGCTCTCATATGTGGACCCACACAGTCTGGCAAAACCGAATTCGTCAAACGACTGCTGAAGGAACGGGAAACTATGATTTTTCCATCTCCTGAGCGTATTGTCTGGTGCTATGGAGAATATCAACCTGCCTATACGGAACTGGCTGCCCTTATCCCTAGCATTCATTTTGTTGAAGGCATTCCTGAAGAGTTGGACAGTATGTTTTTCCCTCACCAATCCAACTTATTGATTATTGATGATCTGATGTCAGAAACTGGAAATGACAAGAGAATTACCTATCTGTTCACCAAAGGTTCTCATCATCGTAATCTCTCTGTCATGCTTATCTTACAAAATCTGTTTCATCAAGGCAGAGAGACTCGAACCATGAGTCTGAATTCACATTATCTGGTCTTGTTTAAAATCCAAGAGATGGATCACAAATCACTCACTTAGCCAACAAATGTACCCAGGACACACCCGTTTCATCCAGAAGCTTTCACCGATGCCTCCGTGAACCCTATGGTTATCTCCTCATTGACCTGAAACCCAACACACCAGAAGTCCTTCGCCTGCGCACGAACATCTTTCCAGGAGAGACTGCCTTTGTTTACGTCAGGAAAACATAAAATAGACATGATGACATGAAATGCCATCATTTCATCATGTCTCAGCGAATGAGAAAACATGCTCATTTTCTCTCTGTGTTAGCCAAGGGCAATCCAAAGCAACAGAGGGGGATCATCGAGGGAGCCAGTAACGATTTAATCCATTGCCTCTGTGAATGTTGTCTGAACATTCTTCGGGGGAGTGTTCCACTGTCATCTGCTCAAAAGAAGAAATTGAGCAAATACAAACATCATCTTCGCACACTGTCAAATAAAAAGGTTTCAACATCAAAGAAGAAGAAGATACTTGTGCAAAGGGTGGATTTCTCTCGGCCGTCCTAGGGCCTGTGCTGTCTGTGTTGGGAAGTCTCCTCTTTAAGTGAATTGTCATCATGCCCATGGAACATGCCAAGAAGATGGCACTTGTGCCACAGGAATTACTAGATACCATACAACTACAGCAGAATCAAACAACAAACCCTGTGACGAAGATGCTGTCCTCTCTGGATCGGGAGATGCAACAAATCTTGGAAAGAGAAGACATCACCGATGATGAAAAGGCAAAACTGTACCAACAGACTCTTCAGCAGTACAGGGCTTACATTGATAAAAGGAAGGAACCTGTTCAAATCAGCATCCTCCCCTCTGAAACTTCAACGGGTACCACTACCGCTGTGTTTTCTTCAGGGTCTCCATTAGCTAAGGGCACGGAAGAGGAAGGCATAGACAAGCCAAAGCCCTTGGGTAGTGTGGAGCAGGATGTGATGGAAAGTGTGCCAAAATCCCTCCGACGAAAAGCACACTTGCTCCTTCAGAAAGTGAAACAGCATGACTCCGTGGATTGGAATGAGAAAGGGAATTAACGTACGACGGCAACCCCTTACCTGGAACTCATATGGTAGACCTCATCAACGACACCTTACGTCGGAGGAAAACCTTCACTCCTAGAGGGTGGCAACAATTTGCCCGAGTGCTGTCGTGACATGAATGTACCACAAGATCTGATTGGCAACAAGGAAAGATGGAACTGGATTCAGTCTCAGCGCAAATCAAAGGATTGTTTCAGCCAAGAGGTGATGATAATGAAGAAGGTGATCATGGAGTATTTGCTGAACAATCATCCGCCAAAAAGAAAAAGATAAGGAGGGAGATACGTCCTGTCATTTCAACCGCTGCAAGACCGCAACATCGACCATCCATGACAGGGAATTGGCTCAACTTTTAAACATCACTCGACAATTTGATGATAGTCATTCCAAAGGAGACCTCTGTCATGGAGTGTTGTCCACCTTCTCTATCCCTTGGCGATGTCCTCAAACGGGTGAGGTGCCTCTGTGCTTGCTGCTCTGGATCCATCTTCATCAAACATGAAACCTGTGACCAAATTGACGGACTTGGATCAGCACCTAAGCCAGGTGTATTACGATCCAAGTCATTCTGCAAGTTTTGGAGGAATCGATGCTGTTTACCGTGCTGCAAAAGAGGAGGGAATAAAGACCACCCGTCAGAAAGTGAGAGAATGGATGCAATATCAGAACACTTACACATTACACAAACCAGTGAGGTGGAAGTTTCCAAGGGCTAGAGTGATTGTCGGTGGAATGGATCAACAGTGGCAATCTGATCTTGTGGATGTCAGTTCACTAGCAAAATACAATTTAGGGTTCCAATACATCCTCACCTGCATTGATATTTTATCCAAGTATGCCTGGGCCATTCCCTTGAAAGACAAATGAGGGGCCACTTTGGTGGCAGCGTTTGAACAGATTTTGAAGACTGGACGAAAACCAGAAAAACTACAAACGGATCAAGGCAAAGAATTCGTGAACCACCTATTTCAGAAATTTCTGAAGAGTGAAGACATTCAATTTTTCACCACCGGAAACGAAACGAAAGCTTCTGTGGTTGAACGTTTCAATCGTACCCTGAAAACTAAAATGTGGAAGTACTTTACCAGAAACAACACCCTAAGCTACCTATCGGTGCTTCCTCAGCTAATGCAATCTTACAACAACACTTGGCATCGCAGCATCAAGAGAAAACCAGCGTCTGTCAACAAGACCAATGAAAAAGAGGTGTGGGATACTCTGTACAGTAACAATGAACAGAAAACGGTGAAATTCAAATTCAGTATGGGAGAACAAGTGAGAATCAGCAAAACTAAACGTATGTTCAAGAAAGGTTATCTGCCAAATTCGGACAGAAGAAATCTTCACTGTGTCGAAAAGGATCTCAAGTCGACCACCCCTTTACAAGCTGAAAGATTTTGATGAGGAGGAATTAGAAGGTACTTTCTATGAACAAGAACTACAAAAAGTCGTCAAGAAAGAGGACGACGTCTTCAGAGTAGAAAAAATACTCAAAACAAGAAAGAGAAAGGGCAAGACTGAATATCTGGTCAAGTGGTATGGTTGGCCATCCAAATTCAATAGTTGGGTCAGGGATCTGGCAAAACTATAAGAGGGATAACTCTGTTCGGAGAGTCACAGTCTGACCGCCACTTTCATCATGGCTGAACATCCGTTTTTCATGACGCTACCAAGCAATGCATCCATGGATGTTTTCCCAGACAATGCAGTGACAGGCTACACTGTGAAATTACCCAAACACATTTCTCTGCGGGGCAACTGGGAAGTGGCCTTGATGGACATACACTACCCTTTCTCTTGGTACAATGTGGTCGAGGGCAGAAACGTGCTGGCGTACGAAATTCAAGACCATAGAAAAACACTTGTCAAAATACCTGCAGGTTACTACGATGATTTTGGAAGTATACTGACCACTCTGAGAGAGCAAGGTTTACCCGACAACATCCAGTTGACTTTTGACCCGGTGTCTAGGAAAGTAACCGCTGATGTGAGTGAGGGTACCAGCCTCTACTTTCAACCAGGTCTGGCTGAAATCATGGGATTTTATCCCAATACCATCTTGAGGCAGAAGAACGATGCACCTTTCATGTTCAGTGTTCGAAACCTCTCTTCTCTGTATGTGTATTGCGACCTAGTGGACGACCAGTTGGTGGGAGATACCTTTGCACCCCTGTTGAGAATAGAAAATGTGGAAGGGATCCATGGACAGATGATCAACCACACCTTCCACACGCCATACTTTCTTCCCCTGAGAAACCGTGAATTTGATACGGTAGAAGTCTACATAAGAGACCACACAGGTCAGAAAGTGCCATTTCAAGGTGGGAAAGTGATCGTGACACTAGCCTTCAGAAAACGACGCCCTACACTATTGTAGCCTGAACCATGCCGTATAGACGTAAAATCTATGAAAGCAACCCGGCCACATACAAGAAGTTTTATTTGGATCAGGTGGGAAATGGAGCATCATTCCAGGGGGCAGCCGTGCAGAGAGGATATGGCTTGGGCGGTATTTTGGGAGGCCTCTTCCGTGCAGCCACACCACTGCTCAAACAAGGTGCCAAAGTCTTAGGGAGACAGATGTTGAAAACGGGACTCAACATTGCAGGGGATGCACTCAGTGGACGTAACATCAAGCACTCGGCAAAACGACGGTTGGTGGAAGCCGGGAAACAGTTGATGGCAGGCAGGGGTTCCAGATACTCAGTTCCCCAAGGCGGCGGTAGTATAAAACGTAAAACTCCGAAACGAAGAGTCATTTCCTCCAAAGCTAAGCGAAAGAGAAGATCTCCTGACATTTTTGACTAACATGGCATTTCTTCACGAACACTCCTGCGAGTGCACCAAGAGTGAACTTGACTTGTTCACAGTTCCTCCAACGCAGCTCCTTCTGATCAAGGCCAAGATTACAAAAGTTGATGGTACTAACCTCGGTGCAGATGCAGCAGTGGGTCCCGTCAACTTGTTGGCTCCATTCACTGTTCAGCAGGTGGATGTACACCTCAATGGCAAAATGATATCCAACCCTTCCCCTACTTACCCCTACCGAGCCTTGTTGGAGACCTTGTTGAATTATGGTAAGGAGGCCAAAGACACCCATATCGGTTCAGCCCTCTTCTTCAAGGACTATCACTTGAAAATGGATGAAGTGGACCCCACTAAAGAAGGTGGAGAAGTGAACAAGGGACTGAAAAACCGATATGCCTTCACCTCGGGCAGTCAAGTTGTCGATATGGTAGGACCCATCCATTCGGATCTCTTCTTTCAGCCCAAGTATCTAATGAATGGTGTCGAATTACGTCTCAAACTCAATAGAAGCAAGAATGCCTTCTCCCTTGTGAGCTCTGCAGAAAATCCAGGCTTCAAAGCTGTAGTCACTGAAGCCACACTACTGGTCAGGAAAATAAAAACTCAGTCCATTGGTACAGCTGGGGCATGCAGAAGCTTTAAAGCAGGGACCGTCTAAGTATCCCATACATCGTTGTGTGATGAAGGTTCTGTCTATTCCTGGAGGCACCATGTCCTTCAACAAAGACCACATCTTTCTGGGACAGCTACCTAAACGTGTGGTCTTGGGTCTGGTAGACAACAATGCCTTCAACGGTTCATACAAGAAAATCCTTTCAACTTCAAACATTACGACATGATGTTGCTGGTCCTAAATGTCAGTGGAAAGCAAGTTCCGAGCAAACCCCTGAAACTGGACTTCACCAAAGCAGGTGGTCAATCATTCATCATGGCCTACTATTCCCTGTTTACTGGGACTAATAAAATAGGCAGGGATGAAGGAATCAACATCAATCGCTATGAATACGACAATGGATACACACTGTTTGCATTTGATCTCACACCGGACTTGTCTGCCGACGGAGGACATTTGAACCTGGTCAAAGAAGGCAACCTGGGCATCGAACTGCAGTTCAGACAAGCCCTGCCAAATACTGTGAATTTACTGGTGTATGGCGAACTGGATAACATCATTGAAATTGACAGAGACCGCAACATCCTCTTTGATTACTGAAGTTGATTCATCGACTCCAGTGAAAGATGGACACGTTAAAGTTGAAAGAGATCTTGAGTACAGATCGATACACTGCATCATCTTTTGGCGGGGTGGAACCATCAGACCGATTGCCTAAGACCAGACTAAAGTCCTATCCTGCTGCCTTTGTGGCCAATGTGGACCCAAGTACCCAACCAGGGAAACACTGGGTGGCTTTCTACTTTGCCGATAGCAACCATGGTGAATATTTCGATTCGTACGGACGTCCACCCAACAGGACACCTTTCAAGGCATTCCTCAACAGGAACTCTCTCGACTGGATCTATAACAGACAAAGGCTCCAGGGACCTCTTTCTACAGTGTGTGGACAATACGTCCTTTACTATCTGCTACATCGTTGCCGGGGATGGTCCATGTCGAATATTGTGAAGCAGTTTACGGAGGACTTGACTTTTAATGACTTTCTCGTGAATGATTTCATTGAAAAATTGACTGGTGTTGGTTTTGACATTTATGATGTTAACTTTTTACAGACTCGTTTGACTTAGAGGTCATATTCATTACATTGTTACTAGTTCTTGTGTTGGCTTTCCAGTTGGTGTTCAATAAATTTTCAAACTTGTTCAATTGAAAATACAAAGCATGTGCGTCTGTGTTTTTTTTCTCTCTCTCAAGGATGATGGGTATAAAGGGGGAGGGGGGAAGGGGAGGGGTATCAATCATACTCATTCATAACACAATCATACTTCGCTAGCTCACAAAGAGTATAGACGGACAAGATATTGGTTTTTCATTTTAAACAATAACAGTAAATTTTATTTTCTCAAAGTTAACAAAATTTAACAAGGCAAAAAGCATGAAACACAACACTTTTTATTGTAAGTGTCTTTCAGTGTTCTTGGCAAACTTGTAATGTCCGAAGAAAAAACACATTTATAAATTGAAGAAATTGAAATGATTAACTGCTTGCAGAACTAACTGTGGAACAAACTGCGGTGATCATGTCGTTGCACAAGACCATTCCATACATAGACAGACTGTCCGATAGAGCTTCAAAACATCTTTCAGGGTCTTCACTCCAGCGGTAGTACAACATTTCCAACAGGTCATCATGATCAAGTAATCCAAGGGGGGTATTATGATCCAGGGTGATGTAACACAGTTCAGCCATGGCAAGAATAGACTTCTGCACAGCCAGCATGTTGATTCGTTTGGCAGCATCCGTAAAGTATTTGCTGATGACTTCTCGTTGACCTGCAGGGGTATCGCCATAGTACAGGCACTCATGGTCTCTTTGAGATGGGTAGTCTTCTCGGCACCCCTCACAGTTTTCGTTGATGATAGCATTGACTTGGTCCAGGATAAACTTGGCGTAGACATATTTTGCCACTCTTCTTGCCACTTTCCTGTCAAAGTCATTTGGCATATCGCTGAAGGAAGGCTCTGAAAAAAGGATGAAAGACGGGTCTGTGAGTACCAGGTCAATTGCACGTCAGTGTCTTGGCAGCCTCATCGATACTCTGCACAATACTTTTCAATCGACTCCACTGATCCAAATTCAAATTGATGCCCTTCTTTGTCGGTATCAGTTCTCCAGTGTCAGGTTTCTTGAAGAATTCACGTATCCCCACGTACACATTTCCCTTGAACATCTGCACACTCACAATCCGAGCTGACGTCTCTGTGTCACGCAGAAGAAATCTGAATTGTCTCTCACCTGCTTGACTGGTGGTGCCAGGCTTGGAAGGTGGAGGGACCAAAGCAGCTGCTGATGGCTGACTGGACGGAGTCTTATGAGGCAGGGGCACTTCCTGAGAAGGCTCTGGCAAGTCAGGGCTCTTCCTCCCTGGAACATCAGCATACCTCTCATCTTGGTCAGAGACTGTGGGCATTGTCCAGACACTGGTGTTAGTCTTAACGTTGAAGTAGTACGGCAGTTCTGCCTTCACTGAATAACACTTGCGCCATCCCTCTTCCAGTAGTCTTGGTGACAGTATTGGAGTTGCCATGGTTATGAAGAGTTGAGTTGTTGTTGTTGTTGTTGAGGGTGGGACTTCTAGAGCAAGACTGGCCCTTAGATGGCCCTCTCAGAACTTATATACCCTCATTTTTGCATATATTAAGCAACTGACCAATCAGGAAAGCACATTGCTATCCCAATATCCCTTGCGGCATTTAAATGAACCAATGGGAGAAGCTGGTCAATGAGACCCCCTAGCATGTGAAAAAGTCAAAAAGACCCCCTAACTTCCAAAGTGGTCTATACCGTCTCATGTACTACTCCGGATAAATAAATATTATGAAATTAAGTTAAGGAATAGTCTCAATTTCAAAATTGCCATTCGTACAATAAGATTCTCACACTTGCGATACTAATATTATGCATACATTTTCCTAATAATCGTCACATTATGGGATCAATCGACAAATTTAACCAGTCATTCATGTTGTTATATTTCCTTGTAACACTGCTTTATTCTCGCCCCTTACAGCATTTGCGATTAGTCTCCATTTGACATTTTGTTACCGTTGAAATATGATAGTTAATTTCGACAAGAAAATCAGAGAAAAAGTACAGACAATGAACGGTCTCTGATAAACTGAGTTGGAAATAGAGCACATAAAATATAAATACACAGCATTCAGTATCATTTCCAGAAATATCGATATTATATCATTAAGCCATATGCAAAATTACTGGATAAGTAATATATTCTCCGCGATTTTTGTAACTCACACTTGGTATTATTTGATAAATTTTAATCGTTTGGGGGCGCTGTACATCGCAACGTTTGAATAATCTAATGGGTCCAAACACTCTCAAATGTCACGGTTGGTTGTATTGCTGCCGATGTTGATGCAGTTCAATGACTGTGTAAAATGTGAAGATCGTCACTAAATGTTTACGTTTACGACTGGTTACAAATGAATTAAATGTTTCTCGAAATGATTAAACGTGAACGTTGTCACCATTTTGCCATCAAGGTCAATCACCTGCATTCTAGGTTCATTTGGTCGGCAACTGTCTGACTTATGGAGATCCATATACAACTTGACCTTCCAGTCTACATACCAACAAGACTATTCATGTGTGACACTTCGCTGAAATATTTAACGTAGCGTAAATCACTAGGTTCGAGTGATTCGATATTCTGAAACAACCGATGAATGCCCAAGTACGGTTCATTTGTGCTTATCTCCTGAATAGTGACGATATTTTGAGTCACTGCAAGCCACCAAATGTTAACATTACCTATCATTTACCACAGGGAAACACATAAGGATATTAATTTTCGTCTCACTTACCTTTAATTTGCAAACATATACAAAAAGTATTCATGGCGACAAGTGGAAATCTATTCTGACGTGAAATTCTCGGAAACACAAGTGAATTGAAGCGAAGTAGCTTTAGTAGCATGAAAAATTCGATACCGTTATTTAAAGGGATGACGATAAGTATCATATGACCATCAAACTCTTACCTTCCCGGCTTTCTCTAAAACATAGGGATGTCTGAGATATTGAACTTCCTTTCGTCGGTCACTGCTATCTTCTCTATATCCGAATCACCTCTTTAACATGTGTCGCACAATACAAACTACTTAGATACGGGTCCTGTAACTAGCGCATGCGCACGTTCCAAATACATTCTGTTTCCCTAAAACAGGGATTTTTCTTCTTTGGTATGTAATCGAAAATGAAGTAGTATAACACAAAATATCAGAGTACCACAAAGGATTGTAGTTATTGACGTTCAATTTCAACGGCTGAAAGTTTGCAAATTACACAGAATTTGAAGGCATCAACTTGTTGGCCCCTACAGTTGTTCTTTAATGCCCATTTACTCATACGTTTTTCTCAGATATGTTACATTAATGTTATTTTCGTAAATGCTGTCGTAGCTGTAATCATTGGAATGTAGTTTAGTAGCTCCATTGTTATCCTCTGCCACAGCCCATTCCATCCATAAAATAAAAAAAAAATGTTCTCTAAATGTTGTTTTTCAGATATATTCAGAGAGTGATTTGCAGTTTCAATACATTGAATACTATTGTCTCTCTTTTCACCTCTAATTCTTTTCCAAGATACATCAAAATACGTAAATTGTTGATTACAAGTCAGCATGTAGTATATCAACTGGTCTATACAACAAACCTGCAATACTTATTTGTAATCATTAACAAAGATGTGTCAACTGATGCCAGTTTATTTCGTCTTTGCACTGTAATTCATAACTTGGTAAAGTGGCTGTAGTGACCAAATATCGACAACATCCATATTGACTTTAACATTGTTATACTTGAATGCTCCAAAAACGTAACAAAATAGAACTTCAATACAAATTATATGCTTCGACCTTGACATCCAATGAAAATTTTAGGACTCGGGACGGAAGTCCACTGAAACATTAACGGTCATGTGACAGTTTCTTATAGTGTCTCGTATGTTGCAAATCGGAGTCTACCCATGATCGTCGGAAACCTTGTTCTAACCTTGAACTGTTGATGGCATTTTGTAACCTTGTTAAATTTTCACGTAAGCAACATCCTTTACAAAATTTATGTAGTTGCTGGTTTGTTTCTTTTATTTTTGATGTCGTTTGTCTTTGGGTAAAACTGGAAATCTCTTTTGACCAACACTGAATACATTTGCCTTTATTCTAGGGGAGTCTGGCTGCTTTACAAAGCTGTTGTCAAAGCCACCCTGCCTTCTAAAAAGAGAAAAAGATCAATAAGGACGAATTTGCAAAATGTTCTCGAAAATTCTATTTTTAAATATCCAGCTATTTTTGCTTTCAAGGTACAAAGTACAGTAATTTTAAAACATAGATTTGAGGCCCTAAGTAGGTGGTATTATTTGCACATGCGCTAGAAAACGAACATTTATTATACGGTTACTTCGATAGACGTCATTTAAGTCGATTAAATAGTCGATGACATTAAAAGTGACCCCCTCCAAATAGCAAGCAAGCAAACACAACAAAAATCAACAGAAAGCAAAAACTAAGATAAAACAAAATGATATGAAACGTTCACTGGTCTATAAACGACAATGCATCGGTATCATTTACACTGTTTTGGTTTTCTTTCAAGAATCCCATCATGACTTGCTATAATCCTTTCCCTTCAAGTGCGAGTTTACAATTTGTTCATGCAAGCGGTGAGTGGATTTGCCAATCGAAGTGCAAAACATATATCACAATCGGGTTTGCATCTCACTCCAAAAGCTGTATTCCAATCGTTCTAATGACATTGCGATATAGCTTAAATCTAGTGAGTTTAAAAAAATATTTTTTCATACAGTATGAAGAGACAGTATATTCGTCATTTTGTTGCCGTTTAATATATGCGATATTTTCCGATGTCATCAGTAGTACATTATGCATCGTCTATATACGAATAATGAAGGAGATTTATTATGCGCCTAACTTCATTGAGTTCTAGGCTCAGGAAGGGAGAAAGACAACTATGAGAAACAAAAGAACAATGGGAGAGGAAAAATCATTGTTTGAAGAAATATGTTTGAGAGCACGACGAAAGAATAGGAGGACCGAAGATGACGGAGGTTGGCCGGAAGTTTACTCTGACCTGAGTAACCATTGTATACCTAAACGATCTCTCTGTCCAAAGATTTGTGTACTAACACGTGGTAATCTGAGAAGACAAGGAAGGATCAGTGGAGGAGCGAAGAGTTCTTGTAGAGTGCACGTCATACACTTAATGCTGTGTGGAACTAATATTTTTGAGAAGCTGATTCAAAAACGTTCTGTACATGAAGACCCATGTTTTAGTTGGAATTAAGAGTGACACCAATGATTTTCCAGAGTAAAATTTATTTCAGAGTTTCGATAAGGCAAAGTAGCCGGAAGCGGGTTGTAGGACAATCTTGGAGGTACCATGACTTATTTGCTGCTTTTTTGTTGTCATTCAGCTGAAGATTGTTAAAATCCATCCAAGTATTAACCTTAGAAATACAATATTGCGATATATACTTCTTCCATAAAGATAATCAAAGCAATGGTCCAAAATATTAAGGTCGACAGTTACGGAATGGCGTGACCCTCCTAAAGCTGCTTTAATAATACATCAACAGAGCGATTATGAATTTATTATTTAACCATTAGGATTTGTTTTATCCCCAGTGAATAGGTCGACGACAATAGTTTTCCTAATTAGCTAATCCTGTGTATACAGATTATAAGTATTCCAAATGTCAGAGATATCCAGTGCTGCATTGCGCAGCCTTTCACATTTAGTATGCGTCTGTACCGTTCCACCGAGTGATATGTTCTGAGGGTAAATATCTGATGATCGACCATCAAAGTCTCAGATTGGCAGGATAACGTTGAAATTTTGATAAAAGAATATATACTAGCTTTCCAGTATTTACACAAATTAGTACCAAGCTTAAAATCTCAGAAAATAGTCATCGACATATTTCCTCCCTTGGGCGAACTATATTTAGCCGTTGCGCCTCTTGTTTACGAAATGTTCTAATGGTCCAATGGAAAAATTGTGATGATTTCGTTGCGCTGTCAAATTTGAACATTAAACTGAATTTCTTTTTTCTGATTCCAAACATTAGAATGGAAAGTGTCGCAACCCTGAATCCATAATGGAGTGTCATGATTGTCATTTATCATGGTCCACCGTCGCGGGCGCTGTATTTTGAGTGAATAACATTTTACTCTTTTCCAGATTATGATGTTAACCACCTCAGTATAATGGGTTATGGAATAACAGACGCCAGACTAAACATAATGATAATATTTGAATGTATTTAGCCACTGGAATGAGTCAACATATTCCTTGGATAGTAATCTACATGTAGATATACTTGCTGAAAGTGAACAACATACACATGTTGTCTAGATAAAACATAAAATGCTTCAAAGCCAAACCTTGAGTTTACATCGCCATTTGAGTAATAGGAAACGCGTAATTTGCGGCACTATGCTTGGAGTTTCCTTACAAATTCTTAAATCACGGAAAGATTTGAAAAATTTCATCAATGGCATTTAATCTTAACAAATACTATAATTGAATGTTTTACCCGGTGTATTATTTGCATATAAATTTGATATCTGACGTTGTCTTGTCGTACATACAATTAAATTATATCGAGAAACAGGGATACTAAAGACAATGGAACGTCTATGACTTACTGAGAAGGCGTAAAAATATAATAAAACATTTATACACCGCAACAAGAATTACTCTCGAAAATATCGATGTCAACTATTCATTCAATATGCATAATTACTGGGTAAGTAATGTTTGATATATTTACATAACAATGGCACTGTGAGTACATTTTGGTTAATATAGGCCTAAATCGTCTACGAACTCACAAACAGGATGAAAACACTAATCGTTGAGTTTGAAGTGTCGGTATACATGAACTTTAACAACAAAAGTTGCATCTCTTTCAAAAAGTTCGACAGGAAAAGACACGGTGTATTGTAATTTTGACCATTGTTGATGTAATTAATCAGCTGAGTAAAAGTAAAGATCGTCGCCAGATACCAACTTCTACGACTATCACAAATGATATTAATATATTGATATTGAACTACGCAGAGTTTATTCTACACTCAGGATCAAAATACAAAAGAAATGTAAAATATCAATTGAAAACAAACAGCTCAATTCACGTTTGCTTAGTTACGTGTACATTCAACACGCAAATGTTTATCTGTTCTTCGTGTAAAATCAGTGACCAAAGCAGACATTTCACTCTCAGATTTTCATCGCATTTCGTAAGAAAAACTGCTTTCACGTAGGCACACTTGAAGGTCATTGTAATTTGAATTTCATTGCATTTCGACATTCACTTCAAATACAATGTCACTGTCACTATATCCGTGAGGATCTTATCTGTTTATCAACATCTGTTGACCGTTGTACAGATTCACAGCTATTCCACTCTGCTCTAAATAGGATCATCGAACAGTTCAGTCTACAAATACCTTGATACAGTGGTTCCATGTGTCGGACACGATCAGTTTACTTGGATCGTCAACTGCTTGGATAATACCCGTAGGATGATTTAGATTGTCTTCATCACTATCGATACGATACATAAATCGGCCATTCGTGTCAAACTTTTGGATTTTGTTCGCATATTTATCGGCTACATAGACAAAGTTATCCTTGCTGACGACAATCCCTGATGGACTATTAAACTGTCCACCCTCTTCCCCATTGCTTCCGAATGAACGAACGAACCGATCGCTTTCATCGAACACCTGTATACGGCCATTATTGAATTCAGAAACATAGACATTTCCGTTAGCGTCAAAATCAACTGAATATGGAGCCCGAAATTGACCTTTCGTCTTTCCAAACCCCCCAAATGAATTGATGTATTTGCCTTCTTGTGTGTATTTCCTTACGTAGTGTGCATCTTTCTCTGTATCATTATTGTTCTTCCCATCCCACTCAGTTACGTAGACAACACCATTCAGTGGATGGATTGCAATACCATAAGGATGTCGAAGTTCAGTTTGTCTGAATGATTTGATGAACTTTCCATTGACATCACTCACTACAACTTGCTTATTTCCACGATCGGTCATAAAATGAAGACCTTCTTTGGATATTGCTACATCCCGCGGTGTAAATTTCTTCTCAAACTGAGTAAACGTGAACGTTCTCACCATTTTGCCATTAAGGTCAATAACCTGTACTCTGTGATTGTACCAATCAGCAACAGCAAGATTTCCATCTTTAGTAAATGCTAAACCTCTAGGGTTGTTGAAGCACCCGTCTTCCTTTCCTTTTTTCCAAGAGTCTTCACCAATGGTATGAGAACTCTAAAGTCAAATGGGGAACCAGGTATTGCTTGACCGGATACTGATATTGAAACTTTGTAATCTCCGATAACTTCTCCGTGAACTGTCACTGTGTGTGTCCCATCACCATTTTCTGTCACTTTCACATCTTTGTAAGATCCATCTGGTAACGTCAAAGTCACCTTCACCTTCTGATTCGGATTCACGGCCTTACCCCTGTGATCTCTGGTTGTAATCAAAAGGTCAACACTTTGACCTTTGATCAGTCTCTGAGGAACACCATCAACCGTACACTGTGTGATACACACATCGCTACGCAGAACGCCAACCAGATCGCCACGCCTTCCATCGTCGCACGGTTGAAATTCAACAATTATTTTCTGAACGACGGAAGTGTTGTCCATTTCCAGCAATTCGTCAATTTTTTGGTTCAAATTTCTCTTTGCCGCCATCAGTTCAGCTGCATTCTTGTGATGTCTCATCATTTCAATATAGCTTACCATGCTGACTAATTTACCGTATTTTATCTGAAGTTCATCAATATCACTTTGGGTTTTTTTAACTTTAACACTGTATTTTTTCTCTAGATCTTCAAGAATTGTTGTCTCTTCTAATTTTACTTTTTCATGCATGGTTTTAGCTTTTCGGGAAATACTCCTGACTCTATCTCCACATTTCATTTCAAAGTTATTTTGTAACAACTTCCCCTCTCTTTTACGTTCCCTTGCAACTGTTGCTTGCTTATTTAAATTCCGAATTGATTCAACCAACCCTTTTCTGTAATCGTCGGAAACGTTTTTAAGAAAATTAATTCTGTGTTTTTCTTTTGGGTGGACACTTTCTGTGCAAGCTGAACATATTGGTGACTTGCATGTGTTACAGTATAAATTTATCAGGTACCCCTTATGGCTTTTACAGTATGACATTGTTTGCACTTTGGTTGGGTCATCGGAGCGAAATTTCTTATATTCTTGTATTGTGAGAACGCACTCATCGGTCGCTAGTGTCTTTTTTGTTATGTTTTTGACTATTTTACTACATTCGGAACAGCATAAATCTATTTGACGCCAAATACAAACATGTGTAGCTGTCACTTTATTGCAGATGGAGCATTTCCCATTCAATACAACATATTCTTTTGCACTTTGCGGCACTTTAGCTGACAGTGATTGTAAGTATGTGTTGTTTGGGAGTCCAGATACTCCATCATCGGTGAGTTGGCATGATTCTTTACAAGAGGGACAGTCAAGTTTGTTACTGTTTTCCTTGCGTAAGCATTTCTCACAGAATGTATGGTGGCATGGTAGGATCTTCGGATTTGAAAATTGTTCAAAACAAATTCTGCATATTAGGAAATTTGCATGGAGTAGTTTTGGCACACTATCAGTTAACGCGTCTATTTCAATGTTATTTCCAAGGGTCTTACTTTCTGTTTTGATAACTTTCCTGGGATCCGCGACTGTGACAGCGTTTTTTAATGTAGTGGTTCGGCCTCTATTTTGAGGATCAGCAACATTGGATTCATTTGCCATGTTGATCAGTTCTCCTACCAGTGAGTCAGTTTCCGCGGCTGGGACGAATTCCACTTCTCCGTGATCGATGTCTGGTTTCTGTTCTAAACCTTCTAATTCTAGAATACATTGCTTTACTCTGTCTTCTGATGACATTAGCTGAGTTGCATTCTCGTATTGACTTATAAATTCTAAGTAGTTGATCATGCTGACCAGTCTACTGTAACGGAAGTGTAAATCGTCGTTGTGGATTTCTTGGTTTTTAATGCGAACGTCGTATTCCTCTGTGACTTCTGCCTTTAATGCATTTTCCTCTACTGTGATTTTGTTTATTAAGTCAGCAGCTTTCGCTCTTATCTTCGCTTTCTCGGCCTTAGGCTTGTCATTATAAAATTCTAAAATCTTTATTGCTGCTCTTTTACTCTCATCAATTTTGTCGGCTTTTTCCTTTAATTGCCTGACATTTTCTGATAATTTGGCACTATATTCAGCCGCTACGTCGTTTAAATACTTGTAGTCATGGCTCTTATTGGGGTGTTCGATTACCGTACATTCAGAACATATTGGGACTTGACACGTGTCACAGAAAAACTTTGCTGGGTTTTCTTTGTGGATGTTACAGTGTGAGATTGGTAGAACAGCTGAAGGATTCTTAGACCTTTTTTCCTTGTACTTTTCTAACGTTAAAATCGTATGCTTAGAGGATATTCTCGCTTTTCTATGCATCTTTGCGCACGATTCGCAGAATTTTTGCAATAGACAATCTATACATATGTGTGTGATGTCACCTTCATCACAGATTTCGCATTTTATCGGATGTTCCCGTATCTCATGAGATTCTGTTGGCGTTTTCTGCATTTTTTCCAAGAGCGAGTTCATGAAAAAGTTGTTCTCCAGACCTTCAATTCCATCGTCCGGCAGTTTACACGGCATTCTGCACGTTGGACAGTCAAAAGAGCCATCACTCTTCTTCACATCTGTTACTAAACATTTCTCACAAAATGTATGGTGACAGGGAAGAATCTTAGGTCGCTCATAACGCTCTATACAAATTGTACACGTGAGGAAATCTTCCTGTATATCTTTTACAAGTTCTTCGGTTGTTTGTAAAACTGAAGCAGCCATTTTATTGGATATTTGACACTTTCTTTTCAAATGGTTTTGCTTTTTTCTGTGTACTTCTAGAATCCGTTTTTTGTTTTGTTTTGTTTCTTTATTTGTCTTTTTATGTGTCCTACACGGTCTGTCGAATGACTTGTTTGCTACCGTCGATTTTCAATATTTAGATGTAGACTTTAGTTCTGTCACAATAACATTGTTGCTACACAGGTTATGGCTGGTCTGTTTAAGTACTTTGTGACGTAATTTGTTGTTCACTCTTCTCCCGAAGTCGTTCCGTTCTGTTGCTCTCGTAGACGAATTGCACCCGAATGCCAGTGGAAAAAAAACCGCCGATTGGCTTGGTCTTCCGGTTGATGTACCCGGATGACTTAATTCCGAAACCTAAGGAAACAAAGATAAATAATTATGACGTCAGAAAATAGCTGTTCTGCGAATAATGATGAAGGGCGATCTTTTTCAGTGAAATCGATTAATTAGTACTCATGAACTATAACCCATATGTGTCGTCAGTCCTTATGCAGTAGAGACCAAAAGTAGGTATTGGATGGAACAAAACTAGCTTGTCTATTATCCACCACTACATGCTTCCCGATTTTAGTTTTTCTGATAATCCCGAAGGGTGCACGTCCGATCTTTACCCACACGCATTTTATGATTGGGTTTTCAGCTGCTACGACAATTTGACAGTAAAATTCGAATATTTTGCAGTGACTGCAATGAAGAGCCGATGGCAGTCTGTTGTTGACAGACTATTTACCAATACTAATTATTTGTTCCACTGCCCTTCCCCTTCATAGAGATTTTTTTAAATCAAAAGTGCCGAATTTTTCAAGTCGCCGCATGTTGTCGCAACGTGCAGTGGAACAGTGAATGAACAAAAGAGTATCATAAGAGACGCCGTTGGTGGCGCCCGTTCACATTGCCATTGCTATCATCGAAAGACTGCTTCAACAAGTAACACAAGATCAACAAGGTTGTCTGTGTAGAAACGTCAGTTATGATACATGATTAAAGTACCCCGAATTCATACAAAACGATTTTGTGGAGAAAAAACAAGTTGACCTGTTTGAACAGTTTGTCTGAGATCGTTTTGAGGGAGCTCACATTTGAACTACCACTCGCCGTCGTAAATTATACGGAGTTAAAGCGAGCATTAAATTCATGTATCACATAAATATGCCCGTTTCACTCCATCGGTTAACGTAGAGATACAGGCAGTAAACGTCACCAGGTTTGGGGTGTTCCAGAATTTCAATTGCAACTTGTTAGTATTCAAAGTAAACAAAATGCGATTTTGTCGACAAAAGACTTTGGAGGCTCTCAGGAACAAGGATATTTCAGATGGCGAGATAGTGTATAATGGAGTGTAGTAAGTTGAATCTTGTAAATGTTATCCTATCTACCAGCCCATTAGATATTGCTAACGGTATATAAGTCCATTGTTCAATCACTAAGAAAAAAACCCACGTTGATGTTCAGTAGATGTATAGAATGAAGGGTTTAAGGTGTAAAATTGACAGGTATTCACTGTATTCTTTGAAATACTACACAGAGATAGTGAGGGGTCGATAGAGTAGGCACACAAAAACACAGTTCAAGCTTATGTTCTATAAATGTTTGATATGAGATAGTTATTTATCCCAATCAATTTATGAATTAATGCTTCACTGGCTGCCTCTGTGATAAATATAGCATTCTGTTGTTAGAGGTAAAGTACAATGTAAGGGAGTCGTCATTATTTACGGCCGGGGGGGGGTCGGAGGAATCTGAGGGGTTCACTCAAAACATCGAAAGCTACAACGAGGGTTGCCGAAAATGTGAAGAGAAATAAGGGGGTTAATCAATTTTTGGTGTAAAATAAATTGAAACACCTTTCAGATTGCACCATTTCACACATCAATTTCTCAAAAGTTCGATGCGAGAGGGGGACACCCCCTCTTGTACTCTCCCCCTTGTGGGCTTCTAACAGTTTTACTTATTAAAAAAATTGAAAACACCTCTCAGATTGTACCAGACTTCCTCATTGCACACATCAATTTCTCATAATTTTCCATGCAAGATAGGGGACACCCTCTCTGACACTCCCCAGCCTCTCGCGTGTTCTTACCCAGTACATTCAAATTCTGCCCAGTCAGATGTCTTAGGGAAAATCCTGTCATGATACCCATCCACATTATACAATACTGTATGGTTGTACACTAGTTATAGCGTGAGCTTTTATAGCTATATTTTGTTGTTACTTTTAATTTTATTTTGTTGGTTTTACCTTTTTCAACTGTCATGAGATAACCAATGTTAATCTCGGTACACAAGGATTTGAAAGGTCTTTATATTTTGCTGTATTTTTGTAAATTTTACAAATACATGTATTGATATTTAACTTTTCTAATCGGGTGGGTCAGTCAAAATTTCAGTAATATAGTTGGGTTTACTTGAATGGTTGGTACATGGTTGGCAGAGGGGAGTGTACTCGAATTTCCCGAGTTTCCGATAAAATTCCTCCGACCCCCAGGCCGTAAATAATGACGGCTCCCTAAGCAACTGTTATATGTATTTGAGCATACTTGTACAATGAAAGAGATTAAAATCTATATATTTTGACTCGCACGTCATATTGTTGACGCAATATGATTCTGAAAGCATATTACAGACATTGAATGTGACTCCTTACCGTCGTTAGCGCAGTATGGACCTTGTATTTGCAACGTAATGGATGACCGGAAACCGCTCTGGTCGTGTTTCCTACGATGGTGTCTTTCTGTTGAGAAATTTAAGGAATTTGTTTTGTTTTCTTGTTTGAGAGGCTAGAATTATACTTAGGACCGGATAAATCTAAAGCACGACTTGTCATAGCAACACTCTTTAAAAATTCGGAATTTGTTGCATTTTGAACACTTGGCGAATTTCAGACCTATATGGTGACTTAAGTGACACTTAGTAATGAAGCAATGAAAAGCGATTCAAATTAGTAATATTTTGACTCTTATTAAAAGTTCTACAAGTTTGTGACAATAGTTTATGTACGTGTGACTTCCCTTCCCTGTTTCAAGATTGAAACTTGAGCCATTTACTTGCAAGTTATCACCGGATTTTAACTCCTTGAATAAAAGAAGGCATAGAAGGTGCAGGTTTTCATTGTAAATTATAATCATTCAATCCAAACTTCACACTTCTGTGTGTTCATGCTGCTTGACGAAGTTTATCGATCACTAAACATTACATTCAGAGAAGCCCCAAGTCATTGTCCCCGTTCTCTATTTTAATAATCATTGAGTAAGATACATACTATAAATTGAAAGAATCCGCAAAGCAATGGTTTATATAAGAGGTTAAAGTAGAAAGTCTGTAAAAGTAGAAGGCCTGAAATGATTTGAGACCGGTCACATCGGTGAAATGAAAGCCAAAATTACATGTTCGGCTCTGCAAGGATAAGATATTCCGCACCTTGGTACATTACCGTTGTGTTTAACTTCACTCTACACCCACCCCATTCCCGCTTAGTTTTCGACCTTGCGAGTTACAGTTTCTGGTTCTCTATCTGAGCTACAGACTAGCGAAATCATAGTACCAGCATCTATCCGTCGCTACTTTGTTTAAGGTAAAACGCGCCTCGGGGACAGAAATTCGGGCCTTCAACTTTATCGATTCTCTTCTGACCTACCACTTTTGGGGGCTCACAGTAAAGCCCTTGACGAAAGCAAAACTTTCACCGTCTTAGTTTTCCGAAAATCGAAAATTTTATTTTTCCCAATAGAGTTAACACAGGGACGGCGGCCATTTTGAATTTCGAATTTCGAGAAATCGCAAATAATTTGTCTCTCTAGTACCAAAGTTTGCACGGTGACCACTGATTTTTATTCTTGCTTTGGTAAGAGAATGGTCGGGAGTTTCATTGAGGAAAGTTTGAGCAGAAGTTTAAGTCTTTCACTTTTCTTCAGCGTATTTCAATATGCAATTGATAACATTTTTGCATATACAGTACAATTGGCTTAGTATACAAATTCGACACTTGTTATTATTGGCAATAGAGAAGACGGCGAGAAGTGGTTAATGGAAGCTAAAAAACTGTCACATGCAGGTATAGGTACTTGAAAATGGGCTTCCAATTACTGTGTACTCACCGTTTATATGCACTGTGAAAGGTCAGTATTAAGTCTTCACACTGTAGAAGCTTGCATATGTTCTGCGCACCATGTAGCTGATACTGGAAGTCTGTATAATCAACGTCTCGTGATGTCGCGGTATGTTGTCATGCGATAGGCGTATTTATCACGTGACAAATGACCTGTGACCTGATAGGCGTGTCTATCGCATGACAAACGATCTATTGTGTTCACAATTCATATGCCAATACGATATCTAACTTGTGACAGCCCTTCTAATCGATAACGGCAGCAGTCTCATTTATCTTCCGTAGTGTTAAGGAGCATTGCTAATGGCTGTTCAGTAGCAGGTCATTCGACCCAGCGCCGTCTCTTAATCTAATCAACACATGATATAGCTTTGGTACGTTTAAAGAATATTAATCTCACCTCCTGCCACCGAGTTCGTTAAACCTTTACTCTGCAAAGTATCTCACAAAAGTAAAAACGCAAAGATGTAAAGGGAAACAATTTGACCAAAAGAGCGTGTTTTTGGACAAATGTGAATGTAGCCTAGCTAGTACCTGTCATGTATATCCTGCCTAATTAGTATAGGCCATTCCAGACCATGGATTTCTTATCGCACGTTAAAGTAAAAAATGCCGGACTTGTAAATGACATATTACTCAATAGATAGAAACGTCGACAGAGTTATTGAAGTGTCTCCGAGGAACAATAGGAGACATAATAGCGATTTGTATAGGCCATATAATTTTTCAGATATAACTTTAGGGAACAAGTGATCGTTGATGACACAGTCCCCGCTTGTCCATTTTGTTATAATCTTTGGTGTCTAGGTAGCTGTGGTCTAGGTAGCTGTGGAATGACATTGATGCAACGGGTGCCTCTGGCCTGTGACTTGCATAATAACGTAATCTGAGGAACGTTCAATAAAATTGACCTTTCTCTGGTAATGACCACTGAAGGAACTTTTGATTACATCACACATAACGATGCCCTCACTGCCTCTAGTGTCATGATGGCTTATACTATACACATGGTTTGGTGGAATTTGAGAAATGGTATGGGATCGGGTATGTTGTTGTAATCAGCCATTTCGGATCATATATTGAAACAAATTAATGTGCACAAGAATGCAGCCATATCACGTTTAAACAAAATCAGTCCGTCGAAGGATAGTGACCTATGTTTATGTTTCAAAGACATAGAAAATAACACCAAAATTGAAATCAAATGGCTGTCTATTGACCATATGGATGATAGCACAAAATTACTAGACATGCATATGTATGCCATAGTACTTTATCTTTGTACCAAGTCTCAACAACATTGGATAAGGAATATTTGCATATGATTAAGCCT
The DNA here is from genome assembly GCF_041260155.1 of Ptychodera flava. Taxonomy (NCBI): domain Eukaryota; kingdom Metazoa; phylum Hemichordata; class Enteropneusta; family Ptychoderidae; genus Ptychodera; species Ptychodera flava. Next base: position 1,710,481 of record NW_027248352.1, read on the forward strand.
CAAAGACATGAAGAAATCCTAAAATGACCGTCGAGCAGCGATATTGGGAAAAAATGGAACATGTCACGAAGTACATTGACATCTATATTGTCACATAGCGTGGTTGTGATGTAGCTATTATCGGATACTATAAGAGACGGCCACGGTACACAGGAATACTCTAAGTCGTAGTACTTTATTCAGCTGAGTAACTCTAGTTACACGGTAAACTTCTATGACCTACACTAGTCGTCAGGGTCACGGTTGAACGTCGTCTCGGGGCGTCGTCGGTAAAGTGCGTAGACACGGTCCATCCACGGAGGGACCGTGCCCCCAAAGGTCTCCTAAAACGGTGTCTGGTGTTCTCCCCCTAACACACTGAGATGCAAAGTTTATATTGAGTTTCAGAAACTGCAAAGTCATGGGTCTATAATTAACTAAAAACAATCGGGTCTCAGGATCTGCAAAGTCATGCGTCTATAATTAACTACGAACAATCGGCAAAGTCAAATCGCTGTTGGTTAAGTACAATGTCAAACAAGGGTAAAGGTCGTCCAGGCATTGATGATAACTTCAGGAGTTGAAACAATAAAAGGTCACGAAAACGAACACGGGAGATAACGTGCAGGGTTACTGTCGGTCATTACAGTCAAATTCAAAGGTTAAATTCTAAGCATATATATGGCTACGTTACAATATGTATGCCATAGTGCATGATCTTTGTGCCAAGTTTGGACAAAATCGGTGTAATGATCTTTGAAGTAAGCTTCAAAGACATGCAAAATTCCGACAAAATGGCAGTTCTGCAGCCATATTGGCTCCTATCGCAACGTTAATTGATACATGCATATGTATGCCATAGTGCTTTGACTTTGTGCCATGTTTGAACAAAATCGGTTCAAGGATGTTTGAGTTATGGTTCAAAGACACGAAAAATCGCAAACAAAATGGCCGTCTCACGCCCATATTGGATCGTATCGCAATATAATTCGACATGCATATGTAGGCCATAGTGCTTTGTCTTTGTGCCAAGTTTGAACAGAATCGGTTCAAGGATGTTTGAGTTATGGTTCAAAGACATGAAAAATCGCAAAAATATGGCCACCTTGCGGCCATATTGGATCGTATCGCAAAATAAATCGATGTGCATCTGTAGGTCATAGTGCTATGCCTTTGTGCCAAGTTTGAACAAAATTGGTTCAGCAGTGTCTGAGAAACGGCTGAGGACGGACGGGACCCAATTTATAAGTCCCCACCGGACTTCGTCCGCGGGGACTAACAGGCACAATAAACCGCAGGGTTGGCAGAAGAGAAAATATTTGGGCATTTTTTCCTAAGCTCCGACACAACGTTAGCAAATTTTCAACTTCTCCCCTTTGAAGCTTGAATGTGTGAAAGCTCGACCCGCCAATGTAAAAATATGCAGAGGACTAATAACAATTTATCCCAAGCCTACTTTTACTAAGTGTGTGTGTGTTTCTATCTATCTATCTATCTATCTATCTATCTATCTATCTATCTATCTATCTATCTATCTATCTATCTATCTATCTATCTTCAGATAGACACTTAAATAGATAGATAGATAGATAGATAGATAGATAGATAGATAGATAGATAGATAGATAGATAGATAGATAGATAGATAGATATGGATAAAACAGACAGATATATAGAGATTGATTGATTGATAGAGAAATAAATACATGCATGTATATCCCACACACACACACACACACACACACACACACACACACAAAGAAACAAACAAACAACCAACCAATCAACCAACCACAGCAGTAACAAATAAGGATATGCACACACAAGTCATACGATTAAAAGCCGCTTTAAATCTTCTTCACTAGAGTATGGCAATTAAAGCGTATAAGTCCACCGAAAATTTGACATGGAAATCTGATCTAAAGGGCTATTTCTCTGTATGTTGTAGTCCTTGAACAAACTCTCAACATCTTTTCTCCATAATAAAACAGATATATATTTGCACATACATACGTCTGACTTTTGATATGGATGTAATTCACTGGAAGGGCATTGCATATTGATTTTGAAATATCCCCCAAAAGTGTCATTTCACTCACTTCAATAATATACAGAGATGAGAAGGGCATATTTAGTTTTGAAATTTGACAGAAAAGTGTCATTTCTCTACATGGTGGTACAAACTATGAACATTTTTTTCTCTTAGGGCATTTGTAAATATTTGACAATTGCCGTAAATTTAATTAACTAGAATAAGGTGATTAGAAGTGCTTAGGTGTGCAATTAATATGAAATCGGAATTTCATCAACATATGTTAATATGTTATACTACAGGTTCTACTGGACAAATCTTGAAAATAATTCATATAAAACTATATCTGTACCTGTTATGAACAATTTGCCCAAATATCTTGTTCCCAGGCCAATTGTGTGCCTTTTAAGTCAACTGTTGCTATTTTTCGCATTTCTTCACTTTGACGCAGGGCATTATAGTGTTCACCAGCATTGATTATGATTATCAGCTATTAAAAAAAATTGTTTTCTACCCTTTCAGAGTGATTGACAGGTATAATTTACATAAAGTGAAAAGTTGCCGGTTTCTCATGGTAGTCTGGAATATTCAAAGGCCCCATTTGAATGACGAGTTTATTTGTGGCCCTTTCTTTTTCTCCACACTCTGCCGTTAATTGTGATCGTTCCCTTACTTCCGTCATTCGTCTTTTTTCCAGTAATTCTCCAATACGCATTTATTTGCCTGAATTCGGTGTAAATGTCTATCGGTGCATTTTGCTCCCCAATGTACGCAAAATGGTGACCATCATCAAGATGCATGCGGAACATTTTGTGACCCTTTAAGATAACGACCCCTCTCAAACGAAAACATAACAAACAAAAATAGACCAACGTACGCTCCTGTACCATATTTCCTGAATGATGCGTCGCCTTGATTATGAACATTATGAGTTTTCTTTAGCCTTGAGATTAATAATTTGCCTTAATATTTTGTATTTTGCATTTCGTCTGTAATTTCGTGAATTGTTGTCTTTCTTGTCGAATGTAACAGCTTCCTTATTTTTGTTTATTCGTTTCCAAATCTGCAGGATTCGGAAACGAACGCAATGTTAGCGACACAGTTTACATGTAGCGACTAAGATGCTTACTCATCGCAGCTGTTCATAATCTTCCTTACTTGGGTATCGATACATCAGCAACAAAGAGACATTAAATTTACAAAAGCAACGACACGGTCATTTTTGAACAGTTTATTGCGATGATTCAGGTCAGGTTTGAAATAAAGGCGCCGCCACACTATGATGCAAAGGACTTCCACGTACACTATATAACGTACTTTGAAGTGAAATTACCGTCTGACTCAGCAGCTATGGCACAGAAATGAAGGAGTGACGACGTGACCATCCACAACAACTGGTTATAGAGCATAATCTGTTGCCTGGAGCGAGTCAGATGGATGGAGCAGACTATCGGAGAACAGATGGTAAAATTGAAATTTCTGAAAGGCTACTTAGTCCATAGCAATAATACGGGTGCAAAAGTGAACATCGAAGAATTATCACCCCTCCGGTAAAGGGCAAAAGAGTGATTTAACAGGCAGCGGCAATCAAACCTGCAACGCCTTGACGTCTTGTACAAGCACTGAATGAACTGATAACAAAATACAGCTCTGAGAAATGGAAAGCTGTAAAACTGCCATAGTTGCAAACTAACCTTTCTTTCAAATACAGAGATTCAAACAATACAATAGAATTTCAAGCGCAAATAAACAAAACCTAATGTTCGTTATTCGATATCCAATTTTCCTCAATCCCCGCTGTTTTTAGTTGTCAGCAAGTATAATGGACGTTGAATTTATAATAATTTGCTTTCTGATAATGCACTTGATTTGACGAAGATATTAACATACTAGCAAGAAAATGCAACAACTCAAAACGTTCCTGGTTGATACAAATAGTTTACAGCATATCATCTGGAAGGAGAGGTACGATATCCTTATAGGACGAAACAACAGCCACTTCATTGCTGAAATCTAGAAGCATTTTTATGCAACTACACACACTTCTCGTTCCTCTGATCTTAATGTCATCAGGACAACCCTGGTTTTTCAAGTCTCCAGAACGATGGTATACGGAAATGGACAACTTTTTTGTTAATTTGTCAAACCAATCAATTAGGTCTTTGGTATATTTATTATACACCTTTTTCAAGTGACTAGGCACGTTGTTCGAATCATTAGTGTGATCAATACATACGGGTATTTTACAGATATCACAGTAAAATTTAATAGGGTTAGGACTTGCGTTATTCGTACGGTGTACAGTGCAATAAAACACCCGCTGCACTGCCAGTTGTTTGTCGTAGTCCTGTAAGGTCATAGTTTTATGGGAAGCTGAAACCCTAGCTTTCAGATGAAAGTTTGCACATTTCTCACAGAAACTTTGAAAGTCACAATCAATACAAACATGTGTTGTTTCCTTTTCTTCACATATCTCACAAGTCTTTTTGAAGTTTCGGTCGATATCTAAAGATGCGTGCTTTTCTTTTAGCATGTTGTTGATCGGCAGCGCAGATACACCACCTGGAGGCAAACGACTCGAAACGCCGCACTTTGGACATTTAAGCACGTTCCCGCCCTGTAGGTCAAGGTTCAACAAACAATGCTCACAGAATGAGTGATAGCATTCCAGTATCCTCGGATTTTTAAATTGCTTGGAGCAAATCAAACAGACGAGAAATCCTAAGTTGTATTCAGAGTCCATCCCTGCGAGACCACTAAAAGCTTGACTGACCATTTCGACATTACCGATTTCACACTTTTCATGGAATCCTGAAATTCAAAGAAGAAATTGTGTAACAAGCGTTTTTTAAAAGTTTGGCACGACCAAAGTGGACAAAAAAGAGTATGTTGCTATTAACAACGGACTGAGTCTAACGCAGTCAAGGAAGTCGCTCATTCTTGAAATTTGATATGTCTACTGCACAAAGTTCAGTGATGGGAAAATACCTTGTTGTCTTGGTCTTGCTGGATCTGCGTTACTTGAAGCTGGGTCGATGTGCTCCTAAAATATTTGAAAGAATTTAATCACAATCTTGCCGTAAAATCTGCATAATTTTCTGAAAAAAGTTCTGATAGGCGCAGAGACTGTATTATTTCCTGTTCCTTCGCCACGCTTAAAATTGCCTTTGTCTGTTTTTGATTCGTAATTTGTTTGCAACTCATAGGTCATTAGATCTCTCACAATGGTTTGCTTTAATGGTTCTCAACGTACATTATTCGCTCACCAATACCGACAACATTGTGCCGTGCCTTTTAACTTTGTAGCGGACTTTTATAAATCTCAAACACAGCAGAGGATACACTCTAAACATAATAAAGATCAGTACGATACACTATCACAATAAAATATTCAGTAAATTCCATGTAAGATACTTTAATTTCTTGTCTGGGCAAAGCACGACTGTTTTTTTTTATTTTTTTACTCATCTCGACATTAAGGAAGACTGCGAGCGCCTCGGTTACAGATCGGTGTTTTAGTTACCACCTAGGAAGTAGTGGGAGTTAATATAGAACTTTGTGTAGCGATGAAAATCTTGACTGTTTTAGTTTTGTGAAAATCATAAAAACACATCCTATTGATTTACTTGATTTTGAATTGCAACAGTCAGTAATTATTTGGCAATTTATTATTGTTGTGTAAAGTTCGAACGGTGACCTCTTATTTTTATTCTTGATTTAACGAGGGCGAATTGAAAGGGCCTACGACATGATTTCCAAAGTGTTTATCTTTTCCTTTCAAAAACTCAGCTAGGGGACCTGTCTATGGGTTGCATATTGTGTGAGTTTGGAAAGGTGTGCGCGAAGGGCGATATTTGACTCCTTTTTCATGTCGGTGATCAGGTGGCCTCTTCGCACCCGAGCCAGGCAGCGATATTTACATATTGACGAACGGGTACAATTGACGCGATTTGTACCACGCTATTGTCACGAAAGTATTTAGCGGTTCTGCATAAATTAGACCACAAACAAAGTCAGCTATATAAACAGCGCTCACAGACGCCCAGTAAACACTGGCAAAGAAGCCACACCTGCGGTCCAGCTGCAGGGACTTATAAAGTTGCCTACAGCGAGGACAGTGTTGACCGGAATTCAGAAAGTGATTTCGAGGGGAATTAGCTTGAAGGCTCATAGGCAACCCCGGATATCCGGGACGAGCGGCTCCAAATCAGAGTCAGATTCTGACTCTGATGAACAAGGCGCGAGTGGACAAAGCAATAGAATGCCCGGAACAGATTTAAAAGTGCGATGAGGCTACGTTTCATTTCTTTGTATGAAATAAGACAGTATCAGTCTCAGTTTGAACTTTTCACGGTTGAATTTATTTTATAAAAAGTGGAGCAATCCCGCACCTTAGTGTTTCGATTATGTATTGCATGTTGTAGCTGCAGTACAGTACACTCAGTGACAGTTTTCGGACGACCTCAGTTTTCGGACATCCAATCACATGCTGTTCGTCGGACTCACTTCGCTCAGTAATGATAACGTTTTACAAGTTGTGTGACCTCATATTAAGTGAAGTGATACTGCTGTCCCGTTTTGGATAGTTTGTTTAGTAGAAGCTATTTCGGGCTATACAAATTTGGCGAAGTTAGCCAGACCATACGATACACGATAAAAGGTGCCGAAAGCAACACCTATGTCCGGTAGGTATAAGCGCCAAACACGTCGAAATATGGTTATGTCGTCTATTAAACGTAACTAGTTATCGCGAAATATTACATTCAGTTTTCTAAACACATCGAAAATGAAAATTGGGGTTTTGAAGTTTCAAATTATCAACATTTAGCCCCTAATCACTTTCCAAATACGACGTCCGATTACTGCGATAGCAGTCCGTAACTACGCACTCAATACGGCCGGGTCAAAATTTTGTAACTTGAACCCCTTCATACCATGTCCGTCGTGTTAACAGTTTAAGGATAAACACAAAAAATTTCAAAAGGTATGGTAATAAGAATTCGTAGTGCTCGTCGTTTATGAAACGGTTTTGGGCGAAATGAACTACACTTTCCGAAAGCTATCACTATGAGTGTAGCTGTGTTGGACGTCGACCTTTGACAGAACTATCATTTCTTTGGAGCACGAGACAACTGATGCAATCGACTCATGTTAACGTTCCCGTGCATTTTCAGAGCAAACGAATCCTGCAAAAAGTGACGTGTTCGGCCTATTTTGTTCACGTTTTGATGAAGAAAAACAAAGAAAGCTTGTCGCCGCATTGCCGGGTCGCCATTTTGAATCGCCGTCTTCACCGTTCACGATTGTGCATAGACGGGAAGCTTCTTGCCGCACAAATGTTATAATAATAATAATAATAATAATATTGGTTCTTATATAGCGCACATATCCACAAGTAGATGTGATCAAGGCGCTTTACAATTATTATTACCCCTGGTCACTGGACCTAATATGATACCTCTCAACTCCCTGGGGAGCAGACAACAGCTCACATGTGCAGCCAATAAGCGCAGCAGAGCTAAACGCACACATAACAACCTCTGTCCTACCAGGTACCCATCACTCCTGGGTGGGGAGAAGCAATGAGGAATAAAGTGCCTTGCCCAAGGACACAACACCACAGCCATGGCGGGGCTCGAACTCACCATCCTTTGATCGTGAGTCCACTGCTCTAGCCACTGGCCATGATGCCTTCTCTATGTTCCCCAATGAATGAGAATGAGACATCGACTGTCATCCTTCTTGTAATGTTTATTTCCCATATTTGGCACGAAAGCATAGAACACCTAATCAGATAGCCTGACAAGTCATATGTAATTCAGTCATTTTAATTTGCTCGATCGGCGAGGCAATCGGTCGTACGCGACATGTGACCGTTGGTGATCTCCTGAAAAGACCATGTCACTATAGCAAACTAAAAACTAAGCTTTGCACGCTGGGTGTACGTTCTGTGCAAAGGAAGCCTTGCCTCACACCTTACGGACATGAGATTGCGAAGGTGTGAAAGACTGTTTGCCCGTATTAAGATACGTCGTCGGCTCAACTTCGAAAAGCCGCAAAAGTCGAACGAGTTGGGGTAGGTGTACACGCCCACCCGTAACTTTTACGTTCGTTTTATCTGGACAAGGGGGCGATACGCAATGCAACAGTGACGTAAGCTAACTTCAAGACCCAAAGAGTGATTTTACGTTTGGTTGAATGGGGCATGTCATAGGCCCTTTAACATTTCCATATAAAAAGTAAAGCAAAAGTTAAAAGTCTTTCAATTTTTAAAGGCACAATACCGTAACTGACACTGACCTCTTTGTTTTCGTCGTATTTAGGACTTGGTTCAACCTGTACTCGATCTTCGGGTATACGTGTTTTTTCTAAAATAGTCTCAAAGGACGAGTCTTTTTGATTTTGCATGTCTTTTTGTTGATCTTCTGGCTCATTCATTGAAAGAGTGTCAATGATGATTTTGTTTGGATTTTGCCCAACCTCCTGTTGATAGTCCAGATCGCTTCGATCTTCTGAAGAAGTGTTAGAGCTCGTGTCTTTGAGAGAAATGAAAGAATGTACATAAGCGTAGTTAAGAATATTATTTTAACCGACATACAATTCAGAGGGAAAAATTGCATCGTCTTTTCACTACCATATGTTGATTATAAGCTTAAGGTCCAGAAAAGTATCTAACTAATTCGAGACACGACAAATGTTTTAGACGTCAAAGTTACTCTGTGCCATGATTTTTTAATTTACTCACTTTTCTATCAGTAACTTTTAAGTATTTTCACAATTAAATGTTTGTTAAGCAGTTACTACTTATCGGATATGAAGTCAGTGTCATTCTATGCCTTTTGGTCTGGCCATTCCTTTAATATCGACATATCTTTCCAAGAAAGCGAACTTAAAAGATACCAAATATCAATCATCCAAATATCCAATCTTCCAGTAGTCGATCCTGTGATATAGGTCTCACATGCAAGCAAACACAAACGAATTTACATTTTCTATATTGGACTTTATTTAAGGTGAACAAAATACTGCTCACAGTGATAACACACCTGATAGATTGTACGTAATGTCCTTCCAACATCGAGAATATTCCCACTTCTTAATGTATGTCTCCAGGGTAATCTCTTTGACATCCAGTTTTGACAAGACTTCGCGTGTAACTATTTGACTTTGCATAAGTCTAGTCAATTCACCATTTGCCATGTCATTCCACAGATTATCCAACTCTCCTAGCTCTTTACATTCCATTTCTACTACCAACTGGTTACCCGACCACCGTCTTGCTACCCTCCTGCCATACTTTTCATCCAACGAAATGTTGCAATCATCGAAGATATTTTGCCCGATATTCTCCTTGTTTAGAATAGTATGTTGGCAGCCAGATGAATATCGTATCTCTTTTATTTGTGAGTAAACGTAGATGTGCTCTGAAAGATGAAAATGATATAACTTTGGTTTCCTCTCGTTATTTAATGAAATAAAAAGGAAAAACAAAGTGTGCCGGCACATAGCCCGAAACTACATAACAGCTTTTCCTCCACACAGATCTAGACGTGGCCAGATGTGACTGTCATATATAGCCGAGAGTCACAAATAGCCACTTCTATTAATATTCATATGTTTATTTTACCGCTCTCCCGTCATACTAATTATACCCAAAAAAAACCAAAGGTTGACTCTTTCGATAGATTGGTAATCCTATGCCTTTTAGCTGCTAGCATTTTTTAAATGAACATGAAATCATTTTTAACTGTTAAAACGAATTTTTACTTTTCCTACCATATTAAATTGCATCGTAAGCCTGCGTTACAAGCCATGAAGTAAGCAGCATTTCAGCACAAAGCTATTAAGTTGGTACTGAGAGAAATATTGCACTGAGAAATCAGAACTTCACCATGACGAAAGAAGCCGCAAGTACCAAGATTTCTTGTTGTTAGGTACTTGATAGAAATAACAGGTGGGGAGGGGGTTTGGGTCGAAGGGTCATAACATTTTACGCACGCCTTTTGGGAAGGGTCCTTTTGCGTAACTATGAAGCAAAGATGTGTCCAATATAGTGTTTCGTCCATAAATATAAAATCATAATGAAGATAGTCTATTCGGCAAACTATTAACAATTTTCCCCTACAAAGCAAAGCTATATCAGTATCCTTACATACTTTTGATAATTTATGCAAATGTACTTATCTTGAGGTTGGAGTTAAAAAGTGCATGTGTATAAGTAGTTAGGTTGTGGAATTACACTGAAACTGCGGATCAACTATACAAGGTAGTCCATGACAAAACTAAGTAAATTTTTTCCAATGTAAAACTAGCAATATCTGTGCATTTATAGACGTTGGATAATTTATATAAGTGTACTTGACTAGAAAAGAATGGTTACAAGTGCAAACGTAAACAAAAAGATAGATTTTGCAATTTAAGCGAAAATATTGATGCACTATACATCGCAGTCTTTGGGCCAAACTGTTAATATTTCTTTTCAATATAAAACTAGTAATATTTATATATTGTGGTTATATATATATATATATATATATATATATATATATATATATATATATATATATATATATATACTAAGATCAATAAAGAAAAAGGTATTCGAAAGAAAAACTCCTCAAACTCACTATTTCTTTGTTTTCCAAAGTCACCACTATCGTGATTCATCTTCGTGTTGCAGCTAATATCCTAAAGCATCAAATTGAATCCAGTAACAGTATCTACAGGGGGAAAAATACTGATTTAGAACCGTGTTATTTTTCTTTTTATTCATGCTCATTGTGTGATGCCATTCGCGATAATACATCATGTGACGAGTAAATGGATACGTTAGGTACCCACTTGATCGACAAAAGTGACGTCAGAGGGTAGTTTTGAAAGACTTTTTCCCAGAGAGATAGCTAGAGAAAGTTTTTGTCAAAATTTGGAAAAGTGCCCGGTCACGTGATCATACGCGTAGTGTCGTCTGCAGCTTTGGAATATTGGCAGGTGCACAGATCGTGACGATCGCTATTGATGAGGCACGAGCCTCTCTCTAAACAACGGAGTGGGAGCCTGAACAGCTTATCAACGTCAAAGATTCAAGTGCAACAAAGGATGTTGCTAGATATGCTGAGGATATTTTGTGAAGAAATTAACACCACAGTTACCGATGTGGAGAAATCGCCAAGTAAACTTTCGCCAAAATGGATCGTTGCAGTACATAATATCAAAACACATCAAAATCCACAAAAACAATATAGGCGAGTGACATGTTATGAAACACCTATAAAGTACGGCCTTTGGGAATAGCGGCGTGTTTCTTGTAATATACGGCCCCCAGGGTACTAAACGTGCGTTAAAGCGCTCATGGCCAGATAATAGGTGTTTAATATGCAGCATAAAAATTTAGTTTATAGGAGAAAGGCTTCCAGTCAATGCTTTCATTGTCGCCGCCATACTTTCAGTTGCCAAATGCCTGAGCGATTGACAGTACAGGAAAGTTTACCCTGAACTCAAGTACAAGAACATACTTGGATACTTTACTTCAATAACAAACACTAATCATAACGCAATTCTGAAAAAATGCATACATACAAATTGTAATACCAATTGGCAGAGCCATTTATTTACATAGCTAAAGATATATTCATTACATACGCACACAATGTTAAGATACATTTCAGTGGTCAACATTTTCCTGCACCCCAAATGCAACCACCTATCTACAATTATATATGTTCCATGAAAATAAACCACAATATCAGACATTTGTTTTGTAAAGTTATAGCGAATCGCAAAAGATAAAATTTTTAACATAGCAGTTAAGCGAATTAAATAAGCGGGAAATGCGCTAAATGAACCCTCTCCTTTGTAACATCGACTCCATATGAAGTATGTAAATAGGTTTCTTTTTCTGGCCCTCAAACGAGGAACATTGAGACCTAACAAAGATAACAGTGACTATCTACACAATTAAAATGTGACAAAAGCCATCTACGCAGGAATACATAGTCAAAAATAACCCTACGAACAACCCTACGAAATGTGGAATATTGTAAAATTTGTAGAGCAAGTCACAGTCACAATAACGTCATACACTGATGTTCTTGTTGAAGCCATTTTTGACACGCAAAAACCGGAGAGAGTGTACTAGATTGATTCAATTCTCATCGCTTGGTGATGTGAGATAAATAGCAGACTATAAATAAAACAAAAATAGCAGACTGGGTGTTGTATTATACTTGGTTATATAATTGTTAAAAATAAACGACGAGGAGCAGGAGCATTATCAATAACACTAAAATTAACGCAGAGACTCATGTTCAAATATCAATTTTAGCATTTTTTAATTTCAAATTTCGAACCCCTGACACCTGGTTTTTGTTTTATTGAAAAGGTTTGGGTCACATAGTACCGGGAAATCCCTGAAATAATACTAAAATGGCAAATTATCATCTACTCCGCATGCCATTATTTTCCTTTGTCTTAACTCTCCCGGATTACATCCACGGTGTCTTTGATAAACATACAGAGACTGTGTGTATTCTTCGCGGTATAGTGCATATGCGCCATCATGAACCCTATGCTGCCTCAACTCGGTCGGTATCGGTTCGTTGCATTGGCACGCACGTTGATTAGACCAAAGACAGCGTTCGCGCTTAGTACTTTCAAAAACGTTCGCGAGTGTCACAAAAGCGAACCAGAAAACAATGGAAACATGCGTAAAGGTCGATTTAAACAGCCCAACCTTGGCTCATACTGAAACAACACACTGCTACAACAATGGCCGAGGACGCATGTCGCTACCGGAGACGTGCCCGGCTAAACAACAATGAAAGTATTTAACCCTAAAAGGCTGCTTGTCTAACCAGTAGATTATGCTGATCGATCGCAGTTCCAACATTGGGGACCTTCGCTACCTTGTTCACACGACCATGCTATTTATTTTGGAAGGCTGTTGTGGCAGCTTGTATGTCCAAGTCCTACAATCAGTGAGATTACACTTCTCATAGTTGATTTTATCCCACTGTTTGCACATGCATGGTGTTCATATGGTGTTCTTTTATATTTTGAAACTCGCAGTACCATCATTCTATCTTGCAGCCTTTTCGTGTCTGCTCAGGTATGACTACACAAACATGGAGCTACACCGTACCCGGCAACATGCGACATTTATAACAAGGAGTTTCCGAGCATTAATCTGGAATGCAGATTCAAAAGAGAAACTTCGCCGATCTATTAATTTTCAAATGGAAATATTTTTTTTTATTTCATGACTTGTCTTCCTTTGAATATACTCCTAAAATTAAATTACGTCAAAGCACATGTGGATTGCGATAGGTCAGAAATGATAGCCCCATAATACCAGCACACTCTGCAGACTCCAGCTTGACTTTTACCCGAAACAAAGTAGAACGCCTAGAAGTGACGAAACCAGCAATTTTGCCATATGAGGCTGATTTCACGAAAGGCAAACATATATATCAAACATGTAATCAAATTTGTTGCTGCATCTAAGTGCCTAATACTGACTTATCCTGCGTGTGAGTAATGGAAGCCTGAAATAGATTTACATTGCTCCACATAGCTATTTTGGTTAATAGGAAATGCCATCGCTATTAATCATTAATATGACAAGGACATAATAACAAATTTTATCATGTGTGCCCTCCTCGTGAATGTGCTGTTATGATATTTGCTGTTTCATGCGAAAATGTTATCATGAATACATAGTTTGAATGCAAATTCTTTAAACTCCTTCAATTTTTCAAAGATTGATCTTCAGCGAATTTCTTAAACTGGAAATACTTTGAAAACTCTGCCCGCATATCAGTCTAAGAATTGTTTAACACAGGACTGTGATATTTAGGGGTTTTATCATAACGGTATTCCTTCTGATAAAATACTTGTGAATGAAGATAACACCTTGAAACTTCAGGAAACATACTTAAATGCAAAATCAGTTCAAACAGTCGGTGACACTCTTTTCTATCTTCATTCTTAGCCAAGTGAGTATCTCTTGGTGAGATTTTTTTATTGACCCCTCTTTCATCGACTTTAATAAACCCTCTTTCAATACGGAAGCACGTAGGAGTTTACTATCTCCATCGACGAGACACTTCGTTACAACTTCTGCCCATTTTCCGGCAGCTACGTCGAATGTCTCGTTCACTGCTAGCTGAACCAATATATCCCCAGAGTGCAATTCCAGAAAACAATCTGACTTTAGAAAATTCGCAATACTAGAATTTTCCTTGAAGAGTACCGGTAGCCCTGCGGCAATAGCATTGAGACCTGTGATTGAAAATACATCTTCACTTGTGTCGATGAGCAGAGTACTTTGCATGAAAATAGTGAGTAGATTGTTCATATCACCATCGTAATAGTAATCCACTTTCTTAAGATTTTCTACTGCTTTGCACTTATGGAATAGGTCTCTGTCAAATCTGCCTACGTCTTCTTCGTTCTTGTAACACACTTTCCATATTGGACACTTTTGATGCATCGTTGAGAAATTAGAGGTTACTTTGCCCATGGCTTGAGCTATATGGTTACAATACTGTAATGCTTTTTTATTTGACGAATTCACCACCGACAGAATCTCAATGTTCGCATCTACAGGTAGAGGTCTTACATTTGAGGCCAGATATATTTCATCAGGAGCTGGTAAATACAGGATTGTGGGTTTCTCAAGCCGCCCCAAATAATAGCTATGCAAACTATGCCCTACGACAAGAACTAGGACTGACTCTTTTGCAAACTGTAATATGTCTCGTTCTCCTATCACATTGTTACGACCGAAGTTTTTTGCATCAGATATATGGTGAATGAAGATGACTAGTGCTGCTTGTTCAAAGTATCTATCTCTTATAATACAAGCTTCCTCAACAGTATCATAACCTTTCTCATTGACATGGCCTACTATAAACGAAACATTTACATGTTTCTTTAATCCTCTGTAATATCTATCAGGGTACATTAACCAATCACTTTTTTCTATTTTGTATGACCTGGATTTCGGTTTTGGCAAGATCAAAGTAATGTTTTGCATTTGTGCGTCAGTGACATCTTCATCGGTTGCTTCAAGGACAGTCGACAAGACGCCAAATCCAGACTTTTGTAGTTCCATAGCGAACTGTTGGTTTACAAATGTAGTGGAATCACAACAGTCTTCAGGCTTCCATCTCTTCGCTATCAGCAAAAACGTACTGTCAATTCCTGTAAGAGGGCAAGATCATGGCATTATAGAAATAGCTGGTTGCATGAAATGATCGTAAAATGTGACCACATTCTACATAAATATTATGCGTACCACTATTTACTGGTAGTGGTTAAAGATAGTCTAATATAATATTGTTAACAATAGCCTCATGGACCTGGTAATGTTTTACTATGAATTGACATTATCGCATGTCATGTTATGAACTAAAATATTGACTTTATAAACTTGGTTGTCTTATTCTGATAAAATTTATATCTATAGGTAAGTATAATCCGCAGCCTGCATATATTTTGAAGAATAGCATACATTATAATCATACCACTTGCATAGCTCTAAATTAGGACAAATTGATAAATCAATAATACTGATTTTTCTGCATTGCACTAATGGACTTATCTAGTCTGTTTGTAAAAAGGAAAATTAAATTTAAGGTTCCAAAGTTCAATTTGCATGGAAATACTCTTTAAAGTGTCCAAACAGCTTGTAACTTAGTTTCTTACTCACCTGGTCTATTATTCATTCTTTCCGATCGGTAAACCTTGATCCCTCGTTCAAATGGACAATAACGTAGCACGCATTGATATATATTTCGATTTCTGACAAGGGATAGAAATTGTAATCTGTAAAATGCGCGTTTGGGTGTATTAGTCAATTGTAATTTTCTAAAATAAACTTCATAGGATTACTTTCCAGTGAAGTTTACTTTAATCATGATAAGTAGGCTGATGTTAGAAAAGTTCACATTTAATTGTTAGACTAAAACTCGAATGTTATGTCTGTGACATATCAATTTCACCTTAAGGTAGAACGCACCTCGGGACAGAAATTCAGGCCTTCAAATTTTATCAATTTTCTTCTGACCTACACTTGTGGGGCTCATTTTGAAGCTCTTGGCGAAAGAAAATTTTCACCGTCTTAGTTTTTTGAAAATCGAAAATTTATTTTTTCTCATAGAATTAACACAGGGGTGGCGGTCATTTTGGATTTCAAATATCGAGATATCACAAGTTATTTGTCTCTCTAGTACAAAAGTTTGCACAGTGACCCCTGATTTTTATTCTTGATTTGGTAAGAGAATGGTTGAAAGTTTCACTGAGGAAAGTTTGAGCAAAAGTTTAAGTCTTTCACTTTCGAGGTGCATATTACCTTAACCTTACTTTATCATTATTCATGTCAGTATGTTTGCATATAATTCACTCATTAGCATATTCTTCGGACGATTTCATTATGAGAGCATTAAATGTAATTATCGTCAATTAAGCATTTTACTCGGCATTGATTTTAGAAATCATGTTACCCTGTGTAATATTAATTGATACCACTCAATCGTGCTCTGGTTTTGTTTTGGTTGAGACGTTGTGTGGCAATACAAACGACGATAATAAATTGTCACCAAATCACTAATATTTCCGAAATATTCGCGTGAATAAAGCTTGTGCTTTTATTAAACAATATTAACAGTTGAATTGCGAACAAAATGAAATGTTTCCTCATACAGTTTTACACCTTTGGCGGCTAGAGAACGGCTGTCATTCAAGTTCACACTTCTCCTTGTATAAGCGTAATTATTACATTCAGATGATACGTGTTTTCAGAGAAAATTATAAAGACAAGCAATGTAGTGACTCCTTTGTCGCTATTTTGCGGACGCCTCGCAACATAATGTACGATCAACTACGTGTAGCACAGTAAATGTTGAAGTTTGTACATCCAAACTTTTGATTTACCACTCATACTGTAGTTAGTTTTATCAATCTCAGAAAATCCCTGTGTCGTAAAATCTGCAACAGTTTGCATTTCAACCCTGAAACAATATCGTGTTAGACTATATAGTATGGCTTGACTAATCAAGAAAGTTATTGAATACATCAATGGAGTTGCGCTAGGTATTCCATGGATGTACTTTTTGTACCCAGTTACAAATTCTTGTGACGTTGACGAGTTACTTTGCGAGGATTTGAGAAAACTTGCTTATTTTGCCCCATGGAACTAATTTTCACTCCAAATATGATCACAGCGTACATCTTGCAACACCGGCTATATCAATGACTTCACACGAATCGGCAAGCCTGATTCCAAATCTTTCAACGCAAATTAAACTTTAAACATTCCATCAATTATCAAGTTTTAAGATCTAACATGTTTTCCAGGCAGAGCATATGGCAAACTAACGAACGAACAAACAAACAAACAAAATGTCATACTGTAAAGACAAGTTATCTCTGAATTAAAAGCTTGGAAATGATTGTTACATACTATAAGATCCGACAGCTAGACGCACTGATGACTCATCTTACACTGGTAATACTAATAGGGATTCTGTGCGTGAAAGCGTATTCAGGTCACCTTGAAAATCGTTCGCAGGTTTAGGAACAAATATACTGTCGAAATTCCCAAGATCGCTAGTAGCAACTGATAAAGTTGATTTTTAATAATATTACCAAGTTTAAGTTGCACGACCGCGTTTGTGCAAACGAGGTCTTCCTGTAACATTATGATTTTAAAATTCTGAATGCAATTTATGTTCTAAGTATAACTACAGACTGCCAAATACAAAATGACTTTCGAGCGTTTGGATAATTCGCCATATTATCGCTCCTGGTAACACCAGATTAAGGGAGATTGTCATCAGAACTCAGCTCAAAAGTTCCCAGCGACCCCTACGGCCAATGTAAACACTGCATCTTCTGTACGTTGGTGATTGTGATGAAAGTTAAAACATGTTTGTTAACAATAAATATCGTAAAATGTAAATGTTTCAGCTATGTTGACATATTAAAGGCATCAAAAAATCATGCATTCCTATGTCTCAAAAAACACTGTATGTATATTTCTCAAACTTGGTGCACTGATTAGGGCATATGAGAGATGATGGACCTAACTCTCTAATTTGTAATCAGTCATTTGGCATGGCGGCTATATTGGATTTTATGAAACTCAAAAATGGCTGCTGCTATAATGACCTAGGGGTCTGGTTTATTTTGAAATTTGGTGTATAGCAAGCATGCTATCCGATTTCCCTATAAAATCATAAGCGGTCATGTGACCTTAGCCACCATACTTGACTTTTCGAAAAATTCATTCTAATATATAAAAAGTGTAAACTCCAAATCCAACGTTTTACTCATGTCATCACAAATGACAGTACTATTAAGTTTGCAAAACGCATTTGGATCTGTCACGTGGTTTGGCGGCGGTATTGAAATTTGAGAAAAACCCGGTGATAACTACAGGAAATATTAAAAATTCCTTTACTCCAAAACCAACACGTGCATACCATTTGACCATAAATTTTACCCAAATTATCATACGTATTTGATCGATCACATAGTGTGGCAACTTTTTTCGAAAAAACTATGATAACCATGGAAAAATATTTAATTTTTTTCTCCAAATCAACCAACTATTCGAACTGAAATTTTACTCATATTTGTCATTATTGCGTGTACTTTCTACATTGTGCATTGTATGTGGATCTGTCTCGTGGTTTAGCGTCCTTATATTTTTGCAAAAAAACAAATATCAGAACGAGAGAAATTCATAAAACACCATTGCAACATATGAAGTGAATCTTTACTCATACCGTCATTATTGTAAGTACTTGAATGTTTGCCGAAGGCATTGGGATTCGTCAAATCGTAAGTGGTGGCCATATCGCGTTTTTTCAAAAATCTATTATATCCATGCAGGGAACGAAGTTCAAATATCTTCTTCTCCAAAACAATGCACATTTTGACCTGTAATTTTACTCATATCGCCATTAGTGTATGCACTTTCTTATATCTCAATGACAGCTGAATTGCTTGGGCCCCTGCTATGCTGCTTGCAGCTTTAATTTTTTTTATTTTCCTTCACAAATATTCCAACTCTGATGTTTTCTCTAACATAAAGTGTGATTCTTCGTCAGATGGCAGAGGTCATTCTAGATGTATGTGTGCTTACATGTGCAGTTATGCAGCATAAGAAATAGTGTATCCTAGATTGGTTAGACAAACATGTCCAAAAAACCAGTAGCACAAAAAACAATGCTTTTACTCGTCGGTTTTGCAGAATAGAAGTAGAGTAGGCCCTGAGGACAGGTATTCGGAGTCTTAAATGTTTAGAATATCTTAAATTGACTTCTGCTGTAATTTATAGTCAGGAATGGTGTCACCAACTATTTGAAATAACACACACACGTTGGGGTCGAGTTGAGATGTCTATCTCAATGACCCGGATAGATGACTGGGGTCCAAGTAGTCAACAACTTCCAATAATTCTCATGCGACATACAGACATGTTTCCAACATTGACTTTCCGTCAGGACTGGCGATTTAAATGACCTATTACTTTTTCGACCTTCGAAAAATCTCCCGTACCGACGATTCCATGCCAAAGAACAGTGAAATGACCACGAACGTAGCTTTAACCGCATGAAGAGACCAGAAAGCCAAAGGATGGTTTTGTTGTGAATAAATCCTACACTTTATCAACATACTAGGAGAGCAAGAAATGTTTACGTCGGCAACAACACATGCACACCAAGCTATACATAGATGGCTCACCGTTTAGTAACAGTTCAGAGCACAGCATTCAGCATAATGGAACCAACACAGATGACTAAGTCAGAAGAACTCATTTCTTTGTTCTACAGTGCCTTCACTGAGAAGGAGTGAGGAGGGCAGTACTTAAGACCAAGAAAGTTGTTCCTTCAAGTGTCATCGCCCCTGTAACTTTAAGGCCTGTGAGATTTACAACTGAGCCCACTTTAGAAGAATTGTCATAAAAGCGACTTTTACAAAATCGTGTTCGGCCTTGTGTCAATGACTTTTTAGAATTCTTGAAAAGGGTTTCAAACAGCACATACTTTTTTCAAGTCGAAATTTAGTACGCCAATTCACCTGTAAGCGAGACGCAAAAGTCTAAAAAAGGGCATTGGAGATTTCTTCATCTCGTCCACTGTCTACAAAGAAAAATTTACGTACCTGTTATGATTCCTACACTCGGCTGCAACAGAAACCTTGCTATCGCTTGATAAGTATGGTGGTCAGTACAAACAATAGAATGCCTATAACCCGTTCTTAAGGTCACATGCCAAAAAATGGCCTGCGCTAAAGATCTGGTCAGACTGCTGACGACAGCGACAGTTCTTGTTTCAACTGAAAATTTAAGGAAAACAGATCATGTCTTTAGGTTAAAGAAGAACTCATATTTCATTTAAAATTGGACCCTCTTTGTCAAGAATCTGGCAGAATATCTCCACAAATGTAACGAACCACTATCACACTAAAGGTATTTCTGAAACAGACTCTGATTGAACATGCAAATGAATATACATGGATGAATTACCATGCGTGAACATGTAAAAATGCCTTCACTTTGCCGTAGAGGCACTTCAATTCCGACAATATGACATCATCGGCATTTAGAAAATATGCTGTCAATCCGTTTTCTTTGTTCCTTAGTTTCTGACCCACCCACTCCTGGTTGTGTTTTGTTGCTTTCAAGGCTAACCTTTTTATTGACGTAATTTAACACGTGTGGTAAAGTGCATCGCTGGAGGTATGGAGAGATATAGTGAGTCACTTCAAAACTTGCCGGTAACTCGGACCATCGCATGCTACGATGCCTATTTTATAGCCTCACATTAAGTAATTCCTTAGCATTTCTAAACAGCAAACTTGCTCGTCTTAGTTCAATCTGAAATAACTACAATTTCTTGTCATCCGTTGTATTTGCCTCTCTGTCTGTTTTTCTGTTGGTATCCACTATTTTATTCGAATGTAACTCAAAATTGTCCCCATACAAATGAAAATGTATCGCTACACCTTACGGACATTAAATGTTGGCGGTCAGGAGCAATCTAAAATTTGGAATTGGATATTTGCGAGGCATTAACCAGACTCCATGCGAACGTGAAATAAAGTTCATTATGCTCAGGTTTGATCATAATGACATTCAAGAAATCAGCGTTTGTGAAACGACCACATTACATAGCCATTTATTATTTCACCTAATTGTACATTTAGGGATAAAAAAGAGTCACATTTTATCATTCTCATTTAACAATAAAATCCCTGTGTTGTAAAATGTGTTACAATTTGTCTTTACACCTTGAAACAATATTGTGATGGATTATAGTATGGCTTGATTAATCAATGAAGTTTTTAAATACATCGATGGAGTTACGCCGTCATTCGATTGAAGCACTTATTGTATTCAGTTGCAGATACCTGCGACTTTGAAGAGTTACTTTGTTAGCATTGAGAAAAAACATCGCTTATTTTGTCCTGAGCTACTCATTTTCTATCCAACTATGAGCACATGCGCACAACTTGCAGCATTTGCGTTTTGTCAATGACTTCACATAAATTGGCAAGCCTGATTCCAAACGTTTCAATTGCAATGCAACATCAACTTTCAATATTTCATCAACTTATCATGAAACAATCTGGTTGGAAACTTTGACGAGCGTGTTGCAAGGCCAGGCATAGGGCAAGCAAACAAACAAACAAACAAACAAACAAACACATAAACAAATTTAAATGTAAAGACGAGCTACATCTGAATTAATAGCACGGAAGTGTATGCTACAGTGTACATTATAAAATGATAGCTAGGCGCAGATCCCATTTATCTTACACTGATAACACCGATGAAGATTTTGCTCGTGAAAGCGTAATTTAGGTTAGTTTTGAAATAGTTCGTAGGTGGAACAAGATCGCTACTAGCAACTGCTCAAGTGATTTTATAGTAATATTACCTAGTTTCAGTTGCACCACCGCGTTTGTGTTAACGAGATCTTCTTGTGACATTTTAAAATTTCTGAATGCGATCGCCAAATACAAGAGGACTTTTGAGCGTTAACTGAATTCGCCATTTTATTGCTTCTGGTATATCCAGAGACGTAAAATGGCTAAAAATGTACAATTTTCACAATAATACGAACGATTGGTTATTGGCAGTTCCCTTCAGGTAGGCTAGATCTTTTTTGTTCTAATTTGTAACGCATTCTGGAATCGAAAAGTTTTTACAAGGGATAAGAATACATGGAAAGCCATGCCCAGGTTAAAAGTGTTGATCAATTGGTGATTCACTTCCGGCTAATCGTGTAACAACACAACAAGTACTCTTCTTTCACCTCAAGGCTCTAATTGAATTACTTACTGATTTCGTCATATGTTTGGATGTGTCATTCCCAATTCAAGGGCTGAACTGTAACGCCGTAGGCAGTGTATCTCGCATCGTTCACAACTACTTGTTGTCAATCAATGGGTTAAAAGCAATAGCAGTTAAAACTTTACAATCACATCTGAGGCTGATATGAGATGAAGCGGACATAGCGCATGCGCATTTGTGCAACTTACAAAGCATTCAAGAAGAGGATGGCAATCATCGGAACAATTAAATTGTTGCTGTAAGCACCAATCTCTAAGTAGCAAACCTATGCCGTTCGAGAAAAAACAACAACAAAAGTTAACAAGTTAACAAGAGATATCTCAGACGACGGGCGTTTGTTTCGGTACAAAGTTTAAACAATGGTCGGATAAATATCTATTCTGTTCCTGGACTTCAGTATACCTCCAACCAGGCAAATCACGCTAAAGTTCAACGTATTGTGTGGCGAGGACAAGTATGGTCGGTACGATGTTCTCGAATGACTTCTTTTTGCCCAAGGCACTTTTATTATGACAAGACGACAATTGGAAGAATATTAGTGTATTGTTATTACAGTGAATGTACATTTCGACTCTAGTATTATTTTGCCCGATGCTAATCACGCAACAAAATGTGTTGTGTGGGAAGGATAAGTATCGACGATATGACGTTCTCAAATTACCCCTCTCTGCCGTGCACATGATTTACTTGTATTCCGACATGATGACTTTTCAAGCATACCTTAGTGTGATTACTTTGCCTCCGGTTTCAGTCTCGTTCACAGCTGGCCGAATCTCAGCTCACTCGGCCGATTAAAATAAAGCATATTAAACAACTGTAACACTTTAATGCTCCTTGAACACTTCTGCATTTTCGAATCTGATGCTTTAGAAATATATTTGATTGAGATCTAAGTTTCCAGTAGAGTATAGGGTTCGTGCTATACTCCAAAGGCACTTGACCGTCATGTCTCTCTCTCTCTCTCTCTCTCTCTCTCCTCTCTCTCTCTCTCTCTCTCTCTCTCTCTCTCTCTCTCTCTCTCTCTCTCTCTCTTCTCTCTCTCCATGTATGCACAAACAAGCAGATCTGCTTTGTAATACAATGACAGCAGGGTCGGCCCAAATAATTCCATACAATACTTGTTTTTGTCATCCTCCAGAACAACGTTGATCACGCAACACATTGCATTGTGTGAGGAAGATAAATATCGCCAGTACGACGTTCTAAAATGACATCTTTTTGCCCTTGACATGCTTGTATTCCAACAAGATGACTTTGCAAGCATGATGTAAGAGTGTATACTTTGGCTCCTTTTCTGTCCCCTTTACACCTGGCCACGTTCCAAGTCACTCCGTTGATAAAAGCAGAGAATAATAAACAACTGTAAGCCATTAAAGCGCCTCTGAACACTTCTGCATTTTAGAATTTGCTGCTATAGAAATCCATTATGTTCGGATTCTGTTCTGTAAGAGAGTGACACCAGGGTCGGCTCTAAGAACTCAATACAATAATGGGTTTCCATTGACCCTGCCAGAATGCATTTCTTGTTACTCATGATCTCGTGATCGAAAGGTTCGATTGTTAGCAGACAGTCTCCGACTGCTCCCAAACCTGTGAAACAAACTTAACAAGTCATCGTTGATGACACAGTCCCACTTGTTAATGGGTACTTGATTACATGTCCTCAGACAGGATAGACTCCTCTTCATTAATTAGGTCTGTGATAAAAATACTTTGATACAGATGGCGCTCAATGGCCAGGAATGAGTTCCATGGTGATAAAAATATAAACCAATGTAGGCCACCACCCTATAGACAAATGAGTAGAGCCTGAGAGTATTATGGCTCTGTACATGAAAACATCGTAACAAAATGGCCGCAAGGCAGCCATATTGGATCGTATCACATAACAAATTGACATGCATATGTTGACATTAGTCAATCTCCTTGTACCAACTTTGAATAAAATCGGTTGAAACATGTCTGAGTTATGGCTCTGTACATGAAAACATCGTAATAAAATGACTGCCTAGCGGCCATATTGGATCATATCACATAACAAATCGACGTACATATGTATGACATAGGTCAATGTCCTTGTACCAACTTTGAATAAAATCGGTTGAGATATGCCCGAGTTATGCCTCTGTATATGAAAAAATCGTAACAAAATGGCCACACAGCAGCCATATTGGATTGTATCACAAAACAAATTGACGTGCATATCTATGACATTGGTCAATGTCCTTGTACCAACTTTGAATGAAATCGGTTGAAACATGTCTGAGTTATGGCTCTGTACATGAAAAAATCGTAATAAAATGGCCGCCTGGCGGCCATATTGGATCGTATCACAAAACAAATCAACGTGCATATCTATGAAAGTGGTCAATGTCCTTGTACTAACGTTGAATAAAATCGGTTGAAACATGTCTGAGTTATGGCTCTGTACATGAAAAAATCGTAATAAAATGGCCGCCTGGCGGCCATATTGGATCGTATCACAAAACAAATCGACGTGCATCTGTATGACATATGAAGTAATCCTTGTACCAAGTTTGAATGAAATCGCTTCATGCATCTCTGAGATATCTGCGTGAACGGACGCACACACGGACGCACGCATGGACATGATCAAACCTATAAGTCCCCCTGGACGACTAATTCACATTCGAACCACATCGATATAAGACGGCTAACCTCGAACTAATGTGCTGCCAATATCTGCTAACAAAGTCAAGTAAGAAACAGACAGTGAGTTCTATTTTTATTAGAAAATTGCAGACAAGTCCTTTACTAGATGAAATAAACACAATCTTTCAAAACGCATACATCTTATGGAGATAACTAATTGGCTACTGTTCATACGGCAAGCTGCTTGCACGTACTTCAAATATGCAAATATTGTAGTCGATGTCTAAGTAGTTTTTGATTTTAGATGCTACGGATTTTATAACAATCGGTCAGTCTCTATGAATGCCATCAAAATTTCAAAATACCAAAAATACAATTTATGGGTCCATGCGTCAAGGTTACGTAGGGTGAGACAAAAATGTAAAACCATTCAAAGACAGTAGAAATGACTGTTGCACCATTTACTTCACTGTTTTTATCTACCAGTGTTTTGGTTGTTGAACATCATGACAACCGAGACGAAAGGATGGTGCATCAAAAGATAAACTGACATCATTTTCGTTTATCTGCAAAGGTAGTCGTTCCATGTCCAATTACGTAGGGACTGTCGATGTTAATTTAGAATACAAGTCGGTCAAGGCCAACTCAGCCTCTTCTAAGATAAAACTGCTTGCAGTGTTAAAGGTCACTGAGGCAAGGTCGGGCATAGACTCATATCGGTAAGCCAAATTCAAAACATTCGGTAGTGGAATATTGTAGATGCGGTTCTAGATATAAACAATATATAAAAACAAAGCAACCTTATTTGATGGTATCGCACCGCAAAGCAATTCGTGGGCATGTCTATGACATAGTGTTTTAAGGTGCTGACTCTGACAGGAATCGGTCAAGATATCTGCTAGAAAAGCATCCAGACGGACGGACCGTCCAGGTATTACCGAAAGCCTTGTAGCCAGTGGACAAATTGAGCGAAAAATGTTCCAATAAGGAAAATCTGAAGATTGTCTTAGATTTACAGTAAATCATTCAGTTGCAATTTTTTGCAACTGCATAATGAAATTCGTAGCTGGCACAATGTATTTTAGGCAAGTATGAGCCTGCGTGGAAATTCAAAAACACACTGACCCCCCCCCCCCAATATTGAGCATTTCAAAACCATGGTGACCCTCACTTCCATCTCACTTAAGTCAAAAACTGGATGACCCCCATGAATCTACCACCCAAGGCTAAAGAGTTCTTTATTTGATGAAAGCAACAGATATTGTAAAGATGCATACGTACAATGGCAATGGAAATGTCGAACTAGTTAACTCAGATCCTGGAGGTTAATGACCGATATGAAACAAGCCTTAATACGGCACGTTGCCAGCACGTACTTTAGATAGGCTAATACACTGGGTTTGAAATTGTGACTCGCCTTACTCATGAAATGAAAAGTGACACATGTTGGACTCGAACCCACATCCTCCGAATACATTTCGGATGCACTACCAACTGAGCTAATGGATCTGTGGTCTGTCCTGTCACTTAGATAGGGCTCTTCATTTCATGTGCGTGTATGGTGAGTTCGGGTTAAATTCATCACCTTATCTTTCTGCCTAAGAATTATATGGATTCAACAGGGACCGTGACTTGCACAGACGTCATCAACTTAGGAGTTGATATTTTGGTAATGCGGATCAAACATACGCATGATGCAAAGCCAGAGAAGCATATTTTTGGGGGGTTAAAATTGGGACTCTCCTCACTTTACGAGTTTTAAATTTTGAAATGAAGTAAATGAAATGAAAAGTGACCCATGTGGGACTCGAACCCACATCCCCCGAATACATTTCGGATGTGATGTCCTCATTGTTTTTGGTTTTAAATGCCTACGGATTTTATAACAATTGGTCACAGTCTCAGAGACTGCCATCAAAGCTTCAACAAACTTCAAAGAAAATGTTGGGGTCCTGCCTTAAAGGTTGGCGAGGTCAGACAAGTTGTAAAACCATTCACAGACAGTATAGAAATGACTTTGTACCATTCACTTTACTATGTTTATCTACCAGTGTTTTGTTTGTTGAACACCATGGCAACCGAGACGAAACGATGACTCAAGCATTCACTGTACGACAACAGATCGACTGACATCGAGAACGCCTGTGTATCACTGATACGAGTACCACAATAACAATAAGAAGTCAAAGTGCCAGGGCTGCAAAACTTTTTTTGTTCACCTGCCAAGATAGTTGTGCCGTGTACTATTATTTACGGGCTATCGACATGTATTTAGTAGACCTGGCGCTCAAGAATGACTCAGCCTCTCCTAAATTTAAAAGTCTTCTAACGTGAAAGGTCATGCAAGGTCAGGCAAGTTGCCAAACTATTCACACACAGTAAAACGAGCTTTTGCACTACCCGCTAAGCTACGGTAGCTTAATGAGGCCACAAGTGTAATGTTTTCATACCTGTAATTATTTTACTTCATGCCTGTATTTTTTTATACCAGTAATTTTTCATACCTGTAATTTTTTTTTTCATGCCTGTATTTTTTTATACCAGTAATTTTTCATACCTATAATTGGCATTGTTGAACCCAACAAACATCCCTATTTACATACTCTACTCAGTTGCCTCCAGAATCGACGTTTTATTCACCTAACGCTGACAACGCTTGCTTTCCACATCATGCTACGTAGTCGATGGCTGCCACAAGACCTATATCATGAGCTGTCGTAATCATCCCCATTTCAGCAACTTTTCCATTCCAGGCATAAAGTGAACAGACTCCGAGTGTGTTTGAGTAGTGCATTTAGATAGAGATAATTGCTGGTTTCAAGA
Organism: Ptychodera flava; assembly: GCF_041260155.1. Lineage (NCBI taxonomy): Eukaryota > Metazoa > Hemichordata > Enteropneusta > Ptychoderidae > Ptychodera > Ptychodera flava. The sequence continues at coordinate 1,738,290 of NW_027248352.1, forward strand.
ATGCCAAAGTTTGAGCTAAAGGTCAGCATTTATAACCAAGGATGAACGAGGCAATCAGTGGGTTCAAAGGTCACAAAACTAAAAACAAATACAGGCATGAATAAATAAATTACAGGCATAAAAAAAGACAAGCATAAAAAACTTACGGGCAGCAAATAAAAATTACAGGTACGAAAAAATTACAGGCATGAAATAAAAATTACAAGTATAACAAAACTACAGGCATGAAATAAATATTACAGGTATGAAAATATTACAGGTATGAAGAAAAACTACAGGCATGAAAAAATTACAGGTATGAAGAAAAACTACAGGCATGAAAAAATTACAGGCATGAGATAAAAATTACAGGTATGAAATAATGGCATGTATGAAATAAAAAATACACCTATGGCCTCATTAAGCCACCGTACTATGCAGTGTTGATTCAGCGTTGTTTTTATTGTTGAACACCAGGGCAACTAAGACGAACAATACTAAGGGTATTCAGTATGCGGCAAGAAATCGCCTGATATAAAGGGAGCCAGTGCGTCACAAAATTACTTAATGCAAAAATAGGGCAAGGAGCCATAGCCAAATGTTTTACATTTTGTCGATCAAGGTAGTCGTGCTATGCATAATTATTTTGCGGATATTGATGTGTATAATATGACTGCCGCCCGGAGTACTCAGTATCTGCTAACAGAGAAAGATAAAAGCACGAGCTTTCATTTCATTTAAGTTATAAATACCATATTATTAAGAGATTTATATGGTTAAGGCCGTTCAACGCTGGCATAGGTACAACATATTTGTATGTACCGAAGGGCCTCGGGGGCAACAGTGTACTTACTGAACAAAAGCAGCTGGCGTGTACCGTGTGCCGTGTATAAACGCCAAAAGTGACAAAACATGTTCACATCAGATAGAAAGTGTTAATTCGTAAGACACAAGAAAGCCATCTCATACAGTGTACAAGTTAAAAACTGAAATCTGTTTTTAAATATGAAGCTGCCCATCTCCAAATAACAAGAATACGGCCATGACATTGCGTTGGAATAAAACGAATGATTAAAACGAGCATTTTGAGGTGTGAAAGTCGTAGGCAGAAATCCTGTCTGGGCTTCTCCAAGGAAGGACGACAAATTACTGAAGCAGGTTGTTTGCTGAAAATTCAAATGCTGACAGAACATTTTTGATTGCAAAACCTTCGAAGTACAGAAATGGTTTCCCCGGCGCTACTTGAACATATAAAGATAGTATGACTTTGGAGACGAAATACAGGCAAAGACCCTCCATTGAACTTGCTTAGCGAAACGGTTTTCGTTTGTCAATGCGTGTCTTTGAATTACTGACAGCCTCTAGCAGTTGTACTTCCTTAACAACCTTTACTTGACAATGTCAAAAATTTCAAAATGAGCCCTCATAGAAAAGATATGTTTTTGTATGAAGTGTGTCATTGATCTTAATGTTGTAGCAGGATATCAGAATGTTACACTTTTATCACCTGTCAATCAATCAATCAATTAATCAATCAATTGTTGCCTTTGAAAGCAGCATGGGTGCAATATTTTTCCGGAAAATTACTCCTGGGAATAAAAGCTTGACTATCTCGTAATCGATTACTAAATTGTCTCATGTTCACGGTCGATTGATGTGGCTCGCTCGAATATTACCACCATTTTATCTTTAAGCCCGTCTACTTATCAACGTTATAACCTATAGTACCACTAGCCTTCATATGGCACGTTGCCAGCACGTACTTCAGATGGGCTAATACATTGAATTAATGTAGTCTATGTCCTCATTGTTATTGGTTTTAAATGCCTATGGATTTTATAACAATTGGTCACAGTCTCAGAGACCGCTATCAAAGCTTCAACAAACTTAAAAGAAAAGTTTGGGGTCCTGGCCTTTAATGGGTGGCGAGATCAGACAAGATGTAAAACCATTCACAGGCAGTAGAAAGGACTTTTGCACCACTCACTTTACTGTGTTTATCTACCAGTGTTTTGATTGTTGAACACCATGGTAACCAAGACGAAACGATGACTCAAGCATTCACTGTGCGACAACAGATCGACTGACATCGAGAACGCCTGCACATGACTGATACGGGTACCCAATAACAATAAGTAGTCAAAGTGCCAGGGCTAGTGTTCTTTTTTGTTCACCTGCCAAGATAGTCGCACCGTGCACTATTATTTATCGGCTATCGACATGTGTTTAGTAGACCTTTCGCTAAAGGCTGACCGGGACTCTCCTAAAATAAAATGCTTCTGTCGTTAAGGTCAAGAAAGGTCAGTGAAGTTGCCAAGCTATTCACAGACAGTAAAAAGAGCTTTTGCACCACTCTCTACGCTGTGTTGATTCACCATAGTTGAACTCCAGGGCAACTGAGGTGAATGATTCTATAGGTATTCTGTGGGCGGCAAAAAAATCGCCTGATACAAAAGACGCCATTGTGTCACGAAAAAGCAAAGTAGGGCAAGGAGCCTGAGCCATCACATGTTTTACTTTTCTCTAGCAAGGTAGACGTGCTTTGCGTGATTATTTTGCAGATATTTAGATACTGTTCCCGAATATTTATCATCGTTCTGCGAAGGAAAATACGAGTGATGTAATGACCGTGTCATCATTTGTCTTCGACTCGTGGTGACACGGTCATTACATCACTCGTATTGTCGAGCTGAACGAAGAAAAATATTAGGGAATATTATACTTATCATATGCTCAAGCCAAAATTCATTATTCTTTGCAAGATTCCCTAATGATTCCGCGTTTAAACTTTTGAACTAGGAACAATATCAATACGTCATTAGCAAGTTGTCAAGCATTCCTAGTCGTCTGTCGCGTGAGTGGGGAACACGGCGTTCACGTTCGTGTATGAAACAAATGGCAGGTGGTCTCTCGGTCTACACATACCTTCCGCAAAGTAATGTGTAAAATATTAGTTGCCTCTGATGACTACATTTTGTCGTCTGCCACACAGTTACGCGTGGTTCGATACATAGCGGCCGTGCTGCGTGTGGTATGCGCGCATACAACGCGGGCGGCCACTATGCATACTATGTATCAACCGCACCTATCTGTGCTAGTCACCTATGCGAATTCTGGTGGAATCAGCAAACTTTGTTTTCGTTTTTTCGCCGAGTCAGTAGGACTCGGCTTTCTTCATGGGACATGACCGCTCACCGACGCGAGTGGTAGTGCTGTGGCGTACAGCAGCGTCAGCGTAGACTCGTACTCCATAGCTTAGTTGACAATGGCCCCAGTGCCGAACGTTCTATGTTCGGAGGCTGAATTCAGGTGGGCCACCGGTATTCCAACTTTAACTTTTTGAGGACATGTTTTTATCGATATCTCCTCGATCCGCGCGCAGTCGCCATGTCAAATATCGACACGTTGGCATTAAAAAAATGTGTTTTAAAAATGTTACCAAGTCGGAGTGCCTCTTAAGGTGGCTGGAAAGGCTATTTTGCACCAATTATTTTCTCAGAGTTAATGTCAAGTTTCAAGTGTTAGAATCAAGATATTTAGTTCAAATTTTCAGGATAACTCCCTTAAATAATATTTTCTCCATAGAATATAAAAATTGTATATTTGCAGCCATGATTTTGAAATATGACACCAGTAAATATTAAAATTTAATTTTTCATATTTTTTTACATATTTGAATTTAATAATAATTGGATAGTATTAATCTTACCAAATTAGTTATAAATATGTTGACACTATTTATTGTAAGATTTGTACGGCAGGATTTGTAAAATAAAATTTGTTTTTATGATTTTACATGGGTTATATATCAAAAAATTATTAAAAATCTTTCAAATTTCAAAATGTGATTTTTCAAAAAGTACTTCAAATACAGGAAAATTGTGCCTTGTAAATCTTATCTGTAACCTTTTTAATAAGCTGTAAAAATTCCATGTCCATGTCTCATTCAAAGTTGGATTAAATTGGTATACAATTATGTAGGAAAACTGTTATTCTGTCAAAAATGTTGAAAACAAGCCATATTTGCACCCCTCTTTTGAAGTCATAGAGCAGTTGTTTTTGGTTCATCTCACTTTTGACACCTCTTTGACACTCAAAGAATCTAAAAATGCATTTACAATAGCAGTCACTCACTCTGAATGCCAGCACCGCCTTGTCAAACTTTCCTGTAAAACAGCAAATAATGACTTTCCCTTTTCAAACATTTTATTAAAAGCTAGGGGACCTCTACCATAGTTAATACACTAAGGACTTCCCAACTTCTTCTTATTTGGTCAGTTTTCAGAAGTTTTAACAGCCTATAACTCTGCAATGCCTTTGTGCCCAAAGTCTAGTTTTTTTATTCAACAGAGAATGTTGACTACCTTTATATTTTAATAGTTTTGTTGAAATTTATAACTGACGCTCTAGCCTTTCCAACCACATTAAATGGTTGAGTAAGTTACATCAAAAATCAGATAATTGTTTCAGAAACACCTACTGTTTACTTCCAATGACAAGTATCATACAGACTTTTTGAACTTTGCAAATAAAACGAGCACTCAATGAATCACTGCTGTATTTTGTAAACACCATTCAAGTCATAGTAATGTACGACAATCACTGTTTGCTAACCTGAATGATATATCACTGTTTAGACCATCGAAATGTCTTTTTTGCAGACGATTCATTACACCGCTAACATCACTGAAGATATTTTGCGTGAAAGCGTAATTGCTGCCAGTTCTGAAAAAAAGTTTGCAGGTGCAGGACCAAAGTAAATGTCGAAAAACGTTCCCCACTAGCAATTGGTGAAATTAATTATTTGAGATATCACCTTGTTTCAGTTGTAAGACGGCATCTGTGTTAATGATATCCTCTTGTAACATTTTTAAATTTCTTGATGCATTATCACCTGTCAAGTGTTACTACAGATTGCCTACAAGAGGACTTTTGAATGTTCATCAATGCGGCTTACTATTGTTTTCTGTATGTGCAATGAAATAAAATTCCAAAATATATACATTTTACGATGTATCATACAGAAATAACAATGCAATCGATTGATCGATCGATTGATCTATCGATTAATTGAATGATTGATTGATTCATTCATTCATGATTGTCAGTTTCGTTCTTCGTACAATTTTTCGGTTAAAATGTGTATTACATTTGCCCAGCGGAAAAAAAGAAACTAAGGCCAGGCAAACATGTAAAGCCATGGCAAGGTTACCAGTATTGGCCAATTAGTGATTCACTTCCGGCCAATGGTGTAACAACACAACAAATACTCTATTTTTACTTTAAGACAATTTACTTACAGATTTTCGTCAAATGTTTCGATGCGTGGTTCCCGATTTAAGAACTTGACTGTGATGCCTAGGGAAGTGTTTGTAACACTGGTCAGAACTGCTTCTAGTAAATCACTGCCTGGTTAAAAGCAATAGTAGTCAAAACTTCACAATCACTCGGACGTTTCACTTGAGGTGTAGTGGACTTAGCACATGCGCATTTGTGCAACTTGCAAATGAATGGAAATCGTCTGGATACTATAAACGCAAATCTCGGAGCAGGTAACATATGCTGTTCGAGAAAAATGTTGACAAGCGATATTTCAGTGGCAGAGTGTTTTGGTTTTTTGCACAAGGTATCGGAGAATGGTCACTCAGACATTTTGTTGGGATGGTAAATCTCTATTATTTTCTTCAAGAGGGAAAACTCAAAGTGAAAGCCATTGTTGTATAGGCATCTTAAAAAATTGCCGTCTCAGCGTGTTGTCGATATGGAGAAAAATAGATATTTCAGCCCGATCCGCAATACACAGAGAGACTTCAAATTTTGCAAAACACTAACACGTTAATAAAACATTGTTATCCCAGGTTTTCCCTGCTACATTACCATGTATATCACATGTTTTCTGACTCAAAATATTAACATGCTGTTTGTTGGTTTACTAGTATGACCACTTTGTATGTATGGTAAAACCGCCTTCACACTGTGTGCAGGTTTCATCTAAATATTGATCGGAACATTTTATTGCAACAGGATGCGCATAACTTCTGAGCAATGCTAATAACGCAACACAGTGTTTGTACAGTGTTTGTACGATATGATCAAATGACCTCTCTTTGCCCTAAGGACACTTGTTCTGCAACAATATGACATTGCAAGCTTGACATTAGCATGCTGTTAGAGTGTGTTTATTTCGTCTATAGTTTCCCCCCGCTTACTTCATGACGCCAAGTCGATAAAATGTCAGCGTCTAGTGTCATACAAGGTTACAGTTTCGTCAGTAACACTTTGCTGTGATGTTGTACAATGACGCATCTTTTATATCAGCTGTCTGTCTGTCTGTCTGTCTGTCTGTCTGTCTGTCTGTTTGTCTGTCTGTCTGTCTGTCTGTCTGTCTGTCTGTCTGTCTGTCTCGTCTCTCTCTCTCTCTCTCTCTCTCTCTCTCTCTCTCTCTCTCTCTCTCTCTCTCTCTTCAAATACAAGTGAAATCCAGACAAACAAAAGAGCGGATCGTGCTCTGTGAGCGAGCGACAAAAGGCTTCTCTCTAATAACTTCATACAATACTTGTTTTTAATCTTGCTCCCTCTAGGCAGGAATGTCTCTTTTGTTTGTTCATAGTCGTGTGATTGAGTCGTGCCATCGTCGGACACAGAATTTACCTGCCTGTGAAACTAACATCACAACCTTTTCACTCAAATGGTTTAGGATGGCTTCGAATTCTGGCGAAAATATGTTACCAATATCCGCGGTTCACAGTCAGTGAGAAACAAGCATTAAAATACCTGTTTTATTAGTAACTAGGGATACATTTTTATATACACAACCAATATAAGGAATTAGCTATATTGAAGAACTGTCGCTGATGATTGTTTTCGTTTTAAGGTTTAAGGTTTTCAGTTTCCTCAACTTTCAAATCTCCGACACGTCAAAAGGCAAAGTCGAGGTGCCTCGCCTCAGAGGTTGGGCGAGGTCAGCCCAGACAAATATTAAAACTATTCACAGACAGGAGAGAGATATATTTTCATCACTCTTTACGCAGTGTTGAGTCACTAGTGTTTTAATTAATGAACACCACGTGAAGTAATATGAAAATATCCCATGGACATTTCCCGTCACGTGTAAAAATATCGACTTAAACTGAGAAAGCCTGTGCAACCACTAGTAGGGAAAATATAATAGGACAAAACGCGAGGGCAACATTTAGACATCTCTTTTTTTCGCCTGCCAAAGTAATCTCGTGATGAATGATCAATTCGGGGCTACAGAGGCGTATAAAGTACAGCTGGCGCTCAAAGAGGACTCAGCCTCTTCGTTTAATAAATGTTCTTCTGGAGTTAAAGGTCAGACAAGCTCAGACAAGTGGTCAAACTATTCAGAGGCTGTAGAGTAGTAGCAAGAGCTGTTGTGTCACCCTCTCTGCGCTCTGCTGATTCAACGGTATTTCGATTGCTGAACACCACGGCAACTGAGATGAAAAGAGTCTATAGAAGTCATTGTGTGACAAAAGTCGCCTGGCACAAAGAGCGACGGTGCGTCAGCAAAATGCGTAATGCAAAAATAGGGCAAGAACCAGAGCAACATATTTTCGTGATTTCGTAGCAAGGTAGTCGTACCATGGATGACTATGCGAAGCTATCGCTATGTATAGTACAGTTTTTGCCAAGACTACCCCGTTTTTCCTGTCTGTGAAAGGTAATGGAAACTGGCGGAGGCGAAACTGTACACATTATATTGACCAAATATGGAAACAAAAAACTTAACAACAGCAGCCGTATACGAAATAGAGAAATTTGCACCTACAAATGTGTTCATATCGGGTAGCGAGGAAGCAAAATTCGCTAGACACGTATAATAGTAATCTAAACTAATAATATAAACTTTAAGAAAATATTTAATATGCCCTCTCCACGCGCGTGTTAAATATACGCCACCGCATGGCAAAGCAGGAAATAATCAAACGGGCCATTTAAAGTGCTAAAATCCTACGACAAGGTTATCATGAGCATTTCTGCTAGGATGATATTACCGAATCGGTCTTTCGTTGACAGTTTAAAATGCTGATAGTAAATTTTTGAAGTACAAACCTTTCAAATCTAAAATATGACAGAGTATTACGTCAGGTACGTGTCACGGTTACCGTTGTGTAACTTTCTCATATAAGGGTAGAACGAATTTCCAGATGATAGCCGAAATAAAACTAATACTCCTGCCCTTCATATGCTAACCGCAACGATTTTCGTTCGAGAATATCCGAGTGTGAACTACCGACAACTCTTTTTGAGCAAGTTGCATTTCCCTTTGCAATGTGAGATATTTAAGAAAGCGCCCTCAGAGACGAGACATGGATGTTTTGTGCAGTGTTGACATATATATTCAACTTGGTCAAATACACGTTTGAGACATGTTAATTAAAAAAAAACTATTATCCTTTATATTTACACGAATAAATTTCGAATTACTAGTAGTCTATCACTTTCAATTTTCTGTTAATCGTGTCCTAGGTTCTCAATACTCTTGTACTACATGGGACTCATTCTTGATACCAATAAGGTAAAGAAATAAATTATAATAATAATTATATCAGCAGGTGGAATATAGCTGCCTTTCAAAAAAGATACACTTTGTTGTAGATTTGCCAAAAAATAGTCGAAACCGACGCTATTTTTAGAAAAGTTCAGGTTCTATAATTAAATTATTGCAGACAGCACAAAAATTGGTGTCTTGTGAAATTTTGACAAGAAACTTATAAGCTTTGTCGACATTATTAATTTTTATTCCTTCTCGCTAGGTATTGCCTTTATATTTCCTTTTTTGTTTTGTCATGTCGTGTTGGTTTTTCCTGGGGAAAATAAAAAGACGGAAAAGGAATGTGAAATACAACTTGAAATCCCCGTTAAGAGTAAAGAATATGATATTGTATTAGAAAATAATCTATCTCAGGCCATTTTAAACTATTTGTTATAGATGAGTCAATTTCTAAGGTCATCAAAGGATATTTACAGACCACGTCATTTATCTGCCCTACAACTTTAACTGAGCCTAATCGGATCCAAGCTAAGAAGACCAAGAAAGCGGGTGATGGAAAAACAGAACTGAAGTCAAGAGTGCTGATGATATGTGAATATATTTATCAATTAAAATGAATCCACTCGTTCTCTGAAATCTACACCACATCAAGTAATTGCTGTAAATAAGCAGAATAGTAAGATAAGCCGGATAAAAAAATAACATGAAACTAAGTTATGGAATAGTCTTAATTTCAAAATTGCCATTCGGACAATAAGATTCTTATACTTGCGATATTAATATTATGCAAACATTTTCCTAATAATCGTCACATTATCGGATCAATCGACAAATTTAACCAGTCATTCATGTTGTTATATTTCATTGTAACACTTATTTGTTCTCGCCAATTACAGCATTTGCGATTAGTCTCCATTTGACATTTTGTTACCGGTGAAATATGCCAGTTAATTTCGACAAAAAAATAAGAGAAAGAGTACAGACAATGAATGGTCTCTGATAAACTGAGTTGGAAATAGAGCACATAAAAAGACACAGCATTCAGTATCATTTCCAGAAATCTCGATATTATATCATTAAGTCCATATGCAAAATTACTGGATAAGTAATATTTTCTCGGCGATTTTTGTAACTCACACTTAGTATTATTTGGTAAATTTTAATCGTTTGGGGGCGCTGTACATCGCAACGTTTGAATAATCTAATGGGTCCGAACTCTCTCAAATGTCACGGTTGGTTGTATTGCTGCCGATGTTGATGCAGTTCAACGACTGTGTAAAATGTAAAGACCGACACTAATGTCTACTTTTACGACTGGTTACAAATGGATTAAATGTTTTCTCAAAATGATTAAACGTGAAGGTTGTCGCCATTTTGCCATTAAGGTCAACCACCTGCATTCTATGGTTCATTTGGTCGGCAACTGCCTGATTTTATGGAGATTCATAGACAACTTGACCTTTAAGTCTACATAGCAATAAGACTACTTATATGTGTGACACTTCGTTGAAATATTTAACGTAGCGTAAATCACCAGGTTCGAGTGATTCGATATTCTGAAACAACCGATGAATGCCCAAGTACGGTACATTTGTGCTTATATACTGAATAGTGACTATATTTCGAGTCACTGCAAGCCACCAAATGTTAACATTACCTATCATTTACCACAGGGAAACACATTATTAATTTTCGTCTCACTTACCTCTAATTTGCAAACATATACAAAAAGTATTCATGGCGACAAGTGGAAATCTCTTCTGACGTGAAATTCTCGGAAACACCAGTGAATAGAAGCTGAGTAGCTTTAGTAGCATGAAAAATGCGATAGCGTTATTTAACGGCATGAACACAGTGATCACTTGACTATCAAACGTTTACCTTCTCTTTCTCTAAAACATAGGCATGTTTAAGATATTGAACTTCCTTTCGTCGGTCACTGCTATCTTCTTTATATCCGAATCACCTCTTTAACATGTATCGCACAATACAAACTACTTAGATACGGGTCCTGTAACTAGCGCATGTGCACGTTCCAAATACGTCTGTGTCCCTAAAACAGGGATTTTTCTTCTTGGGTATGTAATCGAAAATGAAGTAGTATAACACAAGGATTGACGTTCAATTTCAACGGCTGAAAGTTTGCAAATTACACAGAATATTAAGGCATCAACTTGTTGGCCCCTACCATTGTTCTTTAACGCTAATTCACTCATATGTTTTTCTCAGATATGTTACATTAATGTATTTTTTGTAAATGCTGTCGTAGCTGTAATCATTGGAATGTAGTTTAGTAGCAGCTCCATCGCTAATTACAGTCACAGCCCATGCCATCCATCCGATCAAAAATTGTGTTGCCTAAACGTTGTTTTCCTGGTATATTCAGAGAGATGAGTGCAGTTTTCAATACATTTAATACTATCATCTCTCTTTTCACCTCAATTTATTTTCCAAGATACATCAAAATACGTAAATTGTTGATTACAAGTCAGCATGAAGTATATCAGCTGGTCTATACAACAAACCTGCAATACTTATTTGAAATCATTAACAAAGATGTCAACTGACGCCAGTTTATTTGGTCTTCGCACTGTAATTCACAACTTGGTAAAGTAGCTACAAGTGAACAAATATCGACAATATCCATATTGACTTTAATATTGTTATACTTGAATGGTCCAAGCCATTACACATTATAACACAATAATAATTCAAAATATAAGCTTCGACCTTGACATTCAATGAATATCGTAGGACTCGGGAGTCCATTGAAACATTAAAGGCCCTGTTGCATTGTCTTACAGTGTCTGTTATGTTGAAAATCGAGTCCACCCTTATCGTCGGAAAATTTGTTCCAATCTTGCGCTGTTGATGGCAAATTTGTAACATTGTTAAAATGTTCAGGCAAGCAACATCCTTGACAAGAATTATGTAGTTGCCAGGTTTGTTTCTTTTATTGTTGATTAATTTGTCTCTGGATATATTGGAGATCTCTTTTGGCCCACACTGAATACATTTGCTTTTATTCTAGAGGAGTGTGGTTGTTGTACAAAGCTGTTGTCAAAGCCACCCAGCCTTATAAAGAGAGAAAAAAAGATCAGTAAAGACGAATTAGCAACATATTGTTCTCGGAATGTTATGTTTAAATATCCAACTATTTTTGCTTTCAAGGTATGTTGTAAATAATGACACAGTAATTTCAAAACATTGGTTTTATGCCCCAGTTGGCGGTATTATTTGCACATGTGCTAGAAACGAACATTTATTATATGGTTACTTCGATAGACGTCATTTAAGTCGATAAATAGTCGATGATATTAAAAGTGACAACCTCCAAATAGCAAGCAAGCAAGCACAATAAAAATCAAAAGAAAGAAAAAAAAACTAAGATAAAACTAAATGATATGAAACGTTCACTGGTCTATAAACGAAAATGCATCGGTATCATTTACACTATTTTGGTTTTCTTTCAAGAATCCAATCATGACTTGCTATAATCCATTCCCTTCAAATGCGAGCTTACAATTTGTTCATGCAAGCGGTGAGTGGATTTGCCAATCGAAGTGCAAAACAGATATCACAATCGGGTTTGCATCTCATTCCAAAAGCTGTATTCCAATCGTTCTAATGACATTACGATATAGCTGAAACCTAGTGAATTAATAAAAAAAAATTTCATACAGTATGAAGAGACCGTATATTCTTCATTTTTTGCTGTTTAATATATGCGATATTTCCCGATGTCATCAGTAGTACATTATGCATCGTCTATATACGAATAATGAAGGAGATTTATTATGCGCCAAACTTCATTGAGTTCTAGGTTCATAAAGAGAGAAAGACATTTATGAGAAATAAAGAAGAATGGGAGAGGAAAAATCACTGTTTGAATAAATATATGTTTGAGAGCACGACGAAAGAATAGGAAGACCGAAAATGACAGAGCTTGGCGGGAAGTTTACTATGACCTGAACGTATCTAAACGATCTCTATGTCCAAAGATTTGTGTACTTACATGTGGTAATCTGAGAAGACAAGGAAGGACCAGTGGAGGAGCGAATACTTCTTGTAGAGTGATACACTTAATGGTGTATGGAACTAATATTTTTGAGCTGGAAAGAAGCTGATTTAAAAACATTCTGTACATGAAGATCCATGTCTTAGATGGAATTAAGAATGAAACCAATGATTTTTTCATTCTAAGAGTAAAATTTATTTCAGGGTTTCGATACGGCAAAGTAGCCGGAAGCGGGTTGTAGGACAATCTTGGAGGTACCATGACTTACTTGCTGCTTTTTTTGTCATTCAGCCGAAGATTGTTAAAATCTATTCAAGTATTAACATTAGAAATACAATATTGCAATATATATATATACCTCTTCCATAAAGACATAATCGAAGCAAATGGTCAAAACTATTAAGATCGACAGGTATGGAATGGCATGACCCTCCTAAAGCTACTCAAATAATACATCAACAGAGCGATAATGAATTTAATATTTAACCATTAGAATTTGTTATATCCCCAGTGAATAGGTCGATGACAACAGTTTGCCTAATTAGCTAATCCTCCGTATACAGATGACAAGTATTCCAAATGTCAGAGATATCCAGCGATGCACTGTGCAGCTTTTCATAATCTAGTATGCGACTGTACCATCTTAAGTTGCACCGAGTGATATGTTCTGAGGGTAAATATCTGATGATCGACCATCAAAGTCTCAGATTGGCAGGATAACGTTGAAATTTTGTTAAATAATATATACTAGCATTCCAGTATTTAGACAGAGACTGCAAATTAGTACCGAAGCTTAAAATCTAATAAAATAGTCATCGACATATTTCGTCCCTTGGGCGAAGTATGTTTAGCCGTTGCGCCTCTTGTTTAGGAAATGTTCTAATGGTCTAATGGAAAAATAGTGATGATTTCTTTGCGCTGTCAAATTTGAACATAAAACTGAATTTCTTGAATCCATAATAGGGTATGATCGTCATTTATCATGGTCCATCGTAGAGGGCGCTATACTTTGAGTGAATAACGATTTACGGTGCTCTTTTCTAGATGATGATGTTAACCACCTCAGTAAAATGGATTATGGAATAACTGACGCCAGACTAAACATAATGATAATATTTGAATGTATTTAGCCACTAGAATGAGTCAATATATTCCTTGGATAGTAATCTACATGTAGATATACTTGCTGAAAGTGAACAACATACACATGTTGTCTAAGATAAAACATAAAATGCTTCAAAGCCAAACCTTTAGTTTACATCGCCATTTAAGTAATAGGAAACGCACAATTTGCGGCACTATGCTTGGAGTTTCCTTACAAATTCCTAAATCACGGAAAGAATTGAAATATTTCACCAATTCTGTTTAATCTTATCAAAATACTATAATGGAATTTTTAACCCGGTGTAATATTTGCATATAAATTTGATGTCTGATGTCTGTCATGGCATACATACAGTTAAATTATATCGAGATACAGGGACACTAAAGACAATGGAACGTCTATGACTCACTGAGAAGGCATAAAAATATAATAAAACATTTATACACCGCTACAAGAATTGCTCTCAAAATATCGATGTCAACTATTCATTCAATATGCATAATTATTGGGTAAGTAATGTTTGACAGATTTACATAACTACGGCACTGTGAGTACATTTTGGTTAATATAGGCCTAAGTTGTCTACGAACTCACAAACAGGATGAAAACTCTAATCGTTGATTTGAAGTGTCGGTATACATGAACTTTAACAGACGAGCTGAGCTGCATTCTTTTGACGTCGTATGAATTCTAGGTAGTTAATCATACTGACGAGTCGACTGTATAGGAAGTGGAGCTTGTCAATGTAGATGTACTGATTTTTAATGCGGATTTCGTATTCTTCTTTCACTTCGTCCTTCACGTTACTCTCTTCAGTTTTGACTCTCTTTCTTATATCATCAGCCTTCTTCGACAGCTTCATTTTCTCATCATCACATTTCTTGACGTATTGGTTGCAAATCTCAGTGTATTCACTTTTACTCCCGTCAGCTTCCTTGGCTTTCGCTTCTAACTTCCCAGCATCTTCCAGTAGCTTGTCCCGGATGTCAGCAGCTACCGTATCCAAATATTTGTATGTATGACTCGTATTTGGATGGTCGATCACCACACATTCCGAACATATTGGTACTTGGCATGTCTCACAGTAGAATCTAAATACACTGGTTTTATGTTTATTGCAATAGGCGACTGGCAAGACCGAAATAGGATCAGAGGCCTTTTTCTCTTCGTAATCTTTAATCGGCAGAATTATATGACTCATCGTACCTTTAGACTTCCTGTGAACCATTGCACAATTGCTACAGTATTGCTGCAATTGACAGTCTCCGCAGACATGTGAAGCGTCATTTTCGTCACATATTTCACACTTGATTCTGACTTTTACAGAGCGAAATATTTTTGTAGCGTAAGCCTCACGATTTATGTTAAAATATCAGAGCTCGGCAGGGAAAATATTTCGTGAAGACTCAGTTTTTTGATTCGTAAGTATTCACTTTTGTGCAGGATAGTGATTTATCGCTAGCTAGCACAATCTGTCAACTCAGGCTTCAGGTCACTACTGCAGTTTCACCAAAAAAATTAGGCTTGCATGGATGTTTGAGTTCAGAGTTTATGGAGATCCATACACAACTTGAACTTTCAGTCTACATACCAACAAGACTATTTATACATGTGACACTTCGAATTCGCTGAAATATTTAACTTGGCGTAAATCACCAGGATCGAGTGATTCGACATTCTGAAACAACCGATGAATGCCCCAGTACGGTTATTTGTGCTTATCTCCTTAAAGCCCCATAGCTGCGAATGTTTAATAAACTGATCTCAAAATATCCTGGGTTTTCCAAGAGTTTCCTTTAAATAAGACCCATTAAAGACTGAAAAAAACGTTTGAGTGTCGAATGTGGCATCTAACTTCAAACGTTTTAACATAATTTTAGATTTCCCGCCATTTTCAGAAACTAATCATATGTTAGAGAAAATAAAGATTACAACAATAAAATGATTGCCATCGTGTGTTGTGCATTCAAGTAAATGGCATCATGTTTGTTTCTTTTAATGATCACGGCAGGAAATACCACTTTTTGTATTATCCCGTGAGGGCGCCATTTTATGAGTGCGGCACCCGTTTATTATTCAGCCTGTTAAAACATGTAGGCATTGTCCAAATCAGGGAGCCGTGATACTTCAATACACGTCCTCCAGTTAGCACATTTACACCAAATTTGATTCGAAAGTAATATCATGAAAATAATGCATAAAATTAGCAGCTATTGGGACTTTAATAGCAACTATATTTTGAGTCACTGCAAGCCACTAAATGTTAACATTACCTATCATTTACCACAGAGAAACACATAAGATAATTAATTTTCGTCTCACTTTCCTCTACATTACAAAGATATGCAAAATGTATTCACGGCGACCACTATGCTCAAGTGAATTCTCTGAAACACAAATGGAAACAGAGTAGCTTCAGTAGCACGAAAAATGCGATAGCGTTATTTAACGGCATGACCAAAATGTTCATTTGACCATCAAACTCTTACCTTCCTCGCTTTCTCTAAAACATAGTGATGTCTAAGATATTGAACTTCCCCTCGTCAGACACTGCAATCTTCCCTATATCCGATTGACCACTTTAGCATATGTCGCACATCACAGACTACTCAGATACTGTTCTATAACTAGCGCATGCGCACTTTTCAAATACGCCTGTTTCACGAAAACTGGGACTTTTCTTTTTGGGTATGTAATCGAAAATGAAGTGGTATAACAAAAGTATCAGAATACTTCAAAGGATTGTAATTATCGATGTTCAATTTCAACGGCTAAAAGTTTTCAAATTACAGAGATTTAAAGGCATCAACTTGTTAGCCCCTACCGTTGTTCTATAAAGCTCATTCACCCAAATATTCTTCTCAGATATGTTACATTAATGTAATTTTCATAAATGCTGTCGTAGCTGTAATCATTTGAATGTAGTTTAGTAGCTCCATTGTTATCCTCTGCCACAGTCCATTTCAACCATCAAATCAAAAATGGTGTTCTCTAAATGTTGTTTTCCCGGTAGATTCAGAGAGTGGAATGCAGTTTTCAACACATTGAATACTATCGTCTCTCTTATCACCTAAAAATATTTTCCAAGATACATCTAAATACGTATATCGCTGATTACAAATCAACACGTAGTATATCAGTTGGTTTATACAACAAATCTGCAATACGCATTTGAAATCATTAACACAGGTGTCAACTGACGACAGTTCATTTCGTCATCGCCCTGTAATTCATTACGTGGTAAAGTGGCTAAAGTGAACAAATGTTGATAACATCAATATTGACTTTAACATTGTTATACTGCCTTGAATGCTCAAAAACGTGACACAATACAACTTAAATACAAGTGACACGATTCTATCTTGACTCCCAATCAATATCTTAGGATTAGGCAACCCACTAAACATGAACGGCCCTGTGACATTTTCTTACAGTGTCTTGTATGTTGCAAATCGGAGTCCACCCATGATCGTCGGAAACTTTGTTCTAATCTTGCGGTATTGATGGCAAATTTGTTACCTTGTTAAAATTTTCAGGCAAGCAACATCCTTGACAAGAATTATGTAGTTGCTGGTTTGTTTCTTTTGATTTTGATTAATTTGTCTCTGGGTAAAATTGGAGATCTCTTTTGGCCCACACTGAATAAATTTGCCTTTATTCTAGAGGAGTCTGGTTGCTGTACAAAGCTGTTGTCAAAGCCACCCTGCCTTCTAAAGAGAGAAAAAAAGATATCAATAAGGAAGAATTGGAAAAATGTTCTTCTCGAAATGTTATGTTTAAATATCCAGCTATTTTTGCTTTCAAGGTATGTTGTAAATAATGACACGGTAATTTCAAAACATGGGTTTGAGGCCCCAAGTGGGCGGTATTATTTGCACATGCGCTAGAAAACGAACATTTATTATACGGTTACTTCGATAGACGTCATTTAAGTCGATTAAATAGTCGATGACTTTAAAGTGACCCCTCGAAATAGCAAGCAAGCAAACACAACAAAAACCAAAAGAAAGCAAAAACTAAGATAAAACAAAATAATATGAAACGTTCACTGGTCCATAAAGGACAATGCATCGGTATCACTTACACTGTTTTGGTTTTCTTTCAAGAATCCCATCATGACTTGCTATAATCCTTTCCCTTCAAGTGCGAGTTTACAATTTGTTCATGCAAGCGGTGAGTGGATTTGCCAATCGAAGTGCAAAACATATATATTACAATCGGGTTTGCATCTCACTCCAAAAGCTGTATTCCAATCCTTCTAATGACATGCGATATAGCTTCAACCTGGTGAATTTTTAAAATATTTTTTTCATACAGTATGAAGAGACCGTATATTCGTCATTTTGTTGCCGTTTAATATATGCGATATTTTCCGATGTCATCAGTAGTACATTATGCATCGTCTATATACGAATAATTAAGGATATTATGCGCCTAACTTCATTGAGTTCTAGGCTCAGGAAGGGAGAAAGACAACTATGAGAAACAAAAGAACAATGGGAGAGGAAAAATCATTGTTTGAAGAAATATGTTTGAGAGCACGACGAAAGAATAGGAGGACTGAAAATGACGGAGCTTGGCGGGAAGTTGACTATGACCTAAGTAACCATTGTACCTAAACGATCTCTCTGTCCAAAGATTTGTGTACTAACACGTGGTAATCTGAGAAGACAAGGAAGGACCAGTGGAGGAGCGAAGAGTTCTTGTAGAGTGATACACTTAATGGTGTATGGAACTAATATTTTTGAGCCGGATAGAAGCTGATTTAAAAACGTTCTGTACATGAAGATCCATGTCTTAGATGGAATTAAGAGTGAAACCAATGATTTTTCATGCTAAGAGTAAAATTTATTTCAGAGTTTCGATAAGGCAAAGTAGCCGGAAGCGGGTTGTAGGACAATCTTGGAGGTACCATGACTTATTTGCTGCTTTTTTGTTGTCATTCAGCTGAAGATTGTTAAAATCCATCCAAGTATTAACCTTAGAAATACAATATTGCAATATATATATACCTCTTCCATAAAGATATAAAAATAATCGAAGCAAATGGTCCAAAATATTAAGGTCGACAGGTACGGAATGGCGTGACCCTCCTAAAGCTACTCAAATAATACATCAACAGAGCGATTATGAATTTATTATTTAACCATTAGGATTTGTTGTATCCCCAGTGAATAGGTCGATGACAACAGTTTGCCTAATTAGCTAATCCTGCGTATACAGATTACAAGTATTCCAAATGTCAGAGATATCCAGTGGTGCATTGTGCAGCCTTTCACAATCTAGTATGCGACTGTACCATCTTAAGTTGAACGTTGAACGTTGCAGAGTGATATGTTCTGAGGGTAAATATCTGATGATCGACCATCAAAGTCTCAGATTGGCAGGATAACGTTGAAATTTTGATAAAAGAATATATACTAGCTTTCCAGTATTTAGACAGAGACTGCAAATTAGTACCGAAGCTTAAAATCTCAGAAAATAGTCATCGACATATTTCCTCCCTTGGGCGAACTATATTTAGCCGTTGCGCCTCTTGTTTACGAAATGTTCTAATGGTCTAATGGAAAAATTGTGATGATTTCTTTGCGCTGTCAAATTTGAACATTAAACTGAATTTCTTTTGTCTGATTCCAAACATTAGAATGGAAAGTGTCGCAACCCTGAATCCATAATGGGAGTATGATTGTCATTTATCATGGTCCACCGTCGAGGGCGCTGTATTTTGAGTGAATAACAATTTACTCTTTTCTAGATTATGATGTTAACCACCTCAGTATAATGGGTTATGGAATAACAGACGCCAGACTAAACATAATGATAATATTTGAATGTATTTAGCCACTGGAATGAGTCAACATATTCCTTGGATAGTAATCTACATGTAGATATACTTGCTGAAAGTGAACAACATACACATATTGTCTAGATAAAACATAAAATGCTTCAAAGCCAAACCTTGAGTTTACATCGCCATTTGAGTAATAGGAAACGCGTAATTTGCGGCACTATGCTTGGAGTTTCCTTACAAATTCCTAAATCACGGAAACAATTGAAAAATTTCACCAATGCTGTTTAATCTTATCAAAATACTATAATTGAATGCTTTACCCGGTGTAATATTTGCATATAAATTTGATGTCTTTTGTCTGTCATGGCGTACATACAGTTAAATTATATCAAGAAACAGGGATACTAAAGACAATGGAACGTCTATGACTTACTGAGAAGGCGTAAAAATATAATAAAACATTCAATACAGCGTAACAAGCATTACTCTCGAAACTATAACTGTCAACTGTTCAATCCATGAGTACACTTACTGGGTAAATAATGTCGGCCAGATTTCCGTAACTATGCCACTGTGAGTACATTTTGGTTAATATACATCGTCTGCAAACTTAAAAACAAGATTACAAAAGATAATCGCTGAACTTGAAGTGTTGGTAAATCAATTGAAAACAAACTGATTTATATCTTGTTGTGAGATAGCTCAATTCACGTTTGCTTAGTTACGTGTACATTCAACACGCAAATGTTTATCTGTTCTTCGTGTGAAATCAGTGACCAAAGCAGACATTTCGCTCTCAGATTTTCATCGCATTTCTTAGGAAAGCGTGCTTTCACTTAGGCACACTTGAAGCTGATTGTAATTTATATTTCATTGCATTTTGACATTCACTTAAATTAGAATGTCAGTGTCACAATGTTAAAGAGGGTCTTATCTTTTTACCGACATCTGTTGACCGTTCTATAGATTCACAGATACTGTCACTCTACTCTCAATAGGATCGACGAACCGTTCAGTCTACAAATACCTTGATGCAGTGGTTCCAACTGTCGGAAACGATCAATTTCTTTGGATCGTCAACTGCTTGGACAATTCCGATAGGACGATTTAGATTGTCTTCATCACTATCAATACGATACATAAATCGGCCATTTGTGTCAAACTTTTGGATTTTGTTCGCATATTCATCGGCTACATAGACAAAGTTATCCTTGCTGACGACAATCCCTGATGGGTGTTCAAACTGTCCGTCAGCATCTCCATAACATCCGAATGAACGAACGAACCGATCTCTTTCATCGAACACCTGTACGCGGCTATTATTGAAATCAGAAACATAGACCTTTCCCTTACTGTCAAAATCAACTGAATATGGAGCGCAAAATTGACCTTTCTTTTCTCCATAGCCTCCAAATGAATTGATGTATTTGCCTTCTTGTGTGTACTTCCTTACGTAGTGTCCATCTCTGTCTGTGTCTTTACTCGCCTTCCCATCCCAGTCAGTTACGTAGACAATACCATTCAGTGGATGGATTGCAATACCCATAGGGTGTCGAAGTTCAGTCTGTCCGAATGATCTCATGAACTTTCCATTGACATCACTTACTACAACTTGCTTATTTTCACGATCAGTCATAAAATGAAGACCTTCTTTGGATATTGCTACATTCCACGGTTTAAATTTCTTCTCAAACTGAGTAAACGTGAACGTTCTCACCATTTTGCCATCAAGGTCAATAACCTGTATTCTGTTGTTCGCCACGTCGGCAACAGCCAGATTTCCATCTTTAGTAAATGCTAAACCTTTAGGGTTGTCGAAGCACCCGTCTTCCTTTCCATTTTTTCCAAGAGTCTTCACCAATGGTATGAGAACTCTAAAGTCAAATGGGGAACCAGGTATTGCTTGACCGGATACTGATATTGAAACTTTGTAATCTCCGACCACCTCTCCGTGAACTGTCACTGTGTGTGTCCCATCACCTTTTTCTGTCACTTTCACATCTTTGTAAGATCCATCTGGTAACGTCAAAGTCACCTTCACCTTCTGATTCGGATTCACTGCCTTACCCCTGTGATCTCTGGTTGTAATCAAAAGGTCAACATTTTGACCTTTGATCAGTCTCTGAGGAACACCATCAACCGTACACTGTGTGATACACACATCGCTACGCAGAACGCCAACCAGATCGCCACGCCTTCCATCGTCGCAAGGTTGAAATTCAACAATTATTTTCTCAACGACGGAAGTGTTGTCCATTTCCAGCAATTCGTCAATTTTTTTATTCAAATTTCTCTTTGCCGCCATCAGTTCAGCTGCATTCTTGTGATGTCTCATCATTTCAATATAGCTTACCATGCTGACTAATTTACCGTATTTTATCTGAAGTTCATCGATATCACTTTGGGTTTTTTTAACTTTAACAATGTATTTTTTCTCTAGATCTTCAAGAATTGTTGTCTCTTCTAATTTTACTTTTTCATGCATGGTTTTAGCTTTCCGGGAAATACTCCTGACTCTATCTCCACATTTCATTTCAAAGTTATTTTGTAACAACTTCCCCTCATTTTTACGTTCCCTTGCAACTGTTGCTTGCTTATTTAAATTCCGAATTGATTCAACCAACCCTTTTCTGTAATCGTCGGAAACGTTTTTAAGAAAATTAATTGTGTGTTTTTCTTTTGGGTGGACACTTTCTGTGCAAGCTGAACATATTGGTGACTTGCATGTGTTACAGTATAAATTTATCAGGTACCCCTTATGGCTTTTACAGTATGACATTGTTTGCACTTTGGTTTGGTCGTCGGAGCGAAATTTCTTATATTCTTCTATTGTGAGAACGCACTCATCGGTCGCTAGTGTCTTTTTTGTTATGTTTTTGACTATTTTGCTACATTCGGAACAGCATAAATCTATTTGACGCCAAATACAAACATGTGTAGCTTTCACTTTATTGCAGATGGAGCATTTCCCATTCAATACAACATATTCTTTTGCACTTTGCGGCACTTTAGCTGACAGTGATTGTAAGTATGTGTTGTTTGGGAGTCCAGATACGCCATCATCGGTGAGTTGACATGATTCTTTACAAGAGGGACAGTCAAGTCTGTTACTGTCTTTCTTGCGTAAAGAGTGTAAACATTTCTCACAGAATGTATGGTGGCATGGTAGGATCTTCGGATTTGAAAATTGTTCAAAACAAACTCTGCATATTAGAAAATTTGAATGGAGTAGTTTTGGCACACTATCAGTTAACGCGTCTATTTCAATGTTATTTCCAAGGGTCTTACTGTCTGTACTAATGACTGTGACAGCGTTTTTTAATGTGGTGGTTCGGCCTCTATTTTGAGGATCAGCAACATTGGATTCATTTGCCATGTTGATCAGTTCTCCTACCAGTGAGTCAGTTTCCGCGGCTGGGACGAATTCCACTTCTCCGTGATCGATGTCTGGTTTCTTTTCTAAACCTTCCAATTCTCGAATACAGTCAGTTACTCTGCCCTCTGATGACATTAGCTGGGTTGCATTCTCGTGTTGACTTACAAATTCTAAGTAGTTGATCATGCTGACTAGTCTACTGTAACGAAAGTGTAAATCGTCGTTGTGGATTTCTTGGTTTTTAATGCGAACATCGTATTCCTCTGTGACTTCTGCCTTTAATGCATTTTCCTCTGCTGTGATTTTGTTTATTAAATCAGCAGCTTTCGCTGTTATCTTCGCTTTCTCGGCCTTGGTTTTTCATTATAAAATTCTAAAATCTTTATTGCTGCTCTTTTACTCTCATCGATTTTGTCGGCTTTTTCCTTCAATTGTCTGACATCTGCTGATAATTTGGCACTGTATTCAGCCGCTACGTCGTTTAAATACTTGTAGTCATGGCTCTTATTAGGGTGTTCGATTACCGTACATTCAGAACATATTGGGACTTGACACGTGTCACAGAAAAACTTTGCCGGGTTTTCTTTGTGGATGTTACAGTATGAGATGGGAAGAACAGCCGAGGGATTCTTAGATCTTTCTTCTTTGTACTTTTCTAATGTTAAAATCGTATGCTTAGAGGATATTCTAGCTTTTCTGTGCATCTTTGCGCATGGATCGCAGAATTTTTGCAATTGACAATCTATACATACATGTGTGATGTCACCATCATCACAGATTTCGCATTTTATGGGATTTTCCCGTATCTCATGAGATTCTGTTGGCGTTTTCTGCATTTTTTCCAAGAGCGAGTTCATGAAAAAGTTGTTCTCCAGACCTTCAATTCCATCGTCCGGCAGTTTACATGGAGTTCGGCACGTTGGACATTCAAAATAGCCATCGCTTTTCTTAACATCTGTTATCAAACATTTCTCACAAAATGTATGGTGACAGGGAAGAATCTTCGGTCGCTCATAACGCTCTATACAAATGGTACACGTAAGAAAATCTTCCTGTATATCTTTTACAAGTTCTTCGGTTGTTTGTGAAACTGAAGCAGCCATTTCAATGATATTAGATATTTGATACTTTATTTTCGAATGGTTTTGCTTTTTTTCTGTGTACTTCTAGAAATCTGTTTTTTGCTTTGTTTTGTTTCTTTATTCGTCTTTTTATGTGTCCTACACGGTCTGTCGAATGGTTTGCAGCCGTCGATTTTCAATATTTAGATGTAGACTTTTGTTCTGTCACAAAAAATTGTTGCTACACAGGTTAGGGCTGGTCTGTTTAAGTACTCTGTGAGGTAATTTGTTGTTCACTCTTCTCCCGAAGTCGTGCCGTTCTGTTGCTCTCGTAGACGAATTGCACCCGAATGCCAGTGGAAAAAACCGCCGATTGGCTTGGTCTTCCGGTTGATGTACCCGGATGACTTAATTCCGAAACCTAAGGAAACAAAGATAAATAATTATGACGTCAGAAAATAGCTGTTCTGCGAATAATGATGAAGGGCAATCTTTTTCAGTGAAATCGATTAATTAGTACTCATGAACTATAACCAAAATATTCAAGATGCAGAGTTTTTAAAAAACAATGGCTGAAACAATTGTTTTTGCATAATACATGTTTGTTTACTTCTCTCGACGGATATCTACGTATTTTGTATAAATGCATGTGAACGTGTGGAGTAAATGTTAGGTTAACTAACAGTAACAATCCAAAATCAAAGTTTGCACTCTTGACCTTTTGAGAAGTGGCTAGCTTTTGCACACACTACTGATACCATATGTGTCGTCAGTCCGTATGCAGCAGAGACCAAAAGTAGGTATGGGAACAAAACTAGCTTGTCTATTATCCACCACTGCATGCTTCCCGATTATAATTTTTCTGGTAATCCCGAAGGGTGCACGTCCGATCTTTAGCGACACGCATTTTGTGATTGGGTTTTCAGCTGCTACGGCAATTTGACAGTAAAATTCGAATATTTTGCAGTGACTGCAATGAAGAGCCGATGGCAGTCTGTTGTTGACACACTATTTACCAATAATAATTATTTGTTCCACTGCCCTTCTCCTTTCATAGAGATTTTTTCAAAATAAAAAAATGCAGAATTTTGCAAGTCGTCGCATGTTGTCTTAACGTGCAGTGGAACAGTGAATGAACAAAAGAGTATCATAAGAGACGCCGTTGGTGGCGCCCGTTCACATTGCCATTGCTATCATTGAAAGACTGCTTCGACAAGTTACACAAGCGCAACATGGTTGTCTGTGTAGAAACGTCAGTTATGATACATGATTAAAGTACCCCGAATTCATACAAAACGATTTTGTGGAGAAAAAACAAGTTGACCTGTTTGAACAGTTTGTCTGAGATCGTTTTGAGGGAGCTCACATTTGAACTACCACTCGCCGTCGTAAATTAAACGGATGGCCTTGCTCGAAGTTAAATCACGGGCTAGCGAGCATTAAATTCATGTATCACATAAATATGCCCGTTTCACTCCATCGGTTAACGTAGAGATACAGACAGTAAACGTCACCAGGTTTGGGGTGTTCCAGAATTTCAATTGCAACTTGTAAGTATTCAAAGTAAACAAAATGCGGTTTTGTCGACAAAAGACTTTGGAGGCTCTCAGGAACAAGGATATTTCGGATGGCGAGATAGTGTATAATGGAGTGTAGTAAAATGAATCTTGTAAATGTTATCCTATCTACCAGCTCATTAGATATTGCTAACGGTATATAAGTCCATTCTTGAATCAATAAGAAAAAAAACCCACGTTGATGTTCAGTAGATGTATAGAATGAAGGGTTTAAGGTGTAAAATTGACAGGTATTCACTGTATTCTTTGAAATACTACACAGAGAAAGTGAGGGGTCGATAGAGTAGGCACACAAAAACACAGTTCAAGCTTATGTTCTATAAATGTTTGATATAAGATAGTTATTTATCCCAATCAATTTATGAATTAATGCTTCACTGGCTGCCTCTGTGATAAATATAGCATTCTGTTGTTAGAGGTAAAGTACAATGTAAGGGAGTCGTCATTATTTACGGCCCGGGGGGAGGTCGGAGGAATCTGAGGGGTTCACTCAAAAAATTGAAAGCTACAACGGGGGTTGCCAAAAATGTGGAGAGAAAGAAGGGGGTTATTCAATTTTTGGTGTAAAATAAATTGAAACACCTTTCAGATTGCACCATTTCACACATCAATTTCTCAAAAGTTCGATGCGAGAGGGGAACACCCCCTCTTGTACTCTCCCCCTTGTGGGCTTCTAACAGTTTTACTTATTAAAAAATTGAAAACACCTCTCAGATTGTACCAGGCTTCCTCATTGCACACATCAATTTCTCATAATTTTCCATGCAAGAAAGGGGACACCCTCTCTGACACTCCCCCAGCCTCTCGCGTGTTCTTACCCAGTACATTCAAATTCTGCCCAGTCAGATGTCTTAGGGACAATCTTGTCATGATACCCATCCACATACAATACTGTATGGCTGTACACTAGTTATAGCGTGAACTTTTATAGCTGTATTTTGTTGTGACTTTGAATTTTATTTTGTTGGTTTCACCTATTTCAACCGTCATGAGATAACCAATGTTAATCTCGGCACACAAAGATTTAAAAGGTCTTTATATTTTGCTTTATTTTTGTAAATTTTACAAATACATTTATTGATATTTAACTGTTCTAATGGGTAGGTCAGTCAAAATTTTTTACAGTTGGGTGTACTTGAATGGTTGGTACATGGTTGGCAGAGGGGAGTGTACTCGAATTTCCCGAGTTTCCGAAAAATTCCTCCGACCCCCAGGCCGTAAATAATGACGGCTCCCTAAGCAACTATTATATGTATTTGAGCATACTTGTACAATGAAAGAGATTAAAATCTATATATTTTGACTCGCATGTCATATTATTGACGCAATATGATTCTGAAAGCATACTACAGACATTGAATGTGACTCCTTACCGTCGTAAGCGCAGTATGGACCCTGTATTTGCAACGTAATGGATGACCGGAAACCGCTCTTCAAACGATGGTGTCTTTCTGTTGAGAAATAAAAGGAATTTGTCTTGTTTTCTTATTTGTAAGGCTAGGATTATACTTAGGACCGGATAAATCTAAAGCACGACTTGTTATAGCAACACTCTTTAAAAATTCGGAATTTGTTGCATTTTGAACACTTGGCTAATTTCAGACCTATATGCTGACTTAAGTGACACTTACTAATGAAGCAATGAAAAGCGATTCAAATTAATATTATATATTACCATGCCTGTCCATTGCGTTTTAATTGGTCGAGCTGTACCGCATGACTGCCCACAAATACACAGTAATGGTTTGTTTTCATGCCCGTGAATATGAATAATATCGTAAACATAGTAACTAAAACGAAAATTGTGATGTGAACAAAGATCATAATCAACCACAAAATAAAATGGAGCATTTGTGTTAGTGTTTCAAAAAATCTCCGGATTTGCAAAATTTTTGCAGCGCGCGCACTACTCACTGACAGGTTCTGGGGCCCCGTTGTCGTTCGCACGGGAAAGTTTCTTAAATTTTGACGGTTTCTCGGGGTTCGCTGATGATATAATTGAAATAACAAACTCCGCGCTGACCAATATAGATTATTAATGGGCGCGGGCGAGAGGAAAGCCAAGTTAATCTTTGGCTTTCCTCTCGCCCTTGCCCATAAATAAACGTTAATGAGCGTGTCGTCCGTTATTTCTATAATATATTTACTCTTATTAAAAGTTCTACAAGTTTGTGACAATAGTTTATGTACGTGTGATTTCCCTTCCCTGTTTCAATATTGGATCTTGAGCCATTTAGTTGCAAGTTATCACCGGATTTTAACTCCTTGACAAAAAGAAGGCATCAAAAGGTGCAGGTTTTCATTGTAAATTATAATCTTTCAATCCAATTTCACACTTCTTTGTGTTCATGCTGCTTGACGAAGTTTATCGATCACTAAGCATTACATTCAGAGAAGCCCCAAGTCACTGTCCCCGTTCTCTATTGTAATAATCATTGAGTAAGATACATACTATAAGTTGAAAGAACCTGCAACGCAATGGTTTATATAAGAGGTTAAAGTAGAAAGTCTGTAAAAGTAGAAGGCCTGAAATGATTTGAGACCGGTCACATCGGTGAAATGAAAGCCAAAATTACATTGTTGTTCGGCTCTGCAAGGATAAGAAATTCCTCTTCTTTGTAAACTGTCGTGTTGTTTTGAACTTCACTCTACACCCACCCACCCCGCTTAGATTTCGGCCTTGCGAGTTACTGTTTCTGGTTCTCTATCTGAACTACAAACTAGCGATATCACTAATACTAGCATCTATCCGTCGCTACTTTGTTGAAGTAGCATCCGGGTAAAAACCTATAATTAGGAAGCCATTCTTCAGCGTATTTCAACACGCAATTGATAACATTTTGCACATACTGTACAATTGGCTTAGTATGCGAATTTGACACTCACTGCCACATTATTGGCCATAGAGAAGACGGGGAGAAGTGGTTAATGGAAGCTAAAAACTGTAAAATGAAGGTATAGGTACATGGAAATTGGGCTTGCCATTATTGTGTACTTACCGTTTATATGCACTGCGAAAGGTCAGTATTTAGTCTTCACGCTGTAGAAGCTTATGGTGTGTTCTGCGCACCATGTAGCTGATACTGGAAGTCTGTATAATCAACGCCTTGTGAGGTCGCGGTATGTTGTCATGCGATAGGCGTATTTATCACGTGACAAATGACCTGTTACCTGATAGGCGTGTCTATCGCATGACAAACGATCTATTGTGTTCACAACTCGTATCAGTGCAAATACGATAGCTAACTTGTGACACCCCTTCTAATCGATAACGGCAGCAGTCTCATTCATCTTCCGTAGTGTTTAGGAGCATTGCTATCAGTTGTTCGGTAGCAGGTCATTCGACCCGGCGCCGTCTCTTAATTTAATCCACACATGATATAGCTTTGGTACATTTAAAGTATGTTAATCTCACCTCCTGCCACCGAGTTCGCTGAACCTTTACTCTGCAAAGTATCTCACAAAAGTAAAAACGCAAAGATGTAAAGGGAAACAATTTGACCAAAAAAGCGTGTTTTTGGATAAATGTGAATGTAGCTGATACCTGTCATGTATATTCTGCCAAATGAATACTGGCCATTCCAGACGATGGATTTCTTATCGCACGTTAAAGTCGCAAATGCCGGACTTGTAAAGGACATATTATGGAATAGATAGAAACGTCGACAGAATTATTTCAGTGTCTCCGAGGAACAATAAGAGACATAATAGCGATTTGCATAGGCCATATAATTTTTCAGATAGAACTTTAGGGAACAAGCACAATAAACCGCAGGGTTGGCAGAAGAGAAAATATTTGGGCAGTTTTTTTTCCGCAGCTCCCACACAACGTTAGCTAATTTTCAACCTCTCCCTTTGTTAGCAGGAAAATGTGTGGAGGCCCGACCAGCCAATGTAAAAATGTGCAGAGGACTAATAACGATTTATCCCAAGCCTACTTTTATTAAGTGTGTCTATCTATCTATCTATCTGTCGGTCTATCTATCTATCTATCTATCTATCTATCTATCTATCTATCTATCTATCTATCTATCTATCTATCTATCTATCTATCTATCTATCTATCTATCTATCTATCTATCTATCTATCTATCTATCTATCTATCTATCTATCTTCAGATAGACAGTTAAGTGGCTTGATAGATAGATAGATAGATAGATAGATAGATAGGTAGAGACATAGACAGATATATAGAGATTGATTGATTGATAGAGAGATAAATACATGCATGTATCACACACACACACACACACACACACACACACACACAACAAACCACAGCGGTAACAAATAAGGATATGCACACACAAGTCATGCAATTATTAGCCGCTTTAATTCTTCTTCGCTAGAGTGTGGTAATAAAAGCGCATTCGTCCACCGAAAATTTGATATTGAAATCTCATCTAAAGTGCTATTTCTCTGTATGTTGTAGTCCTTGAACAAACTCTCAACACCTTTTCCCCAAAATAAAGCAGATATATCTTTGCACATACATACGTCTGACATTTGATATGGATGTACTTCACTGGAAGGGCATTGCATATTTGATTTTGAAATATCACCCAAAAGTGTCATTTCACTCACTTCAATAATATACAGAGATGAGAAGGGCATTTTTGTTCAAGAAATTTAGTTTTGAAATTTGACAGAAAAGTGCCATTTCTCTACACGGCGGTACAAACTATGAACCTTTTTCCCTCTTAGGGCATTTGTAAATATTTGACAATTGCCGTAAATTTAATTAACAAGAATAAGGTGATTAGAAGTGCTTAGGTGTGCAATTAATATGAAACTTGAATTTCATACAGATATTAATATGTTATACTACTGGGTCTACTGGTCAAACCTTGAAAATAATTCATATTAAACTATTGTACCTGTTAGTTGAACAATTTGCCCAAACATCTTGTTCCCAGGCCCATTGTGTGCCTTTTAAGTCAACTGTTGCTACTATTTTGCATTCCTTCACTTCCTATAGTGTACACCAGCATAGAGTGATTATGATTGTCAGCTATTTTACAAAAATTATTGTCTACCCATTTAGTGTGATTTACCGGTATAATTTGCATAATGTGAAAAGTTGGCGGCTTCTCGTGGTACTCTGGAATATTCAAAGACCCCCATTTCAATGCTGAGTTTATTTCTGCCCTTTCTCTTTCTCAACACTGCCGTTAATTGTGATCGTACCTTACTTCCATCGTTTGTCTTTTTTGTCGGATGTGATTCTCTAATACACATTTATTTGCGTGAATTCGATGTACATGTCTATCGGTGCATTTTGCTCCCCAATGTACGCAAAATTGTGACCATCATCAAGATGCATGCGGAACATTTTGTGACCCTTTAAGATAACGACCCCTCTCAAACGAAAACATAACAAAAATAGACCAACGTACGCTCCTGTACCATATTTCCTGAATGATGCTTCGCCTTGATTATGAACATCACGAGTTTTCTTTAGCTTTGAGATTAATAATTTGCCTTAATATTTTTGCATTTTGCATTTCGTCTGTAATATCGTGAATTGTTGTCTTTCTTGTCGAATGTAACAGCTTCCTTATTTTTGTTTATTTGTTTTCAAATCTGCAGGAAACGAACGCAATGTTAGCGACACAGTTTACATGTAGGTGCTTACTGCATTGAAGCCGTTAATAATCTACCTTGGGTATCGATACATCAGCAGCGAAGAGACATTAAATGTACAAAAGCAACGACACGATCATTTTTGAACAGTTTATTGCGATGATTCAGGTCAGGTTTGAAATAAAGGCGCCACCAAACTATGATGCAAAGGACTTCTAAGTGCACTATATAACGTACTTTGAAGTGAACTTACGGTCTGACTCAGCAGCTATGCCACAGAAATTAAGGAGTGACATGACCATCCACAACAACTGGTTATAGAGCATAATCTGTTGCCTGGAGCGAGTCAGATGGATGGAGCAGACTATCGGAGAACAGATGGTAAAATTGAAATTTCTGAAAGGCTACTTAGTCCATAGCAACAATATGGGTGCAAAAGTCAACATCGAAGAATTATTACCCGTCCGGTAAAGGGCCAAAATAGTGATTTAACAGGCAGCGGCAATCAAACCTGCAACGCCTGGACGTCTTGTACAAGCACTGAATAAACTGATAACAAAATACAGCTCTGAGAAATGTAAAGCTGTAAAACTGCCATAGTTGCAAACAAACCTTTCTTTCAAATACAGAGATTCAAACAATACAATAGAATTTAAGAAAACATTGATACATTTTCACAAAAAGCGCAAATAAATAAAACCCAATGTTCGTTATTCGATATCAAATTATCCTCAAACCCCGCTGTTTTTAGTTGTCAGCAAGTATTATGGACGTTGAATTTTTAATAATTTGCTGTCTGATAATGCACTTGATTTGACGAAGATATTAACATACTAGCAAGAAAATGCAACAACTCAAAACGTTCCTGGTTGATACAAATCGTCTACCGAATATCATCTGGAAGGAGAGGTACGATATCTTTATAGGACGAAACCACAGCGACCTCATTGCTGAGATCTAGAAGCATTTTTATGCAACTACACACACTTCTCGTTCCTCTGATCTTAATGTCATCAAGACAACCCTGGTTTTCCAAGTCTCCAGAACGATGATAAATGGACAACTTTTTTGTTAATTTGTCAAACCAATCAATTAGGTCTTTGGTATATTTATTATACACCTTTTTCAAGTGACTAGGCACGTTGTTCGAATCATTAGTGTGATCAATACATACGGGTATTTTACAGATATCACAGTAAAATTTAATAGGGTTAGGACTTGTATTATTTGTACTATGTACAGTGCAATAAAACACCCGCTGCACTGCAAAAGGCTTTAGTAACCGTTGCTTTTTGTAGTCCTGTAAGGTCAGAGTTTTATGGGAAGCTGAAACCCTAGCTTTCAGATGAAAGTTTGCACACTTCTCACAGAAACTTTGAAAGTCACAATCAATACAAACATGTGTTGTTTCCTTTTCTTCACATATCTCACAAGTCTTTTTGAAGTTTCGGTCGATATCTAAAGATGCGTGCTTTTCTTTTAGCATGTTGTTGATCGGCAGCGCAGATACACCACCTGGAGGCAAACGACACAAATCTCCGCACTTTGGACATTTAAGCATGTTCCCGCCCTGTAGGTCAAGGTTCAACAAACAATGCTCACAGAATGAGTGATAGCATTCCAGTATCCTCGGATTTTTAAATTGCTTGGAGCAAATCAAACAGACGAGAAATCCCAAGTTGTATTCTGAGTCCATCCCTGCGAGACCACTAAAAGCTTGACTGACCATTTCGACATTACCGATTTCACACTTTTCATGGAATTCTGAAATTAAAAGAAGAAATTGTGTAGCAAGCGTTTTTTAAAAGTTTTGCAATACCAAAATGGACAGAAAAGAGTATGTTGCAATTAACAACTAACTGAGTCTAACGCAGTCAAGGAATTCGCTCATTGTTGAAATTTGATATGTCTACTGCATAAAGTTCAGGTACGGGAAAATACCTTGTTGTCTTGATCTTGCTGGATCTGCATTACTTGAAACTTGGACGATCTGCTCCTAAAATATTTAAAAGAATAAATCACAGTTTATATCAAATTCTCTCAACATACATAAAATACAGGGACATGTGTATGGATTGTCTTGAATCTTGCCCTATAATCTATATGATTTTCTGAAAAAAAGTTATGATGGGTGCAGGGACTCTGTAATATTTCCTTTTCTCTCGCCACGTCTAAAATTGCCTATGTTTGTTTTTGATTAGAAATTTGTTTGCAACTAATGGGCCATCAAATCTCTCCTAATAGTTTACTATCAATGGTTCTTAACGTAAATTATTCGCGCACCGGTACCGACAACATCGTGACGTGCTTTTCAACTTTGAACGGGACTGTTCTTATAAATCTCAAACACAACAGAAGACACATTATAAAGATAACAAAGGTCAATGCAATACACTATAACAATAAAATATTCAGTAAATTCCCTACAAGACACTTTGATTTCTTGTTCGGGCAAAGTCTGACATTCAGAAAGTCTGCGAGCAACTCGGTTACAGATCGATGGTTTATTTATCACTTTGGAAGGGATTTGGGGCTAATATATAGAAGTTCGTGTAGCAATGAAAATTTTCACTGTCCAAGTTTCGTGAAAATCACAAAAAATCCGATTTATTTAATTGATTTTGAATTGTATCAGTCCGCAATTATTTGGCACTTTGTTTTTCTAGTCTAAAAATTGCAGGGTGACCCCTAATTTTTATTTTTTGATTTCAAGAGGGAAATTGAAAAATTTCCGTACTAAAAGTAAAGCAGAAGTTTAAAATCTTTCAATTTGAGACGCATAATAGCGTAACTGACGCTGACCTTTGTCTTTTCGTCGTATTTAGGACTTAGTTCAACATGTACTCGATCTTCGGGTAACCGTCGTGTTTCTGCCAAAACAGTATCGATGGACGAGCCTTTTCGATTTTGCAATTCTTCCTGTCGATCTTCTGCCTCATTCATGTCTTCTGACAGAGAATTAATGACTGGTTTGGTTGGATTTTGCGAAACCTCTAGTTGATCTTCAGGATCACTTCTATCTTCCGAAGAAGTGTTAGAGCTCGTGTCTGTGAGAGAAATGAAAAAGTATGTATTAACGCACATAGTATTTCAAACGACATACCCTTCAAGGGAAAAACTGCATCGTCTTTTCAGTGTAATGTGTTGATTATAAGTTCTACAAAAGTAACTAACTACTTCCAGAGGCCGTAAATGTTATGACGTCAAAGTTACTAAGTGCCATTATTTCTTCGTAAATTTACTCAAATTTCTATTCGTAACTTTTAGGGTTTTTCATAACTAAATGTTTGGTTAGCAGTTACTACTTATTACATATGGAGTCATAGTCATTTTATGCGCTTTGGTCTTGTCATTCTTTTAATATCAACATGTAGTAACATCACTAATCTTTCCCAGAAAGTGAACCCTAAAGATACCAAATATAAATCATCCGAATATCCAATCCGCCAGTAGTCCTAAGACATATCACATGCAAGCAATTGAATTTACATTTTCTATACTAGTCATATATGTGAAAGTAAACAAAATACTGCTCACAGTGATAACACACCTGATAGATTGTACGTAATGTCCTTCCAACATCGAGAGTATTCCCACTTCTTGACGTATGTCTCTAGTGTAATTTCTTCGACATCTAGTCTTGACAAGACTTCACGTGTTACTATTTGACTTTGCATAAGGCTAGTCAATTCACCATTCGCCATGTCATTCCACAGATTATCCAACTCTCCTAGCTCTTTACATTCCATTTCTATTACTAACTGGTCACCCGACGACCGTCTTGCCACCGTCCTGCCGTATTTTTCATCCAACGAAATGTTGCCATCGTTGAAAATATTTTGCCCGATATTCTCCTTGTTTAAAACAGTATGTTGGCGGCCAGATAAATCACGCACCCTTTTTATTTTTGTGTAAACATAAATGTGCTCTGAAAGATGAAAGTAAATACGTACATGGCTTAGTTTAGTGATTATTGTAACGAAGATAATACAAGTTTGGCTGCGTCTCTTTATTTAATGAAATATAAAGGGAATGCAAAGTCTGCGTCAAATACTACGAAAAGTTACATTGTGCCCGGCATATAGCCCGAAACTATATGACAACTTTTCTCCCACACAGATCTAGACGAGGCCAGATGTGACTATCATAACCAGAGTCACAACTGCCCACGTCTATTAATATTTATGTGTTTACATTATTGCTCTGCTGTCACATGTACACTAATGACTCCCGAATTATCAAAGGTTGGCTCTTACATTAGATTGGTTACCCCCTCGTAACTTTTAGCTGCCAACATTTTCTAAATAAACTTGAAATCATTTTTAACTATTAAAAATGGACCTTTCTTACTTGCCTACTAAATCAAATTGCATCGTGAACCCGCGTTACAAGCCACAAAGTAAGATTTCAGCAAAAGTTATCAAGTAACACGATTGATACTAATTTGGGATAATTGGATGGTGAAGTAATGTCTTTAAAATCTGCAAATGTACGCTCATCTGCCTTTCTTTTTACGTTACACACTTGTTTTTATGAGTAATTTGTAATATTGAGACATTAAGCTATAGGGCACCTAACATTTTTGAGAAATTTGAAAATTATGAAGATCCAATTATCCCAAATTAGTTCTATTCGTGTTAAGGTTAGCTCTATTGAAACTAAGAGCAATAGTGCACTGAGACATCAGAATTTCGCTCTGTTTATTAACTCCACTCTTTAATGCGACTACACCATGATGCAGGACACCACAAGTAACCAGGTTTCTTGTGGTTAGGGACTAGCGACAGGACAGAAATAACATTGGGAGGGCGGTGTATTTGAGGGTGGGTAGCCACTTTACGTGCAATGGGTTTTGAAGGGTGGTGATATTTCACGCACGCCTATAGGGGAAGGTCATCTTTTTTTGCAAAACTATTAGAAGAAAAGATGTGGCCAATATAGTGTTTCGTTCATGGCTATCAAATTATATTGAAGGAAGTCTATTGGGAAAAGTATTAACAATTTTTCCCTACGCAAAAGCTATATCAATACCTGTATATCTCTCTTTGATAATTTATATAATACGATGGTTTCAAACGGGTTCGAACTTACAACCAAGTCGCCTATCAGAAAAGCCACAGACCAAACCGCTCGGCCAAATCCCCAATCTCAAAAAGATTGGTTCAATAACCGAGCTAAGATGTTACAATTTTTCTAACTGTGACCCCTCCACACGCTGTAGAGTTCGTGAATCACTCACGCTCGCACGCTCACTATAAATAAATGTGCTTTTCTTGAAATGAATGTATGTGTATAAGAAATTAGATCATGGAATTTCCTCGAAAATGTGGATCAACTATAAATGGTCGCCAATGCCAAAACTATCAATATCAACCTAGCAATATCTATGCAATTATAGACGTTAGATAATTGATATATGTGTTCTTGATTAGAAAAGGATGGTTACAAGTGTATACGTAAAAAAGAAATTAGATTTTGGAATTTCAACGAAAATGTTGATACACTATACATTGGAGGCTATGACAAAACAGTTAATTATATCCAATATAAAACCATAGACCCTCGAGAACAAACGTGGACTACGGTTGATGGAAATAATATACTTGTTTAGAATAGGGAAGTTACAAGTGAACATGTGTATAAGAAATATTCGATTTTGGAATTTCACAAAAAATGTTGATTTACTATACTATGCAAAACTATGAACATTTTTGCCAATATAAGACTAGCAATATGTACATTTATGGACAGATTTCAGTAATTGATATGTGTGCTTGATGTGTACAACAAATTTGATTTTCGAATTCCACTATGAATTTTTTTTAAATACTTAACTATTATATGCTTTTATAATTAGTGTTTGACAGTTTGATAAAAATGTACTTGATCAGAACAGTGTGTTGGAAAGTGCAGATGTGAACAAAAATATGATATTTGAATTTCACAAAAACATCAAATTACTTCTCATGGTAGCCTAGGGCTAAACATTTTCCCTGCATATCTTGCTATATTGGTGCATTTAGGGTAAAGAATGTTCAATAGTGACTTTCTAGGCTGTGATAATTTTCTTGACAAATAATGATGATGCTCTCTGTACAATTACAAGCCAAACTATAACACAAATAGTGTTCCTTTTGATTTTTAGAATCCGTGGGACACTTTAGCCAACCAATAAACCAATTTGTACCTTCAAAAAAGAAGATCGCAATGGAGCTAATTTTCAATTTTCAAATGGTTTAATCATGTTGGTTAATATTATATGGGGCTCAGCCCTTGGTGTCGCGCCAGGGGTTATTGGACTAGAAATGTTATTTTTATTGATTCATAATTAGTAATAGAAAAGGATAAATTGGAATTAATCGTTACTTGCTATATACGTTTGTACGACAACTATGCCCACTTTACTCTCTGATGAAAACAGTTCATGTACACGATACCCTGCGGATCTTCTGTTTTATGTTTAGAAATGTTGGACATAATATTTGGCAATTTTTACCATGATAACTACCTATTGTGCCATCATTATCGTTGCAATAAAAACTGCACTGCCCAACTTCCACTTGCAAGCTGAAAACTATAACGGTCAGTCTAAAAACTGGCACTTTTTGCATCTAGTTATTGACACAGAGGGCGTTTTTCCAAAATTCAATCCCAACATTCTTTGTGTATGTCCTGGTTTATATGCACGACAGTTCTCTTTTTTTAATTTTTAGGCGTGAAAGTAACTATATTTTGTATCGGTGACATGATGGATAATAATACTTACTAGCGATAAGAAAGAGATATATTTTATTAATGGTGTGTTATAAAATAACACTTTACACGTTTCGAATTCGATTATTTACAAGCACTCAAATGAAGATAAACGTGGCAGCGCCCATGAAAGTAGGGTACACTTCCCGTTATTCGCATAGTATATTATTAATCTGCTCATGCGTAGTCAGTAAGCCGCTGGCGCGACTATTAACCTTAGGGTCTATTTTCAATTTAAAATATCTGGTCTGAGATTGAAATATAGAAATTCTGCTGTGAGGATGGCACTGTGAGGCCATTCAAATTTCCCTCCACCAAACTCTTTTTTCCCGTGATGCATATTTCCGTTTTCCCAATTTTCAATTTAACAAAGATCTCATTTTCCTTTTTTCTCTTTGGCCTTGCAGCTGATAGTATCTATCTTTGACCTTTGAATGCATCAAAATGAGACAGTTATTTAAGCGGGCAAATTGTTCAATCGATCGAGTATCGAACATACAAAGAACAATTGTGTTGCGGCAGGAAAGGAAAGTCTTATATAATCAGTTTGACCTGACCTACTTAAGTTTAGCGCGCTTCCCGTCAATGTTGCAAAATTGTACGTTGTGAAAAAAAAATTGTGACAGTCAACAGCCAAATCAGAGTGCGGAGTCCACATTTAATTTTATCTGATTAATTTATTCAATTCTAATAGTCAATCTTGTACGCAATGATGTTCTCCGTATAATGACCTAAGTGCCCCACCATAGTTTTTAGACCGTATGGTTAAAACAGTAACTTTGACCAACCAGGTAGACGTTTTGGGAAAGGGGACACAAACATTGGGCAGATGTAACATTTGTGGGAAGACATCGAGACCAACAGAATTAGTGGATGCGTATAATCCTTACCTTGCCAGTTTCTGTGAGGGGAAAACTTAGATTATATTATATCATGCTACCATGCGTCATTCTGGTTGGACGAGAGCTCATTCCACCAAAGCTAAGTTTTAGCACTGATAGCAGTGGTGAAACGGGCCCCTAAACCAGCATATTCGAAAACTGCCATGTGGGTGCATTTGAACATACCTCCAAACTTAAACCGAAAGAGTCCGCTTTGTTCAAAGACCGAATTCCGAATTTCGATACTCAGAAAAAGTGTAGGTCTGTAACATACCTCTTGGTTAAAATAATTTGGGGGTTGATGATGAAAGACATCTCTGAAGCAGCACATTTTGGTGTGATGTACACAAATCATTCCATTTGTGCAACTGCGCACTGTGCACTTTTGCTTGATTCAGCGGAGTCGAGACGCGACATGCAGCTCTTTAGAATGAAGCTAGTATTCGTTCATACACAAATAAATTGACACTTCCTCACAAAAACGCTATGTCAGATGTTCTTTCCCAGAGTTTGGGCTGTCATCCAACATCTGGATTATTTCAAAACTGCTTGTTTGCTGGTACAATTAACGTTCAAATTATCCATAAAAATAATTCCTTTAACCTCACTGTACCACCTCTCAATGTCGCGACGAGACGGTCGACGTATTCGGGACTGAATGAGACAAATACATTTTTAGTAAGCCCCAAAAGCCAGGACTATTGTTCTTATGCAAATTTACGAAACGATGTTACTTTTTCGCTTGATTTGAACCCTTTACCCATTTTCTGTTTCTGCAGCAGGTAGTTTTTAACAAATATAGTGTTCGCATTCCATTTGAATATAATGCCATGTTGATGACAGGCAACGCCGAGGAGTGTGCGTGTGTTGTCAACGTACTCCAAACTTCCGTTCAATCTCTCAGACATCCTTTTTCTGCATTTGTGGCTTAGAGTGACGAAAATACTCATGGAAGACAACAAAGACACACAAGTTGACATAATATATTATCAATAATCCCCGTCGCAGTCCGGTATTCACTCAATTTTGGTACAATTCGCTCCATCGAGCCTGTCGGCTTGTGCTATATGTCGCATAGTACCAAAATTTCGTGTATACCCTCCTGCTGCGTGGGTCATTGCTTAAATTTATATATAATATATATATATATATATATATATATATATATATATATATATATATATATATATATATATAAAAGGGAGGGAAAAAATCAAACTCACTATTTCTTTGTTTTTCAAAGTCGCCACTTTCTTGATTCATTTTTGCCAGTGTTGGAGCTAATGGCCCGTGACATCAAAATGAAATGACAGTATCTACAGAGAGAGAAACTACTGATTTAGAACGGTGTTGCTTTCGTTTCTTTTCATCTTACATCTTTGTTAACGCATGTTCATGTACATGAAGAGACAATAAGATGGTCGTCTGGAAGTCACATCACATTTGGTGAGTGCACACATTGATGTGCAGATGTGTATCATAGTACTTGTTTGCCTTTGACGTGAAGAATTGATACAAAATGATCGCTGTTAAATCACATTTGATGAACTCTAAAATTAATCGATGTGTATATGAATGGGTCCTGGTAAGAAAAAGTTATGGATCTATACAAGAAAAAAAGGCCACCTGACCGCCGCATTGGATTATATCGGTAAAAATTGATACGATTATGTACGACATAGGGTTTTGTCCAAATACTAACTTTGAAACAAATTCGTCATAGTATATCTTAGATATTAATCTCTACATGACAAAAATGTAAAGAAATGGTTAATAATGGCTATATTGGTGGACAAATCGACAGGGAGAGGTATGACATGAGCTGATGCCTTTTACACCTTAGAAACAAATCCAGTGGTTTCTACATTCCGGCTCCGTCATGAACGATTGTTAAAATCGCTTGCATGGTGTTAGTATTGGATTAGTATTAGAAACACATTGATATGCATGTGTGTGCCAACTGTAATAGAAATTAGGTCAAGAATTTCCGAGAAAGTGCACGTACGTTCTTATTGACTGCCATGACCAAATGCAGGTCATTACCTAGACCTCCAGACTTCTTCTACGGTGACTATTAAGCCACTGAATTTAATGCTTAACTGCAACTGCTTAAAATTACAAGAGGTTGTATAACGAATTGTTTTTGGACTATACAGATTTGTAAAGGTTTTCCTTCAATGACTGGAGTCCTTAGCAGAAACCGAAACTTCTGATTAAGTAAAGTGGAAACGGAGACGGCATTCATATTACGTGTCCAGGTGTGTTCAGTTATTGTCACAATTGGACCATAAATGACTTTATAAAACATGCTCATGCCGTGATGCGATTAGTCAGAATACATTATGTGACGATAGCATAGATACGTTAGATCCCCACGTAATCGAAAAATGTGACGTCAGGGGGTACATTTGAAAAGACTTTGTCCCCAGAGAAATAGATTTGGCCAAATTTGGAAAAGTGCCCAGTCATGTGATGATGCGCGTAGTGTCGTCTGCAGCTTTGAAACAATGGAAGGTAACTAGGACGTAATGAGTGCTCAGGATGAGCGACGAGTCTCTCTTTAAACAGCAAGGTTTTCCATTCCAACAGAGTAGGAACTTGAACAGGTCATCGAGCGCCGAAGATTCAGATGTAACCAAGCGTGTTGCTATGTATGCTTAGGATATTTTTGGGAAGAAGTTGGTACTGCAGTTACCGCTGTGGACTAATCGTCCAGTAAACTTTCCAAAATAAATTGTTGCAGTGCATAACAAACCAGATATGAACTGAATATGCTCACGTCTTTTACAACAGGTTCATTAATAGTAGTATGCTTCATAAATGCAGGATATCCAGTAAAAGACTAGAACATTTTAGCATTATGAACCCGACAGAACAATTTGACCTGCTAATGTGACCCCTGAAATGGAAGGACTTTGAGTTTGACAAAATTACAAACTTAGTTATGAAGCATTGAAATTGACTGCTGATGACTCGACATGTATTGACATTTATCAAACACTACTAGATGCATGAAATAATACAATATGACATGAACTACTGCATACTTTTTGACTGTTATGAAGTTGTGTTAAACAATTGTACCTTGACCTGTCTCATTTTAAAGTGACAGAACAACGAGCAAGGAGATGTTATGCAACATTTGCAGACCTCAGGATAATCACTAACCAAAACACAAGAACAAAGACAGACATTGTATATTCTGACAGCAGTTCAATTGAGCACACAACGCGGAGTGGAAGACAGACTTCTGATAAGACTAGACTTGTATACGGTCTACTGCCAGAGTAACTATCTCTGACGAGGATTTATTGTATTATGTTTTTCAATATTCCTGTCAATAAACCCAATTCATACTAATATAATCGACACCCGTGTGAGGCGTGTAATAAGAACAATCAGATATCTGTTATATCATTATATGTAGCAGGTTTCATCAACTTTCGCACAGTACTCTCAGAGTTAAATCACTAATTACAAAACTTTATTTAATATGTAAATGAGTTAATTATTAACTTTACATTCCCAAATGTCGTGCTCTAATTATAGGGTAATATCACTAATTACAAAGTTCATTAAATATGCAAATGAACCCTTAATTAACTCCACACAACTAAATGCTTTACACCACAATTAGATATCTATTGATCAGTATCTGCAGCAGATTTCATCACATTTGGTGCAGTTATTTCGGAGTTATATGACTAATTACAAAACTTCATAAAATATGCAAATGACCTATTTGTTAACTTGAAACAGCCAAATGCTTCTCAGTACAATTAGATATTTATCAGATCAATATCTGTACCCGATTTCACTGACTTGGGTGCCGTAATTTCAGAGTTATATACCTAATTACAAAGTTCATTAAATATGCAAATGAACCCTTAATTAACTTCACACTACTAAATGCTTTGCACCACAGTTAGATATCAGTCGGATCAGTATCTGCAGTTATATGACTAATTAAAAAACTTCATAAAATATGCAAATGAGCTATTTATGAACTTGACACTGCCCAATGCTTCTAAGTATAATTAGCTTCTATTAATAATTTATATATATATATATATCAGATCAATATTTGTTGCAAGTATCATCAAGTTCGGTGCAGGATTTTCAGAGTTATCTCACGAATAACAAAATTCATTAAATGTGCAAATGAGCAGATAATTGACATGACACTCAGTATCATGATAATGTTCTGAGATTGTCATCTGTGAAAGTTTCATGAATTTTTTGCAGTATTTCTTGATATATGTCTACCATCTCCATAGGGAAACCATTGTATGGAAAAAAAAACAATTTGCATAACTTCATTAATATGCAAGCCACATTAACCAAATCTAATCAGTTCTTGCAAGTAGCATATAGTACCTATGTACCAAAACTGACTTTAATCTGTTTAGGCGTTTTGAGTTATCGTGTAAACAGACACACACACACACACACACACACACACACACACACCACACACACACACACACACGGACAGACAGACAGACAGACATCGCTATGACATTAGCCCACGTGTTCACACACGTGAACAAAAAACAAAATGAGCGTTTGGCGTTTTATAAATCACCTGGTCTTTATTCGGGTTATAGCACCTGTTCATTACCCCTCATGGCCGTATGTTACCACCACACATCGCTACAGCTGCCCTGCAATCAGGAATACAGACAGTTTACTGATAGCAAATGGACTTTGTCTGTGCTAGCGTTGTTTGTTGGGTCGTGTACTGCATTGTTACATATTCACGTATTATGGGGACTATGTTAACCTGAACATTCTTGTATAGTTAAAGAATGCCTTACTGATAAACAGATTCTGGGTCAGGTTCAGGATACAGACTTATCTTGTTATTTTATTCTCGTCAACGCCGCCAGTCGGCTGTCTCTAACATACAAGTTGAAATAAGAACTATAAAACATAAATCCCAAAAACAAAAATTAAATGAAGAAACTAAATACAAGAAACATACAGCAGAATGATTAAAATCACATATACATACCGCAAAAATATTTGTTTTGTAAATTTGCAGTGAATTGGAGAATATATTAATATTACCGACGCTATTAAGTGAATTATCTTAGCGGGAAAATGGACCAATGAACCTTCTCTTTGTAACGTCGACTCTATTATGAGGTAAATTAGGTCCCTTCTTCTGGCACTCACATCAAGAACGTTGAGACCAAAAAATATTATATACTATCTGTACAATTAAAATGTGACGAAAGACATCTACGCAGGAATACACAATCAAACATATCCCTACAAACAAGTAAATGTGAAATATTATAAAAATGACAGAGTAAGTCATAGTCAAAATTACATCATACACTGCTGTCCTTATTAAAGCGATGTTTGACATTTAAAAAACGGAGCGTTTTTGGGTCGATTACATTATCATTGCTTTGTGGTTTAAGATAGAATTAAAAATAACAGTTACATTCTAAATAATGGATAAACACTTATTACAAACGAACGACGAACAGCAGGAGCATTGTCAATAAGACTAAAATTAACAATTCGATTTGTCCTGGCAACAATATGGCCAACATCGTTGTTTAAAAATAGTTTCGAGTTCAAGTACGATACCAAGTCTCTCTGATGATTAAACCTGGCAAGGGTTTCATTACTAATGTGATTGACTTAGACAAATGTGGAGTACAAATGTCAATAGACAATAGACATTCCGCCTACACACAGAATACAAAATATATTCGTCAAAAACACGAAGCTAAATGCAAATGTATCCGGAAGAATCATCCTTCACCAGTTTGTTTGCAGGCTGTAAACATAAAGTAATTGTACTAGGCTGGAAGCACTGTACGTATATTTGTCAGCGAATCCTTTCTTTATGATATATAGCAACAGTCTCAAGGGTAGCAAGTCAAATGTCAATGGTAGAATAAAACCTGCTTCTGAATTGTTTATTGAAATATCTAAACTCAGTTTTTCTAGATATTATTCAACAATTAGATGCTTTTCATTATTGCTTATATTTAAAAATTAAAAGGTAAGAAAAAACAGAATTGTGGATAATTTATTGTACTTTTAGTTCTTGTCGTCCATCAACAGTCCGCCTAATCTGTGTGTTTGTCTTTCAACACCATGGGAATGCCTAGCCTGATGTCAATCAGATGACTTATTTCGTAGGGTACATAAAAGGCATTTCAGAAAAGAATCATAAATCATAAGAATCATTTCCCTTCAGACATTACATTTTTCTGGTATTGATCTATTCAAAAACGTATTGTGCCTAGTTTTATGTGCATAC
Source organism: Ptychodera flava (assembly GCF_041260155.1). Lineage (NCBI taxonomy): Eukaryota > Metazoa > Hemichordata > Enteropneusta > Ptychoderidae > Ptychodera > Ptychodera flava. The sequence goes on from NW_027248352.1 coordinate 1,783,216, forward strand.
TGACGGAATCCGATTCCATTTTAACCTATTAAAGCTAACTTGAGTGCATAGTCATTAACCTTCATCACTTTACCAAAGATTGATCTTCAATGAATTTATTAAAATAGGAATACTTTGAAAAAGTCTGCCATCATTTTAGTCTAAGATTTGTATAACGCAAGACTTTGATGTTTAGGGGGATTATCATAATGGTATTCCTTCTGATAAAACACATGTGAATGAAGTTAACGTCTTGAAACTTCAGGAAACACCCTTAAATGCAAAATCAGTACTAATTTTAACAGTTGGTAACGTTCTTTTCTAAATGCTTTCCGCTGCTTTCATTTTGAGCCAGGTGATTATCTCTTGGTGAGATGTTTCTATTGACCCCTCTTCAATTGACTTTAGTAAACCCTCTTTCAATTCGGAAGCACGTAGGAATTTACTATCCCTATCCACGACACACTTCGTTACAATCTCTGCCCATTTTTTGGCAGCTACGTCGAATGTCTCGTTCACTGCTAGCTTAACCAAGATATCCCCAGAGTACAATTCCATAAAACAATCTGACTTTAGAAAATTCGCAATACTAGAATTTTCATTGAAGAGAACCGGTAGCCCTGCGGCGATAGCATTGAGACCTGTCAATGAAAATACATCTGTACTTGTGTCGATGAGGAGAGTACTTTGCATGAAAATAGTGAGTAGATTGTTCATGTCACCATCGTAATAGTAATCCACTTTCTTAAGATTTTCTACTGCTTTGCACTTATGGAATAGGTCTCTGTCAAATCTGCCTACATCTTCTTCGTTCTTGTGACAAAGTTTCCATATTGGACACTTTTGGTACATCGATGCAAAATAAGAAGTTACGTTGCCCATGGCTTGCGCTATATGGGTACAATACTCTAACGATATTTTATTCGACAAATCCACAACGGACAGGATCTCAATGTTCGCACTTACAGGTCGAGGTTTTACACTTGAGACCAGATATCTTTCATCAGGAGTGGGTAAATACAGGATAATAGGATTCTCAAACCGCCCCAAATAATAGCTATTCAGATTGTGTCCTACGACAAGAACTAGAACTGACTCCTCTGCAAACTGTAATATGTCTTGTTCTCCTATCACATTGTTACGACCAAAGTTTTTGGCATCAGATATATGGTGAATGAAGATGACTAGTGCTGCATGTTTAAAGTACCTATCTCTTATAATACAAGCTTCCTCAACAGTATCATAACCCTTTTCATTTACGTGGCCAACTATAAACGATACATTCATATATTTCTTTAATTCCTTTAATCGCCTGTAATATCTATCAGGGTACATTAAATAATCTTTTTTTTCTATTTTGTATGACCTGGATTTCGGTTTTGGTAAGATTAAAGTAATGTTTTGCTTTTGTGCGTCAGTCACATCTTCATCAGTGGCTTCAAGTACGGTCGATACGACGCTAAATCCAGACTTTTGTAGTTCAATAGCGAACTGTTGGTTTACAAATGAAGTGGAATCTAGACAGTCTTCAGGCTTCCATCTCTTCGCTATCAGCAAAAACGTACTGTCAATTCCTGTAAGAGGGTAAGATCATGGCATTATAGAAGTAGCTGGTTGCATGAAATGATCGTAAAATGTGACCACATTCTACATAAATATTATGCGTACCACTATTTACTGGTAGTGGTTAAAGATAGTCTAATATAATATTGTTAACAATAGCCTCATGGACCTGGTAATGTTTTACTATGAATTGACATTATCGCATGTCATGTTATGAACTAAAATATTGACTTTATAAACTTGGTTGTCTTATTCTGATAAAATTTATATCTATAGGTTAGTATAATCCGCAGCCTGCATATATTTTGAAGAATTGCATACATTATAATTATACCACTTACATAGCTCTAAATTGATAAATCACTGATACTGATTCATCTGCATTGCACTAATGGACTTATCTAGTCTGTTTGTAAAAGGGAAAATTAAATTTAAGGTTCCAAAGTTCAATTTGGATGGAAATACTCTTTAAAGTGTCCAAACAGCTTGTAACTTAGTTTCTTACTTACCTGGTCTATTATTCATTCTTTCCGATAGGTAAACCTTGATCCCTCGTTCAAATGGACAATAACGTAGCACGCATTGATATATATTTCGATTTCTGACAAGGGATAGAAATTGTAATCTGTAAAATGCGCGTTTTGGTGTATTAGTCTATTGTAATTTTCTAAAATAAACTTCATAGGATTTCTTTCCGGTGAAGTTTACTTTAATCATGATAAGTAGGCTGATAATAGAAAAAATCACATTTAATTGTTAGACTAAAACTCGAAGGTTATATCTGTAACATATCAATTTCACCTTAACCTTACTTTATCATTATTCATGTCAGTATGTTTGCATATAATTCACTCATTAGCATATTCTTCGGACGATTTCATTATGAGAGCATTAAATGTAATTATCGTCAATTAAGCATTTTACTAAGCATTGATTTTAGAAATCATGTTACCCTGTGTAATATCAATTGATACCACTCAATCGTGCTCTGGCTTTGTTTTGGTTGAGACGTCGTGTGGCATTACAAACGACGATAATAAGTTGTCACCGAATCACTAAAATTTCCAAAATATTCGCGAGAATAAAGCTTGTGCTTTTATTAAACCATATTTACAGTTGAATTGCGAACAAAATGAAATATTTCCTCATAGGGTTTTACACATTTGGCAGAACGGCTGTCATTCAAGTTCACACTTCTCCTTGTATTAGCGTAATTATGACGTTCAGAAGATACGTATTTTCAGAGCAAATTATAAAGACAGGCACATTAGCGACTCCTTTGTCGCTATTTTGCGGATGCCGCGCAATATTATGTACAATCAACTACGAATAGCACAGTAAATGTTGAAGTTTGTAAATCCAAACTCTTAATTTACCACTCATACTGTAGTTAGTTTTGTCAATCTCAGAAAATCCGTGTGTTTTAAAATCTGCAACAGTTTGCATTTAAACCGTGAAAAAATATTGTGTTGGACTTTAGTATGGCTTGATTGATCAAGAAAGTTATTGAATACATCAACAGAGTTGCGCCGGTTTTTCCATGGATGTACATTTTGTACCCGGTTACATATTCTTGCGTCGTTGACGAGTTACTTAGCGAGGATTTGAGAAAACTTGCTTATTTTGCCCATGGAACTAATTTTCACTCCAAATATGATCACAGCGTACATCTTGCAACACCGGCTATATCAATGACTTCACACGAATCGGCAAGCCTGATTCCAAATCTTTCAACGCAACATAAACTTTAAACATTCCATTAATTATCAAGTTTTAAGATCTGGTTGAAAATTTTGACTAACATGTTTTCCAGGCAGAGCATATGGCAAACAAACGAACGAACAAACAAACAAACAAAATGTCATACTGTAAAGACAAGTTATCTCTGAATTAAAAGCTTGGAAATGTATGTTACATACTATAAGATCCGACAGCTAGGCGCACTGACGACTCATCTTACACTGATAATACTAATAGGGATTCTGTGCGTAAAAGCGTTCGCAGGTTTAGGAACAAATATACTGTCGAAATTCCCAAGATCGCTAGTAGCAACTGGTCAAGTTGATTTTTAATGATATTACCTAGTTTAAGTTGCACGACCGCGTTTGTGCAAACGAGGTCTTCCTGTAACATTATGATTTTAAAATCCTGAATGCAATTAAAATTTATGTTCTAAGTATTACTACAGACTGCCAAATACAAAATGACTTTCGAGCGTTTGGATAATTCGCCATATTATCGCTCCTGGTAAATCCAGAACGGTCCTTAAGGGAGATTGTCATCAGAACTCAGCTCAAAAGTTCCCAGGGACCCCTACGGCCAATGTAAACACTGCATCTTCTGTACGTTGGTGATTGTGATGAAAGTTAAAACATGTTTGTTAACAATAAATATCGTAAAATGTAAATGTTTCAGCTATGTTGACATAAGGCATCAAAAAATCATGCATTCATATGTCTCAAAAAACACTGTATGTATATTTCTCAAACTTGGTGCACTGATTAGGGCATATGAGGAATGATGGACTTAACTCTCTAATTTTTAATCAGTCAATTGGCATGGCAGCCATATTGGATTTTATGAAACTCAAAAATGGCTGCTGCTAATGACCTAGGGGTCTGGTGTATTTTGAAATTTGGTGTATAGCAAGCATGCCATCCGATTTCCCTATAAAATCATAAGCGGTCATGTGACCTTAGCCGCCATACTTGACTTTTCGAAAAATTCATTATAATGTATAAAAATTGTAAACTCCAAATCCACGTTTTTCTCATGTGATCACAAATGACAGTACTATTAAGTTTGCAAAACGCATTTGGATCTGTAACGTGGTTTGGCAGCGGTATTGAAATTTGAGAAAAACCCGGTGATAACTACAGGAAATATTAAAAGTTCCTTTACTCCAAAACCAACACGTGCATACCATTTGACCATAAATTTTACCCAAATTATCATACGTATTTGATCGATCACATAGTGTGGCAACTTTTTTCGAAAAAACTATGATAACCATGGAAAAATATCTAATTTTTTTCTCCAAATCAACCAACTATTCGAACTGAAATTTTACTCATATTTGTCATTATTGCGTGTACTTTCTACATTGTGCATTGTATGTGGATCTGTCTCGTAGTTTGGCGTCCTTATATTTTCGCAAAAAACATATGATAACGAGGGAAATTCATAAATCTTCTTCTCCAACACCAATGCAACATATGAAGTGAATCTTTACTCATACCATCATTATTGTAAGTACTTGAATGTTTGCCGAAGGCATTGGGACTCGTCAAATCGTAAGTGGCGGCCATATCCCGTTTTGTCAAAAATCTATTATATCCATGCAGGGAACGAAGTTCAAATATCTTCTTCTCCAAAACAATGCACATTTTGACCTGTAATTTTACTCATATCGCCATTAGTGTATGCACTTTCTTATATCTCAATGACTGCTGAATTGCTTGGGCCCCTGCTATGCTGCTTGCAGCTTTAATTTTTTTTTATTTTCCTTCACAAATATTCCAACTCTGATGTTTTCTCTAACATAAAGTGTGATTCTTCGTCAGATGGCAGAGGTCATTCTAGATGTATGTGTGCTTACATGTGCAGTTATGCAGCATAAGAAATAGTGTATCCTAGATTGGTTAGACAAACATGTCCAAAAATCAGTAGCACAAAAACAATGCTTTTACTCGTCGGTTTTGCAGAATAGAAGTACAGTAGGCCCTGAGGACAGGTATTCGGAGTCTTAAATGTTTAGAATATCTTAAACTGACTTCTGCTGTAATTTATAGTCAGGAATGGTGTCACCAACTATTTGAAACAACACACACACGTTGGGGTCGAGTTGAGATGTCAGGCTCAATGACCCGGATAGATGACTGGGGTCCAAGTAGTCAACAACTTCCACTAATTCTCATGCGACAGACAGACATGTTTCCAACATTGACTTTCCGTCAGGACTGGCGATTTAAATGACCTATTACTTTTTAGACCTTCGAAAAATCTCCCGTACCGACGATTCCATGCCAAAAGAACAGAGAAATGACCACGAACAAAGCTTAACCGCATGAAGAGACCAGAGAGCCAAAGGTGGTTTTGTTGTGAATAAATTCTACACTTTATCAACATACTAGGAGAGTAAGAAATGTTTACGTCGGCAACAACACATGCACACTAAGCTATACATAGATGGCTCACCGTTTAGTAACAGTTCAGAGCACAGCATTCAGCATAATGGAACCAACACAGATGACTAAGTCAGAAGAACTCATGTCTTTGTTCTACAGTGCCTTCACTGAGAAGGAGTGAGGAGGGCAGTACTTAAGACCAAGAAAGTTGTTCCTTCAAGTGTCATCGCCCCTGTAACTTTCTACAAAGGAAAAAAATACGTACCTGTTATGATTCCTTCGGTCAGCTGCAACAGAAACCAGCTTTCGCTTGATAAGTATGGTGGTCAGTACTAACAATAGAATGCCTATAACTCGTTCCTAAGGTCACATGCCAAAAAAAGGCCTGCGGTAAAGATCTGGTCAGACTGCTGACGACAGCGACAGTTCTTGTTTCAACTGAAAATTTAAGGAAAACAGATCGTGTCTTTAGGTTAAAGAAGAAACTCATATTTCATTTAAATTGGACCCTCTTTGTCAAGACTCTTGCAATTTATCTCCACAATGTAACAAACAACTTTAACATTAAAGGTATTTCTAAAACAGACTCTGATTGAAAATGCAAATGAATATACATGGATGAATTACCATGGGTGTCACATGTAAAACTGACTTCACTTTGCCGTAGAGGCACTTGAATTCCGACAATATGACATCATCGGCATTTAGAAAATATGCTGTCAATCCGTTTTCTTTGTTCCTTAGTTTCTAACCCACCCACTCTTGGTTGTGTTTTGTTGCTTTCAAGGCTAACCTTTTTACTGACATAATTTAACACGTGTGGTAAAGTGCATGGCTAGCGGTATGGAGAGATATAGTGAGTCACGTCAAACTTGCTGGTAACTTGGACCATCCCATGCTAAGATGCCTATTCTAGCATGACATTAAGTAATTCCGTAGCATTTCTAAACAGCAAACTTGCTCGTCTTAGATTCCATCTGAAATAACTACATTTCTTGTTATCCGTTGTAGTTGCCTCTCTGTCTGTCTTTCTGTTGGTATCCACTATTTTATTGGAATGTAACTCAAAATTGTCCCCATAGAGATGAAAATGAATCGCTGCACAATACGGACATTAAATGTTGGCGGTCAGGAGCTATCTAAAATTTGGAATTGGATATTTGCGAGGCATTAACCAGACTGCATGCGAACGTGAAATAAGGTACATTATGCTCAGATTTGATTATAATGACATTCAAGAAATTAGCATTTGTGAAACGATCACAGTACATAGCCATTTATGATTTCACCTAATTGTAAATTTACAAATTAAAAAGAGTCACATATTATCATTCTGATTTAACAATAAAATCCCTGTGTTGTAAAATGTGTTACATTTTATCTTTACACCTTGGAACAATATTGTGATGGACTATAGTATGGCTTTATTAACTAATGAAGTTTTTGTATACATTGATTGAGTTACGCCGGTCATTCAATGGAAGGACTTATTGTATTCAGTTGCAGATACCTGCAACATTGACGAGTTACTTTGAGAAAAAACATAGCTGATTTTGTCCTAAGCTACTAATTTTCTATCCCAATATGAGTGCACAGGCACAGCTTACAACACCTGCGTTTTGTCAATGGGGTCACTTCACACTAATCGGCAAGCCTAATTCAAAACATTTCAATTGCAATGCAACATCAACTTTCAATATTTCATCAACATATCATGAAACAATCTGGTTGAAAACTTTGACGAGCGTATTTCAAGGCTAGGCATAGGGCAAGCAAACAGACAAACAAACAAACACATAAACACAATTTCAACTGTAAAGACGAGCTACATATGAATTAATAGCATGAGAATGTGTGCTACAGTGTACATTATAAAGTGATAGCTAGGCGCAGCTGCCATTTATCTTACACTGATAACACCAATGAAGATTTTGCTCGTGAAAGCGCAATTTAGGTCAGTTTTGAAATAGTTCGTAGGTGGAACAGGATCGCTACTAGCAACTGCTCAAGTGATTTTATAGTAATATTACCTAGTTTCAGTTGCACCACCGCGTTTGTGTTAACGAGATCTTCTTGTGACATTTTAAAATTTCTGAATGCGATCGCCAAATACAAGAGGACTTTTGAGCGTTAACTGAATCCTCCATTTTATTGCTTCTGGTATATTCAGAGACGTAAAATGGCTAAAAATGTACAATTTTCACAATAATACGAACGATTGGTTATTGGCAGTTCCCTTCAGGTAGGCTAGATCTTTTTTTGTTCTAATTTGTAACGCATTCTGGAATCGAAAGTTTTTACAAGGGATATGAATACATGGCCATGCCCAGGTTTAAAGTGTTGATCAATTGGTGATTCACTTCCGGCTAATCGTGTAACAACACAACAAGTACTCTTCTTTCACCTCAAGGCTCTAATTGAATTACAGTTAACGATTTTCGTCTTATGTTTGGATGTGTCATTCCCAGTTCAAGGGCTAGACTGTAACGCCGTAGGCAGTGTATCTCGCATCGTTCACAACTACTTCTTGTCAATCAACGGATTAAGAGCAATGCCAGTCAACTTTACAATCACATATGAGGCTCATTGAGGTGAAGCGGACATAGCGCATGCGCATTTGTGCAACTTACATTTAGCATTCAAGAAGAGGATGGAAATCATCGGAACAATTGAACTGTTGCTCGAAGCACCAATCTCAAAGTAGCAAACCTATGCCGTTCGAGAAAAAATACACCAAAAGTTAACAAGTTGACAAAAGATATCTCAGACGACGGTCGTTTTGTTTTCGGTACAAAATTTAAAGAATGTTCGGATAGACCTTTTTCGAAAGGGAGAGTTTCATTGGTTTGCTCAAGGGGGCGACTAGAAAACAATAGCCATACGGGCGGATATAACTCGACTATCTTAAGGTGTTATTGATGAGGAGACTAATTGAAAAGTCCTGTCTAGACATATTTTAAAGTGTTCCACAATACGTAGACTTATTGAAAAACACCTGCACATAAATGAAACATTATTATCCCAAAAATATTCATTATAAAACCGCTTTAACACTGCGTCTAGATTTTCAACCAAATATTGGTGGGGCATTGTGTTCCTAAGGTCAGCATAATTTCAAAGCAATGCTAATCATGCAACAAAATGTACATGTCGGTGTTCAAATTTGAACGGCTTGTGTTCATATTGTTATCACTAGTGTTCATATTATCAACAATGATGTTCTAAGCCTGAACACGATGTGTTAACACACATCTCCTTCAAGTGTTCAAAAACTCAGCATCACAGAGATTTTACAATACTCTGAAACAGTTAACAATCTTTTGTGTTTTTTACTTTACAATGGCTATATTAACTTTACTACTGCCTCGCTGTCCGGCATACGTACACGGATTTTAGTATGACAAATTTCACACTAAGTGAAAAATATTTCCGGTCTACAATTGCTGAAAGCATGTTTTTTCTAAAAAAGGAAGTATAAACAATAATTTTACACGTTTATTACGGGTTGAAATTTTGAAAATTTGAAAAGACAATCAGAAAACCACCATGAACGTTTTATTTTAACATCGGCGTGCAAGAGGCGTTCTACTTCTGAACACTTGGTGTTCAAGTTTGGTGCCTTTTCTTATCCCATGATGCATCAAAACGGAAGTTGAGACATTTTTTCTTGTAAGCGCACGCTGAAGTCGTGATCGTGCGGAAACAAGACCAGAAAGGGTAAGTTTTCTCTCCAAAATAGTAAAAGGTTTTAGATTTTGAAGCATCTGTATTATTATCCTTTGAAATTAATTGTATTGTACTATGAAATAGCTTAACTACGTGAAGAAACCTTTTTCTTTCAGTGGCTGGTATACCAACAACTAGCTGTGAATACGCAGTGGTACTTTTGGCCATGGCCTATCGATCGATCTCACTCGGGTCAAGGGTCATCGCAACACACTGTAGCGATAACCCTTGACCCGAGCGCGATCGATACGCCTTGCATAGTACCGCTGCGTAATCACAGCTAACACATGTCTTTTAGTAGACACAATCGCATGTAAAACATCAATTAAACATGATCGTAGAGTATACAATGTATTGTTTCAGCATATGAGAGTTTGGCTTTTTTATTTTAATCAGTTGATGACAAGAATAAGCAAATATTTTGTAACAGTATTGAAAAGAGGCTCACCTCAGCCCCTTGTCTTTCATAGAAGTCTCATCTCGCCATATTACCTATTGTTGCATTATTTTCAGGATGTAAAAAATGGACTTAACTGAAAATCGAAGAGTTGTTACAGAAGAGGTAGCTGTCTGGAACCAAGCTTGAGAACCCCAATTCATCTCTAATGTAGATTTAAACTTTCAAGGGTCAGTAACTGAATTTTGATAAGTTTCTGTATTTGTGTTCTTAATTAATCTAAGCTTTGGTAGCATGCTATAATCAACTAAATGTTGCCGGAGAATAAGCTTTCACAGAAGTGTAGTCTCCCTCATCAGATGCAAGGGTGGAATGAAAAATTAAAGCTGAAAGCGACAGAAAATTCAGAGTAAAAATGTCCACTCTGAATTACTGAATTTTCTGAAATTTTCACTCTGAATTTTCTGTCACTTTCTGCTTCAATTTTTCATTCCCCCTTGCATCTGATGAAGGAGACTTCACGTTTTTGAAAGCTTATGCCCCTGTAACATTTAGTTGATCGCAGCCTGCTATCAAACCTAAGATTATTTTGTATTGTAGCTCAACGCGTTTCTTGTTCTTAGCAACTGGTTTTTAGCTTTGCTGTGAGCTAAATAAGTGGATAGGTAGCATTGTACTCAAATTTGTACATAACAAGGTTTTTCTTCAGAACAGCCTGTACGAATCCTTTAATATTTGGATTACAGGTTCCCAGGGATTACCCTAATCAGATATGTTTAAATTATGATGAAATATGCAAATTTATATTTTGTAGGCTGATTTTGCTATTTTTTTGGTAAAAACTTCTTCTCTTTTACTGACGTCTTCAATATTTGGTAAACATGTCCCTAATAATTACCTTAGTCAAATTTGTGATAACTGTGATGAAATATTCAAATTTTATATTTCATGGCATTTTTTGTCATTTTTGGTCAAAACATCTTTAAAAAATCTTCTTCAAACTGCTAATTTAACAGCTTTGATATTTAGGACATATATCTCTACTGATAGCCTTTTTCAGATTGTTCAAATTATGGAGAAATTTGCAACTTTGTATTTTTAAGACATTAAAGATATGTCAGATATTTTAAGACATTAGGGATTACCAGAATGTGATATATTCGAGTTAAGATGAAATCTACGTTTTCTTTTATTTTAAGGGCGATTTTTACCATTTTTGGTAAAACAAATTGTATAAAAATTAATAGCAGGGTACACCAGAATTTGAAAGGGCTTTACGAATATGTTTTTAATTTCTGAGAAGTAGATTTTTGAAATGTCACCGATTTATTTCAGGGTTATTTAAAGATATTACAAACAAACAAACCTTTTGGTTTATGAAGGACTTCGTTGGACAAGGAAATAGGTTTTATCCTGCCAAGGACCCACTTTTCCCACTTTCTGCATGTTGTGCCTTACTGTGACACTTTGACAACTTGACATGTTGTGTTTACTTTAGTGTGGACAACTATATACCATGTGCACTAGAGAAGCCTTGACTAACTTTTTTTTCTTCAAAATTTACAATTGTCTATACAAGAGGAAATGTCTTTAAGAAGCCATCTTACAAAAATGGAGTATGCATTTCATACATATACGTGTTTTCAACACAATAAGTAAGCCAAATTGTGAGCTTTTTCAGATGAGTTTTGTACGTTTTAAACAAGTATGAACATAAAACGTAATCCACAATATTTAAGTAAAACCAGTTTTGTCATTACTTTGTTCATATTTTTTAAAACGATCTACAGTGTTTATGGGGATTTTTTTATTGCTTATGTTTTTGATAGGAGGGTGTTAACACCGTTGGTAGTTCCCTCTGACAAACTTTACATACAAAGCAGCAATGTTTACTTGCCCATTTTACAGTAAATTATTGTATTTTACCGTATAAATGTTTTGTGTATTTTTAGAATAAAATAATTTTACTGAATATCAGTGGTCTGTAATATTATTTCCAGACTTGAACACCCTGAACGCCCAAAATTAAGGTGTTCAACAAGCGCGCATCATGTGTTCTAGCCTTTATTACATGCCTCGACGTGAATGCAAATCGGTGCATTGATTTGATAGGAACATCCGGGATGTTAGCGGGCCGGTGACGATGTACTGACCGGTTTCCATGGTTACCCGGGCAGTGAAGCCTTTCGATGTTTTCGACGTCAAAGTAGACGCTTAACGCTAGATGTAAAATATCCATGCGCGCACTGCTATTTTGACTTTCGTTAAAATCTGTTTGATGCTGGTCGATAATGGTAAAATTGTTTGAAAATGCCCTGCATGTAACTAAATGTCATATAGCATTAACTGTGAAGAGGCATGTAATAAAAATATTATTGCCTGAATACATGGGTTTATGTGCCCTCGCAGCAGGAGACAATTTGCCCTCCTGGCGTCGGGCAAATTGTCACCTGCTCTCGGGCACATAAACCCATGTATTCAGGCAATAATATATATTAACACACTTATCGTTGAACGGCGTCCATGCGTTCAAAAAGTGTTACAGCCCTTTGAACGCGTAAATGCGTTCAATTTTTTGAACACATTTCATGTGCAACGAGTGTTCTGATATGGAACACCATGGTGTTCAATATAGTGTCTGATGAACACGTAGCGTTCAAAATCTGCACACGTGTGTTAAAAAATTGAACGTTGGTTGAACACGTAGTGTTAAATTTCTGAACGTCTAGACGCGTTCAAAAAGTGTTACAAAAAGGCGTTTAATTGGTGTTCTATTCTTTAACACTTAACTTTACAGTGCAGACGCTCTGCCCATAAGAGCTTAGCTTCGATTGGCGAACAAGATATCTGCTAAGTAAGTAAAACTCGCCGTGATGTTCTATAGCTGCACTTCTAATATACCAGTCTCTCTCTCTCTCTCTCTCTCTCTCTCTCTCTCTCTCTCTCTCTCTCTCTCTCTCATAATTCCTACGGATGTGCAATTTATACAAACAAAAGAGCATCCTGTTCTGTATGAGCACAACATTAGGTTCCACCCAAATAATCGGATACAATACGTGTTGCGAACTCGATTTCCTTTCTGGTTTTTTCATAGTCTTGTGATCGAACATTGGTAGAGGGTATCAAGGAATAGCTGAACTGAAATTTCTTCGCAAGAGAAGCTTCATTGCTTTGGTCACGAGGGCAACTCGAAATAACAAGGCATACGAGAAGGCATTTGGCATAGATCGGCTGTCTTCGGATGTTGTCGACGAGCTTTGTACGTGACTGTCGAAGTGAAGGTATTTTTGAAACTTTGAAGTAGGGAAGGGGGCGGCGAGGGTGGAAGTCCCTATTTTGAGTTGTGAGGAAGGTGAAATGGACGGGATAGGTTTATTCCAATGTCACATTTGGACGTCAGTCGCGAAAAGTTATAATGCCCGCAAATATTCGGCTTGTCACTTTTTTCCTATAATTCGTTTAAGTCGACATAAATGTGTATCACTTTCTAACAAACCGCCCTTGTTACTGTATTTGACAAAGTAAAAGAAGTAATGACAAAGGTGAAAATCATGGTCTAGAGATAATTTTTTAAAGTAATCGGCAATTGATGGAGAAACTTATTAAAAAATCCTACGCTTAAATAAGACATTGTTATCCCACATTTTCACGGTATTACGATTTATATCTAAAGTTTACCGTCAGGAAAATTTTATTTCCATTTCTTTGAATAAGCACTTTCATACAGTGTATTTTTTCAATCAAAAATGGGAGGAAATATTTCAGTATACCTGCTAAGCCATGCAAATAACGCTACTCAGCGTATTGTGTGGGGATGGACAAGTATGGTCGGCACGACGTTCTCAAATGACTTCTTTTTGTCCAAGACCGTTTTATTATGATAAGACGAAATTGGAAGAATATTAGTATATTGTTATTACTGTGCATGTATATTTCGACTCTTATTTTATTTTGCCCCACTTACACATGGACACTCAGTCCATAAAAAGCCCAGCTCCGAGTGGGATACAAGATTTTCGCTACGTCAGTAAAACATTTTGTATTCCACCTCTCTCTCTCTCTCTCTCTCTCTCTCTCTCTCTCTCTTCCCCCCCGTTATCTACCTACCACGATTGTTGTAATTCGACAAACATGAAAACGGATCCTTTTTCGTAAGAGCGTAACATCAAGTTCCACCCGAGTAACTTCAGACAATACTTTCTGTTGCTGTTCCCCCAAACTGCCTATTTTCTTTGTCTGTAGTCTTGCGATCCAACAGTACTGCTGTCGGTTTTTACAGGGTTTCATCGAACCATTGGACGGGCAGTGTCTTCAGTGAGGGGGGGGGGAACTTCATTATTTACTCTAGAGGGCAGCTCGAATTAAAAGCAATATACGCGGGCACTGGGCTTTAATCGGTCGTCTAAAGGCATTTCGATACGAAGGATAGTTGCAAGCGATAAAGAGAAGGCATTTTGGAGACTTCGAAATAAGGAGGGGCATTGGGGAGGAATTGTTCCATTCCGATGAGTAAGGAAGCTACATTGGACGGGATTGGTTTATTCCTACGTCGGTTGGACGTCAGTTGCAAACAGTCTTAATTTTGCCTGCAAATATCCGCTTTGTCACTTTTCTGTCTATTTCGTTTAAGATGACAGACATGTGCACATTATTTTAGCTCGGTTGCCGTATTTGACAAAGTAAAAGAAGTAATGAAAAAGGTGTGAACACTTGATTTCTCATAACTGTTTTTTTAAAATAATGTTTAGAGATCTTTGGAACTGAACCACCCTATATAAAGAGAAGACTATATGTTCAACTTGTATGTATGGTAAACCGCTTAATGTAGCTTTTAAACGAATCTTGGATGGAATATTGTATTCCAAAAACGTACCTGCTAACCAATGCTAATCACGCACACAGTGTATTGTGTGGAGAAGTATCGTCGTTACGACGTTCTCATATGAACTGTCTTGCCGTGCACATACATGATGACTTTGCAAGCATGCCATAGTGTGATTACTTTGCCTTTAGTTTCAGTCTGGTTCACACCTGGCCGGTTCTCAGCGCACTCGGCCGATTAAAATGCAGCATACTGAACTACTGTAACACTTTAATGCGCCTTTGAACACTTCTGCATTTTGGAATATGATGATGCTATAGAAATCTATTTGATTGAAAGCTAACTTTCCAGTAGAGTGTACGGGTCGTGCTACTCCAATAGCATTGAGACCGTCATGTTTCACAGTCTGTCTGTCTGTCTGTCTGTCTGTCTGTCTGTTCTCTCTCTCTCTCTCTCTCTCTCTCTCTCTCTCTCTCTCTCTCTCTCTCTCTCATACGCCATCACGGCCACAACAATTCATCTTCATCGATATGAGTTATTTACCCTCTAACTAACATTTTTTCCGTATCCGTCTTAGACTTGCCGTGCAAGAAAATGAACTACCATATAGGTAAACTTCAGCGAGTCTTTGTTGTAAGCTGCGTCTGTCTTTGCAAGATCATCTTTTCGACTCCTTGCTAATTGACGCAGAGTCTTGTCGACTTACTATTTTGCTCTGTATGCGCAAACAAGCAGATCCTGCTCTGTAATACAATGACAGCAGGGTCGGCCCAAATAATTCCGTACAATACTTGTTTTTGTCATCCTCCTAAGCAATGCTAATCACGCAACACATTGCATTGTGTGAGGAAAATAAATATCGTCAGCACGACGTTCTCAAATCATCTCTTTTTGCCCTAGGCATGCTTGTATTCCAACAAGATGACTTTGCTATCATGATGTGAGGTGTGTTTATTTTGGCTCCGGTTTCAGTCCCGTTTACACCTGGCTGCGTTCCAAGTCACGCCATTGATTATAGCAGAGCATAATAAACAACACTAACCCATTCAAGCGCCTCTGAACACTTCTGCATTTTAAAATTTGCTGCTATAAAAATCCATTATGTTCGGATTCTGTTCTGTAAGAGAGTGACACCAGGGTCGGCTCTAATAACTCCATACAACACTGGGTTTTCATCGACCCTGCCAGAATGCATTTCTTGTTATTCATGATCTCGTGATTGGACTGTTCGATTGTTGGCAGACAGTCTCCGCCTGCTCACAAACCTGTGAAACAAACATCATTAACATTCGAACCACATCGATATAAGACGGCTAACCTCGAACTAATGTGCTGCCAATATCTGCTAACAAAGTCAAGTAAGAAACAGACATTGATTTTTATTTTTATTAGAAAATGCAAACAAGTTCTTAACTAGATGAAATAAACACCTTTTCAAAAAACGCATACATCTTATGGAGATAACTAATTGGCTACTGTTCATACGGCAAGCTGCTTGCACGTACTTCAAATATGCAAATATTGTAGTCGATGTCTAAGTAGTTTTTGATTTTAGATGCTACGGATTTTATAACAATCGGTCAGTCTCTATGAATGCCATCAAAATTTCAAAATACCACAAATACCACAAATACAATTTTTGGGTCCTCGCTTCAAGGTTAGATGAGGTGAGACAGAAATGTAAAACCATTCAAAGACAATAGATATGACTTTAGCACCATTTACTTCACTGTTTTATCTACCAGTGGTTTGGTTGGAAAGGATTGTGCATCAACAGATAAACTGACATCATTTTCCTTCATCTGCCAAAATTGATGTTCCATGTCCTATTACGTAGGGGCTGTCGATGTTAATTAAGTACACAACTCGGTCGAGGCTGACTTAGCCTCTTCTAAGATAAAACTGCTTGCAGTGTTAAAGGTCACCGAGCAAGGTCAGGCATAGACTTATATTGGTAAGCCAAATTCAAAACAAATCCGATTCGATAGTGGAATATTGTAGATGCGGTTCTAGATATAAACAATAGCATAAAAACAAAGCCACCTTATTTGATGGCATCGCACCGCAAAACGATCCGTGTACATGTCTATGTCTAAGGTGTTGACTCTGACAGGAATCGGTCAAGATATCTCCTAGAAAAGCGTGCAGACGGACGCTAGTGGACGAATTGAGCAAAAAATGTTCAAATGAGGACAATCTGAAGTAGATTATCTTAGATTTTACTGCAAATCATTCAGTTGCAATTTTTTGCAACTGAATGATGAAATTTGTGGCTGGCACAATGTATTTTAGGCAAGTATGAGCCTGCGTGGAAATTCAAAAACACACCCCCTCCCCTCATATTGAGCATTTCAAAAACATGGTGACCCCCTCCCATCTCACCGAGGTCAAAAACTGGGTGACCCCCATGAATCTACAACCCCAGGCCAAAAAATGACCAGTTCGTTATTTAGCATTGGGTTTCAGTAACAAGGAGACATTCAAATCTCGCGCTGGCTTGGTTTATGAATGGTGCGTTTGCTGAGAGCAACGCGCGTGGTAACCAGTATGAAGCTATCCGGTTGCCTAAAGTTGGGCAGAGTATGCCATGGCGTGATAAGGCACATTATAACACAAATGTGAAGGCGTCTTTTCCCATAGTTTTATATAGGAACGTGACTCGAGATGTATGATAAGTTTTCTGTATTTGCCTCCAGGTCCCCTTTACCCCGGCATGGTACAGGTCAACCAACCGATTAAAGTTGGGTTGCTTGTGGCGTATCGGATACCTGCTAATTCTATAACACGTAGCGCGCCTCTCTCTCTCTCTCTCTTCTCTCTCTCTCTCTCTCTCTCTCTCTCTCTCTCTCTCTCGTATGCACAAAAAGCTGACCCTGTACTGAAGAGAGTGATAGCAGGGAACGCCTACAACACTTGTTTTTTTCAAGTCTCCCATCGACGTCAACCTCCAGATTGTATTTTTGTTACTCATGATCGAGTGATCAAAAATGCTAATTTAGGAGGCAAAGTACTCATCTGATAGAATATGGCTATCCTAAAACAAACTTTTTGCACATATGTGTAACAAAGTCACGCAAGAAACATACATGGAAATCCATTTTGGTCATTTACCGAGGACGAGTTCTTCACTTGTGAAAGCAATACATATTGTAAAGCTGCACGCGTACAATGGAAATGTCAAACTAGTAAACTCATTTCATGGAGGATAATGACCTATATGAAACTAGCCTTCATACGGCACGTTGCCAGCACGTGCTTTAGATAAGCTAATACATTGGGTTTGAAATTGTGACTCGCCTAACTCATAAAATGAAAAGTGACACAGGAGGGACTCGAACCCACATCCTCCGAATACATTTCGGATGCACTACCAACTGACCTTATGGATCTGTGGTCTGTCCTGTCACTAAGATGGGGCTCTTCATTTCATGAGCGTGTCTGATGAGTTCGGGCTAAATTCATCGCCTTATCTTTCTGTCTAAGGATTCTATGAATTCAACAGGGACTCGCACAGAAGTCATCAACTTAGAAATAGATATTTTGGTAATGAGGATCAATCATACGAATGATGCAAAGCCAGAGAAGCGTATTTTTTTAGAGTTTGAAATTGTGACTCACCTCACTATACGAATTTTTATATTTTGAAATGTAGTAAATGAGATGAAAAGTGACCAATGTAGGGCTCGAACCCACATCCCCCGAATACATTTTAGATGCGATGTCCCCATTGTTTTTTGGTTTTAGATGCCTACGGATTTTATAACAATGGTCACAGTCTCAGAGACTGCTACAAAGCTTCAACAAACGTCGAAGAAAATTTTGGGGTCCTGGCCTTAATGGTTGGCGAGGTTAGACAAGTAATAAAACCATTCACAGACAGTAGAAAGGACTTTTGTACCATTCACTTTAATGTGTTTATCAACCAGTGTTTTGAATGTTGAACACCATGGCAACCGAGACGAAATGATGACTCAAGCATTCACTGTGCGACAACAGATTGACTGACATCGTGAACGCCTCTGCATCACTGATTGGTATACAACATTATGAGGACAAGTGCTAGGGCTGCAAAACTAGTTTTTTGTTCACCTGTCAAGGTATTTGTGTCATGCACTATTATTGAGGGGCTTTTGACATGTATTTAGTAGACCTGGCGCTCAAGAATGACTCAGCCTCTCCTAAATTTAAAAGTCTTCTAACGTGAAAGGTCATGCAAGGCCAGACAAGTTGCCAAACTATTTACACACAATAAAACGAGCTTTATGCTACGGTGGCTTAATGAGGCCTCACGTGTAATTTTTTTTTCATACCTGTAATTATATTATTTCATGCCTGTAATTTTTTCATACCAGTAATTTTTATTCCATGCCTGTAATTTCTCTTTTCATGCCTGTAATTTTTATTCCATGCCTGTATTTTTTATACCTTTAATTTTTATTTCATATATCTGTAATTTGTTTTTATGCCTGTAATTTTTTTCATGTCTGTTATTTTTATTTCTTGCCTGTATTTTTTCATACCTGTAATTTTTATTTCATGCCTGTATTTTTATTTAATGCCTGTAATTGTTATATACCAGTAATTTTTTCTTGCCTATAATTTTTATTTCACACCTGTATTTTTTATACCTGTAATTTTTATTTCATGAGTGAAATTTGTTTTCACACCTGTAATTTTTATTTCATGCCTGTAATTTTTTTACACCTGTAATTTTTTTTCATGACTGTACGTTTTTTATGCCTCTATTTATTTATACCTGTATTTTTTATTGCATGCCTGTAATTCTTTTTTCTTGCGTGCATTTTTATTTCTTGTCTGTAATTTATTTTTTTATACCTGTAATTTTTATTTCGTGCTTGAATGTTTTTTTTTACACCTGATATTTATTCACGCCTGTAATTTTTTCTTACCTGTAATTTGTTTATACCTGTAATTTATATTGCATGTCTGTATTTTTTTCATACCTGTAATTTTTTTTCATCCCTGTGTCTTTTATTTCATGCCTTCATAGTCTAGTCTGCCGTTCAAAGTCCCGAATCAAGTTGGGTCGTCATAATTGACCCATTCTTGCTACGAGGCGGCCTGCAGCTATCCATAGCAGGGTTAACCTTTTGATGATCCGCATAGGCGCACGCTACCCCACCACAGATAGCTGTGTTTTCACAGCTAAACTTACTTGTACTGTTTGCTGTCAGCCTGGGTCAAAAGCCTACTTTCGCCTCAGTAAATATGGCATTGTTGAACCCAACAAACATCCCCATTTACATACTCTACTCAGTTGCCCTCAGAATCGACGTTTTATTCACCTAACGCTGACAACGCTTGCTTCCACATCATGCTACATAGTCGATGGCTGTCTCAAGACCTATATCATGAGCTGTCGTCATCACCACCCCCACCACCCCCACCCCCTCAATTCAGCAATTTTTCCAATAGCAGGCATAAAGTAAACAGACTCCAAGTGTGTTTGAGTAGTGCATTTGGACAGAGATGCTTGCTGGATTCAAGAATGCCAAAGTTTGAGTAAAAGGTCAGCATTTAACCAAGGATTCACGAGGCAATCAGTGGGTTCAAAGGTCACAAAACTAAAAACAAAAATACGGACATGAATTAAAGATTTCAGACATAAAAATACATGCATAAAAAAACTTACAGGCACGAACTAAAAGTTACAGGTATGAAAAAATTACAGGCATGAAATAAAAATTACAGGTATAAAAAAACTACAGGCATGAAATAAATATTACAGGCATGAAAAAATTACAGGAATGAAAAAAACTACAGGCATGCAAAAATTACAGGCATGAGATAAGAATTACAGGTATGAAAAAATTACAGGCATGGAATAAAAGTTACAGGTATGAAATAATGACATGTATGAAATAAAAATACACCTATGGCCTCATTAAGCCACCGTACTATGCAATGTTGATTCAGCGTTGTTTTTATTGTTGAACACCAGGGCAACTAAGACGAACAATTCTAAAGGTATTCAGTATGCGGCAATAAATCGCCTGATATAAAGGGCGCCAGTGCGTCACAAAATTACTTAATGCAAAAATAGGGCATGGAGCCATAGCCAAATGTTTTACATTTTGTCTTTCAAGGTAGTCGTGCTATGCATAATTATTTTGCGGATATTGAGATGCATAATATGACTGCCGCCCGGAGTACACAGTATCTGCTAGTAGGAAAGATAAAAGCACGAGCTCTCATTTCATTTAAGTTATTTAAGAGATTTATATGGTTAAGGTCGTTGAACGCTGGCACAGGTACAACATATTTGTATGTACCGAAGGCCTCGGGGGCAACAGTGTGTACTTAATGAACAAAAGCAGCTGGCGTGTACGTCTGTTGCCGTGTATAAACGCAAAATGACAAAACATGTTCACATCAGATAGAAAGGTGTTAATTCGAAGACACAAGAAAGCCATCTCATACAGTGTACAAGTTAAGAACTGAAATCCGTTTTAAATAGGAAGCTGCCCATCTCCAAATAACAAGAATACGGCCATGACAGATATCAGCCATTGCTGTGGAATAAAACAAATGATTAAAACGAGCATTTGAAGGTGTGAAAGTCGTAGGCAGAAATGCTGTCTGGGCTTCTCCACGAAAGGACGACAAATTACTGAAGCAGGTTGTTTGCTAAAAGTTCAAATGCTGACAGAATATTTTTGATAGCAAAACCTTCGAAGTACAGAAATGGTTTTCCTGGCGTTACGTGTACACATAAAGATAGTATGACTTTGGAGACGAAATACAGGCAAAACCCTAGCGAACCGATTTTCGTTTGACAATGCACGTCTTTGAATACTGACAGCCCCTAGCAGTTGTATTTCCTGAACAATCTTAACTTGGCTATGTCAAAATTTTCAAAATGAGCCCTCATAGAAGAGATATGTTTTTTGTGTGCAGTGTGTCATTTACCTTAATGTTGTAGCAGGATATCAGAATGTTACACTTTTATCACCTGTCAATCAATCAATCAATTAATTGATCAATTGTTGCCTTTGAAAGCAGCATGGGTGCAATATTTTTCCGGAAAATTACTCCTGGGAATAAAAGCTTGACTATCTCGTAATCGATTACTAAATTGTCTCATGTTCACGGTCGATTGATGTGGCTCGCTCGAATATTACCACCATTTTATCTTTAAGCCCGTCTACTTATCAACGTTATAACCTATAGTACCACTAGCCTTCATACGGCACGTTGCCAGCATGTACTTCAGATAGGCTAATACATTGATGTAGTCTATGTCCTCATTGTTATTGGTTTTAAATACCTATGGATTTTATAACTATTGGTCACAGTCTCAGAGACTGCCATCAAAGCTTCGACAAACTTCAAAGAAAATTTTGGGGTCCTGGCCTTAAAGGTTGGCGAGGTCAGACAAGCTGTAAAACCATTCACAGACAGTAGAAAGGACTTTTGTACCATTCACTTTACTGTGTTTATCTACCAATGTTTTGATTGTTGAACACCATGGCAACCGAGACGAAACGATGACTCAAGCATTCACTGTGCGACAACAGATCGACTGACATCGAGAACGCCTGTGTGTCATTGATACGGGAACCACAATAACAATAAGAAGTCAAAGTGCTAGGGCTGCAAAACTTTTTTTGTTCACCTGCCAAGATATTTGTGCCGTGTACTATTATTTACGGGCTATCGACATGTATTTAGCAGACCTTTCGCTAAAGGCTGACTGAGCCTCTCCTAAAAATAAAACGCTTCTATCGTTAAGGTCAAGTAAGGTCAATCAAGTTCCCAAACTATTCATACACAGTAGAAAGAACTTGTGCACCACTCTCTACGCTGTTGATTCACCATAGTTGAACTCCAGGGCAACTGAGGTGAATGATTCTATAGGTATTCTGTGGGCGGCAAAAAAATCGCCTGATACAAAAGACGCCATTGTGTCACGAAAAAGCAAAGTAGGGCAAGGAGCCTGAGCCATCACATGTTTTACTTTTCTCTAGCAAGGTAGACGTGCTTTGCGTGATTATTTTGCAGATATTTAGATACTGTTCCCGAATATTTATCATCGTTCTGCGAAGGAAAATACGAGTGACGTAATGAGCGTGTCACCACGAGTCGTCGGTCATTACGTCACGAATATTTTCCTAGCTGAACGAAGAAAAATGTTAAGGAATAATATCCTTATCAAGTGCACAAGCCAAAATTCGATATTTTTTGCAAAGTACGAAAAGCTTTCCCTAATGATTCCGCGTTTAAACTTTTGAACTAGGAACAATATCAATACGTCATTAGCAAGTTGTCAAGCATTCCTAGTCGTCTGTCGCGTGAGTGGGGAACACGGCGTTCACGTTCGTGTATGAAACAAATGGCAGGTGGTCTCTCGGTCTACACATACCTTCCGCAAAGTAATACACTATTTCAAAGATAGCATAGGCCTAAAATTTACCTCAGACAAAGTTAGGCTATTTTTCGTGAACAATAATCGACTGAATCACAACGGTGCGAACAAGCCTGACCCTGGTTACAATGCGCACGGAACCCACGCTAACGCGACCAGCTTTGAGTTGGTTGTTCCCCCAATTATTCACGTAATTGCCTAGGAATATACAGGTGGTACAATATTGTGCTTTTATTGTTCGGATTATTAATGTCGCAGGCTACGAAAATATCGACTTCATTATATATATTTTTGAGGCCTGGATACCGCGCTTGAACCCCTTCTTGCAGTGCGTGGAAACCATATGTCTCATGAACGTACACAATGCGTCGAACGTTCAGGCGTCGCGGGGTCAGTGTACGAATATGAACCCCCATATTGACCACAAAACTAAAGCACAAAGACTCAAAGTTTGCCAAGTGGATGTATTTTGTCAGACTCTAATAATCATGAAAAATTTGTACGACATTTTCACGGCAGATACATTTTGATTGAGGGAGAAACACCGGCCGTTATCCTGTTTACGTTAGACGAGCCCACTGAAGATCTACGCAAAAAATAATAATGATAATGATAAGTATAGTATGGCTGGGGATCTGAGCACTCAGTATCTACTAACTGACAAAGAAAAAATGAACTCTTCTTTTATTTAAACATATCGACACCATCTTGTTTCACGATTTCAATAGTTCAGGCTCTTGAAAGCTTGCGTAGCTGAACACATTTGTAGAGCCCGAATAAGGCAACGCCAATGATAATAAATATGTTAAAATCAGGTGGTGAGCACGTAGAAATTCGCGATACACAGATAACCCACTTATAGCATACCGTGAACAAGTTTAGAATTGAAATCCGTTTCTCAATCTCAAAATACAAAAACCACACGCATGGCAGATATTAGCCTTTGCGTTGCAATACAGCAAATGCTTAAAACGAGCATTTTCAAGTTGAAATGTGAAAGCCGTGGGGCTAAATTAAAATCTGCTCCTCTCAGCGAAAGGACGATGACTGAATTACTGAAATAGGCTGTTCGTTGAAAGTTTAAATGCTGACAGTTTATTGTTTATACAAAAACTTTCGAAAACAGTAAATGAGTAAGTATATACAAGGTTTCCTTGGTGTAAACTTACCATGTAACGATACTACGAACTTGCAGATGAAATACATTTAAACTCGTTCCCTTTAACTTGCTGTAAGTGAAACGATTTTCGTTGGACATGGGTGTCTTTGAATTACCGACAGCCCCTAACATTTGTACTTCCCAGACTAAACAATGCCCAATATTTCAGAAAACGCACTCAGAGAAGAAACATGTTTTGTTTTTGGTAATTTCTCAATTGTCTTAAATGTGTAACAGGACATCAGAATTTTACACCTTTATCACCTGTCAATCAATTGATTGTTGCCTTTAAAAGCAGCATGGTGCAATACATTTGCGGAATATTATTCACTAGATTTTTCATAATTATCTGTCCACGGTCTCCTAAGATCTGCTAATCGATTACTAAATTGTGTCATTTTTATGTTCAATTGATGGTGGCTCTTCGAATATTTCCCACATTTTATTGTTAAGTCCGTCATAAAGTATATCTTTTATTTCTCTTCAGAAACAACAAACGGTGAACTGTTGAAATTGGCTCCTGTTTGCAGATATCGACGGACAGTCCAGCTTGTGTACTTTTCAACATAATACACGATAGAAATTTTAAGATGTAAGTTACGCAATCTAGTTTAATGATCAGTAACAGCTGAGTTAAACTCCATCAGAAGATTTGTAATTGCGTTTGGGTCAGGTTGATAAGGGTTTCTTGCCGGGGGGGACTTTCTCTGAGAAGTGGTAGGGGTGTGTGGCCGCACGTGGAAAACCAGGGGGCCATTTTAGACCTAAAATCTCGTTATTTTAAGACCCATTTTAGACCTTATGACCTTTGACCCGGTCAAAAGTGATAGTGTCAAAATTTGCAAAAACGTAATCTGGTACGTAAAAGCAAGTATTTGCATGACAGAGTACCGGCAGAGCCTACCACTATACTACATTTACGGCTATGTTGTTGCTGGCCAAACCATGATCTCCGAAAAAAGTTTTTGGAAATACTAAAACAAAGTTTTGTCCAGCGTCTGAAATTATCAGTTATCTGCAGTTACAGTCTGACTGGTGATTTTTAAAATTCCAAACTATAAGAAGCCTCGCCGTTCGTCCATAAGGCACTGCTAGTTTTCCCATGGTCGACCTGTTATGATAGTAGTAGTACTAGTAGAGCCACTTTGTTTCGATATTTTCTATTGGGCAAAATTCTTCCGTATATGGAGTTCTGACCAATTAGTGACATCGACAGTGTTTTAAAACAAAGTATATTTTTACCTTGGCTAGATCCAGGAGGTCTCTTTAATGGCTCCCCTGCCACACAAACAGATATCAATGCTTATTGAGTGCAGCTCAAAACCCTGCTAGGAAGACGGGAACTGACAGTTGGAATTTGTTCTTGTGTGGCACTCAAAAATCGACCCCATTTTAGACCCTGGTTTACTGTGAATTGATACCCCAATTTTAGACCAAGTTGCTGAAATACCCACCCCATTTTGTATACATATTGGCAAGTAATGGAAGTGACCCCCCCCCCTCCCGGATCTCTTGCTCAATGACCCGGATAGATGACCGGGCTTCGAGTGGTCGGCAACTTCCACCCATTCCCAAGTGGAAGACAGACAGACTATCAACACTGTCTTTTCGTCATGTCTGATGCTATACATGAATTCTCTTTTGAAGAAATTGAGTATTCGTTTAGCTTTACTGAGCTCCAGAAATCTACGTGTTGCATAGCATTACAAAAATAATGAGTTGAAGCCGTTACGTTCGGCCATCTCAACTGCGTCATCATTGACTTCAGCTGTCTTCAATGACCTTGGTCTATTCAATATGTCCCCTGTACACATTTTTTCTTTCAAGTTTATTCGGAAAAGTGACAAGTACTGAACCCTTACCTATATCTTATATCCCTGACATGATAACCAATAATTATAAAATTATTGCTTTTAAATCAGATAATTGTTTCAGAAACAGCTACTGTTTAATTCCAATGACAAGTATCATACATGTTTTAAGCTTTGCAGATAAACGGACACTCAATAAACCAGCTGTATTTGTAACACCATTCAAGTGATAGGCCGGGGATGTACGACAATCACTGTAGGCTAAACTGAATGATATCACTGTTTAGATCATCGGAAAGTCTCATTTTACAGACGATTCATTACACTGCTTACGTCACTGAATATATTTGCGTGAAAGCATAATTGCTGCCAGTTTTGAAAAAAGTTTGCAGGTGCATGACCAAAGTAAATGTCGAAAAAAGTCCCCACTAGCAATTGGTCAAATTAATCATTTGGAGATATCACCTTGTTTCAGTTGCAAGACGGCATCTGTGTTGACGATATCTTCTTGTAACATTTTTAAATTTCTTGATGCATTATCACCTGTCAAGTGTTACTACAGATTGCCTACAAGAGGACTTTTGAATGTTCATCAATGCGGCTTACTATTGTTTTCTGTATGTGCAATGAAATAAAATTCCAAAATATATACATTTTACGATGTATCATACAGAAATAACAATGCAATCGATTGATCGATCGATTGATCTATCGATTAATTGAATGATTGATTGATTGATTCATTCATTCATGATTGTCAGTTTCGTTCTTCGTACAATTTTTCGGTTAAAATGTGTATTACATTTGCCCAGCGGAAAAATTGTTACTAGGGTCACACAAACATGTAAAGCCATGGCAAGGTTACCAGTATTGGCCAATTAGTGATTCACTTCCGGCCAATGGTGTAACAACACAACAAATACTCTATTTTTACTTCAAGACAATTTACTTACTAATTTTCGTCAAGTGTTTCTATGCGTCGTTCCCGATTTAAGGACTTGACTGTGATGCCAAGGGAAGTGTTTGTAACACTGGTCAAAACTGCTTCTTGTAAATCACTGCCGGGTTAAAAGTGATAGCAGTCAAAACTTCACAATCATGCGGACGTTTCACTTGAGGTGTAGTGGACTTAGCACATGCGCATTTGTGCAACTTGTAAATGAATGGAAATCGTCTGGATACTAAAAACGCAAATCTCGGAGCAGGTAACATATGCTGTTCGAGAAAAAGGTTGACAAACGATATTTCTGTCGCAGAGTGTTTTGGTTTTTTGCACAAGGTATCGGAGAATGGTCACTCAGACATTTTGTTGGGATGGTAAATCTCTATTATTTTCTTCAAGAGGGAAAACTCAAAGTGAAAGCCATTGTTGTATAGGCATCTTAAAAAATTGCCGTCTCAGCGTGTTGTCGATATGGAGAAAAATAGATATTTCAGCCCGATCCGCAATACACAGAGAGACTTCAAATTTTGCAAAACACTAAAACGCTACTAAAACATTGTTATCCCAGGTTTTCCCTGCTACATTATCATGTATATCACATGTTTTCTGACTCAAAAATTAACATGCTGCTTGTTGGTTTACTAGTATGACCACTTTGTATGTATGGTAAAACCGCCTTCACACTGTGTGCAGGTTTTCATCTAAATATTGATCGGAACATTTTATTGCAACAGGATGCGCATAACTTCTGAGCAATGCTAATAACGCAATATAGTGTTTGTATAGTGTTTGTACGATATGATCAAATGACCTCTCTTTGCCCTAAGGACACTTGTTCTGCAACAATATGACATTCCAAGCTTGACATTAGCATGCTGTTAGAGTGTGTTTATTTCGTCTATAGTTTCCCCCCGCTTACTTCATGACGCCAAGTCGATAAAATTTCAGCGTCTAGTGTCATACAAGGTTACAGTTTCGTCAGTAACACTTTGCTGTGATGTTGTTACAATGACGCATCTTTTATATCAGCTGTCTGTCTGTGTGTCTGTGTGTCTTTGTGTATGTCTCTCTCTCTCTCTTCTCTCTCCTCTCTCTCTCTCTCTCTCTCTCTCTCTCTCTCTCTCTCTCTCTCTCTCTCTCTCTCTCTCTTCAAATACAAGTGAAATTCAGACAAACAAAAGAGCGGATCGTGCTCTGTGAGAGAGCGACAAAAGGCTTCGCTCTAATAACTCCATACAATACTTGTTTTCAATCTTGCTCCCTCCAGGCAGGAATGCCTCTTTTGTTTATTCATAGTCCTGTGATCGAGTGGTGCCATCGTCGGACACAGAATTTACCTGCCTATGAAACTAACATCACAACCTTTTTCACTCAAATGAATTAGGTTGGCTTCTGTCTCCTGGCGAAAAAATGTTACCAATATCCGTTGTGCACAGTCAGTAAAGAAGGAACATGGAAATACCTGTTATATTAGTAACTAGGGATACATTTTTATATACACAACCAATATAAGGAATTAGCTATATTGAAGAACTGTCGCTGATGATTGTTTTCGTTTTAAGGTTTAAGGTTTTCAGTTTCCTCAACTTTCAAATCTCCGACACGTCAAAAGGCAAAGTCGAGGTGCCTCGCCTCAGAGGTTGGGCGAGGTCAGCCCAGACAAATATTAAAACTATTCACAGACAGGAGAGAGATATATTTTCATCACTCTTTACGCAGTGTTGAGTCACTAGTGTTTTAATTAATGAACACCACGTGAAGTAATATGAAAATATCCCATGGACATTTCCCGTCACGTGTAAAAAGATCGACTCAAACTGAGAAAGCCAGGGCAACCACTAGTAGGGAAAATATAATAGGACAAAACGCGAGGGCAACATTTAGACATCTCTTTTGTTCGCCTGCCAAAGTAGTCTTGTGATGAATGATCATTTCGGGGCTACAGAGGCGTATAAAGTACAGCTGGCGCTCAAACAGGACTCAGCGTCTTCTTTTAATAAATGTTCTTCTGGATTTAAAGGTCAGACAAGCTCAGACAAGTGGTCAAACTATTCAGAGGCTGTAGAGTATTAGCAAGAGCTGTTGTGTCACCCTCTCTGCGCTCTGCTGATTCGACGGTATTTCGATTGCTTAACACCACGGCAACTGAGATGAAAAGAGTCTATAGAAGTTATTGTGACAAAAGTCGCCTGGCACAAATAGCGACGGTGCGTCAGCAAAATGCGTAGTGCAAAAATAGGGCAAGAACCAGAGCAACATAAGTAGTATAAGAGACAGTATAGCACACTTGGGTAAGTTAGGGGGTCTTTTTGGGTGGGGGAAAGATATAGAACACTTGGGTAACTTAGGGGGTCTTTTTTTTGAAAGATATAGACCACTGTCATGGTCGACTGGTACAAACGTACGTCTCCTTGGTGATGGAAAGATCCCCTAGCCTAGTGAACATAGATATAGACCCCTTTGGAAAGATATAGACCACTTTGGAAAGATATAGACCACTTTTGCCTGGGCTTATAGATCACTTTTAAAAAGATATAGATCACTTTTAAAAAGATATAGACCACTTTTAAAAAGATATAGATCACTTTTTGTCTGGGCTTAAATATCACTTTTAAAAAGATATAGATCACTTTTAAAAAAGATAGAGATTACTGTCATGGCCGCCTGGTAGAAACGTACGTCTCCTAGGTGATGAAAAGACCCCCTAACCTAGTGAAAATAGATGGGCTCGATCACTTTGTGTAGGAGCCTGCTGTATATACGAGTGGGTTTTTTTTTTCGCGGAGCAGCACAACTTCGAGTCGAACAAGAAATGTAGGAATGTGGCACATAGGTTATTTGCTTCAGAAGTTGAAAAACTTGGGAAAGTAGCGCACTACCTGGCCCTCATTTGATGAAGATAAATCCTATGGCTGCTTTTACAGCAGGGTAGTGATGTACACCATACGTACGGCAGTCACATTGGATACGAGCGAGTCTTCCCGACTTTGCTGCAAATAACAGGGAACAATTGACATTCTTTGCAGTCAGCATGGACGATAAGATGTCAAGGGATAATGTGGTAAGTTCATTTGCTATATATTTCATTACTTTTCATTTTCTTCGATCTAATACATCATGTGTTTTTTGTTCTATGTTGATATGCAGTATCGAATTGACCTGGCGTCGTCTGTCAAACAAGTTGGGAGGGGGCGCCGGGGCATGTACATTCACGATTTCAACAGTTGTATTGATATATTATCATTCTGCAACATTCGATAAAGAAGTAGGTAGTATGAGAAATGTGAAATTTTGCCTTTAAAATGTAAACTAACGGAGCGATGCCGTACTGTACCGCACTGTCCAGGTACGCGGCGCTAGCACCATGCCACGAGGCATGCAGTACAGTGCATGTTGTCCGTCAACACGTTACACTTGGCGACGAATACGAGTTTGAAGGAAGAGGTTGGAAAACAGTGTTTAATTTTTTAATAATGTTTATAATGTTTCAAGTTCATTGGATCAAATCTATCAATTTTTAAAGAGAACTGACATATCCATTACGGTAGTCGATAGAATAACATGCAAGCGCTAGGAGAAACTCGAGTGATACCGTCCGTGTGTACTAATGACCGCGAGATAATAATACTGTTTGCGGTCGATCGTCCGGTACTCGCGTAAATCATGGAGTGAAAAATGTGATGATTTCATAAGTATGGTACTAATTTTTATCCTCTCCTTGCCTTCTCAAAAGAATAGCAGTGAATCCCTTTCATCGGCGATGATTGAGAGTGAAAATTGTTGTAAGGAAGAGTGTTTTAACCGCCGATTTTCATGGAAAGAAATTGGTGGAATTTGTCGATCTGCAGTGCATGCATGCGGTCGATCGCCGCGCTGCCAAAATAATCCAGCATCGAACAAAAGGTAACCTGTCAATCATCCAGGGGTCTCTGCGAAATTGTTACAATGTTTCAGTTGTTCCATTCGACATCACCCCAGCTGACATCGCGATCGTTCTGCAATGGGACTTATGCCGAGTTTGTTTACAACTAACTAGAAGGCCTCCATTGGGCATCTTTCCACTTCTGCAATTCTGTGTCCATAGAATTGTATAACCTTTCAGTCGGATTGAAAGTTAGAAGCAGCACTGGTGACGCTTAAAATGTTTATTTCGATGGTTAAACTGTTGGCGTATAACCACTCCTGTGATGTGATTCTACAGGTCATGCCATGTACTACATAGCACGCTGCGCCGATGGGGCTACGCTACGGGTCCGGAGCTAATCGATGTGCAGGCTAGGTCTGTTTTCTGTACCTTTGATGATGTATATATGAGAAAGTCTGACCTATTTTGAAAATTGGGTCCTGTGTCGATTCGTGATTTAAGTTATCGCAGCGATGTTGAAACCTAACAACAATTTCTTTTGATAAACATACAGCACGGTACCGCAGCGCGTAGCGAACGTATCTGCTGATCTTGGGCTAAAAGAAAGTGGGAAACCGCTTTAAACAAGCAAAAGGAAAAATAAATCTGTCCTCTTCTAATCCCACTGTTGAGTAGAGGACACGTCCAGCAATTTTCTAAACTGCTTTAAGAAAGAAACTGGAAGCTGTGCATGGGCTAGAACTGGAAGCACATACTTTGTAAACAGACGCAACGGGTCACCTACACGCGACTAGGTCAATGTCTAGCAAGGGAGAGAGACTTTGTAACAAATTTTTGGATCGACAGTCACTCAGTGTGCATGATAGCGGAAACTTTCTATGCACAAAGTCTGTGTTGAATGCTGTGTATAAGTCTATTGTTTATTATGGCGGTCGGCCGGGGCAATCGAAATTGGCCGCTGTTTTGATGTCATTTCAAACGTCTCCTATCTGATCTACCGTCTGGTTATAAATGTTCACAAACTTCGTTTGTTTCTTAAAATTGAATATGTTATCCTGATAAAGTGGTAAACTGTACAATCACAATTTCTTTAACAAGTTACAATGTCAGACGTGATTTTTTTTTCACGCAAAGTAGTAAGCATTAAGCAAACGCCTAACTGCCCAATTTTTACTGTTGTTCTGCGTTTAGTTCAAAGTTCATTGACTTTAGCACCAAATGTAAGGTGACACTGAAACACAAAGGAAATTATGCCGTGTTTTGAATGAGAGCTTGCATAGTTAAAAGCAATGACTACTATATCACCTTGTTTATACTTGTTTTAAATTCTGTTTCAGACCTGTGTTCCTAAGGTAAAAAAAAAAACAACTAATAATAATAAACCTGTGAAAATGACGATAACTGTGAAAGTTTAAATAAAGTGACTAATCAAACCAAAAAAAAAATCTAAGATTTGATCGTTTCACAATATTTCTTTCCTGTCAATGAACAAGAGCTTCAAACAAATCACACCCACTGATGTAAATTTTAAGCAAATTTATATAAAACACACACAGCCACATTATGTATACAATACTTTACTTTTATTTTGTGCTATTATTTGTATTCAGTATTATTTGCTTGCTTTCAGTGTTATAGATACCTTACTAAATTTGAAATAATTTTTATTATGCAGTGCCATATTTTTATTTATAATGTCGATGGATTTTTAAAGAGAAAATCACCTCACTGTATTATGTTTTTAAATTTTTTATCTATTGCCTTCTCCACCATATTTATACAAAACCATGGGGGGAGGGAAGGGGGTTAATCACATAATCTGGTGTAGATTGAGATTTATTTTCCCATGCATTCAGCTGTTTAACTCTCCATGAATTTCATTACACTCTTCTGATAATTTATCTTCTTTTCAGGTGGCTGTTGATTCTAATCTGCTGATTGCCAAGAAATAACTAGGTTGTATACGTGAGACTTTCATCATTAGAAACTCATCCCTAGGTTGATGCCAGTGAAATAATCGTGTCCACAGGAACGTACAGGTGACCATCTATTCCACCCCACCCCAACCCGTCCTCCTTCCAGAATACTGTATCTGTGAAACACTCAACATCAAAGGTTTTCGTCATGGACTATCATTTCTGCAAAAATACTTGACTCATATTTGGACATATTTGAAGGACATTTTCAAAGCTTGGGAGAATAACCGTTTTGTTCGTGAGAAGATACAATCAGTGACTGTGACACAACATTTCCTTGCTTCACAACTAAAATATGATACATCAGGAAAGTAATGTGGATCCATAGTAATATTTGTATGTTCAACACAGTCATCGAAGTATTCATCATGGAAATTTAGGTTAAATACCTGAAAGATACAGTGGTTAATTGTCACTGAGAAACAATGCTTGGGTCACAGAGTAGGAAAAGGGCATGGAATATTATTTGAAGATCAGTTGAAAGCAGAACAATGATTCAATACTTAGAAGGTACCTTTCAGGTTATGTTTTATTTCTGCCATCATGAAGAAATAAAGTCAACTGCTGTATGAGGAAATCATGTCAACTTGTGAAGTATGTGGTATCTCACCATGCACTTGGACAACCGTATTTCTATTACCCTTTTTTTTTATCTTTATATTGAAGCCCCCACCCCAACCCCACACAAGATCTTTTAAATATAAAAAAATAAATACACTGCTAATCCTAAGAAATTGTTTTACCCATAGCTTTCTTCTTTATTGATATGATTTGGTTTGATGTCCACATGTTTAGAAAGGTCTGCAAGTACAGCTTCTGCTACTTAATAGCTTAATCATGAAAAAAGAGCACAATATCGTAATATAGGCTACACTAAGTGAAAAATAAGAGGACCAGACTATCACTTGTTCCGTTCTCACTGAATAATACCTTTTACTGACAAGAAATTTGTGGTAATGTACAAACCTAGTACAATTCAACGTTTCTATTCACTCCCTGGATTTAATTCAATGATATGCCCCTACTTGAAGTATCCCCTTTTTCATCCTATACAAGGAGTCTTTCTCAGAATTCAAAAACAAACTAACATAGAATTCATCCCTAAGAATTAAGAGCAGATGATTCTCCCTTCAGATTCATACCTTAAGGAGAATATATCACATTATTGCATTCATACTATAGATTGAGTCCCCTCCCTTAACCCAAAATGTATCCATAAGTTAAATGGATGAGTTGCAACACTTATAGATTATAGCACAGATACAACCATCATGAGGGTTTGTAGATTGCACTCAAAAGAATTATTGTATATATTATGTTATTTTATAGCCATGACATCTATGTAAAGTGCTATTCTTTCAAGTTATTCGAGGTTGATGTAATGAAGTGTAGTGAAATGTTTTCACAATTTTCATGTATGTTCCAGCAATTCACTGTATAATGTTTTAAAAGAATATTTTTTCAAAACATCAAATTCAGTAGATTTAAAATTGATCTTGCTTTTAGGTAGTTTGACAATTTGAAAAAAAAATCTCCTGATCACTATCTTTGCAAATGTATTCTAATCATTCTGTTTGTAAGACTTGTAGTTGTATATTTCAGACACTTTCTATAGTCTTTAAATGTATGTGATTCATATTTGCAAATGAAAACAAAGAAAGAAGAGGCTACACCCCCCCCCCCTTTAAACTTCAAATATTGAATTTGAAATTGAACATGACAGATCAACAGTTTGTTTTGTTTTTTAATGCACCTTTCATGCCTTACACGGTAACGCAGCTGGTTTATCTTTTGAAATGCAATAAACCAAAGTCACTTTAGTTCATTTGAACTGATTCAGTGGTTGGTTTGAATTTATTTGTTGATGTTTGTGTGTAAACATTTGTTGAATTAGTAAGAATGTTCGTTTGTTTGTGTGCTTGTGTGTGTGTGTGCATGTGTGTCCTCTTGTCCCGAAGGCCAAAAAGTGGGCCCTGCTGCCCCGAGGGCCATCTAGGAAGATTGGTCTTTGTCGATGAATGAGATCACACTTTCCCTGTTTATGGATTCCCTCCACCCCTCTTTACCCTTTGAAGGCCCCTCAGCCCCTAGGGCCTTATTTTGCCCTCCCTCTGTCTGGAAATGAGAACATCCTTGGATTTTTTTTTTGGTATTGTTGTTGTATGCCTCCCTGACATTCCAAATAGTGAAACAGCAATGAATCGTTTTAGACTTCCTCTGTTAACGTGGGTGCACAGACATGCTCTGCAAGACAAATATATCTATTTATTAGACAACTGAATCAAAAGTGTCAAAACATGAACAATAGTTTTCGCAGCTTTTTTCTTCCTCTTTTAACTTGATCGGTTAATGTATCACCATTCATCTTTTTCTCCGTAGCAGTTGCTTCGATAAATTGAAAAAATTAACACTCTCCAAATCTTGGACCATTTCAGGTAAAATCTATAATTATCAGGAGCGTAAAAAGGATTAACTTTTTTCTTTACTTGTGTTGGTAGAATGGGACCCATTCCATCATTTAAATAAGTGTCTGTTTGAAACATTTTCAAAATTTCTAATAGAGGCAAATGATTCATTCAAATGAACCTATAATTTCTTGGCTGAGGGGAACATCAAAGAAAAAAGGCCCTCGGGGCAATGGGGCCTTAAAAAAGTCCCGCAGGGCCTATACCAAAACAAGTGTAATCCAATTCAATGGTAAGGAGAACTCTTTTAATTTGGCCCTCGGGGCAGAGGGGCCTACTTTTTGGCCCTTAGGTCACAAGGGCCATGCACATTCACATACACAGACACAGAAACAAATCAACACCAAGTCACTAAAGATTCATTTCAACTTTAAATAACAAATAGCTGTAACTTTTAATGATTTTCCCCTTATATATGTTCTTAATTATTTTCTCGTGAAATGATTGATTTGTATATCAGTTGCAAGTTCTACTTTGATTTACTTTGCAAGAGCATACTGAAACTACAAATGTTTAATCTTTCAAAAAATTCTTCGTTTGAAATGTAAAATGTTAGTGTAACAAAAATAAATTTACAAACAGTATCAGTGCAATCTATACATGTACCAGCCAAGCTGATAAGCTCATCACTCTGTATCTCAAGACCATTGCGTTGAGGATTAAAACAGAAACCGTAGTTGGTATTAACCAAAACCAATTTAATACTGAAGGGGAAAATCATTAAAAGTTACAGCTATTTGTTATTTAAAGTTGAAATGAATCTTTAGTGACTTGGTGTTGATTTGTTTCTGTGTCTGTGTATGTGAATGTGCATGGCCCTTGTGACCTAAGGGCCAAAAAGTAGGCCCCTCTGCCCCGAGGGCCAAATTAAAAGAGTTCTCCTTACCATTGAATTGGATTACACTTGTTTTGGTATAGGCCCTGCGGGACTTTTTTAAGGCCCCATTGCCCCGAGGGCCTTTTTTCTTTGATGTTCCCCCTCAGCCAAGAAATTATAGGTTCATTTGAATGAATCATTTGCCTCTATTAGAAATTTTGAAAATGTTTCAAACAGACACTTATTTAAATGATGGAATGGGTCCCATTCTACCAACACAAGTAAAGAAAAAAGTTAATCCTTTTTACGCTCCTGATAATTATAGATTTTACCTGAAATGGTCCAAGATTTGGGGAGTGTTAATTTTTTCAATTTATCGAAGCAACTGCTACGGAGAAAAAGATGAATGGTGATACATTAACCGATCAAGTTAAAAGAGGAAGAAAAAAGCTGCGAAACTATTGTTCATGTTTTGACACTTTTGATTCAGTTGTCTAATAAATAGATATATTTGTCTTGCAGAGCATGTCTGTGCACCCACGTTAACAGAGGAAGTCTAAAACGATTCATTGCTGTTTCACTATTTGGAATGTCAGGGAGGCATACAACAACAATACCAAAAAAAAAAAAAATCCAAGGATGTTCTCATTTCCAGACAGAGGGAGGGCAAAATAAGGCTCTAGGGGCTGAGGGGCCTTCAAAGGGTAAAGAGGGGTGGAGGGAATCCATAAACAGGGAAAGTGTGATCTCATTCATCGACAAAGACCAATCTTCCTAGATGGCCCTCGGGGCAGCAGGGCCCACTTTTTGGCCTTCGGGACAAGAGGACACACATGCACACACACACAAGCACACAAACAAACGAACATTCTTACTCATTCAACAAATGTTTACACACAAACATCAACAAATAAATTCAAACCAACCACTGAATCAGTTCAAATGAACTAAAGTGACTTTGGTTTATTGCATTTCAAAAGATAAACCAGCTGCGTTACCGTGTAAAAAGGCATGAAAGGTGCAATTAAAAAACAAAACAAACTGTTGATCTGTCATGTTCAATTTCAAATTCAATATTTGAAGTTTAAAGGGGGGGTGTAGCCTCTTCTTTCTTTGTTTTCATTTGCAAATATGAATCACATACATTTAAAGACTATAGAAAGTGTCTGAAATATACAACTACAAGTCTTACAAACAGAATGATTAGAATACATTTGCAAAGATAGTGATCAGCAGATTTTTTTTTTCAAATTGTCAAACTACCTAAAAGCAAGATCAATTTTAAATCTACTGAATTTGATGTTTTGAAAAAGTATTCTTTAAAACATTATACAGTGATTGCTGGAACATACATGAAAATTGTGAAAACATTTCACTACACTTCATCACATCAACCTCGAATAACTTGAAAGAATAGCACTTTACATAGATGTCATGGCTATAAAATAACATAATATATACAATAATTCTTTGAGTGCAATCTACAACCCTCATGATGGTTGTATCTGTGCTATAATCTATAAGTGTTGCAACTCATCAATTTACTTATGGAAACATTTTGGGTTAAGGGAGGAGACTCAATCTATAGTATGAATGCAATAATGTGATATATTCTCCTTAAGGTATGAATCTGAAGGGAGAATCATCTGCTCTTAATTCTTAGGGATGAATTCTATGTTAGTTTGTTTTTGAATTCTGAGAAAGACTCCTTGTATAGATGAAAAAGGGGATACTTCAAGTAGGGGCATATCATTGAATTAAATCCAGGGAGTGAATAGAAACGTTGAATTGTACTAGGTTTGTACATTACCACAAATTTCTTGTCAGTAAAAGGTATTATTCAGTGAGAACGGAACAAGTGATAGTCTGGTCCTCTTATTTTTCACTTAGTGTAGCCTATATTACGATATTGTGCTCTTTTTTCATGATTAAGCTATTAAGTAGCAGAAGCTGTACTTGCAGACCTTTTCTAAACATGTGGACATCAAACCAAATCATATCAATGAAAGAAGAAAGCTATGGGTAAAACAATTTCTTAGGATTAGCAGTGTATTTATTTTTCTATATTTAAAAGATCTTGTGTGGGGTTGGGGTGGGGGGCTTCAATGTAAAGAAAAAAAGTAAAAGAAATATGGTTGTCCAAGTGCATGGTGAGATACCACATACTTCACAAGTTGACATGATTTCTCATACAGCAGTTGACTTTATTTCTTCATGATGGCAGAAATAAAACATAACCTGAAAGGTACCTTCTAAGTATTGAATCATTGTTCTGCTTTCAACTGATCTTCAAATAATATTCCATGCCCTTTTCCTACTCTGTGACCCAAGCATTGTTTCTCAGTGACAATTAACCACTGTATCTTTCAGGTATTTAACCTAAATTTCCATGATGAATACTTCGATGACTGTGTTGAACATACAAATATTACTATGGATCCACATTACTTTCCTGATGTATCATATTTTAGTTGTGAAGCAAGGAAATGTTGTGTCACAGTCACTGATTGTATCTTCTCACGAACAAAACGGTTATTCTCCCAAGCTTTGAAAATGTCCTTCAAATATGTCCAAATATGAGTCAAGTATTTTTGCAGAAATGATAGTCCATGACGAAAACCTTTGATGTTGAGTGTTTCACAGATACAGTATTCTGGAAGGAGGACGGGTTGGGGTGGGGTGGAATAGATGGTCACCTGTACGTTCCTTGAGACACGATTATTTCACTGGCATCAACCTAGGGATGAGTTTCTAATGATGAAAGTCTCACGTATACAACCTAGTTATTTCTTGGCGATCAGCAGATTAGAATCAACAGCCACCTGAAAAGAAGATAAATTATCAGAAGAGTGTAATGAAATTCATGGAGAGTTAAACAGCTGAGTGCATGGGAAAATAAATCTCAATCTACACCAGATTATGTGATTAACCCCCTCCCCTCCCCCCATGGTTTTGTATAAATATGGTGGAGAAGGCAATAGATAAAAAATTTAAAAAACATACTACAGTGAGGTGATTTTCTCTTTAAAAATCCATCGACATTATAAATAAAAATATGGCACTGCATAATAAAAATTATTTCAAATTTAGTAAGGTATCTATAACACTGAAAGCAAGCAAATAATACTGAATAGAAATACTAGCACAAAATAAATGTAAAGTATTGTATATATAATGTTGTTGTGTGTGTGTGTTTTATATAAATTTGCTTAAAATTTACATCAAAGGGTGTGATTTGTTTGAAGCTCTTGTTCATTGACGGGAAAGAAATATTATGATCAACTCTTAGATTTTTTTTGTTTGATTAGTAACTTTATTTTAACTTTCACAGTTATCATCATTTTCACAGGTTTATTTTTTTTTTTTTTTTTTACCTTAGGAACACAGGTCTGAAACAGAATTTAAAACAAGTATAAACAAGGTGATATAGTAGTAATTGCTTTTAACTATGCAAGCTCTCATTCAAAACACGGCATGGCATAATTTCCTTTGTGTTTCAGTGTCACCTTACATTTGGTGCTAAAGTCAATGAACTTTGAACTAAACGCAGAACAACAGTAAAAATTGGGCAGCTAGGCGTTTGCTTAATGCTTACTACTTTGCGTGAAAAAAAAATCACGTCTGACATTGTAACTTGTTAAAGAAATTGTGATTGTACAGTTTACCACTTTATCAGGATAACATATTCAATTTTAAGAAACAAACGAAGTTTGTGAACATTTATAGCCAGACGGTAGATCAGATAGGAGACGTTTGAAATGACATCAAAACAGTGGCCAATTTCGATTGCCCCGGCCGACCGCCATAATAAACAATAGACTTAGTACACAGCATTAACACAGACTTTGTGCATAGAAAGTTTCCGGTATCATGCACACTGAGTGACTGTCGATCAAAAATTTGTTACAAAGTCTCTCTCCCTTGCTAGACATTGACCTAGTCGCGTGTAGGTGACCCGTTGCGTCTGTTTACAAAGTATGTGCTTCCAGTTCTAGCCCATGCACAGCTTCCAGTTTCTTTCTTAAAGCAGTTTAGAAAATTGCTGGACGTGTCCTCTACTCAACAGTGGGATTAGAAGAGGACAGATTTATTTTTCCTTTTGCTTGTTTAAAGCGGTTTCCCACTTTCTTTTAGCCCAAGATCAGCAGATACGTTCGCTACGCGCTGCGGTACCGTGCTGTATGTTTATCAAAAGAAATTGTTGTTAAGTTTCAACATCGCTGCGATAACTTAAATCACGAATCGACACAGGACCCAATTTTCAAAATAGGTCAGACTTTCTCATATATACATCATCAAAGGTACAGAAAACAGACCTAGCCTGCACATCGATTAGCTCCGGACCCGTAGCGTAGCCCCATCGGCGCAGCGTGCTATGTACTATGTAGTACATGGCATGACCTGTAGAATCACATCACAGGAGTGGTTATACGCCAACAGTTTAACCATCGAAATAAACATTTTAAGCGTCACCAGTGCTGCTTCTGTGATATTTCATTAATTTTGTTTTCCTGTCATTATAGTCGATGCAGTTTTATAAGCCTAAGGGTAGTTAAGAGGCATTGATGGACAAGTAACCACACGATCCCTCTAGAGCGGGATCGTGGTGTACGTGTAACCAAGACTGTGTGCGTACGCGTGTGGTGTTGAATACAAACTATCACTGTTTCACGGGTTGAACATACTGCAGATTGTGAGTGACTTCTAACTTTCAATCCGACTGAAATGGTTATACAATTTCTATGGACACAGAATTGCAGAAGTGGAAAGATGCCCAATGGAGGCCTTCTAGTTAGTTGTAAACAAACTCGGCATAAGTCCCATTGCAAATCGCGATGTCAGCTGGGGTGATGTCGAATGGAACAACTGAAACATTGTAACAATTTCGCAGAGACCCCTGGATGATTGACAGGTTACCTTTTGTTCGATGCTGGATTATTTTGGCAGCGCGGCGATCGACCGCATGCATGCACTGCAGATCGACAAATTCCACCAATTTCTTTCCATGAAAATCGGCGGTTAAAACACTCTTCCTTACAACAATTTTCACTCTCAATCATCGCCGATGAAAGGGATTCATTGCTATTCTTTTGAGAAGGCAAGGAGAGGATAAAAATTAGTACCATACTTATGAAATCATCACATTTTTCACTCCATGATTTACGCGAGTACCGGACGATCGACCGCAAACAGTATTATTATCTCGCGGGTCATTAGTACACACGGACGGTATCACTCGAGTTTCTCCTAGCGCTTGCATGTTATTCTATCGACTACCGTAATGGATATGTCAGTTCTCTTTAAAAATTGATAGATTTGATCCAATGAACATGAAACATTATAAACATTATTAAAAAATAAACACTGTTTTCCAACCTCTTCCTTCAAACTCGTATTCGTCGCCAAGTGTAACGTGTTGACGGACAACATGCACTGTACTGCATGCCTCGTGGCATGGCGCTAGCGCCGCGTACACTGGACAGAGCGGTACAGTACGGCATCGCTCCTTTAGTTTACATTTTAAAGGCAAAATTTCACATTTCTCATACTACCTACTTCTTTATCGAATGTTGCAGAATGATAATATATCAATACAACTGTTGAAATCGTGAATGTACATGCCCCGGCGCCCCCTCCCAACTTGTTTGACAGACGACGCCAGGTCAATTCGATACTGCATATCAACATAGAACAAAAAACACATGATGTATTAGATCGAAGAAAATGAAAAGTAATGAAATATATAGCAAATGAACTTACCACATTATCCCTTGACATCTTATCGTCCATGCTGACTGCAAAGAATGTCAATTGTTCCCTGTTATTTGCAGCAAAGTCGGGAAGACTCGCTCGTATCCAATGTGACAGCCGTACGTACGGTGTACATCACTACCCTGCTGTAAAAGCAGCCATAGGATTTATCTTCATCAAATGAGGGCCAGGTAGTGCGCTACTTTTCCAAATTTTTCAACTTCTGAAGCAAATAACCTATGTGCCACATTCCTACATTTCTTGTTCGGCTCGAAGTTGTGCTGCTCCGCGAAAAAAAAACAAAAACAAACACTCGTATACAGCAGGCTCCATGCACAGAGTGATCGAGCCCATCTATTTTCACTAGGCTAGGGGTCTTTTCATCACCTAGGAGACGTACGTTTCTACCAGGCGGCCATGACAGTAAGTAATCTATATCTTTTTTAAAAGTGATCTATATCTTTTTAAAAGTGATATTTAAGCCCAGACAAAAAGTGATCTATATCTTTTTAAAAGTG
Organism: Ptychodera flava; assembly: GCF_041260155.1. Taxonomy (NCBI): domain Eukaryota; kingdom Metazoa; phylum Hemichordata; class Enteropneusta; family Ptychoderidae; genus Ptychodera; species Ptychodera flava. Next base: position 1,825,521 of record NW_027248352.1, read on the forward strand.
ATCTATAAGCCCAGGCAAAAAGTGGTCTATATCTTTCCAAAGGGGTCTATATCTATGTTCACTAGGCTAGGGGATCTTTCCATCACCAAGGAGACGTACGTTTGTACCAGTCGGCCATGACAGTGGTCTATATCTTTCAAAAAAAAAAAAAAAAGACCCCCTAAGTTACCCAAGTGTTCTATATCTTTCCCCACCCAAAAAGACCCCCTAACTTACCCAAGTGTGCTATACTGTCTCATGTACTACTAACATATTTTCGTGATTTCGTAGCAAGGTAGTCGTACCATGGATGACTATGCGCAGCTATCGCTATGTATAGTACAGTTTTTGCCAAGACTACCCCGTTTTTCCTGTCTGTGAAAGGTAATGGAAACTGGCGGAGGCGAAACTGTACACATTATATTGACCAAATGTGGCAATAAAAAACTTAACAACACCAGCCGTATACGAAATAGAGAAATTTGCACCTACAAATGTGTTCATATCGGGTAGCGAGGAAGCAAAATTCGCTACACACGTATAATAGTAATCTAAACTAATAATATAAACTTTAAGAAAATAATTCATATACTCTCTCAACGCGCGTGTTATACGCCACCGCATGGCAAAGCAGGAAATAGGGGAAAATGGGGCAAGTGGGCCACCTTAGTGGTATTTTGCTTTATATAATTGTAACGACTTCATTAAATCTCATGTTTATATGGTCATAATATACAATGAGATCAATGAAATATAATAGTATAATAAATGATATTAAAAAATATTATTATGCAAATGACATGCCCATAAAAATATTTGTTGAAGCGGCCCACTTGCCCCACTATTTGGGGTAAGTGGGCCACAAATAATATGCAATTTTCCCCAAGGCTGGAATTTCTGCTTGATGTACAAATCTATGTATAAATTAATTTATCTCCTATTTTGAAAGATATATGAATGTAAATGATTATCTTTATAAATAACACTTAATGCATTAATATTTTATTTATTTTTTGTCAATTTTACAATTTATATAACAATACATTGCAATTTTTTATTTCAAATAAGTAACTGTATCCTCACAACTTGGAAAACATTGTGCTAGTACGCGAGAACTGAGAAATACTCAACAATTTGGATTCAATTACTGGTAGCTCTCACAGCGATATCTAACTAAGCACTAAACTATCAGCCTGACCATGCTTTAGTATTTTTGTGCCTTGCCATCTTGCTACATTTTTGGAGCTACAGCATCTCATAACTTAGAACTATACATTACAGAATGGCAATTGCGATGCAGACAAAATTCAGAGTAAAGTTGACCTTACTTTTGTTTAAGTATAGTGTCATTAAGCAGTCCTTTGAGTTATGTGACAGTGGCCTGATTTTAAACTTATTTATGCCATCACATTCAAAAGATGTATTGCATCAGTTTTTAGCATGAAATTGTTGCAAGAATAAATCACTTGTCTTGTGTACAGATCTTACAAACTATGATTCTGGTCGAGCCTTCATAAAATATAATTCTCCATGAAGTCACCTGACAAAGTAGCAGTAGTATTGATCATATAGTGGGCAGTACTTTGTGAAATATATTTCTGTAATCATTGTCTACTGAAAATGCAAAGCAAAGCAAAGCAAAAATGCGGAAAGAGTTGTTTTCAAAGTTTAAAATATGCAAAATGTTGCATAATTGTTAACGCTGTTATATGAACTGTACAGAGCTGCACAAGCCATTTATTTAATATAATACCATGGCTGCAAATATTAAATTTTTTATATTCTTCCGAGAACATGTAAAGAAAGGGAGTTATCCCAAAAATTGTAACCAAACATCTTGACTTTAACATTTGAAATTTGAATTTTACTCTCAAAAAAGTTTTGGTCCAAAATAGCCTTTCCAACCACCTTAAAGGGACAAACTCACTCATTTTGACATTATTTCTGGTATTTTAGTTTCATTTGAAATATAAGTGTATTGCTCTGGTCACTGAAATATGCTGAATAACCAGTTGCTACAGTTCAACTCTCACCATATGCATAGTTATAATGCATGAATTCTTCCACAAAGCAATTTTTGCAGTGGTACTTACCAACAATAAAATGATGGAAGTAATCATGCATTATGTCCATGTACAGGGTGTGAGTTGAGCTGTGACAACTGGGTAATTCAGCCTATTTCAATAAGCAGAGCAATACAATAATATTTCACAAGAAACTTAAATAACTGGAATAATGTCAAAATGAGTAACTTTGTCCCTTTAATCATTGTCACTGCTGCTGTGGTCCGAACAGCAGAATTTTTCCAATTTAGATGAACCAAATACACCAGTGCATGATTCATATGGTGTCATTTTGTACATTTTCGGCACTTCCACCAGTCGTAACGAACTGCTCTGACTGCATTTTGCATGGCAAATAGGGCCAAGAGGCCCTTCTTGGGCAAGTCTTTTCTTCTTACCATGTTCTGTTGTGGATCAAATATATAAAAAATCATATTAATATAACATATAATTGACTGTATTACCCTCACAATATAAATACACATTCTTAGTCAGACATATTTATTTATCCACATACGCACGCACATATATTACACATAATATTAAATATATGCTATGCATACAAAAAATAAATACCTACATATTATTTATTTATAAGCTAATAAATTTATATATTAACTTATTATATATCAATAAATGTATAATTTTAATTGATTGAATAATTAATTCATTACATCATCAATTTATCAACCTATATAATAAATTTATTCAATTACTTTTATGCAAATAAATATATTACCTATATTATTTAAAACAATATTATAATTGTATACTTATAAATTCATTTATCCATTTATTTATTAATTCATTGTCATTTATCTATTTATTTCCTATATGAATATGTCTATGTGTTTACGGGCCAGCTGCTTCCGCTGGTAAACATTAATTTTTCTGGCAGTACATAGCTTTGAATTCACTATATTTGGTGGCCCACTTGCCCGGAGTAGTTGGGGTAAGTGGGCCAGTCACAAAACATGTCACCATATTAGTAAAATATAACTTGCAGTACTGATTCAATGGGCTGCCATGGAATATTTTTTCAATAACATATATGTTTTGATAGATGAATTAAATTGTAATCGAGAATATTCAGTTTATAAATAATTTTGTCAAATTTTACCAGTATTTCCCACGAGAAGTATTTAAAAATGGCCGCCGAAGGAAATCAAGAGAGGAAATAATCGACTCTTGTTATCGAAGACAATGTAATATATGCAGCAAAACTTGTACTGTTAACAAGGAGGAGTTATTTATACATGCAAAATACAATGATAATGTGAATACTAAAATCTTAGAAAAATACGAGATGTTTTCACTTTATGTCGTTATATTTGAATTTGGCGGCATATTGGAAAAAGCAAATACTATTCTGTCAAAAATCGTGTAATAATTCAACAACTGTCATTGATCGTTGATTATTTGGTGCCACAAACAAATGCACCGTTGTCTCTGTCATGTTTACATAGTTATTTTTTATCGAAATAATCATATCAATAGAATACGGTCGAAATCCATGTTATCGCCACTTTCACACATACTAGTGGACACGTGACAAGTAGCAAACCACGCAACCCTTAGAAGAAAATACGGATTTTTACCTGAAATCGGCGCCTCTGCTGACAGTTGCCACCATCGGCTGGAGTCGTCTGATGTCTGGTATACTGGAACGTAAACTTGCCGTAAAGGGGGTGATCGCTTTTAACGACAATTTATCGTAAAATGGAAAGTGGCCCACTTGCCCGACGGCCACTTGCCCCACTTTCCCCTAATCAAACGGACCTTTTAAAGTGCTAAAATCCTACGACAAAATTATCATGAGCTATTCTGCTGGGTGATTTTACCGAAATTGGTCTTCCGTTGACAGTTGAAAATGCTGACAGTAATTTAGAAGTACAAACCTTTCAAATCAAAAATATGACAGAGTATTACGTCAGGTACGTGTCACGGTTACCGTTGTGTAACTTTCTCATATATTAAGGGTAGAACGAATTTCCAGATGATAGCCGAAATAAAACTAATACTCCTGCCCTTCTATGCTAACCGCAACGATTGTCGTTTGAGAATATCCGAGTGTGAATTACCGTAAACTCCTGTCGAGCCAGTTGCCTTTTCCTTTGCAATGTGAGATATTTAAGAAAGCGCCCTCAGAGACGAGACATGGATGTTTTGTGCAGTGTTGACATATATATTCAACTTGGTCAAATACACGTTTGAGACATGTTAATTAAAAAAACTATCATCCTTCATATTTACACGAATAAATTTCGAATTACTAATAGTCTATCACTTTCAATTTTCTGTTAATCGTGTCCTAGGTTCTCAATACTCTTGTACTACATGGGACTCATTCTTGATACCAATAAGGTAAAGAAATAAATTATAATAATAATTATATCAGCAGGTGGAATATAGCTGCCTTTCAAAAAAGATACACTTTGTTGTAGATTTGCCAAAAAATAGTCGAAACCGACCCTATTTTTAGAAAAGTTCAGGTTCTATAATTAAATCATTGCCGACAGCACAAAGACTGGTGTCTTGTGAAATTTTGAAAAGAAACTTATATGCTTTGTCGACATTATTAATTTTTATTCCTTCTCGCTAGGTATTGCCTTTTTATTTCCATTTCTGTAATGTCATGTCGTGTTGGTTTTTCCTGAGGAAAATAAGAAAGAGGGGAGAGGGATGTGAATTATAACTTGAAATCCCCGTTAAGAGTAGAGAATATGATATTGTATTAGAAAATAATCTATCTCAGGCTATTTTAAACTATTTGTTATAGATGAGTCAATTTCTAAGGTCATCAAAGGATATTTACAGACCACGTCATTTATCTGCCCTAGAACTTTAACTGAGCTTAATCGGATCCAAGCAAAGAAGACCAAGAAAGCGGGTGATGGAAAAACAGAACTGAAGTAATAGTGCTGATGATATATGAATATATTTATCAATTTAACTGGATCCACTCGGTCCCTGAAATCTACACCACATTAAGTAATTGCTGTAATTAAGCAGAATAGTAAGATAAGCCGGATAAAAAAATAACATGAAACTAAGTTAAGGAATAGTCTCAATTTCAAAATTGCCATTCGGACAATAAGATTCTCACACTTGCGATACTAATATTATGCATACATTTTCCTAATAATCGCCACATTATGGGATTACGACAAATTTAACCAATCATTCAGGTTGTTCTATTTCATTGTAGCACTGATTTATTCTTGCCCCTTACAACATTTGCAATTAGTCTCCATATGACATTTTGTTACCGTTGAAATATGCTAGTTAATTTCGACAAGAAAATCAGAGAAAAAGTACAGACAATGAACGGTCTCTGATAAACTGAGTTGGAAATAGAGCACATAAAATATAAATACACAGCATTCAGTATCATTTCCAGAAATATCGATATTATATCATTAAGCCATATGCAAAATTACTGGATAAGTAATATATTCTCCGCGATTTTTGTAACTCACACTTAGTATTATTTGATAACTTTTAATCGGTTGGGGGCGCTGTACATCGAAACACCTGACATCACTTCTTGGTCTTTTGGCCAGAGGTCCATATATCTTTCTTTCATGAATTTGACTTTGTTTGTACCGTCTATTTGCTGTCTGTTCTGTGCTGTTTTGTGTCTGTGTTTACAACTGTTGTCTTGCGGGTTTTGACCTAGTGTTGTTGGATTGTGGATTGGTGTGATTGCGATTATTTGAATAATCTAATGGGTGCGAACTCTCTCAAATGTCACGGTTGGTTGTAATGCTGCCGACGTTCATGCAGTTACTGTGTAAAATGTAAAGATCGTCATTAAATGTCTACTTTTACCACTGGTTACAAAGGGATTAAATGTTTTCTCGAAATGATTAAACGTGAACGTTGTCACCATTTTGCCATTAAGGTCAACCAACTGCAGTTCTATGGTTCATTTGGTCGGCAACTGCCTGATTTTATGGAGATTCATAGACAACTTGACCTTTAAGTCTACATAGCAATAAGACGATATTTTGAGTCACTGCAAGCCACAAAATGTTAACATTACCTATCATTTACCACAGGGAAACACATTATTAATTTTCGTCTCACTTACCCCTAATTTGCAAACATATAAAAAAGTATTCACGGCGACAAGTGGAAATCTATTCTGACGTGAAATTCTCGGAAACACAAAGTGAATGGAATCTAAGCAGCTTTATTAGCATGAAAAATGCGATAGCATTATTTAACGGTATGAACACAATGATCATTTGACTATCAAACTGTTACCTTCTCATTCTCTAAAACATATGGATGTCTGAGATATTGAACTTCCTTTCGTCGTACACTGCTATCTTCTCTATATCCGAATCAACTCTTTAACATCTGTCGCACAATACAAACTACAGATACGGGTCCTGTAACTAGCGCATGCGCACGTTCCAATTACGTCTGTTTCCCTAAAATACGGATTTTTCTTCTTGGGTATGTAATCGAGAATGAAGTAATTTCACACAAAATGTCAGAGTACCACAAAATATTGTAATTATTGATGTTCAATTTCAATTGCTGAAATTTTGCAAATTACACAGAATTTTAAGGCATCAACTTGTTGGCCCCTACCGTTGTTCTTTAACGCTCATTCACTCATATGTGTTTTTCCTCAGATATGTTACATTAATATTAATTTCGTAAATGCTGTCGTAGCTGTAATCATTAGAATATAATTTAGTAGAAGCTCCATTGCTAATCACTGCCACAGCCCATTCCATCCATAAAATCAAAAATTGTGTTCTCTAAACGTTGTTTTCCCAGTACAGAGTGTGGAGTGCAGTTTCCAACACATTGAATACTATCGTCTCTCTTTTCACCTCAAAGTTTTTTCCAAGATACATCAAAACAGGTAAATAGTTGATTACAAATCAGCACTTAGTATATCAGTTGGTTTATACAAAAAAAAAACAGCCATACGTATATGAAATCATTAACAAAGGTGTCATCTGACGTCAGCTTATTTCGTCATCGCACTGTAATTCATGACGTGGTAAAGTGGCAACTAGTGAACAAATGTCGATAACATCCATATTGACTTTAACGTTGTTATACTGCCTTGCATGCTCCAAAAACGTAACAAAATAGAACTTCAATACAAATTATATGCTTCGACCTTGACATCCAATGAAAATTTTAGGACTCGGGACGGAAGTCCACTGAAACATTAACGGTCATGTGACAGTTTCTTATAGTGTCTCGTATGTTGCAAATCGGAGTCTACCCATGATCGTCGGAAACCTTGTTCTAACCTTGAACTGTTGTAAGCTTGTTAAAATTTTCAGGCAAACAACATCCTGTACAAAAATTATTTGGTTGCTGGTTTGTCTTTTTATTATTGATTTCGTTTGTCTCGGGGTAACACTGGATATCTCTTTTCGCCTACACTGAATACATTTGCCTTTATTCTAGGGATGTCTGGCCGCTTTACAAAGCTGTTGTCAGAGCTACCCTGCCCTTTGAAAAAATATTAATAAGGATGAATTTGTATCCAGCTATTTTATATCCAGCTATTTTTGCTTTCAAGGTATGTTGTATATAATGACACGTTAACTTCAAAACATAGGTTTGAGGCCCAAAGTGCGCGATGTTATTTGCAAATGCGCTAGAAAATGAACATCCTGCTCGTGGATCATATTATTTCCGACAATCACCCGAACACATATGATACTCGTTTTCCATTTTCATTGCCGCGTTCCCTTCTTGTCAGTGCACAGGGAACACATTCCTGCCGATAAACCAAACACCACAATTTAAACGATAACCTTTCACCCATATTTATAAAGTTTGCTACCCTCAAACACATTACCAGTACCTGCGTCTCACATTACATGCAAGATGTTTAATTATTATGGGCAATGATTGCTTCCATATTTTCAGTTAAGTTAAATTCGCGATAAGATGAAAGCTTTACATAGTGATAGAATACGTCACAGCGCATTCACTTTATTACTTCTCAATCCATGGCTGCTTTAATGCAATATGTCCATTTGCTGACAATAGCAGAAGCATCCAGATTTGATATTCGAATCATCAATTCAACCCTGGGCCACGCAAATTGAGTTCCTCACAGTGCACCTTCACCTCAAATTAAAGTGGCGCTTACGACACTGAGTCTGCAAGACACTGTTGAAATGACAAAACAATCGAAGGTTTGTGATGGCATTATGCTATAAACCTATAAGAATTGTACTTTTGTTTAGTTTTACCGGATATATGATCCCATCACATGATTCATAATGTCTGAGTTGGCCAAATAAATTTACTCTTTTTAGTTTCTTACCTAGAATTTCTCGTTTCTATTGCTTCGCCATAATGTAACTATCCTTCTCAGTATTATGTGTTTACATGCAATTTTTCAGTATGACTAATGTGTTGCCAAGGAGATATACACAAATGTATTTTTATACTTTGCACGTGCGGATGATGATGACCAATATTTTTGAACAGTTCGATTGTTGACAGTAAAAACAGTGGACTCGCTGACTTCTGTAGCGAATGCATCTTGTGAATATACACTACGTTGACAGCCCTCAGGTGAGACTGTACCATGCGCTATACTGTGTCTATTGATCTGCATTTCATTTGTTTAACACCAAGGCAACCGAAATAAAGATATTTGGTGGGCATCGTATCTTTGACCATAGACAGTAGTGTCTATGCTTTGACACGAGATTGAGTGTCAGCAAGCGTGTAGAGGTTAATACGGTGATAGGACAAAGTACCATAACCACATATCTTATTGTTTTACTTTGCATAATACATTATTACTCTGTACGGTTCAGAACATTTTTCGATCAGACTCGAATTCACAACCCATGACACCCTGGCACCTAGCCAAATATCTCAGTAAAAAACTGCTCGGCTAAACCCTTACCTTTAACCAGATGTGAACTGAATATGCTCACATGTTTTACAACAGGTTCATTAACAGTTGTGCGCTTCACAGAACAATCAGATATCTGTTATATCATTATATGTAGCAGGTTTCATCAACTTTCGCACAGTACTGTCAGAGTTTAATCACTAATTATAAAACATAACTCAATATGCAAATAAGCTATTTATTAACTCGACACTGCTCAATTCTTCATGGGACAATTACATATCTCTCAGATCAATATATGTAGCACATTTCATCAAATTTACGGTGATACTGTTATTTTGGAGTAATGTCACTAATTAAAAAGTTTATTCATTATGCAAATAAACCCTTAATTAACTTGACACAATTAGATATTTATGAGATCAATATCTGCAGCAGGTTTCACCAAATTTGGTGCCGTAATTTTAGAGTTATATACTTAATAACAAAGTTCATTAAATATGCAAATGAACCTTTAATTAACTTCACACTACTAAATGCTTTCCGCTACAGTTAGGTATCTGTCGGAATAGTATCTGCAGCAGATTTCATCAAATTTAGTGCAGTTATTTCGGAGGTATATGACTAAATACAAAACTTCATGAAATATGCAAATGAGCTATTTATGTACTTGATACTGCCCAATACTTCTCAGTACAATTAGATATGCATCAGATCAATATTTGTTGCATGTATCATCAAATTTGGTATATGAATTCCGGAGTTATATCACTAATAACAAAGGTTCAAATAAAAGGTTTAAATATGTAAATAAGCAAAAATTGACAAGACATTCACTGTATCGTCATAATGTTCTGAGATTGCCATCTATAGAACGCCGTTGCTGCCTTCTGAGGTTTATTTGCTGTATTTGATGAGATGACATCAATATATGATTGAGAAATGTCTTTATATGATTAGGTCGTGTCAATATATGATTAGGTGACGCCTTTATATTATAAGGTGGTACCAATATATCATAAGGTACTGTTATTATATAATTAGGTGACATCAATATATGATTTAGTAATGCCTTTATATGATTAGGTCGTGTCAATATATGATTAGGTGACGCCTTTATATTATAATGTGGTATCAATATGTAATAAGGTGCTGTTATTATATAATTAGGTGACATCAATATATGATTTAGTAATGCCTTTATATGATAAGGTCGTGTCAATATATGATTAAGTGACGCCTTATATTATGAGGTTGTGTCAATATATCATAAGATGCCGTGAATATGTATGTTGTGAATTACATTATTGATTTATGTTTTATTGAAACGTGTTATAATTGTTGTTTACATTGTTATTCAGTCATTTCAAGTTCATACCAGTTGTGCTCTAGTATTACACATGTTCCTGTGGGAAACACACACAAACTTTATGGGCCAGGCCATTCTAGCCAATCACAACGCAGCCCGCTAAAATTGTTTTGTCCTACCGAGGCTATATAAGCACGCATGCCATGTATTTTTGGCAGAGAGCGTGCACATCCGGTGCCCAGCGCACACACACATGTATGTCATGTAACAGTACTGCAGTCAATTAACGCGCGTTCCCAGTGAGAGTTCAGAAACAGGCGTCATTGTCTTGTATCGTCGCCCACTCACTGCTGTGAAACGAACCCCCTTCCATTGTGGCTCACCCACAATATAATTAGGTGACATCAATATATGATTTAGTAATGCCTTTATATATGAGATCGTGTCTATATATGATTAGGTGACGCCTTTGTATTATAAGGTGGTATCAATATATCATAAGGTGTTGTTTTTATATAATTAGGTGACATCAATATATAATTTAGTAATGCCTTTATATGATTAGGTCATGTCAATATATGATTAGGTGACGCCTTTATATTATGAGTTGTGTCAATATATCATAAGGTTCCGTAAATATATAAGTACGTGACATCTATATGCGAATAGGCAATGCCTTTATTTCGAGTCAATAACAGTATATGATTAAAGAGTGCTTATATATTGTTAGATCACAGCATTATAGGAATTGAAAAGGCCATTATATTATAAGGTAATGTCAATATATTATTTAGTAGCGTCAATATATTATATGCGCACGCCATTATTAGTATGTGTAACGTCTTTATTATTATGTTTAAAGTCATTATATGTTTATATAGAGGGCGCATGCCTTCGGACACTTTCTTTGAGCGTGCAAACTTTCATTCACTTTGCCCGACGCATGAGTTCTTGAGGGGTACATCTTTGATTTGCGGGAAAATGCCTGTGCAGTACTTGATATAAAGATATTCTGTGCTCTGGAAAAATCTGATGATATCGATGAACCTGTGTTAAAACCAGCCAACTTTGATGCGTATGTAACACTCTTTCGCGAAGCTTTTTCCTTGGAAAGAAAAGCCGCCTCTGATCAAGCCAGGGCTGCTGCTTTGGAAAAAAAAACATCCAGAGGTAACTACTAGATGACAGTGATGACAGTGATGTTGGTAGTTCCCTATCACTAGCTGACATTACAAGGGCATCAGAAATGATAGATAAACTTCTTGCAAGTGCTAAGATCAAGGTTAATATTCAGAGTTCTTTAAGTCAAGCATTTTGTTTGTCATGCTAGTTTATATAATTGATTTTATTTCTCTTCTTTTTCCTTTTCTTCTTGAATAATACCTTTTCAATTTCATATTTACACAGGAGACCTTAAACATCCTAGTTTTAGGATGCTCACAGCCCTAGGATGTGTCAGCAACACATGGCTACAATGTAGTGCAGCCAAAAAGAACACACCCCTTTCAAGCTATGGCTCACACATCTGTAAAAGAAAAGAAAGTTTTCACATCTATGTTACAGAGTTGTGTGCACAATAGCTGGTACAAGGTGTGTGCATTTTCACCTGAATGTACATACAAGGGCTGGATTGGGCAACAATACCTTCAATCCTAAGATATTGTGTATTAACCTGATCACTGGGATCTACAGGGGCAAATAAAAAATTAAAAATGATATGGACAGATCTAAAATGCTGAAGAATGAACAATGACTCTTGATACATCAGGTTATAATGTCGTTTTGAGCGCAAAGTGCGAGAAGGCACATGCAAACAGATACCCTCTAGAATTTCGGAGCTGTTATAAAAAGAGAACATACATTTGTAAAAGAAGGTGGCATCCAGAAAACTCCTACGCTCTTGTAGAGATGGGATTTTGAAAAAGGTACAGAGTTGGTTGTAGTAACCAGATGAGTAGGTTATGCCAGTTTTACCGCACAAGTATTTGAGAAATTTACACTGAACTCTTTCAATACGGTGAATGAGATACAGCTGGTGTGGAGACCATACTTGACTGGCATACTCAAGCTGGCTCCGGACAAGTGTTATATATAGGGTTTTGAGAGTGTTGACATTGCTAAAATTACGTGAGTTACGTTTTATAAAACCTAGCAGCTTGAAAGCTTTAACAGTAATTGCATTAATGTGTGCAGAGTAGTTCAGATTTGGGTGAGAAGAACACCCAGGTCTTTAACTGATGTTACTCTGCATAAATTGTCCCCATTAATACTATAATCATACAGAATCGGAGTTTTCTTGTTCGTAAAGGAAATAACCATACATTTTTTAAAATTCAGTTTTAGTTTCCATGCCTTGCACCATCTCTCCATGTGGTTAAGTTCTTGTTGAAAAGAACTGCAGTCCGAGATGTTAGAAATTTGCCTAAACAGTTTTGAGTCATCTGCATACAATGACATGAAACTTGAAACTGAAGAACTGATATCATTAACATAGAGAACAAATAGAACAGGACCTAACTGAGACCCTTGAGGTACACCAAAAGTAACTTTACTCCATGAGGAGAAGTGCCCATTAAGGACCACACGCTGCACTCTCTACTAAGCTATGAGTAGAACCAATTCAAAATGTTACTATGAATGCCAAAGTCGGAGAGTTTATGCAGTTGAAGTCTATGATTGACTGATTCAAAGGCTTTGCTAAAATCAAGGTATATAGAATCAACTTGGCCAAGATCGTTAATAACTCTGGATAAATGGTCTGTGTAGGAAACAAGGTCGGTGACAGTGGAGCGCCCCCATACAAATCCATGCTGATTATCGGCCAGTGCATTCTGCACGTGATTATAAATGTGAGGAAAGAGAGCTTTTCAAAACTTGACTAAAAATAGGGAGGAGTGAGATTGGCCGGTAATAACAGGCCTCATTACGAAGGCCAGATTTATAAACCGGAACAATATTACCTCTTTTGAACAAAGACGGAAAGACACCAGTCTGAAGTGACTTGTTAAAAATCAACGTAAGCGGTAGAGCAGCGGCTGTGAACAAGTACGAATGACTCTGGCGGGTATCCCATCGGAACCTAGAGCCTTATTAGGGTTTAGGTTGCTCAAATGTTAGTCAGTTCATCAACAGTAATAATGACATTGTTTAAACAATCGTTAACAAAAGGGTCGCATTCTGAGACAACATCACAATCATCAGTACTAAAAACAGACTTAAAATACCTATTAAAAAGTATGGCCATATCGAGTGGTGTAACAGCGCTGATCCCGTCATGGATATGAGACGTTGGGAAAGAAGGGGAATTGCGTTTATTATTTATGAAAGACAAAAAGCGTTTACTATGCGTTACTATTTGATCTTGTACGTCATCGAGGTAATCATTGTTTGCGAGCTTCTTGGCTTGTTTAAATTCCTTTCGAAGTTCTTTGAATGCTGAGTAAGCGTCTTCTGTTTTTGACGCTTTGTATCGTTTGTGTGCTGCATTTTTTTCTCTTAACAGATATATAATATCAGATGTTAACCAGTGCGGATATTTTCTTGGGCGGATTTTGATTTTTGGAACGCAGTCGTCGATGTACGCAGTCAGCATGTCCTAGAATAATTCTGTTGTTTCGTGGATGTTGTTTGTTCCTTTGAGTAAAGTCCATGGACACATGCTGATGAGATCCCGAAAATGGTCAAGATTGGCTTCACGATAATTGTGTATCGATATCTCAGGACATTTGCCACCTTTTGTAGTGTCAGCTATGTTGATGGAGCATGATAATGCGGGATGGTCTGATGAAACAGCTGGATCAGTTGTAGAGACTTCAACACAATCAGGGTCGTTACACAATATCAAATCCAGTTGATGGTTATTGCAAGTGTTAAATGTACTGACTTGGAATAAATTATATTCACTGAGCATTTCAATGAAAAGGTCGGAGTTCCGACTGCTAAGATTTTTGTGAATGTCTGAAATAAGTTTGAGATTTCGAATTTCAATTTGTATGAATCAATATGCAGTTAAACATTGTTGTGTCTGTCACTTGTTCACTATATCTGGAATTTGGCAACTGATTAATATCCTTGTAACAGAATGTTATACTGCATATATGTTATACTCCATCATCCCTCCACTTAACTCAGTACTTTGATAGTGATCTTTGTTATTGGCCCTTGAGGAACTGAACATTATCTAGTATCTGTGAACAACTGATGAAATGCAGCATACAAAGACACATTTTGGTATAACTGTCCAAACTTTTGTAGCAATATTTGATCAGAATCCGAAGGTACATTCCAGAAGTTGTACACGGAATTCATTCATTAGCAATGAGTGTCGCCATTGACCAGCAAATTTTAGCACTTACTTGTCCATGCTACGTGATACTACAAAGTTAGAGAATGAGGAAAGAGAAGATGAGGTCAAAGTTCAAGCCATGGAAGTAGAGATAGAGCACCTGTTCTATGACTCAGATTCTGATTCCGATGATGGCAATGATGACGATGATGACAAGTCATCACGGCAATCATTGAGTGACAAGTCAGCAGCCACTACTTGAGCAGGCTAGAACAAAGGTTTCAATGCTTTCTACTACTTTGCTTTTACTATAATTACCTTCTCTACCCTTTTTGACTAAAGAGAAGAAGCTAAGAAACGTAAAGAAAGACTTCCGAAAGAAGTTGGCTATACGGTGAGAGCCCTTGACAGGGCACTTAAAAGCATCCATGTGTGTCGCCAAGCGTACCATGGCAAATCTTTCATCGGAAATCGTGTAGGTAAGTGCTGCAAGGTTCATGTCATTTTATGCATTTCTTACCTTTGTCCTATACATCACCTAATACATTCAATCCCTATCATTGAATTCCCTTTATAGTTTCCCCACATTTGTAGAAAAGCTATGGACATTTATCCAAGCTTTTGGTGGCTCTCTCTTCTCCCTCTCATACAAGTGATATAGTTCAGCATCATTTCAAAGGGACAGTATTGCTAACTTTTGGGTTTTTTCACAACTTTTGTTTTAAATATCAACAATAATTTTCTGATCTTTCCCCAAAGCATGTTCATATACACAGTATTAAGCTTGTCAACTCAGACTGTACATGTGTAAAGTACATGTTATTGTTCACAAACGAATTCTTGTCCAAACCAGAATTCAAAAGTAAACCGTGACAGTGCTTTTTACATTTATAGATAATGTTGACAACCTTATAGTTTGTGTTCAACATTCCTGTGGGAGTTGAATGAGGACTTGCAATTTGATATACAAATAATGACAAAATCATCAACAATTAGCGTTACTTGTCCTTTAATATATAGTCATTAGTGTTTACATTACAGTTATATTGATTCCCTCTATTTCAGTCTTCAGTCTTATTTACATGTAAGTACCAAATTTCTCCAAGATAAAATTTGTTGAACTGTGAATAATTCAAGATTTTGCATGTCTTTTAGATGTACTCCTAAATGATTACCATTTTGTGAAGTGTTCCTACTTGTCTTATGCACAAAGACAAGTGTACATGTAGTTGACCGACTATTCTTTTTTACGCCTCCCATATATGCATATGTATATATGCAAATGGGAGGTATTCGTATAAGGTGGCAAAATGGCATCTGTGTGTATGTAAGTGTGTATGTATGTCTGTTATTCCGTCCACATCAAAAACTCCTAAACCGTAGCACCTACTGTCTTAGTATTTGGTGTACAGGTTCACCTAGGGGTGGAGATGTGAATTTGTTAAAATGAACATGTCAGTGCCAAAAATATGTAAATGAGGGGGGGAAAGGAAATATCCTGCAAATGGCTAAAACTCAGTAAGCATTGTCAGATTTGGTTGAAACTTGGTATGCAGATTTCTTTAGGTATTCTAAATTATATGTGAAAAAATTGGGATGAAATTTGCATGTTTGTATTTTTAGGGTATTTTTTCCGTTTTAGTCAAAAAATCTTGTTCTCTGAAATCGTTCATCTGATTGCTATGAAACTTAATATTCATGTTCCTCAGAATGACCTCATTCATGCTTGTACAAATTGTATTGATATTGTCTATTTGTAATTTTGGGGCAATTTTCCCAATTTTTGATAAAAAAATTTTTAATCCAAAAACTGCTGATTTGATAGCTTTGATACATGTACTTGGTATACAGGTATCTAAGATTAATCTCAATATAATGTATTGAAGGTATGTTGAAACTGGCAATTTTTTTTTATTTTGGGGGCAATTTTTGCCTTTTTTGGTCAAAATTTTTTCTCCTAAAACTTCTGATCTGGTAGCTTTAATATCTAGTTTACAGGTTCCTAGGGTTTATGTTAATTAGATATATTTAAAATTAGGATAAAATCTGCAATTTTGTATTTTTGGGGGCAATTTTTCTCATTTTTGGTCAAAAAATTGTTTTTCAAATTTACCAGTCTGATTGCTTCGATATTTAGTAAACCGGTCCTTAGGGTTTTTGTTAATAAGATATATTGAAATTAAGTTGAAATCCGGAATTTGAATTTTTGGGCAACTTTGCGAAACTTTCAGTTTTACTGGGATATCTTTCATTTTGTATTTTTAAGATTTTTTTGGTAATTTTATACCTACTGGAACTAAGAGTATATAATGTGGTGATTTAGTAAGCATTTGATATGGTAAACTGTATTTGGTGTTGAAATGCGGTAAAAAAATCCTGGCAGATTTTGAAAAAATTCCAAACAAATGCCGATAAAAAATTCAGCCAGAGAAAGTTTGACAAAAAGAAAAGGTGGGAGAGTGGGGAAAAAAGAATGTACAATGGATCGGATAAAAAAGATAATGTACCTCATTGATCTTCCAGACACCATCCCTTATCAAATTGTCCACCCCAATGTATTTTTGTGCACAATTAACCATGCAGTGTATTTTAGTTTAAGATGTCAAGTTAGGTAAGGATTTGAAAGGAATAGTCAAGTTCACCACAGTTTAACTTATATCTCTTGTGTCATCATCCTTGTGTAATTGGTTAAGTTTGTAAGTTGTTCCAGATGTGGATGTACCAGCTGTTCTGGAAGAAAACAATGTTTACTTTTTCCTGTAGGGTTTCTGAGTTGATGATTGTATGTTGAAATTTCTCCATGTATCTGGTGTATGGGCAAAGTGTAAACATCGGTTGCATGTTATGTATTTCAGTCTATGTCAAATATTGTTAATGAAAAATCAAGAACAGTTTACTGTGTGCTTGTAAAAGATAACATATTTGTCAATACATAAACTGCCCGCATATTGATTGTCTTAAATATTATCACAGAAGTAAGGAAAAGAAACTAATCAAATTGCTGTAACATGTTCACTCTCAATGCCTGTAGGCCTATACTTAACTATTTTATCATTACATTCAGCTGTTTGTTATATCTTTATCACTCTCCATGGGCCAAGGCACACTTGGGGTCAATGTCATCACTCTGTGCCAGTCTGTGTATGTCAGTCTGTCTGTATATGTATGTCCATGTTTCATACAATTGTTGACTTGTTTTGATAACTATATGGGAGCGAACAGTGATGTTGTCACTATTTTTACAGAAGAAAATTCAGATTCATCTGACCATCAAGATGATTGTTGAAGTAATATCAATTTGCATTAGCAATGTATTATTAGAATTTTGTGTTTGGGGAGAAACTGTATACACAATTGAATGAGTGTTTCTAATCATAATGTTTGGCTTTGTTTTCAGGCCCAAAACAATAACATTATTATTGACTTCATGATAGCTGTTACTGAAAATGTTGTAGATGACAG
The DNA here is from genome assembly GCF_041260155.1 of Ptychodera flava. Taxonomy (NCBI): domain Eukaryota; kingdom Metazoa; phylum Hemichordata; class Enteropneusta; family Ptychoderidae; genus Ptychodera; species Ptychodera flava. The sequence continues at coordinate 1,843,475 of NW_027248352.1, forward strand.
GTAACTTTATAACAAAGCCAAGCAGAAAGCAACTAGGTTCAAACCATTGTTTACCCTGTTTGCTGACTGTCACAGAATATACTATGTGTCAAGGCAACTATCTGATGAGGAGATAAAGGAGCTGGGTGAATACAAAATATGTAAATTCATAAGATGAGACAGAGTTTGTTTTTATTGTGTTCATTCAATTGTTCATTGTTACTATAATTAGTACATCATTGATTAATATTTTTTATATTTTCTTTTGTTTAACAGCAGATTCCAATAGGCTGGTGTTGAGCCTTGTTGAAAGATATACATGATGTAGTGATGAACATCCAAGTTTGTTTTTCCACAGCCATGTCACATGTGGCCGTGGTTTTTTATTAACTTTACAACTGCATTTTGAATTGTGCATGAATAAGAAGAATTTCTGTATTGCTAGTTGTTTCTTTTATTATTGAAGTTTTGAAGAAAAAAACATTTGAAGTTTTGAAGTTCATCAATTAGCAACTCCAATTCTATTATTTTGAACCAGTCATTGTTTTGATTAACAGAGTAGATTATGCAATACTATCAAGTTTGCTGTAGCAACTTTGACATTGTTTAATATTCCTAAACATATTGTTATTTTTATTTCTCTTACAGGTATCAACATTGCGGGCCTGCTAGAATACTACAGAGCAGTATTCTCAGGGGAACGAATATTTCCCAAGCTTCATATCCTTGAATGTCATGCTCTAAATCAAATTCACAGAACCAAGGTGGGTCTTGGATTTATAGGAGAAAATGGTGTTGAAGTCATCACCATCATTTTAACCTGAACATGATGAAGTACAATTCAATGCCTGATGAATTTCACAGGTTAAAGTGTATGGTGAATGACCATCACATTGCTTCTCATCCAACAATAAAAAACCTAAATTCCATAAAAGAGTGGGTAGAAACTAAACATTTGTAAATATCAATTTCTTGTAAATAAACTGAGGCAATCTTGTAAATAATATCTGAATGTAATAATTTGTTGAATTTAATATTATTGTAGTTTTGCGTTTCTTTGCGCATGATTGATGTGAGTGTATGGATGTCTGCAAATATGATTTTAAGAGTGTCTGGTTGTTTACATCGATGAACAATTTTCGCCCTAACTCCGTCTCACAGTCTGAAGAAATAACACAATAAAAGGGTAACACTAAGGTAGGATATATGTAATTGTATTTTTTAATTTCTTTCACTTATAAATGTTTCTTCAATGAGGATTGAAATTAAAATGTACGTAAAATGAATTTAACCACAGTATAAAGACAAACATTGAACTTGAAGTCATGAACATTACTTAAACAGTACACTTCGGTTTCTCTTCCAATAAAATACTGGAAAACTGGTATCAAAATACACTATTATATTTAATAAACGATAAAAAAATTGAATTTTAAAGGTATCAGAGGTTAAAAGATCAAGAATAGCCCTGCTTATTGGCAAAACTAGTGATTTCCGAAGGGCGCCTTCTATAGACAAAGTTCGGAAATGTTTGTTTGAAGGTATTTCATTACTCCAAATGAATGGCAGGCTGATAACAGCTGTACGATAGGATACGCATAATTTGCGACACTATGCCGAGCATTTCGTTCCTTCAAAAATTCCAAAATCACTGTAAGAGGAAAAGTTCTACTAAGTTCTTATCTTATTACAACGCTATTGATTATTTTACCAAATGTCATATTTGCGTTTACAATTGAAGTGGGATGTTGTTCATTTCTGAGATATAGTTAAATTCGGTTTGAGAAACAGGGATACTAAAGACAATGAAACGTCTCTGACTTACAAAGGACGACAAGTAAAACATTCTTACACGGCAATAAGAATTACTTTCGAAAATATCGATGGGAACTCTTCACTCCATATTCACCATTACTTGGTAAAGAAATGTTGGTGAGATTTCCATGACTTTCAGTGTGAGTACATTATGATAAATTTTATTCGTCTGCGAACTCAGATATAAGATTCAAACGCTGATGGTTGTGCTTGAAGTATTGCTATACAAGAACTTCAACAACAGAAGTTATAGCTCTTTCAAGGTGTAAAACTGTAAAACCCACAGTGTGTCGTAATTTTGACGACAACTAAGCAGTTAAACAGGTGAATAAAATACAAAGATCTTCGCTAAATACCAAGTTTGGCGACTCTCACAAATGATGATCTTTGACATTGATGTACGCACAAATTATCATTCACATGGGATCAAAACGCAAAGGAAATTTAGAATATATTATCGAAACCAAGTTGATCTGTATCTTTTTGCAATTGTGAGATAGCCTTACTCGCACTTGCTGAGTTACATTAACCAAGAAATGCTTTAACAATCCTTTATACGAAATCGGTGACGAAAGCAGACATTTCTCTCCCTCAGAAATTCATGTTATTTTGTAGGAAGAAATGCTTTGACGTAGGCACACTTGAAGTGCATAGTAATTTAAAGTTCATTGAATTTCGACAATCACTTAAAATGAAATGTCTTTGCTAGAGTATCCGTGCGCACAGTAAGTGAGGGTACTCTCAATTCTCCATGATCCGTACACACTGAGATCATTCACTGAGCTGAAGCAAATTTCTTCTGTACACAGAACAACTCTGTCCTATTTCACGATTCTGACAACTCAGCTTTGATAATCACAGTTTTCTTGTTTCCCATCGTGAATAATAAGAAGATGAACTCTTTTCACTGAGGAGAGAGCAATTTTGTAATGTTCTTAACATAGATTTTTGACAGCTATATATAATATTTTCAAGGAAACTAGGGAAAAAGTTGCATCTGTATTGGCAAAAAGGAAGTTTTGTGACAAAGGAAATTTGTATGTCTCACAGGTGGTCTGATGGGACCATCTTAGTTGCTAAAAACTTTACCTTGACAAGTGTACAATTTTTAGCACCTTCAAACATCGACTTCTTATTCAATTTACTCTTGAACTTTACACATCTTCAATAATTGTGAAAGATAGTTTTCACAAATAATCCTGAAATTAAATTCTAAATTTCAAATTGTTAAGAAACTGATAAAAATGAAGAAGAATTTAGCAAACAGTGTTTGAGTGCACAAATCAAGGGGCAACGTGAGTAACCCCACTTACTGTGGTGGGGTTCTTTTCTATGTATTGACATCCGTTGGCCGTTGTAGAGCTTCACAGCTACATTGATGAAATCATTGAACCGTTCAGTCAACAAATACCTTGATGCAATGGTTCCCAATGTCGGTACCGATCACTTTCCGTGAATCGTCTACTACTTGGACAATACTAAGAGGATGATTTAGATTGTTTTTATCACCATCGATATGATAAATAAATCGGCCATTTGTGTCAAACGTTTGATTTTTTGTGCTCTTTCGGCTACATAGACAAAGTTACCCTTGCTGACCACAATCCCTTATGAATGTTCAAACGGCCAAACTTCTTCCCAATATCCTCCGAATGAACGAACGAAACGATAGCTTTCATCGAACACCTGTACACTTTTATTATTGAAATTAGAAGCATAGACCTCTTCCTTGCTATCAAAATCAACTGAATAGAAAGCTTGAAATTGACCTTCCCTCTTTCCAAACCCCAAAATAAATTGATGTATTATTGTTTCTTCCCATCCAAGTCATGTTACGTAGACAACACTATTCGGTGGATTGATTGCAATACCCAAAGGGTGTCGTAGTTCAGTTTGTACAAATGATCTCCTTAACTCCCATTAGCGTCACTTACTACAATTTGCTTATTTGTACGATCAGTCGCGAACTGAAGACCTTCTCCGGATATTGTTACATCCCTCGGTTCAAATTTGTTCCAAAATGAGTAAAAGTGATATTTCTCACCATTTGGCCATCAATGTCTATAAGCTGCATTCTGTGGTTCATCTGGTCGGCAACAGGCATATTTCCTCTTCAGTAAATAAGCCTATAGGATTGTTGAAGCACCAATCATCCATTAATTTTCTCCAACAGTCTTCACTAATCGTGTAACAGAGAATACAAATAGTGACCAAGGTATAGCCTGATCAGATACATTTTGTACATTCGATCAATTCTCTTCCAATCACTGTCTTTGTGTGTGTCCCATCACCATTTGCAGTCACCTTAACTTCTTCGAGAGATCCATCAGTCTCTGAGGAGCACCGTCAACCGTACACTATGTACGGTTGACACACATCACTCCGCAGAATTCCAACTAGATCGCCACGCCTTCCATCATCGCGTGGTTGGAATTCAACAATTTCTCGTTGAACGACTGAAGCGTTCTCCATTCGCAGCAGATCATCAACAGTTTGGTTCAATTTTTTCTTTGTCGCTAACAGTTCGGCTGCATTCTTGTGATGTCTCAGCATTTCAATGTAACTTACCATGCTGACGAATTTACCGTATTTTATCTGGAGTTCATCAAAATAACTTTGCATCATTTCAACTTTAACACTGTAGGTTTTCTTTAGATCTTCAGAAGACTTTGCTCGTCTAATTTTACTTTATCATGTGTAATTTTAGCTTTTGGGCTATATTCCTTACTATATCTTCACATTTTGTTTGAAACTTATTTTTTAACAAGTTTCCCCTTTTTTACGTTCATTTCCAACTGTGGCTTGTTTATTCAACTTTTGAATTAACTCAACTAATCTTTTCCTGTAATCATCCGAAACGTTTTTAAGAAAAGTGACTGCATGTTTATCTTTTGGATGGTCAATTGCTTTGCGGCTGAACATATTGGTGACTTGCATGTGATACAATATAAATTCAATGGGTATGCCTTATGGCTTTTACAATATGACATTGTTTGAACCTTGGTTGGGTCATTGGTGCGATATTTCTTATACTCTTCTATTGTGAGGATGCACTCAGTGGTTGCTAGTATATTTTCTGTGGTGATTTTTACTGCTTTACAGCATTCTGAACAGCATAAATCTATTTGCCGCCAGATACAAACATATGTAGCTTTCACTTTATCGCAGATGGAGCATACCCCATTCAATACAACATATTCATTTGCACTTGCCGGCACTTTATCCGACAATAATTGTAAATATGTGTTGTTCGGGAGTCCAGATACACTTTCATCGGCAAGTTGGTATGTTTCTTTACAAGAGGGGCAGTCAAGTCTCTTACTGTTTTCTTTGTATAACGAGTGTAAGCATTGCTCACAGAATGTATGGTGGCATGGTAGAATCTTCGGATTTGAAAATCGCTGAAAACACACTCTGCATATCAGAAAATTGTCATTAATTAGTGTTGGCGCACTGTCAGGTAATGCAGCCATTTTGATGTCATTTCCAAAGCGCTTACTTTCTTTTTTGAGCACTTTCCAGGAATCTACGACCGTGATAGTGTGTTTTGATGTAACAATTTGCTCTTTGTTTTCAGTATCCACAACATTGGATTCATTGGTCATGTCAATCAACTTTCCTACCAGTGATTTTGTTTCCACGGCCTTTACGAATTCCATTTCTCCGTGATCAATGTCTGGTTTCTTTTCTAAACCTTCTAATTCTTGAACACATCGACTTACTCTGCGTTCTGATGACATTAGCTGGGTTGCACTATAGTGTCGACTTACAAATTCTAAGTAGTTGATCATGCTGACTAGTCTGCTGTAACGAAAGTGCAAATCGTCGTTGTGGATTTCTTGGTTTTTAATGCGGACATCGTTTTCTCTGTGACGTCTGCCTTTAATGCATTTTCCTCTACTGTGATTTTGTTTATTAAATCAGCAGCTTTCGCTGTAACCTTCGCTTTCTCGACCTTAGGTTTTCATTATAAAATTCTAAAGTTTTTAATGCTGCTCTTCTACTCTCATCTACTTTGTCGGCTTTTTCATTTAATTTTCTGACATATGCTAATAATTTGGTAGTGTATTCAGCTGCTACGTCATCTAAATACTTGTAGTCATGGCTCTTATTAGGGTGTTCGATTACCGTACATTCAGAACAGATTGGGACTTGGCAGGTGACACAGAAAAACTTTGCTGGGTTTTCTTTGTGGATGTTACAGCATGAGATGGGAAGAACAGCCGAGGGATCCTTAGACCTTTCTTCTATATACTTTTCTACTGTAAAAACCTATGCTGAGTGGATATCCTCAATTTTCTATGCATCTTTGCGCAAGACTCGCAGAATTTTTGCAATTGACAATCTATACATATATGTGTGATGTCACCTTCATCACAGATTTCGCACTTTAATGGATTTGCTTCAATATCAAGAGATTCCATTGGCGTTTTCTGCATTTTGTCTAAGAGTGAGTTCAGAAAGAAGCTGTTTTCCAGACCTTGGATTCCATCGCCCGGAAGTTTACACGGCGTTTGGCAAGTTGGACAGTCAAAGAAACCATCCTCTTCTTCACATCTTTTATTAGACATTTCTCACAAAATGTATGGTGACAAGGAAGAATCTTCGGTCGCTCATAACGCTCTATACAAATGATGCACGTAAGAAAATCTTTCTCTATATCATTCAAAAATTCTTCGATCGTTTGTGAATCTGAGGCAGCCATTTTATTGATACTGCAATTTTAGATACGGAACACTTGCTCTAAAGAGATTAGCGTTTTGTATCTCTGTACTTCTAGAAATATTTTTGGTTTTAATTCTGTAGTTGTTTTTATAAATTTTACACGATCTGTTGACTTTGCTACCGTCGATTATCAATCAGTACATTATATGCAGATTTCGACATGCGTTCTATCACATTAACACTGTTGCTACACGGGTTCTTGCTGGTGCTTAATTAACTTGTGACTGAACTTGTTTATCACTCTTCTAAAGCAATCGTTCTGTTGTGTTACTCTCGTGGACGAATTGTTCTCCAATGACGATGATGATATTTAGAGAGATTGCAGGAAAAACCTCGAAACTCTGTCTTTAGATTGATGTACCCAAATGAGTGCATTCCATACCTATTGAAATGAAGGTAAACAATATGTCGTCAACAAATTATGTTAAATAATGTACGAAAAATTGTTTTTCATGTAAGATAAGGCATATGTATTCTCTTATCGATATCTATGCTAATGTGTATGAGTGTATGTGAGTGTGCGCGCGAGGAAAATGTTTATCATTACTAGTAACCAGAGATATTGAAGTGGGCATGCTTTATATTTCGAAAAGTATCTAGGTATGAACATTATATCGTTACAATCTGTTTCACCACATCCTTCTTTAGCGGAGCCCACTAGTGTGTTTAGGAACAGAAATAGCTTGTCGATTGAGCTATATCCATGTTATATATACATATATATATATATATATATATATATATATATATATATATATATATATATATATATATATATATATATATATATATACATACATACACACCGAAGTATATAGCGGTCCTCATGGAAAACTAAAGTGCTCGATGTATATATTTATGATGGGCAAAGAGGTGATGTCGATCAGTGAATTTATTTAAAATAAATGTATTAAAACTAAGAAATAAGTCAAGTGATAAAAGATACATGACATATGTTTGCAAGCTTCTTATTTTAGCTGGGACGGCAAAAAAACTCCAGGGTTAGTCTCGTGGGAGTTGAGTGTAGATTGGAACTGATTGATGAGAAGTCCTTTGGCTTGGAGGCTTGAGGTTGGTCTGAGCCGTACAGCTCACAGAGCAACTCCAACGTGAAGGTCTTGATGTAAACACTGTACTGAATCCTGAATAATACTAGTCTTGCTGAAAATCAGTACAGCCTCAGTTCGTCTTTATACTAAAAGGAACTTAATCCAGACAGCAGTTGAGAATTCCATAACTTCTATTGATATACTTATTACTGTTCTAAAAATATCTTCACCAGTAGTGACATTGACATTCTAGATCGTTCTAAACAATATTTATTGAATCAAGGTCAAGAAGGAGAATAACCCTAAACACATGACCTTCAGAATGATCTAGACTAATTTTTACTGGAATTGTATATAAACAAACTAACGGATTATGATCTGTTTGAACATTAAACTCCCTCCCGTACAAGTACGGATTCAGGGTTTCCACACATCAAACAATGGCAAAACTTTCTCCTCTATGGTTGGATAATTTCTCTCCAGGGAGGAGTTTCCTACTGATGTCACAAACCAGATGTTCCTCTCCTCTGTCATTGTGCTGACACAAAAACTGCACCAATTCCATTGTCTGTCTGCATGAAAATGGCTTATCATAATCAGGAACTGCAAGAACTGATCATGAATCTAAAGCATCTTGCAACTTACTGAAAGGATCCTTAGAGCTCAGAGTGCATTGTTGATTGGATGGCTTATTTTTACATGTCAGCTCAGTCAATTGGGCTGCAGTGTCAGAGAAGTTGGGATAAACTTTCTGTAATGTCCTGCAAATCCTAACATGATCTGACATCATGTTTTTTCTCATGTGTTGGGTAATAAACAACGGCATCACCCTTATCTTCCATAGGTTTTGTTCTTCCACTTTCAGCACAATGACCTATAAAAGAAACCTCACTGCCACCCAGACAGTATTTGGTTGGTCTAGCAGTTAGTTAACAACTGCGTAACCCCTCTAATATGCTATGCAGATGTTTGACATGCTCTTCCCATGAATAATCATACGGCCGAAAGTCATCCATATATGCCCTTTCTCTCGGCTGATTAAATGTGTATCTATTAGCCTCTGAAGATGTGCCTTTGCATTTTTACATCCCAACATAACAGTTATTATGTAGGTCATTTCTCCCCACACTCATGACCTGAGTTTAATTAATCTAGAACATTCTTAAGGTCACTTGCCTTCATGACCTTAAATTTAATTAGTCATGTTTAGAATGTTCTGGAAATTCAATTAGTCGTGTGTTTACTAGAGTGGAGATATTTTTGGAACAGCAAATAGCATATCAATAACAGTTCTAGATTGTTCCTATATTCTCTTATATTACCACATTGGTATAAATAGGGTACAGCACACTTTTCCAGTCAGACATTTGGGATCGTGTCTCTTGCTTGTTGCTTCAAGACTTTGGATACTCCAGCAGTATTGATTTCAACATTTTCAAAATCTTCACGCCAACGCTGAATTTATTCTGTGGACCTTTCAAACTCAAGTCTGCATGCAAACCAAAGGACTGCTTACTCTGTCTCACTGTCTGACACTGGAGCCTATAGTGCCTTTCCAGCTGAGATAAGTAGCCTGTACACTTTTATAGTTTGTATTCTATCCTTTGACTTAGCAATTAGTTTTATCTTTTGTAATAAATTTCGTTTTCAGAGGAAATTTGTTTGTTTTCTTTCATGTAACACAGTAAACTAGAACAATCCGAAAGGAGTGATAAAGGCGGATTTCTCCCTTGCTCACTCGCTCATGGGAATTTGCCAATGTCCTAAGTGAGATTAATAGTCAACATATAGTTCGATCCACTAATTTCCTCAATCAATTCATCTGGTCTTGCCAAAAAATATACGTTAGATACTGTACCGCTATTGAGTTTTCTATAGTCAACACAAAATCTGCCTTCATTGTTTTTTCTTAACTAACACAATTAGCGACAACCAGGGACTTTGTATCTCAGTAAATTCCGCATCCAACGTCATCCACTGTTCATCTTTAACTATCAGTTAAGCAACCTGGGATAGACGATGTGGCTTTTGACAAATTGGGGTTTCGTCAGTAGTTATCACGCCGTGTTCACCCCAATTAGTACAACTAGGTACATATATTAAAACATCACTGTTCCCTTGAAGTAAGCATAACAGTTCTGCTACTTGATCTGCAGTTACCAAATCTGCAATTACTACATCTCTCCAAGTGTCTTTGATGTTTCGGTCTGTAGTAGATTGAGATTCTGTGTCCTTTTTGCAAACCAATTTATTTCTCTTTTCAATGCTCGTAGCATGTTGATATCATAAACCTTAAGTTTTGTACGGCCACCTCGCTCAATTTTGTAATAAACGTTTGAGACTTTCCTCACCACAGTGAATGATCCTTGCCGCCAAGCAGTCAACTTATGTGTGGAGGATCATATGAGTACAACTTAATCGCCATTCTTAAAAGAACGTTTCCTTGCTCCCCTATTATACCATTTTTTTTGCCTCTCATGTCGGCAAGTCTTTCTTGCATTGTTATTACATATTGCACCAATTCATCCTCATGTGAACTTTTCTCAGTCCACTTCTCCTTCATCACAGCAAGTGGATTCCTTATATTTGACCATACGTCAACTCGAAAGGTTTGAAACCAGTACTTTCTTGCAATGCTTCTCTATATGCAAAAGAAGGTACGGTAAATATTAGTCCTATCAGGGAGTCCCACTCGACTGTAAAATTCAATTAATGCTGTAGCAACTGTTTTTGACTCCTGGCTTGGAATAGGCGAAGCCTTGGAACACAAAGTTGCATAATCCAAAATGACCAGAATAAACTTATTTCTACGTTGAGTTCTCCAAAATGGTCGCACAATATCCATTGCTAATCTTGTGTGGAGTATGACAAGGTCTTAGAAAACAGTCGGGAGACAAAGTCATCTTATACTATAGATTACTACTTTCTTACTATTCTAATAATAGACAGTGGCTACATGCAGTGAAGCATTACACTTTGATGAGAGACCGTGCATAGGTCCAGTGACGCAAAATGTCTCTGCTGAGAGTAGAAATGTTTCTGATCAGGGAAGACAAAGTTTCCCGTAGATGAAGCATGAGAAAAAGAACCGCCAGAAAATTGCTGGTCTACCTGGCTGTTTATGCATTAACATAAATTAGTACAATGCCAGTTTAGCCTATAACGTCGGACTATCAAGTACGGTTTCCCTCAGTTTCTGGAAGAAGTTTACGGAGGTGCTGACTGGTCCTCGTTAATTTGGATTAGCTGACAAACAAAGCCTGATTTCAGAGCGATTGCATTCTCTTGTACTCTCGCCAGTTCCTTTCCATGATTGGGAGACTAAGATACTACCCAGATATTTGTAAATGTAGCGATTTCGTCTAGTGGTTATGCTTGTTTCAACAAATGACCTCGGTACTTGTTTAAATCTTTTGCCTGTTTTAGATTACCCAGTATATGAAACCTCTCTACTCATTCTGGTAGTTCATACAGAGTGTGCTCTCAAAATGGTTTTGGCGTATCGGGCCTAATACTATTTTATTTTTTGCTGATATCTGATCAATCAACCAGATAAAAAATCCGAAAGCCTATAAAAACACAAGTTACTCAAGTTTTTTACGTCCATCCTTATTTCTTTATTGTACGTCAGTGTCTTTTGTACTAAACAATGTAACATCGTATCATAGAGGTAACCCCATGATCGTACTTCAAAGCTTGCTCTGTTTGAGCGATTGACATAGTGACAATGCCATTTCCAAATCTGAATGAGGGATCGACTGATGCAATATAGATGACATGGAGCAAAGCCACTGTGAAAAGTACTGACAATGCTGTCCAGCAGGCTTATGATTAGCTGACCATGAGTGAAATTGACCGTTATGGCCACTTATTAAATTTGCCTGCAGTTTTCAGGGTTGTTTCACCTTTTGTGAATTGAAATATCTTCTATGTAACAATTTTGACAGCATTAAACAAGCAACAACGTAACTGAGCAGCAACGATCCCTGTCTGATTTCCCCCTACATGTGAATGATGTCAATCCGAGCATGAATAATACCTTGTGCCTATGGGTAGCCAACCATTCCTAACACTGCCGAAGATCAACCGTCGAGTAACGTTCAGAGTATAGCAAGGCTGGGTAATCACAAAAAAAAAGAAGAGCTGGCATTGAAAACTTTGTTTTCGTGCAGCGTTGTTGGAGTATGTCTGGTTTGTAGGCAAGCCGCAGATTTTTTAGTGAAGGAATTTTGCGTTTTCTCACTGTTAGTCCACATTTTTACAAAGACTGAACACAAATTTTACAAAGCGTTGTGAAGTATGGAATAAAGTTGAAAAGTTTACATTTGGCGAATATTGCAGACACATTTGTCATGCACTTGGTATATTTTCCAGCATTTTAAATTAGATGTGTGGTATGATCGTCGGAACGTTGTGTATTTTGTGTGTGTCGGCACAAGTTTGCAAAGGCAAATGAGAAATAGATAAGGTTTTCACATAAAGATCAGTCAACCTTTCGCCAATCCAGATGGGCTACGGGTGTGAACAACAAACTATTTGACCATCTATTGTTTCACTGGACATTTAACACTGACACTTGTCTTTTTCTGTCATCAACGTAAATAGCCACTCACATGAGTGACAGCTTGTTATTTGCCTATTTGCATAAAAACTCAACCACGTCATGGCAAATCCATGCATAAATGCATATCAAATATCAAAGCTGGTTACCAGTGATTTTCACGGTTGGAAGGGTCTCTGGCCAGTCAATTCTGGTGGTGTTACTTGGCATGGCAATTTTGATGTGAAAGTGTCAATGAGTCACAACAAAGGCATATGATGGATTAGACATATTGTCTAAGCAGATGGAATCTCTAGTCTGTAAAATAAACAGTGATAGGAAGCCGTGCCTCAAAGCTTAAATCTTATAGAAGTAATGCTGAGTATCTATTGTAAGACACTGTACCAATAATGACGTAGTACAAGATATATTCCCTAATAACTCTATCAAATTGTACATTAATAACGGGTGTATAAACAACAGGTACTTTCTCAAATGCTCCCCGTCTTGCAGATTGCTGACAGTATTCGGCAATATCTTTGAAAACACTGGATCAGTATTAGTTCTGTAGCAACAGTTGCTTAGTCTTTTCTATATAAGGTGTCCTGAGAGAGGTATGCCAATTGACCCTTTAGCAATGCACTGCGACTTTCCGCAGGGTATACAATTTGTCTAACTTCATGTACCTTATGCTAAGAAATCCACTAACGATTTTTCATGCAAGAAAAATCCTGTTTGATTTTTCAAGACTGATATGCATTTGCTTGCTTTCGCATCTGTGCAACACAACAATCGGCAAATTGAAGTTCTCTTACCTTATCCCGATCTAACCTTAATATTTCAGCATGACATTTCAATCCAATGGAAAAATTCTTTAACACTTTAGAAGTGACGTCATCACTTTCCTTATAGTTACTGGCGTCACTCATGTCTGATGTATCAAATAGTATACCAAGGGCTGCTGTATCATGTAAGGTAACAATGCACTAATTCCCAATATTACATCATTCACTACACAATTGTTTGAATATAACTGTTCTCTTCAAACGAGCTAGAGATACCAAGTTAATCATCGTATCGTAATGTGACCAATTTACCTCAGTCTTGGATTTCATTGAACGTTTGAACGTATTTTGAAGTGCTCTAACTTTCATCAGATGGTTCTACATCCTCATTGAAGTCATATTCTCTTTGTTCCACTTCAACGAAAGTTGGCAATTCCTCGAAAGGTGTTGATCTCACGTCAAACGCAATTTCGTTTCACTTAATGCAGTGTCAGCCTCATCTTGCTCTTTCTTTTGATGTCTTGTGACCACTAACACAAGGCGATCCCGCAAGGCAAGTGCATCCTCACCTAATAGAATGTCTTAAGGTATACCTTTCCATAGCTCCATCCGTGAAGGTCCAGTGAAAATTTCACTTTTAATGTGGGCTTTGACAACAGGTACCTTATGCACTGTTTCGTCTGTAAACTTTATATGGCAGGTCTCACCAGTCAAATACATAATCATCATTAGGTTCTCGCTGATTCCCTTTTCATCTTTGATTTCCTGATCCATGTTGCAAAAACGTGCTTTTAGTGTCACAGTGAGAAATGTGGCCACACACGCAATAGCAGTCTCGCACACAGCTATGTAAACTGATATACTCTCACCTGTTTGCACTATCTCCCCTAAATGTATGGTGTCAACAGTCCGTTTTGTGGACCCCATTCAAACTAGCAGGAATGGAAAAAATTATAAAACAGCTGATTTTTGAATATAATGCGAGCATTTCCCACTGCTTCCTTGATTATGTGGTAGCCACAAAATTCAAAGATACACAATAGCAAAATCGCAGAAATTCAACAGATTTCCTGTCGTACGATTTTGAAAAGATACTCAATCAAGGGCGTTCCCAATGAAACAAGATATCTTTCAGTCTTTCAGCTACTGTTTCAACTACTTATTAAATTACTTCTTAGAGCATCCATTGCATCAACAGGATATATGTTCCTGCGCAAACTGAAAGTTGACTTAACACCGAAACAAAAGGATTATAAAAATTCCCTACTCACAGGAAAGTTTTCAGAAATTCAAGAGTCACGTAAAGTCCTGACTTCGTAAAAGTCCAATGTCTTTACAATGACAATGTCCACGGTAAAGTTAAATTAAGTTCACTTCACACAGATGTTCTTTTGTCTTCTTAACTGTTCACTGTTGACTGAGTTAATACGTTTCTCTTCCACAGGCTGGTTTTTATCCCTTCTTTCACTGGCCTTGGACAATGCCAACACTTTAACTTCTCCTTTACTAGCTTTAAAGTTCCTTACGCACGGCAACTTCTCATCCATTGTTAAGTTTCATTAACAAATTATGTTCTGCCTAAAACTGTATCTCATTGTCCCTGACATTTCTGTTTGCAAGCAAACACGCCACGCACAAAAAGACTGAAAATCTCTTCCACTGCAGATAAAACTTCCAAAATTTTCTAGCTTTCTTCAGCACATATTAACTTGCTACCTGCACAATGCCAGATTACCACTGTGTGACAGTAACCGGTAATGTTCGTTCATTGTGTTTCAGCTTTTAGTAGTACACAGACATGCGTGAAAGTTCTAAACTTGTGTCACACACTGCTCATACAGTTACTTAGTAATCATAGATACTTTGCTTCCTACACTTTCTCAAAGTTCGCCCTGAGGAAATGAGTGAAAATGCAATAAAACTTGTGTCAATGTGACGTAACCAGGGCTATGATGATACTGTCGATGACTAGATAGTATGGTTGGTCCGACACGGTTTGTATTACGGTTTTAAGGAAGACGGGAGGCAGCAAGTTCTATAATTTAAAATGCTTCTTTCTTACATTATACACTATGCTAAAGTACTCAGGCTGATGATTAGCTGGAGGTCAGCTGGAGACTTTGCTCAGTATACACTTGAGCCTAGACAGATGTACATGACCTCATTAACAGTAATGACAGCGCATGAATAACAGTGGCATAGCACTACGTCACAACATTGTTTGCTATCAGTTTGCAAATACATTTCGGGTATACTTCAAAACTGATGACTTCAAACTTATCTTTCGCGCATATCTCGACGCTAACCGTAAATAACACGTTTGTACGGGAAATGTCACCAGGAAGGAGCGATATGGGCATTGGTATATAATAGGAATTGTTATCCGTTGTTACTTGAGGCAAACATCTATCGCCACAGACAATGACATTCACAGTTGGCGTATTCTTTGCAATTTTGTATCACACTGTATGCATTAAAGGGGCAAAGTCGGCCATATGTCATGTTTTTGTTTGATACGAGATACTACTTAAATTGTATGACATATTGAAAGTTACTGAATGAATGAGTGAACATACATATATTCGACCCTCGTTTTAGAGACAATAGACGAAAAATTTGTGAAAATGAATGGTCATGACCATTAATTCATTTTCGCGATGGTTTCATATAATCAGTCTAAAACCGGGATTGAATATATGCATGGTCACCCATTCATTCAGTATCTTTCAACTTGTCAAACAATATGAGTAGTATAGTATCAAGCAAAATTTATGAGAAATTGCCGACTTTGTCCCTTTAAGGGAGATCTCCAGTTTGCTCTGTTGATTCATGGATTCTAGACCGAGAGTATCTATTGTGTGCCATATTAACTATATGAGAGGTCAGGTTCAGGCTGTTGCATACAAAATATTGCAATTTGTTATTAGTGCTTACATTTTGCCTGGTAAACCCTTGGGTGCACTTCCAATCTTTACCGACACGTCAACGTGGCGCACTTTATAGTTGTATTTTCACAGATAATTTGACAGTAACTTTTCTTATATTTGTAGCATTGAATATCCGATGGACCTCTATTGCCCGATGGAGTTGCAATGCCGCGCGGGTTTGTTTACAACTTATAAGTTGTGCACGTGACCGAGAACGCTGATACTGATGATATCATCGGACTTGCAACATCTCTGGGGCCATGACACGCCGCCTGGATGATATTCAACGGTCTCTGGCCTAATGACCTACGAGCAATTTATTTGTTCTTCACTGTTCAAATACGTACCGATACCGTACGTGTTTAAGAGGATAAAGAACTTTAACATAGGCTAACATTCTATTCTGGCGCAGCGTGTGTGTTATCTACGGATTATGAATTGAAGTCGGCAGTGGCTGATGTGCGCATGTGCAGTGGGTCAGGAAATCCCGGTACCGATGTAAATCAATGTATAGACAATACGACACGGCATACACTTGCACCACGTCTGTAGGCAAATAAAATAAATTGAGTTTTTGAGTTATAAACTTTAGCTGATTGTCTGTTGCGTTAGTGGTAAAGTGACTTCGATATCGAAGCAACCTATTTTGGCAGGCTATCTAATGAAGACTGTGGCATGGCGAACGCAATGGCCTTTGGTAGCAAATACGGCTAGTTTTCAATCGGGTTCGAACCCACAACATACGGCATCAGTCGCCTAGCGGAGAGGCCACGGAGAGAACCGCTCGGCTAAATCTCCACTCCCAAAAAGAGTGGCAGTAAGGAAACCGTTACTATTTACGGCCTTGGTGTTTCACAAAATTGAAAGGTACAAGGGGGTGCACAAAATGTGGAGACGAAGAAGGGGCTAATTAATTTTTAGCAATATACTGAAGCACCTATGATGTTATAAAATGATAAAAAAATACCGAAAAAATGATTAACAGTATCTTAGAAAAGGAAAAATTTATAAAAAAATAGTACAATTTGATAAATATGTTTTCGAAGTACATTGACTATCATTACCAAATGAATAATTTTATGTATTTCCTGATAAAATGTTGTTATCAAGCATAGGAAACATCTACTCTCCATTCTACAGGTACAGATTATTAGGGAAAATGGGTAAAGAAAGCTGATTCCACAAAGTATACGAAAAAGTGGACTGCCTTAATAACAAATTCATCCTCGATTGCAATGAAAGAATTGTCATAATCCAAAACTTCCTTGCACCTTTCGACCAAAATGTAAATTTTATCTCTATATAATTTTTTTGTTTTCCTTGTCTTATTTACTTTGTCCTCTTTGACACAAGTTTTGGCGTCTCTTTAAAAAATCAATATTGCAGAAGCAAAGTGATACCGAAAACCAAACAAAAAGTGAAAATGCATTATTCTACATTTGAATTATTTTATGATGTTAATTTTACATTAATACATGTTAAATACAGAGCAAATAAATATTTTAACAGAACAATAGAATAATATCAACTGAATGAAACCATGCAAAAAACTGCAAGTAGTTGTCACTACCAGCAATACTGATTACGAAATAAAAGATAGTGATGATGAGAGAGAATGATATCGTTGTTCGTGTATTCTATGGCACCAGCGACAGTGAAGATGAGGATCGACAGTGCTGATGATGATGTCACACAGTAGTTTTCTATAGTTGTGACCAGAGGCGGAAGGAGATCTGGGTCATGGAGAAATGCTCTCTTCAGATATCATATTAGTGCACAGGATCTCTGACAAAACTCAACTGTTGTGAATTCATCCTTCTTATTTTCGCAGAAACGTCTATTTTAATTGAGTTAAGGTCAATAACCATTTGGACATTTTACCATACCATAATGACTTGATACCGAGCCATCAAAATTTAGCAATACAATATGGTTGGATACAGATTATTGGGTGAGCTTTGATATCTGCAGTTTGCTATGACTGTAAATTTCATTTTATTGGTATCACCCTTTCCAACCGTCATTAGGCAACTGATTATAATCTAGCTGGGTAAACCGGGATTCGAACGTCTTTACTATTACTGTAATGTTACAAATACGTGCATTGATTTTTAAGTTTTCGGTGGTGGTGGGGGGAGGTAAGAGGGTCTACTCAAATCCATTATTGTTGGCTGGCGATGTTACTCAAAATTTCGGAGTTTCTAATATAATTCCTCCGACCCCAGGCCATAAACAATGACGGTTCCCTAAACAGCTGTGTACGCCTGAGCAGAATGGCCAGGGCCAGTACACACACGGCTTATACGAGCTCTCCGTAAATTTAGGAACAAACCTGAAGCTACATCAAAGAAATTAACAGACTCTTGGCCTTTGACGCATCGATTTTTTAGCTTTATACCGGTAAGAAGGCATTCTGAATACAGTGGTAAATTTCCTCCCAAACTTCACGCGGGCATTCTGCAATGAACGCTGTCAACTTTACCTTCCTGCCGGCCCAAAACCAATGCCGGTACCGCTGTACACAACCTTCATCCTACCCCACGCATAAAAACAACCGTAAATCCGTTGGTCAGAATCATTGATCATAAATTTCTAGAATAAGTTATGTTTAAAAGTTTATGTATTAATCACTTCATTCAGGTTTACACTGACGACTCTCTCATCGTGCTATGTGTATAATTAGAGGCCTTAGCTGACGGTACTCTAAACTCCCTCCAATTGTCTACAGAATACTGCCAAAATCACAGTCCGAAGCAAATTGTGCTGCTGTTCAAGTCAGACTTATGTATCATAAATTCATTTCAATAAGTAAGTAAACAACAGAATCAAACCAAGAGGTTAGTTTTGCTGGTTGACGGTGTGCGCAGGGGGACGACTTAGTGGTGAGGCAGGGATACCTTGAATTTGAGCTTCTACACTGCCAAGAATTCCATTACAGCTCGCTCGCCGGTAATGCCGCTGTAATCTTTGTGAAGATTTAGATACCTGTTACGTTCGATATTATTTTAAAATACTTTTGAATTTATTGAGTAATAGTTTTGTAATGCGTTCAATTCAAGATATACTTTTTTCCCTTCTGAACGTTCTCAATTACGGCAAAGGTATGCGAAGTCAATGAGCAGAGTTGCCAGAACTGTGCAATGTAGCGTACAACGTAACCGAGAAGCAGCCTTATACTTCGTTTAAGTTGACGGAGCAGATTCGCGTCGTTTTTTTTCAACAAAATTTTCATAATATTGCACGGGGAAACGACTGGTTAAAAAGTTTACAACGATGTAATTGTAATATTGAATTTTTATTACATTTGCTTTTCCCTCCGTCGTCAATTCACTCGGCAAACTTGATCTCCGTAACGTCGGTGATGACTTGTAATGCACTGCATTACGTTTAGCATACCAGACAAACAATTGCTTCCATCGTTAGTTTAGCTGTTCACAGCTCCTTACAGTCGAAACAATCTGTAAACACTTAAATATTTATATCTTTCCAGTATTTCGCAGAAATTTTGCGCGATTTTGATAAAGTCTTCAGGTGTTGATTGACCAGACTGATTGGAACAGAGTGAGTTTCTTCTATGTACGCTACGTTAAAACTGCACTGATGTGGTTAAGCGTGTGCGGTGGTGTGATTACGTTGCGTTTTGTTCCTGGGCCATTGCAATATACTTTCATAAAATATTTCGAATTCAAAATATTACGCAATTTTTCAATTCGTCATACATTGTTATTACGTGCAGTGGTAGCGTAAATGAACTAAAAAATATCACAAGTGACGACGTTGGTTGCGTCAATCACATAACCTTCTGCCGCTCCAATGGAAATACAGCTTCCACAATAAGCAGCTCGAAACTTATCGTAGTTGTATAACTCAAAGCGTCGGTTTAGGTACATAACATTGAAGTAAACAGACGTCATACAAAATTACTTTTATGAGAATAACAAGCAACACCTTGAACAATTTTATGTGCTACTTCAAAGGTACAGAATATACAGGTATGCCTCGGTATGCCATTCACAAGCTCCGATATTCTGCCCACACAGCTAAACTACCGTTCCTCGTTGTACCTTTTACAGAGCATTGTTCGAAGTTAAATCTCCGACTACCGAGGAGCACTTAATCCCTATGTAATATACCTTGCCCGCTTAACTCATCCTTGTGACATTTACATACCATATATAGGCCGTGATGTATTACGGTAACCTCGAGATAAGCACATAAAAGGTCATCAGTGATAGAGTCTTCCAGAACTTCATTTGCAAAGAAAAGGCTTTCCCCCTCTTCTACCGTGCGATTTTGCCAAACTAAAACTTTGAGACGTTTTGGAATTATCGATGGAAGAAGGTAACCGCTACGACTGACAGAATTGTATAAATTTTCAACATTGACATCTGGATTTTACTACCCTTAAAATATTCCAATATCTTTGTCGGTGGAAGGAATACGATTGGAACTAATTTGGGATAATTGGATCTTCATATTTTTCAAATTTCTCAAAAGTGTTAGGTGCTCTATAGCTGAATGTTGCAATATACTCATAAAAACAAGTGTAACTAAAAAGAAAAGTAGATATGGTTACATTTGCAGATTAAATCAGACATTACTTCACTATCCAATTTTCCTAAATTAGTTTCAATCCTGTTAAGGGAAAATAACAGCGCAAATGAGCCAGAACCACCCTGGATGCCAGCTCCGCAAAACCATTCTACGTTTACCAGATCGTCTGCAAGATTTGCAAATGTTTCGACAGACGATGCCAGAGTTCTTGTCGGTATGCAAAAGAACGAAAATACCAATATGAAAACGATGCAAGAAGATACGATCTTCGAAGACTGGCGACAATCGATGACGACCGAAATCCGTCGCTTCGCTTGGAAAAGTACTGCCGCAGGATACGCCACATCACACAGGGAAAATACCTTCAGTATACCACAGAGTGCTCTACTAGATTACGGGGTTCTGTCATATAAGTAATTAATGTCATTAAATAACTATAATACATTAAAAGTTCCGAGCACAAGTTTGTACCAAGGTTACTTCCATTCTATTTGGGAGGGATTTTCGGCGACGTGTTCTACAATGGGGTATACATTTCAACTCTATGATTTTGATCCATCCAGCTGTTGAATTCACCTAAATTTATAGTTTTTCCAGTGACATCGTTTTAATTGCGATAGTCTATGCTGGTGCTCTGGCCATGCTAGTGCTTGAAAGTTTCCAACCTCATAGCACGTTGTGAATTTTACTTTCGACTCGGGTCAAAGGCCATAAGATCCAAATGTGGTCCTAAAAATATGATTTACGGTATGAAATGTGTATGACTTTTTATATGCGGCCGCACACTTATTTATATACGGCCGCACACTTTATCTATTTCGGCCAACAGCCTACCCCAGTGCCTAGACTGAAAGAATCGTCCCTCGAAGGCGCCCTCCACGCTCAGAGCGCCTTTGAGGGACGAATCTTTCAATACGCCTTGGCCCCGCTTGGCTTGAACAGTGTCATTTTGGCACATGTCTACCATAACGATGTTTATTATCACACTGGGTTTTTTTCAAAGAAAACAGTCCATATTTGTTAATTACCCTCTTCCAGAGTATTATATATTTCAAGTGGTATATATGTTAATTGTTTGATAATGAAAGATAACCCTTCACGTTAGTGGTCAGTAGAATTAACGAACGAAAGAGTTAGGGTGGACAAATAACATATTTGTACAGTTTTCTTTGAAATTCTACAGAGTGATAATTAGATGGTAAATATAATAAGCGCATAAAATACAGATCAATCTAAAAAGCTTGTGTTCTACAATGTTTATAAAAGACGGTTATTTATCAAAACGAATTAATGACTTGATGTTTTTCTCGCTGGCACCTATGGTTAAATAATAGCCTTCTATAGTAAGAGGTTAAGTTGGCGTAATGCGTGTTCGGACATACTTTGACTTATAAGTCGCATTGTTGCTGCCATATGGCAAGGAAGAGTGTAATATAGACATTGTAGTTGAAAGTTATTTCTTACCTTGGGGTAGTTAGCACAATATAGAAGCCATATATCAGCGTGATTGTTGATTGGAATGCACGCTGGTCGTGTCTCATAAGAAGTGGCGTTATCTGTTGATAAGAAATTGTCCGTGTTTCAAAGGCTAGAATCATCCATACAACGGGAGAATAATAATAATAATAATAATAATAATAATAATAATAATAATAATAAAGTACATTTGTAAAGCGTTTTATCTCTGAACAGAGCTCGAAGCGCAATAATGACAAAATACAATGTATCAGAGGAAATGTTGAATCATGGGACAGGAGAGTAGGCGAACGATAAAGGTAAAACTACTGTTTAGAAAAGTCTTCAGAGAACGGCGGAAAGAAAGGGTATAGTTGGAGTGGCGAAGGTCAGAAGGAAGTTTGTTCCATAGTGCAGGGCCAATGTAAGAGAAAGATCTCTCTCCAAAAGTCTTTGTGAAACTCTTGGAATACTGAGAAATCAAGAATCTGAGGAAGAGCGGAGTTGTCTTTTTGAGTGTATTGATGTCGAAGCTCAGAGAGATATAGCGGTCCTATACCCATAACTGAATTGAAGCAAGTAGATACGGACTTTGTAGTGGATACGAGAACTAATAAGCAGCCAGTGTAAATATTGCAAAAGGGGTTGGACATGATCGTACTTTTTAGCATTACACACGAGACGAGTATAATCTCAAACAATACATTTCATATCAATGATCTTTCAAATTTCGGAATTCATAACGGATAGCCGTTCTTGGACTCTTCTTGTCAAATCAATTAAGTTTGTGACAGCAGTATATGTACGTGTGATGAACATGTACTCACCGTTAATGTACACTATGAAAGAGCTAGCTTGTAGTCTTCATGAGGTAGAAGCTTATGGTGTGTTCTGCGCGCCACGAAAGAGTATTCGATACTGGATGTCGGTATAATCAACGTCTCGTTATGTCGCGGTATGTTAATCGATAGGTGTTTCTGTCTCATGACAAATAATTTGTCACCTGATAAGCATGTCCATCACATGACAAACAACTGTTACCAAATAGGCGTGTCTTTTACATGATAAATGCTCTGCTACCCGATAGGCGTGATATGACATGAGAAATAACCTATTGTGTTCACAATTTACCTCAATGGCATAATTTAGCTTGGCACCTTTTAATTCCTCTGTACAGGCGACCGAGGCGTTGATAAGTCATCAAAACAACTTCAAACGAATTTTAATCTCGCCTCCTGAACATCTCTGCAAAGTATGTCACAAAATTAAAAACCAATAAACACTGCAAAAGGATGAGAGAAAGGGGTGTTCTTTTCATAAATATGAAATATAGTTGACAGTTATCATTGTTTTCCTAAGAAATGGATACTGACAATTCCCGACAACAGAGTTTGTTATTCTTTTTTATGGTAGGTTATTTATTTCGTTATCTCGCCTTGGCATGCTGACAGGTACTGGGAATCGTAACAGTATTGACTACACGAGACGTTCACAGTTCTTTGACACTACATATACTTTATTTGTTGGAGGACAAGCTTGACCGGTGCCATCGCCCCGAGATACGCTTCTCCCATTGTCTAAATGTCTTAATCTAGTCGTTGATGGTTCTGTCCTCCTGTCCTGTTTGTTGTATTCTTTACCCTTGTCCGTTGTATACCTCTCTCGTTGTATTTCCCGCTCGTATTATTTTTTTCAGAATGGGATTTTAAACGCTATCTTCAAGGCGCGGCTTTGATCATACAATAGCTATGAATTAAAGATAAAATGATAAATCCAATCATAAACAGGTCTTAAATTTACATGTCACAAGTAATATTCAAACGTCACTTTGAAAGGATGCAAACCAATCACGTGAATTCTCATGTTCCATCATTGGTGTAGTATGTGCCTCGAAAGTAAAACACTTAAACTTTTGCCAAAATTTTCCTCAGAGATTCTTTCAACCATTCACTTTCAAATAAAGAATAAACATCGGGGGTCACTGTGCAAATTTTTACATTAGAGAATCAAATTACCTCAGATTTACCGATACCTGAATTCAAAATGGCCGCCATCCCTGTGTTAACTATAAGGACAAACATAAATTTTCGATTTTCAAAAAACAAAGACGGTGAAAGATTTTTCGTATTGAACGGGCTTCATAATGAGCCCCACAATTTTTGTAGACCAGTAAAGAATTGAAAAATATCTGTCCCTGAGGCGCATTCTACCTTAAGGTAGAACGCGCCTCAGGGACAGAAACTCTGCCTTTCAAACGTTATTCAAATTCCCTTCTAATCTACCACGTGTGGCGGTTATAATAATTATAATAATAATTAAGCATTTATATAGCGCCAATATCCACAAAGTGCTCATAGGCGCTTAACAGAAAATGGCAACAATAAAATAAAAGATAATTAAAGTAATAACATGATAAATGGATAAAAGTAAAACGAAGAATGTAACCAAGATAAAAATTATGGGGAAAAGGTCTTAGTGAAAGACATGTTTTCACAGTCTAAGTTTTTCGAAAATCGACAATTTTATTTTTGTTTGCGAAACTACGATACTGAAGAGAATAAAACGTCTCTGACTCACGTAGAGACAAAACTTCATACAATGAAACAAAACAATGAAACAAGAATTATTGAAAATATCGATGTCGACTATTCGTTCAATGTGCACACTTACTAGGTAAGTAATGTTGTAGAGATTTCATAACTTTCTCAGTGTGAGTACATTTTGGTTATTTTAATCGTCTGCGAACTTATATACAGGAAGTAAATGAACTTAAAGTATTGGTATACAAGAACTCAAACATCAGAAGTTGCGCCTATTTCAAAACGTCAAAACTGTAAAAACAAGTGTGTTGTTATTTTGACGACAGTTAAACAGGTGAGTGAAATGAAAATATAATCGCCAAATACAAAAATTAACTACTTACACAAATGATCCTAATAATTTTTGTATTGAAGTACGCAGGGTATATACGTGGGATGACAATACAAAAACAATTTTAAATATAAATTGAAAATAAGCTGATTTATCGTATTGTGAGGCAGCTTCAGTTGCATTTGCTCAGTGACATACAGCATGCAAATGTAATGTCAATCCTTTGTACCAATTCAGTGACTAAAACAGACATTTCACTCTCAGATACACAGTCATTTCATTTCATTTCATAACGTCAGCACACTATAAAGCTCATCGTTGGCCGTTGTACAGATTCACAGCTACCACCGCTCTGCACGCAAGAGATCACCGAACAGTTCAGTCAACAAATACCTTGATGCAGTGGTTCCCACTGTCGGTAACGATCAGTTTCTGTGGATCGTCAACTGCTTGGACAACACTGAGAGGATGATAGAGATTGTCTTTATCACTATCGATGCGATACATATATCGACCATTTGTGTCAAACTTTGAATTCTGTTCGCATATTCATCTGCTACATAGACAAAGTTATCCTTGGTGACAACAATTCCCGATGGATGTTTAAATTGTCCATCGTTTTCCCCATAAGATCCGAATGAACGAACGAACCTATCGCTTTTATCGAACACCTGTACACGGCTATTATTAAAATCTGAAATATAAACATTTCCCTCGCTATCAAAATCAACTGAATGGGGAGCCTTAAATTGACCTTTCTTTCCTCCATAACCTCCAATTGAATTGATGTACTTGCCATCTTGCGTATATTTCCTTATATAGTGCCCATCTTGTTTTGTATCATTCGTGTTCTTCCCATCCCAGTCTGTTACATAGACAGCACAATTTAGTGGATTGATTGCAATGCCAAAGGATGTCGTAGTTCAGTTTGTCCAAATGATCTCCTAAACTCCCCATTAGCGTCACTTACTACAATTTGCTTATTATAACGGTCAGCCATAAACAGAAGACCTTCTTCTTCAGATATTGCTACATTCAACGGTCTAAATTTTTCCTCAAACTGAGTAAATGTGAACGTTTTCGTAAGTTTTCCATCAAGGTCAAAAACCTGTATTCTGTGGTTGTAGACATCGGTAACAACCAAATTTCCATTTTTATTCATAGCTAAACCTCTAGGGTGATCGAAGCATCCGCCTTTTTCTCCATACTTTCCAATTGTCTTCACCAATCGTGTGACAGTGAAGACGAGCGGTGAAAGTACAGGTATTGCTTGGCCGGATACTGATATGAGAATTTTGTGATCTCCGATCACTTCTCCGTGAACTGTCACTGTGTGTGTCCCATCACCATTTTCTGTCACTTTCACATCTTTGTAAGAACCATCTGGTGACGTCAAAGTCACTTTCACCTTCTGAATCGGATTCACTGCCTTACCCCTGCTATCTCTGGTTGTAATCAAAAGGTCAACGCTTTGACCTTTGGTAAGTCTTTCAGGAACACCATCAACCGTACACTGTGCGGTACACACATCGCTACGCAGAACGCCAACCAGAACGTCACGCCTTCCATCGCCGCACGGTTGAAATTCAACAATTTCTTGTTGAACGAAGAAAGCGTTCTCCATTTGAAGCAGTTCTTCAATGTTTAAGTTCAAATTTTTCTTTGCCGCCATTAGTTCGGCTGCATTCTTATTATTTCTAAGCATTTCGACATAGCTTACCATGCCAACTAATTTACCGTATTTTATCTGTAATTCATCTATATCGCGTTGAATTTTTTTAACTTTAACAATGTATTTTTTCTCTACATCTTCAAGGAGAGTTTTCTCTTCTGATTTCACTTTTTCGTGCAAGGTTTTAGCTCTTCGGGAAATATAACAAACTGTGTCTTCACACTTTAATTCAAGCTTATTTTGTAACAACTTTCCCTCTTTTTCACGTTCATTTCCGACTGTGACTTGTTTAATTAACTTCCAAATTAATTCATCCAATCTTTTCCTGTAATCGTTTGAAACTATGATAGAGACGAAACTGCATGCTTATCTTCGGGATGGGAAACTTCTGTGCAGGCTGAACATATCGCTGATTTGCATGTTTTACAGTATAAATCTACTGGGTACGCTTTATGGCTTTTACAGTATGGCATTGTTTGCACTTTGGTTGGGTCATCGGAGCGATATTTCTTATACTCTTCTATTGTCAGAACGCACTCAGCATTAACTTGTACTAGTATCTTTTTTGCGGTGTTTATGACCGCATTACTGCATTCGAAACAACATAAATCTATTTGACGCCAGATACAAACATGTGTAGCTGTCACTTTATCGCAGATGGAACATATGCCATCCAATAAAACGTATTCTTTTGCACTTTGCGGCACTTTAGCAGACAGTAATTGTAAGTATGTGTTGTCCGGGAGTCCAGATACTCCATCATCGATGAGTTGGCATGATTCTTTACAAGAGGGACAGTTAAGTTTGTTACTACTTGCCTTGAGTAAAGAAGTGTAAGCACCGCTCACAGAATGTATGGTGGCATGGTAGGATCTTCGGATTTAAAACTCGTTCAAAACAAACTCTGCATATTAAAAAAATTGCATCGATTAGTGTTGGCACACTGACTGGTAACGCGGCCATCTTGATGTCATTTCCAACGGGATTACTATCTGTTTTAAAAACTTTCCCGGAATCTAAACTTACAAAGGCTTTATTTGTCGTATCGAATATTGAGCCTTCGTTTTCAGTGTCCACAA
Source organism: Ptychodera flava (assembly GCF_041260155.1). Taxonomy (NCBI): domain Eukaryota; kingdom Metazoa; phylum Hemichordata; class Enteropneusta; family Ptychoderidae; genus Ptychodera; species Ptychodera flava. Next base: position 1,870,926 of record NW_027248352.1, read on the forward strand.
CATCGGCTTCACTTGCCATATTAATCAGCTTTCCTACCAGTAATGCTGTTTCCGCGACTGGGACGAATTCCACTTCTCCGTGGTCGATATCTGGTTTCTCTTCTAAATCTTCCAATTCTCGAATACATTGAGTTACTCTGCCTTGTGATGACATTAGCTGAGTTGCATTCTCGTGTCGACTTACAAATTCTAAGTAGTTGATCATGCTGACTAGTCTACTGTAACGGAAGTGAAGGTCGTCGTTGTGGATTTCTTGGTTTTTAATGCGGACATCGTATTCCTCTGTGACGTCTGCCTTTAATGCATTTTCCTCTACTGTGATTTTAGTTATTAAATCAGCAGCTTTTGCTGTTATCTTCGTTTCTCGGCCTTTGGTTTTTCATGATAAAATTCTAAAATCTTTAATGTTGCTCGTTTACTCTCATCGATTTTGTCGGCTTTTTCCTTCAATTTTCTGACATCTGTTAATAATTTAGCACTATATTCAGCCGCTACGTCGTTTAAATACCTGTAGTCATGGCTCTTATAAGGGTGTTCGATTACCGTACATTCAGAACATATTGGGACTTGACAGGTATCACAGAAAAACTTTGCCGGGTTTTCTTTGTGTATGTTACAGTATGAGATCGGTAGAACTGTCAAGGGATTCTTAGACCTTTCTTCTTTGTACTTTTCTACTGTAAAAATCCTATGCTCAGTGGATATCCTCAATTTTCTATGCATCTTTACGCATGACTCGCACAATTTTTGCAATTGACAATCTATACATATATGTGTGATGTCACCTTCATCACAGATTTCGCATTTTATGTCATGTTCTTTTATTTCAGGAGATTCTTTTGGCATTTTCTGCATTTTGTCCAAGAGCGAAATCAAAAAGAAGTTGTTTTCCAGACCTTCAATTCCTCTGTGTGGTAGTTTACATGGCGTTCGACATGACGGACAGTCAAAGAGTCATTCCTCTTCTCCACATCTTTTATTAAACATTTCTCACAAAATGTATGGTGACAGGGAAGAATCTTCGGCCGCTCATAACGCTCTATACAAATGGTACATGTAAGGGAATCTTCCTTTATACCTTTAAACAAATCTTCGATTGAAACTACATCAGCCATATTGATAGATGTTCCTACTTTCAGTTAATATACACTTGTTTTCAAGTGTTTTCGCATTTTACTTTTTATATATGCTTAGAAATCTCTTTTTGTCTGTATTTGTCTTTCATAGTCTGACTTGTTTGCTACCGTCGATTTTAATTGGTAAATCTTGCATAGATGAGGACAGGAATTTTATCACAATAACATTGTTGCTACACATTACGGTTTTTTTTCTTTTTGACGAAACTTGTTGTTTATTCTTCTCTGACATATTTACGTTCGATTACTGTCGTAGACCGATGGCGATGATCCTTAGTACATTAGGGTAAGGACTCGATTTACGTTTGGAAAAAAAACGCCATTTAACTCTGTCTTCCGTTTGGTGCACGCTGATGATTGTATTCTGAACACTGTTGAAAGGAAAGTAAAAAATTATGACGTTAACAAAGTGGCCATTTTCATATGTGAAGAACTTTGTAAACCATATGAAAATGGTGAAACATGACAGAATTCAACACCGTAGGCCATGCTGATTTTGAGAAGAAGATTTAAAGTATTATTTTTCAGAATTTCTACGACCTTTGACCTACATGAACCTCTTCAGCTAAGCTGTGGCCATACCTACTTTTAACCTATATAATAGTCCGGGTGGAGAAGTGAATAACCAATATGGGACCGACTTGCACTACAAAAGTTTGGGGTTGCCCCTAACCTGTGACACTCACATCATCCTGTAGCTAATTAATTATTCACGTATCTAATTGTATGCTAACCAATACGGCTAAAGGTCTGATTTTGGTATGAATTCTTATTTTGACAAAATGTCGCGTGACCAATATAATCTTTGACCTTGCCTTCACATTGTGACTGTAATTCAGTAACCAAAAGTAATACTCCCTTCATATTTGGCTGGATTTGAGATCTTGTGATGTCACATCCTGTGCTCATTAATTATTCACATACTAATTGTTGGTAAGCCAATAGAGCTTGAGGTCTGATTTTTGCTATATACGGACACGCACTGAATCAAAGATTTTTACCAAAATGTCACGTTACCAAGATGACCTGTGACCTCGATTTTACAAATAGGCATATAAATCAGTAAAAATAAGTGTTACACCTTCATATTCTTTAAAATGGAGGACCTTACGGCGTCTCACCCTTTACCTCATTAATTATGCACAAATCTATTTCTTAGTCATCACAAAGAGATAGAGGTCTGATTTGTGGTAAACAGGGAACATCGTCGAAGCAAAATATTTTCCAGAATGTCACGAGACTGGGATTACTTTTGACCTCAAATTCACAAACAAGCCTACAGATTAGTAATCACAAGTGCTACATCCTTCATATTCTGTTCAATGGAGGGCCTTATGGCACGACATCCTTTACCTTATTAATGATATGCATATCTAGTTCGAGCGTAGACGATGGAACTGGAGATCTGATTTTCAAAGAACAGGTATGATTAAAGAAGCATAAGTTCAGCAGGTTTCTATTTTTTGTATTTTAGTTATTCTTATTGGCAGATATTTGAGTTTGACTATGCTTTGCTGAGTTAATATACCGGCTTAAATTCTATTTGCTTTCAAAAAAGCACCGTTTTTATGAAATTATATTATTTGCGGTGTGATAAGATACGGCCCAGTGTATGTGCTGGGAACGAGGTAAACTATTTTCTGTTATAGACCTGAAGTGACGCAGAACAGACGAGTCGCGTATATGTGCGACTGCACGGACATCTTCAGCAATGTATGTCTAACTTTATGTTTAGCAAGACATGCGAAACGTGAATCGTATACTGACCACAGAAGAATGGTGCACCACAAAACATGCAGTGCCGAAGTAAACAAAATAATGTATAAACCTTCTGCAACGTAGAATGACGACGATGCCGAGACTAAGCCAGGCATTGGCGTAGATGGTAATAAACTGATAGAGTAGGCCTAAATCAATACAAACCATAAACGGCCATTAAGGGCCAGCACCTCTTTGGAAGAAACTACCGCAAACTTCTCAAATCATCATTTAGAATCTATGTAAATTGTTCGACATGATCAATCGACAAAACGCTATTGAAGTAAATAATAAAAGCAAGGGAAAGCAATGACATATTTAAATTTTCAAAACTACCCTTTTTTAATCGTTCGGCGGAAAGTGGAGTAAAATATCGAAATCACCTAGTGGTCTAAATTAAGAGAATAAATCCTGTATTTTTATGTTTCGATACAACAAACTCGGCTTGTGCATGTGATAACAAGCATTATCACGTGAACTGGTCTGTATCACCACCTGTGTGGCACAGACAAGAAATCCATATTACCCCTGTTGTACATCATCACCCGGAACTGTTTTCCAGAATTATAGATACCGTTTATGTATGTTGCGACGCTTGGGTGTATAGACCGATCTGTCCTGATCGATGCCGTGCTCTCATGACGTTTTCACGAAAAGGTGACCCGACAAATCTAAACGTGGAAACATAGAAGGCTCCTCCAACGAATTTCAAGTTTTCTAACCTTAGCTATTCCCAGGAATCGAATGGGGGATGCCGTCGATCGTTTAATAACTCAGTAACGTCGCCTCTCCGGTCAAGTTGATTGTCGTATGGCTCAAGGTTGTGCGTCGTACACCCAGCGGTTAAAGCTAGCTACACCTCAAGATACGAAAGCTTAACTGAATAAATACATGTAAGCTTAAGTACCTTACGATCTTCGGGAATGCGACATAGGAAACACAAACATGAAGTCATTCGACAAACAACAATGCATTTTCTTCATCACAAAAAAAATTCCGTAAATAATCGATCGGAATCGAACCTGCAGGTAGGGCTGTAGCGAAGACATACATGTAAGCTGTCGAGCTGTAGCCTGAACTATGCAGTCCAGCGCTGTGGATATATATATATATTATATATATATATATATATATATATATATATATATATATATATGCATAGTTCAGGCTACAGCTCGACAGCTTACATGTATGTCTTCGCTACAGCCCTACCTGCAGGTTCGATTCGGACAACACAACAGAGTTTCCGTTAAGTACGAAACTTTGGAGATATCTTTGGGCGAGATATGTGTCACTGCAAACATCAAAGTTCCGTAAGACGTAAACATTGACGACCGAGATTGGGTTTGACGAGTTGACACCGGCGGAGACCGGTACAGCAGCTTTGTGCCCACAATCATTGCAATGTGTACGTGTATCATTGAATGGAATCTTTCGGGCTCGCCAAAATCGTAAACTTGTAATATTATTAAAACCCATGGCATCTCCTAGAATGAGAATTACTTTTTCCATTGTGTCGTCGCATTTACTTCGTTAATCTAGTTGGAAAATTCTAAATAATGGTTTTATGTCGCTAGTGCGTTATGAGCTATATTCGCCAAAGGCCGGTTTGCCTTTACGAAACAATACTCGACACTATCACGTGACCGAATCCGTACGTCTTATTGGTGGAGATACCGTTCGATGTATCAAAATTTCAACTTGATCGGGTTTATGAATGAAAGTCTACCTGCATACATTTTCCATCTTCTTGGTGAGGGTCACTTGACTCATTAAATGTAAGTAATCCGCGTAAATAAACCCAAATCGCGACGAAATTCATGCAATTTGTTACAATAATTTTTGATCAATCTACGTCCAAACAGAAAAATAAGGGAGCCTTCAGTAATTGCAGGGGGTAGGCTGGGGAATTTCACGCACATCTGTACCGTAAAATGTGACCCTCCCCTATCCTCGTGTCTAAAATGTGATCCTCCCCCTTGTCCGACATTCTAAAACTTTACCCTCCCCCCAACCACTGCGGTATTCTCCCCAGGAATAACTAAAACAGTATCAGCTAATTTACATAATAATTGGTTCAATTGTTATGTTAGGGACAAATTACAAAGGGGAGGGCTGGTGTTTTTGGAGGGACAGTTGCAATTTATCCCGCGATAAATCCCGCAATTTTTGAAGAAATATGGTATTTCATACATTTGAGGGAGGGACACCATATTTTGTGCAACTATAAGAGGGCAAGATGTGGCTGATTTACTGCTTCATCCAAAACATCAAATCATAATACATGGGAGTCTATCAGGCAAATTATTGACAATTTACCCCCACAAAACATGCTATATCTGTATTTTATATATGTTTGATAATGTATTTAAATGTACTTTGCTTGAATAGGGAAGTAAAATGTGCATTTGTGTACAAGAAATTGATTTCTGAATTTCATCTAAAAAGTTTGTTCACTATTCATGGTGTCTATGATGAAATTATGAATAGTTTTTTCCAATACAAATAGGTAAATCTTTGCATTTGTGTACTCTTGATTATTGATATTAATTTTCTTGATTAGACTAGAGTGGTTACAAGTCCATGGTTGTGCAAGAAATTTGATTATGGAATTTCACTGAAACGTCATTCACTATGCATGGAGGTCTATGATGAAACTATGAATAATTTTTTTCAGTACAAAATTAGATAAATCTGTGCATTTATGTATGCTTGATTATTCACATTATTGTTCTTGATTAGACTAGAGTGGTTACAAGTCCATGGTTGTGCAAGAAATTTGATTTTGGAATTTCACTGAAATGTCAATTCACTATGCATGGCGGTCTATGATGAAACTATGAATAATTTTTTCAGTACAAAATTAGATAAATCTGTGCATTTATGTATGCTTGATTATTTACATTATTGTTCTTGATTAGACTAGAGTGGTTACAAGTCCATGGTTGTGGAAGAAATTTGATTTTGGAATTTCACTGAAATGTCAATTCACTATGCATGGCGGTCTATGATGAAACTATGAATATTTTTTTAGTACGAAATTAGATAAATCTGTGCATTTATGTATGCTGGATTATTTACATTATTGTTCTTGATTAGACTAGAGTGGTAACAAGTCCATGGTTGTGTAAGAAATTTGACTTTGGAATTTCACCGAAATGTCAATTCACTATGCAGGAGGTCTCTAATGTGGTACATATTTTGTTGGTCAGTTCTCCATAGACCTCCCATGTATAAGGCCAAGAAAAATAAAAATTTAGTTTCTCATCGTATTCATATTGCAAAAAGGATGCAGTGACTCAATTTTTAGTCCCCATGGATGAAGTCTAGGGGGCTTATAGATTGGGTCATGTCTATCCGTCCATCCATTCGTGAGTCCATCCGTTCATGCAGATATCTCAGACATTTTGAGAAAATGTCACGTGACCTTGGTGACCTTTGACATATACATATTTGTCCATAACTCAGTAACCACAAGTGCTACAGCCTTCATATATGGTATGATGGGAGACCTTATGACGCCACATACTGTACCTTATTAATTATGTGCATATCTAATTGTGAACAAGGCAATAAAGCTAGAGGTCTGATTTTTGGTATATAGGGATAACTTAGCAATACATTTTTTTGACAAAATGTCACGTGACCTCAATGACCTTTGACCTCAAATATACATATTTGTCCATAACTCAGTAACCACAAGTGCTACACCCTTCATATTTGGTATGATGGGAGACCTTATGACGCCACATACTGTACCTCATTAATTATGCGCATATCTAATTCTGAGCAAGCCAATAGAGCTGGATGTCTGATTTTTTGGTATATAGGGATAACTATAGGATAGAAATTTTTTGACAAAATGTCACGTGACCTCAATGACCTTTGACCTCAAATATACATATTTGTCCATAACTCAGTAACCACAAGTGCTACACCGTTCATATTTGGTATGATCGATGACCTTATGACGCCACATACTGTACCTCATTAATTATGCGCATATCTAATTCTGAGCAAGCCAATAGAGCTGGATGTCAGATATTTGGTATATAGGGATAACTATAAGATAGAAATAGTTTGACAAAATGTCATGTGACCTCAGTGACCTTTGACCTCAAATATACATATTTGTCCATAACTCAGTAGCACAAGTGCTACACCCTTCATATTTGGTATGATCGATGACCTTATGACGCCACATACTGTACCTCATTAATTATGCGCATATCTAATTCTGAGCAAGCCAATAGAGCTGGATGTCTGATTTTTGGTGTATAGGTATAACCATAGGATAGAAATTTTTTGACAAATGTCATGTGACCTCGATGACCTTTTACCTAAAATATACGTTTATGTCAATAAATAAGTAACCACAAGTGCTATGTCCTTTATATTTAATAGGATGGGAGACCTTGTGACAACACACGCTTTACCTCATTAATTATGGACATATCTAATTCTGGGCAAGCGAATAGAGCTAGAGGTCTGATTTTTGGCATATAGGGATTAATTAGCAACACAATTTTTTTCAACGTGACCTCGGTGACCTTTGACCTTGATTATACATATATATGCATAACTCAGTAACCACAAGTTCTATACCCTTCAATTTTGATAGGATATTAGACCTTAAGATGTCACATCTTGTACCTCAATTATTGTGCGCATATGTATTTCTTGGCTGGCCAATACAGCTAGAGGTCTGATCTTTTTTCCCGATTTAGAACCATAACTTAGACATGCCTCATGTGTTTCAAATTGGGAACAACAACATAGACCTATGTGCCCATAGATCTCAACATATACACTCCAGTGATACTTCTTAATGACCACCTTTCCCTGTCTAATCAAGACTAATACTCCTATTACAAGTGGGGAATGTGTCATTGTCAATGACTTGTTTATAACTATCTTTAATGCACCTCTTATCACTTAATTCCCATAATCCTGACTATTTCCCTTAAAGGTTCATATGAGGATATTGACAATAGAGCACAATAAGATGTCATTTACTCTGATTTTAGCAAGCGTTTGATAGTGAATCACGCCCTTTGACTCCACAAGTTATAGTATAACCGTTTTCATAAGGATCTGTTAAAGTGGCGTCTCTGGTACTTGACCAACAAAAGACAATGGTTACGTTTATTGTACATTGTCTTCCAGCCATAATATAACCTCTTGTGTACCACAGGATCCATCTGTGGTCCACTTTTCCCCTTTTTATATGTTAAATATTTGCCTCTTACACTACATAGCAGTGCTTCATATTTGCAGATGACACAAAGTTTTAAACTGACATTAAATCGTGAAGACTGCTCCAATTCGCAGTCATCGTAGTGATAAACTATTTGAAAATTACCCACAGATATTCACCATTGTGACATGATGGCGACTTCTTTCAAAACCATCGTCAGACTTCATCATAAAGAGACCACAATATCATCCTTGACACAAAACTTTCTTTCAAATACGTTGAACACATTATTACCAAGGCAAATCGGATCGTTGGTTTTCTAATCGTAATTTTACTCTTATTGATAATGTTCCCGCTCTTCGTTGTTTGCTTGTAAAATAGATCGTTCAATTATAAATATAACTGACACTATGATTTTAAATTCTATCTAAAGCACAGAGCAATGAAAATGGAATCGATCCAAAAACGCTTTTTCCAGTCTTTACATGTCAAACACGATATTCATAAGGACACTGGTTCATGGTGTCATTGTCACTATGATTTACTCAACTATTTTATACTATTTTAATACCCACCCCATTACCCCTGCTATGGGCTGATCTCTCTTGCTTGTACCGTGTATTTTCTTCGGACTTCGCTTTTTGTGACTGTCATCCATCATAACTGCTGAGTACGAGACTCTAAAAACACCTTAGACTGATACGTATCCTTAGCTGTAACTATAGTGTAGTACAAGAAATATTAATTACCGTGGGTGGGACATGGAAAAATGACCTTTTTGCCTAAGACCTGTCTAACTAAGATAATGTGACACTATCGACATCTTATCTTATCAAAACTTTAAAATTTATTTGAATTTTCGTTTCTAATGGCCAATTACGTCACTTTTCCGATAACTGCTTAAATAGTATAAAATGATGGCCGACTAGAACTCATCCCCTTTGATAACGTTACACAGTACGTGTTATATATCAACTTCAACTCAAAAATATCCTCTCTCTCTCTCTCTCTCCTCTCTCTCTCTCTCTCTCTCTCTCTCTCTCTCTCTCTCTCAGCCTACGTTAACTTTGAATTTAGAAAACCGTCTAGCGGGTCCTGTTCTCTCCATATTCCGCCCCTTGATTATTTACTTAGCCTGACACTCAGTGTTTTAATTCCCACCCTATCACCTCTGCAACGGGCGGGTCTCTCTTGTTTGTACCATGTATTTTGTTCGGACTTTGCTCTTATACAGGCAAAGTACTCCAAGTCAATGACAGAAACAAAAGCCCCCGCTACTACACACCATTCACCTACATTGATATCAGTTGATTACGCTATAACACACATGCTGTCCTGCCTGCATAAGAAATGTTGTGCAAGAAATTGAACTACCACAATTAAAGTTACATCTTTATGGCGGATGTATAGTCAACAATAGAAATTGTATCTTAAGCTGGGTGTGAGTGCAGTTTTTCTTTTGTTTTCATTTTCAAGTGTGATTCGCCCATGATTAGTGCTACAACATTTCTTGCCAAGTGTTGAAATTCCATCTCGTAAAGCGATTATAGCTAGAACAAGACACTAACAAAAGCTTAATATTGGACCATATAATTTGTTAAGGGTATTGGTATCAAGAATTCGTTTTACTATGTATTGTATGTTTTGATTTGATTTGTTTAATTTTACATTATTTTGCTGCGCATGTGATATTGTAATAGATAAGTGAAACGCACTCTTGGCAGATTCCAACTTGAAACATCTCATTCTTGATCAATGCATCAGCTACGGTACACTTCACCTGTGCTTATTGTGAAACCACGTTCACAGGGTGTGGTGTATGTTTCAGCCTGAATTTCAGTCATGCAACTTTTGTAACGGTCATCCTGCATGACTGCTGGGTACGGTACTCTAAACACACATTAGACTGATAAGTATCCGTAGCTGTTACTACAGTGTAGTACGAGAATTAATTAATTACCGTGGATGTGCATGAAAATGACCTCTTTTGTCTAAGACATGTCTCTAACTAAGATAATGTATCACTATCAACATCTTATCTTATCAGAACGCTATAATTTATGTAATTTTTCGTTTGTAATGGTCAATTACGTCATTTTTCGATAACTACTTAATTGGCATAAAATGAAAGTCGACCCAAACTCATCCCACTTCGATAACCCTCATCAGCACGCGTTTTTATTAGCTTCAACTCCAAATACGGTGGGTTCAATCGGGTTCGAACTCACAACGTACGGTACCCAGTTACCTAGCGGATATCCACAGACAAAACTGCTAGGCAAATCCACAATAGGTCTCGTCTCTCTCCTCTCTCTCCTCTCTCTCTCTCTTCTCTCTCTCTCTCTTCTCTCTCTCTCTCTTCTCTCTCTCTCTCTCTCTCAGCCTATGTTCATTATTAATTCAAACAATCGTCTAGAGAGTCCTGGTTCTCTCTACATTCCGTTCCTTGATTACTTAGCCTGACACTCAGTGTTTGAATTCCCACCCTATCACCTCTGCAATGGGTGGGTCTCTCTTGTTTGTACCATGTATTTTGTTCGGACTTTGCTCTTTTACAGGACAAAGTACTCCAATTCGATGACAGAACAACAGCCACCGCTACTACAACTATTCATGTACATTGATACCAGTGGTTTACGTTATTACAAACATGCTGTCTTACATGCATTAGAAATGTTGCGCAAGAATTGAACTACCATATTGGCAATAGAGTATATTTTTATGGCTGGATTGGTAGTTAACAATAGAAATACCTAAGCTTGGTGAGTGTACGTGTTTTCTTTTCTTACTGATATTCCGTCCGTGATTAGTGCTACATCATTTCTTGCCAAGTTTTAATATTCGTCTCGTGAAGCGTATAGCTAGTACTAGTAGGCTCAAACAAGCTTAAAAATTAGAACCATTTATTAGAGAGAGGGGCCTCGTTTTGGAAGCTCAAGTTTATGCTCCAAGTAGTCTAGGATTTGGGCTTGATTTACGATATCATATTCTTTTAACTTCACTAACAAATATAGTCCTTTGTGAACTATCGGAGACGATAGTCGGACCAATATCTTTCTTAAATTCGACACATTACATTTACAGTTATCAAGCAAATCTAAGTGACTTTCGCCACAGATCCTGAAATTGACAGCCCAGCAGCTACACAGTAAGGCATAATTTATGCCGGCTCTTTTGTTGCAACTTGGAAGGGTGTTTTCATATTTGAATAACAACAAGCGGTAAAGATGCAGAATAGCAGATAACTTTTGAATTGATTGACACCTTTGTTATAACATAGACAGGGAACAGGGAAACAGGGAAACAGCATGGGAATCCGCGGTATTTCTTTGATCGAACTAGTCTGGAATAAATTACTTTGGATTTGAGTACCTATTGATAAATTGCTCCTCCATCCCTAACTATAGATATCGAACCTATGGAGCATGAGTTTCTCACGAGCTTCTCCACTCCTCTTGAATAAACTACAATTTGAAATACAGACACTTCCTACAGTCAACATGCTGAATAAGTCTGAAAACATATTTTTTCTCAAGAGCATTCTGACATTGCAAAAGTTGCCCACTTCGTTGATTTTGTATTGTTTGAAAGACAGGTTTATTGATTGGCTTTTTAATTGATCGTTTACATTTTAATCTTTGTAAAACTTTCTTTTTTTATTTCACCATGTTCTTTTATTAAGCTTTTTTCCTTTTGCTAACATACCCTTTTACTATTTTTTTCAATATACAGCGCCAGTGAACAATTTTATTGGATACTGACGCTTTATAAATTTTCTTGATTTATGATTGATTTAATTATTTGTAAGGGCTATGGGTATGAAGAATTAGTTATATTTAATCGTATTGTTTTGATGTGATTTGTTTAGTTTACATTATTTTGCTGCACATGTGATAATATAATTGTCATACTCAAATTGACTCTTCTCAGATTCCAAGTGGAAATATTTCTTTATTTTAATCAACGCATCGAATGAGGTGCACTGCTTGTGCTTATGTTCCACCGTGTACTTAATGTGAAGCCACGCTCACCAAGTGTGATATATATTTCAGCCTAAATTTCGGTCATGTTACTTTTGTTCTAAACGGTAATCATGACTGTTGTTTCTCTTTGACTTGACTCGTTTAATGTTACTTATGTTGTTGCGCTTATGATACAGTACATCATACTATAATTTACTATCCTAAGATTCAAAATGAAAATATTCCCTTCTTTTAATGGATACATCGGCTGAGGTACACTTCCTGGTTATATGTTTATCGTGTACTTATTGTAAAGCCACGTTCACAGAATGTTTTTATATGGTTCAGTCTGAATTATGGTCCGTAACTTCTGTTCCAACGGTCATCATGACCGCTTAGTGGGTACTCTACAACACGTTAGACTGATAAATCCTTAGCTGTACTACAATCTAGTATTAAAAACGTATCAATTACTGTGGTGTGATTTACAGAAATGACCCCTTTTGCCTTATAGTGATATCGAACTAAGATAGTGTACATTATCAATATCTTATCTTATTAGCAGCCATATAGTATTTGATGTTTAGTTTTCGGCTGCATTCTAGGTAATTCTACTGACAACTCCTTTATGTGCATAAAATGACGGCAGAATAGAACTCATCCCAAATCGATACGCTTATAAACGCACGTTATTTATCACCGCCACCTCAAAAACATCATCATCATCATCATCATCTCTCTCTCTCTCTCTCTCTCTCTCTACTCTCTCTCTCTCAGCTCTCTCTCTCTCATCATTCCCTCTCTCTCTCTTCTCTCTCTCTCTCTCTCTCTCTCTGCATCTCTCTGTGGATTCTAAGGCTCCCCTGCCCTGTGGCGAAAAAACATGCCTATTATCCCCTGCCCTGTGAAAAAACTTTCCCTTCAAAATTAACATTCCATGCAGATACATACTGCAGTGGCCTTCTATTTGGTTTCTATCCCGAATGATATGATGACTGGCTCTTACATGCGTCTCCTGTGTAACACGACAACCCCAGATAAGTCTATGTGATTTTTCAATGCATGGTGACAAATAACTGGTGCCAAACGTTCAGCTCATATTTGCTACATTACCCCATTGCGTATTATCTAACATAAACTCTTTTCATTAGCTGTTGGGTATACAACGATAGGGCCTAAAATCCTAATGTATTCATTGCTCTGATTAAGTTTCTTTGTGATGTGTGATAGCGAGTACGTAAGTGCGTATGCTTCGTGAACCCTACAGCATGTGAAAAGGCCACAGTCAGGAAAATTTTAAGAACGTAGGTAGATTGTAATTAATTATGTTTCTTGTATATGCTTTCTTAATTTTCAAAATTGTAGATTATATTTAATATTTCATATTTGTCTGATATCGGCTGGCGCTGTTGACGATAATACAATAAAGTATAATGTTATTCCATTTCTGTCAGTCTGATATCATGCAGTCAACTGAGAAACAGATAGTGCATGAAAGCTCTTTCAATTTGGAATACTGTATAACAACACCACAAAATAACAGTAGGTTTATAGCCTGGGAATACTCTATCTATTGTAAGGCCTATGCGTAATAGGCGGAAGCCCGTTGGAGCATATTGACAAGTTTGGCATGTGAACAAGGGTATCATTACAGTACAACGTAAAGAAAAATACAAATCTGGGTGAATAGTGCCCCATTGTGACTTACTAGTAAGTATGCCCTACCATGGCAAGATTTTATGCTAAGAGAAGTGACTGCTAACCGACTCTTGAATTTATAATCACGTACCTGTAGTTGTCTAATCAAGAGCTTCAGTTTTAGATGCTAAAACCAACAAACGTCGACAGGACATAATTTGGCGAGCGACGAGTAGGCTCGGAACTCTTTAAAAATCGCTTTGTTAACATGACTGCCGTAGGCAGTACTGCTATAGGCGTTGTGTCGATGTCTGTAGATTAGGATGGATGAAAAGATGGATGGATGTATACATTTTGTATCTGTAAACCGTTTAAAACTGGTTGCTGACAGTTGGTCACAACTTGGCTCGAGGTATGAGGATGGGGATTTGTTCAAATCAAGTTGATCCGATGAATTTAGCCGAAATTATAGATTTTTAAATGATCATTTTGTGTATTTTGTGGACAGTTTTCGGCCAAGTCACGTCACCCTTTTGGACTGTACCATTGCGAAAATAAAGTCACTCTAAAGATGGGTAGACAAGCTCCATTTGGAGGGATTTAACGTAAAAATAGGCCAACAATTATAGAAATGGGGATAAGACTCATACTTTATTTGAGTGTTTTTAATCAAAAACAATATTTTCTCATTAAAGGCTTGATTATGAAAATTGATTTTACTAGACTCAATATCATATGATATTTGGATGATAGAATGCACATGATCAATGCTAAAAGGTCAATTTTAAAATGGTACAGGCCAAGGCAGATCATTTGCTGCCGGGCTAAGCCAAACAGCGAGAGGTGATTCGCATGTACATAGGGTCTCAGAATGTGAAGGTCACACACCCAGCGAATTTTGAGAAGAAGATTTTAAAGATTTGTTTTTTCTGATTTTCCTATGACCTTTGACCAGTCCTATACCTATGCACCTAAGTTATAGCAATGCCTCATTCTGGCCTATGTAAGAGTCAGAGAGGGATTGTGTCTATTGAAAATGGCCTGTGGGGGACCAAATTGCAGACCAAAATCTTTTTTGGATGTCCCTTGATCTTTGACCTTTTCATCATCTGCACTTCATTAAATATGCAAATGGAGATAGACGTCTGATTTTGTATACCGGGGTAAGTAAGGGAACAAATTTTTTTGACAAAATGGCACGTGATCAACCAATTCCTTACCCTAATTAACTATGCGCATATCTAATTCCGGGCTGGCCAATGGAGCTAGAGTTCTGATTTTTGTTTATAGGGATACTATGAAATAAAATTTTTTGATAAAATGTCACATAACCTCTATGACCCTTGATGTCAAATATACATGTCCATGTCGATTTTGGTAAATAGGGATAACTATTGGATACATTTTTTTTTTTAAAGTCATGAGACCTCGATGACCTTTGACCTCAAATATAGGTATCTTTCCATACCTCAGTAGCAAAAAGTTCTACACTATCCATATTCAGTATGATGACAGACCTTATGACGCCACATCCTGTATCTCATTAATTATGTGCACATCTAATTCTTGACAAGTCACACTGCATAAAAACCCTGTAATACTTACTGTATTAACATGGATTATTGCCTGTATTTTAGCTGAAGAGTGCATATACAGACGAATACAGTCAAGAATCCATTTTTTGTATTCAGCAGGCCTGTATTCATGTGGATTCATGTGAATTCACGTGTATTATTTTATAATACAGGCAACTCATTAGTGTGAATTTATCTAAATTATTGCGTTTTCATGCAGTGTCAAAAGAACTAGATGTCAGGTTTTTGGTTTAAAAGTATAACTATGGGATACAATATTTTTGTCAAAATGTCACATGACATCGATGACCTTTCACCTCAAATATACATATATGTCCATAACTCAGTAACCACAAGTGGTACACCCTTTTTTATTTGGTATGACGAGAGAACTTATGACGCCACATCCCTTACGTCATTAAATATGTGCATATCTAAATCGGGCAAGTAAAAAGAGCTAGATGTTAAATTGTTGGTATATAGGGATAACTATGGGATACAATTTTTTCACACAATGTCAAGTGACCTTGATGATTTTGACCTCAAATGTACATCTATATATATCCAAAACTCAGTAACCAGAAGCACTACACCCTTCATTTTTGGTATTATGTGTACACCTTATGATGTCAAATCCTGAGCCTCATTATTATGCACATGTCCATTTCTGTGCAAGCTAACAGAGCTAGATGTCGGATTTTGGTATGTAGGGATAACTATCGGATACAAATTTTTTCACAAATGTCACGTGACCTCGATGACTGTTAATCTCTAATATACAAGCGCTACACCCTTCATATCACAGGCAATCATGCTTCAGCGACATCAGCGCTATTTTGCAGGTATCTTAACGGTGAGAATTTTGGCATCGGTGTGATTAATAATAAAGTGTATCTATTTGGCAGTTAAAGACCAAGATTACTTGGCTCTAGCGTCATTTGTGAACGCGAAACTGCCGGCTGAAATTTATTATTAAGCATTCATGTCTTACTCATTTGCTTAACTTCTTTTTACTTTTTGTGTATTAGGAGCTTCGTGAAGCGACGATTGAATCGATTTTGTTTAGTCATCACTTGCCAAGTTGTATACGTGCCACCGTTTGAAGAAAATTTTTCAGCTACATGGTCTCACATTGGGGTACATATATACATTTGAGTCTAAACAGTCTCCAATTGGGGTATGAATTCACCCTCTCAATGCGGTTGAAACTCAGCACATTTTCTTTCCCCTAAATTTGTAGTTTAGCTAGTGACAACGTTTCAACGGTAGTCTTTGCTGGCCCTCCGGCTATGCTACGCTTGTGCCTAAAAGTTTCTAGCCTGACCTTATGACTTTTATCGGGGTCTAAGGTCATGAGTTCCGACATTAGGTCCTGAAATAATGAGATGTATGATCTGAAAAGGGACATGGTTTTTACTTGCTGCCTCACACCGCAATCATTTCTCGAAGCAGACAACCTAGGGTCCTCCTAGGCGTAAATAGTGTCAGAGTGCGCATAACATAGCAATCCCCTCATTATCGCCGTCTAGTATTGAAAGAAAACATTTCATATCATTTACCTACTTAGTTTTATCTATCACGTTAATGTATATTGTTACATGTCCATTGTTTAGTCTGGAAGACAATACTGTACGTTGTTGATCAGCGGATAACGGATGAAGGGGATGGATGGACAATTA
Source organism: Ptychodera flava (assembly GCF_041260155.1). Lineage (NCBI taxonomy): Eukaryota > Metazoa > Hemichordata > Enteropneusta > Ptychoderidae > Ptychodera > Ptychodera flava. Next base: position 1,887,870 of record NW_027248352.1, read on the forward strand.
ACATACGGACGTTGGAAAATCATTGCCTGAGACCGAGAATTTTCACTAGATGGGTTTACATTGAAAACACACGCACACGGTATCCAACGGCAACACACGCATTACATGCGATCAAGTGCAGCAGTCGACAAAAAGTGTGCCAAAAATAAAGTGAGGCATTTCCAAAAAGGAGGTTGAAAAAGTCAACACTGATATTTGCAAAATACTAATAATTAAATTAACTATTTATTGATTTATTGATTTATATATTTTTATTTATTTATTTATTTTACTTTTGTCCCAAAATATTTCCCTGCGAGCTAAATGCTCCCCTTTAATGGTTTTCACATTAACGCTCTATGTTAGTTTAAGGGCCGCCGTTTTAGCAATGATAAATTGATATCTTGATTCACAATGGAATGAGATATCGTCCAATGAGAATGGCGCATGCTAGTATAATATACATACACGGATAGAGTATACACCCTAGTGTTTTGTTCGCCGTCTCCTGTGATGAAGTATAATCTTCTGTTGCTAGAGGTAAAAAGGAGGTACAGTAAGCAGGTGTAATGTAAATTTGAGTATACTGAGACTCAATCTGCTGACTTGTAAGTCATATTATTGTCGCTGCATGATAAGCAAAAGCACAATACAAACAGTTAGTAGAATGTGATTTCTTACCCTTTGTAGCGGAATAATGAAGCCGTGTTTCCAGCATGAGTTTTGCCTGGAATCTGCTCTGCTTTTTTTTCTCAGAAGTGGCGTCTTCCTGTTGAGAATCAAAAAGAATTTGCTCTGTTTGAGAGGCTAGAGCTATAGATAAGACGTGAGAAAACTCAATCAAGACTTTTCAAATCAACGCCCTTTCAAAATTCAAAATTCGTAATAGTAAGGAATTTAAAGACTCATCGATTCCCTTGATACTACGTTTTGAAAATCATGCAAAGAAATCTGTTTCGGTGAATTTCTGAAGCACTGGAGCACAGATAAGCGGCTAAAAAGCGATTATTTGAGTGTCATTGTTACTCCTACAATGTTGCGACAATATGTCATGTACCAGTGATTTTCATTTCTCACATTCCTGGCCACTGGGAGCGTGGGATCGCCGCGCTTGGAAAAATCGATCCGACACTCTCAGAAATCGTCCCACACTCTGCAGTATATACACAGGCTCTGATTGGATGATAAACAGTCTTTCGTTCCACGCGCAAAATATTATCGACTGGCACGATGTCACACGACTGAATTATATACTGAATTATATTATCGATGACACACGGACCGAAACTAAAAAGTAAGCAGGTCAGAGTACGGTGAGAGACGATAGCGCTGTCACGATTTTGGATAATGTGGTACGTTGTTGGTGACAGACTTGCAAAAGACGGCAGACTTTCCCAAATAAATGGTGAACATAGATAGGCCACATGGTCCATATGGCCATTTTTGTTGGAAATCTCGTCCGTAGCAGAAGCTGAAGTATCGGCAGTGGAACTCGCAACGAAGTTCGCGTCAGTGACATTGAATGCTAGATGGCTGTAAAGTAGGATAGCCGCTGATACAGTTAAACATTCAATGTTTCTAGTGTGAATTTAATGCATTTCTTGGTCATGTGAGAAAAAGAATCTCACGTACCAAGGACCTGGGATCTATTTCTCACACGAGTTTGGATATTTTGTCTAACACGAGCCGGCGGCTCGTGTGAGACAAAATATCCCCAACTCGTGTGAGAAATTTGATCCCAGGTCGTTGGGGATGTGAGATTCTATTATTCCCGCTTTACAGATTGAATATAATGTGGCAATACGTGAAAGGCATCAGTGGGTTTTTTAGCTCTTAGTATAAAGAAGGCATTAAAAGCGCTCATTCTGTAACTGCCAAGTGTAGTTTTACAATTTAACACACTTCTCTTTGTTCACGTAGCTTTTATCGATCACTCAACGTCATTCAATGATTATTACGTTACAGAATAGCCTTTGTGACTAAGAGCTTCTTTGATTGTGCAAGTTAATCGCTTTATAACGTGTAATATGCATAAAATAAGCGTGATCATAACGGTCTTACAATGCCTTAGTTCATATAGGAAGCTTACTAAGTGTATACAGTGTTAAATTATTGTCAAAATATGCAAGCCGTGAAATGGTTTAAGACCGGCACATTGATTAGTAAAATGAAAGCGCAATTATTTACTTTGAGCAAAAAGAGGTGTCATTTTGTTTCTTTCTACCAATCTTGCTGTGTTGAGCTTAATTTCCCATTTTCAGCTTTCGGCCGTGCAGGTTTCAGTGTCTGAAATTTTATCTGACCACCAATCTAGCGATATCACAGATGAATGTTTGTCTTACTTTGTTAGCAACATCCGAGGAAAATCGTTCGTTAGAAAGTGATTCTGTAGCATATTTCGACCTGCAATTTATAGCAGTGTACACATTGTGCACAGTTGGCTTAGTTTGTCGAGGCACTGTTAATATGATTTAATTCTCGACAGTCACAGCAATATTGATTATAGAGAAGATGAAGAGAAGTGGTAAATGGAAACTGGGAACTCTCATGTGCCAGTATCAGTGCTTGAAAAAGGATTAGACCTTCCATTGACGTGTACTCACCTCTAATGCACACTTAGAGAGAACCTGTGTTTAGTCTTCACGCCGTTGGAGCATATGGCGTGTTCTGCGCACCACGAAAGGGTAGCTGATACTTGAAATCTGTATAATCTCGTGATGTCGCCTTGTGTTAACTGATAGGCATGTTTATCACCTGACATATGATATGCTACTTTGACATATGATCTGTTACTTGATACGAGTGTCTATCAAATGACTAATGATGCATCGCTGATAGGTTTGTCTACAAACTCTGTGCGAATACGACGCCAAATTCTTTGTGGAAACCCTTCTAGCCTTGATCATGTTTTTTGACCTTTAGGTAGTTAATAATTTTTCTGGTTTTCAGATAAAACCCGTCGACGCCGGACATTTCGACGCAGTGTGTACTTTCATGCGGTAGACACACGGTTTCCACTGCAACAAAAGGGTAAAGTGCGGTGTCCAGGCCTCCAAAAGTCATGTAATGAAATCGATATTTTCATAGACTACGACAATAATAATCCCAGCCATGAAAACACAATAGTGTAGCGCGTATAATAGTGTAAAGGAATTACGTGAATAATTTGCGGAAACAACGAACTCGCAGCTGGTCGCGTTACCGTGGGTTCCGTAGGCATTCTAATCAGAGTTAGCTGCGATGATACACAGTGTTCGTGACAATGAGATTCAGTCGAGTTTTGTTTCCGAAAACAAGCGTAACTTTGTTTGGCGAAAATTTCTAGGCCTATGCTCTCTTTGAAATATTGTATAACCTTGCGGAAGGTACTGTAGACCGAGAGGTCGTCTGGCATTCGCTCAATACCCGAACATGACAGACGACTTGTCCACCGCGTATTGATATTATTCACTTAAAAGAGTATACGCGGAATCGTTATGGCAAACTTCTAGAACTTAGCAAAACAATAACGAATTCTTGGATTTTGCATGTGATAATTATATTTTTATAATTATAAGTGATGAAGAGTTATATTCAACTTTACATATATGTATATCATATTTAAATATATATATATTTTATATACGTTTTTTTTTCTCTCTTATCGTTTTCTTTTTTACGCATTTCTACTTACTCGTAATGTATCTATTTAGTTATATATTTATTTATGTAGTTGTTCTTATTCACTTAGTTACTTTGTTACAATTAGGTTACTTTGCAATCCCACTACTTTCATGTACACTACCCTCGATATACTTCAGTTTTCTTTTTTCTTCTTCGTTTCCTTGCTTTAACATCAAATGGCTTTGGGAACGGACTAGACTAGCATTTGCTATTTTCCGTTTCCATTTACCCTTTATCACAGCACAACTCAGATGTACATTCATCATTGAATTGTAATATTATTATGATTAAGGGTAATAAAGATTATTATTATTATTATTCTCTGATAGTTTTCTTCGTTCAGCTTCGCGGTAACACGGTCATTACGTCACTCGTATTTTCATTCGCTTAACGAAGAAAAATATTGGGGAATATATTATCTAAATATCTCGGTGTTGTAATTTGTTTAATGATATTTGTTTTCTTGGCTACATTTTTTAAACCAACTCAGAGCGTTTGTTTAGCAGCGTAGATTTGTCAGCATTGATGTGTAGCTTTTCTGATATACAAAGATGCATCGCTTGCTGATGTTATAGCATACGATAAACCCTATGGTTAGATAAACTCGATATATATATATATTATATATATATATATATATATATGTATATATATATATATATAAGTGTCTGTGCCTGTGTCAAGAGCTACTGTACCTAAATTGATGACAAATCACGAGTATAAAAGAGACAACAGTAATAAAACAAAAACTTCAGTGGGTAATTCAACTGATAGCAGCCATCGCTTTAGGTGTTCATAAACTTATGCTTTGCGAATATGAAAGGTGAGTTTTCCTCACCTGTGGCTGTGATTATTATTGATGGGACAGTACCTATATCTTTTTAACACTTTTAGCACAGCTGGCTGAAAATCAGTCTCTGCTATAGACATCGTCTGTGTCTGTAGTCAAGTGTAGATGGATAGACAGAAAAACACCAAACTATGTCCGTAAACCGTTTAAAACACGAGAATCCCTGCACGGCATTTGGTATAATGATTGGATTTGTAAAAATCAAGTTGATCCAATGAATCTCACAAGAATTATAAACATTTTAATGGTTCATTGTGTATTTTGTGGACTGTCAGGGGGATCACGTTGCCCGCTTCAATTTACAGCCTGCCAATTCTAACGCTGTCATACGTGACCCCGTCGCTTACCCTATGCAGTTCTGTGGTTTTCTGATGCCGAAAGAAAACAAAGAAATGGTTTAAAATTTGCACATTCGGATTGATTTAACCTCTAAGATATATCACAAAATTGTATGTTTATCATTATTTTGCAGTTTGACTAAAGAATTACCCACACCAAACAGATAAAACTGGACATGTTATGAGTGTATCGGAGTGTATCCCATGGCGTTGTCTAAAATTGGAGTCGTGGATACTCAGCAGAGTTTGTGCGCGGAAGTATAAAATAGGGATTTCAGAATATCTATGCACTGTAAAAGGCGGTCAATATGCTGATATTTTTCCATAACGAATTAATTATGCAAAAATCACTGTATCTCTGGAACTACGGGGGCTACAGGTTTGGTTCCTGGTTTATTGGAGTAGTATGGGACCAAATTGGGTTTTTTTGACAATTTTTGGATGACCTTGAATGACCTTTGACCTACATTCATATATCATGGCAACCCATTCAAAGACCATTGTACCAAACGACTTGCAATTGTACAGATACGTAAAACTCAAAGACAATATTTATTTTTTTGGTTACCATGCTGACTGATCACATGACCCAGCAATTGCCATCAATGGAAACTCTTAAATCCATATCAGTCGCATAAAATATTGTCAATCAAAGTTCTGTTGGCAATATTTGTAGACCATAGGTCAAGGCTCGTAAATGCCAAATTTCAAGGTCACAGGCCATTTCGATTTAGAGAAGACGATTTATTTTTCACACTTTCCAATGACCTTTGACCTCTACTGTACCCCTGCAGGTAAATATGGCAATAGCTGACTCTGATCAATGTAAGAGTCCGGAGGGTTACTGTTTCTGGAACATTGACCAGTACGGCACCAAACTCTCCACAAAAAATTGGGATGCCCTCTGACCTTTGACCTTGCAAAATACTGTTCCTCATTAATCATGCACATAGATAATAATAAGGTTCCAATGGAGTACAGGTCTGATTTTTAGGTATACAGGGATAACTATCAGAGCAAAGATTTTTTTACTAAATGTCACGTGACACAGATGACCTTTGACCTCAAATGCACGTACGTGTCCATAACTCAGTAACACAAGTGCTACCGCTTCATATTTGGTACGATTGGAGACTAATAATGGGACACCCTGTACCTCATTAATGATGCACATATCTAATTTTGGGTAACCAATAGAGATGTAGGTCTAATTTTGGTTCACAGGGATAACTATGGAATACAATTTTTTGACAAATGTCACTTGACCCAGATGACCTTTGACCTCAAATACATATATATGTCAATGATCAAGTAACTACAAGTGCTATACCCTTCATATTTGGTATAATGGGAGACCATGTGACGGCATATCCTGTACCTCATAAAGTTATGCGCATATCTAATTCTGGGCTTACCAAAAGAGATAGAGGTCTGATGTTCGGTACATAGGGATTACTATAGAATACAGTATTTGTGACGTAATTTCACATGACTCCGATGACCTTTGATCTGTATTATACATATATGTCCATAATTCAGTAATCACAAGTGGTACACCCTTCATATATGTTATGATGGGAGACCATATGACGGCATATCCTTTACCTCATAAAATATGCGCATATCAAGTCTGGGCTGACCAATGAGATAGAGGTCTAATTTTTGGTACATAATGATAACTTTGGAATACCTTTTTTGACTAAATGTCACATGACCCCGATGACCTTTGACCTGTACTATACATATATGTCCATAGCTCTATAAGCACAAGTGCTACACCATTCATATTTTGTATGATTGGAGACCCCATGACGGCAGATCATGTATGTCATTAATTATGTGCATATCTAATTCTGAGATAACTTATAGAAATAGAGGTCTGATTTTCCGTTTATTGGAATAATTGTGGAAGACAATTTTTTGACAAAATGTGATATGACCTCAATGACACTTGACCTCAAATACACATATATTTATAATCTCAGTAGACAAAAGTACAACACACTTCATATTTGGTATGATGGGGACCTTATGGTGTCACATTCTGTTCCACATTCATTAAGCACATATCTAATTCCTGGCTAGCCAATAGAGCTAGAGTTCTAATTTTTGTTGGTCAACAGGGGTAACTATAAGAGGAAAGTTTTTCGACAAAGTGTAACGTGACGTTGGTGACTTTTGACCTCCAATATGCATATATGCCTCTAAAAAAATAACCACAAGTGCTATGCCATTCATATATGGTATAATGTTTGACCTCATTGCGCAACATCTACTACCTCATTAATTATGTGCATTAGGACATTGACCACGATTTCACAAAAATGCACAAAGATCAGAAACCACAGGTGCTAAACCTTTCGAATTAGATGGAATGAAGATCTTAATGGCATTACAGGCCATTCATTACCATACTGGTAGCTTTTGCCAGTGTTTCCAAGTGCTTAGGCCCATGAAGCTGCTTGCAGCTTTAATTATGCATACCTGTTTACCTTCAGATCAGACATACTCTCATGCTTTACATTAAATTGGGAATTTAATTACACTACTATCATCTACTTCATCGTGCAGTTGTGGGTAGTTGTGGGTGGTACAAGAATGAATTAGTTACCGTGTGTGTGACTTGCAAAAATGACCTCTTTTGTGTTATATATATCTAACTTAGATAATATCAGCCGAATAAAACCCAACAAACTATAACAACACTTATAAACGGACTTTTTTCACCTTCACTCTAAAATCTCTCTCTCTCTCTCTCTCTCTCTCTTTCTCTCTCTCTCTCTCTCTCTCTCTCTCTCTCTCTCTCTCTCTCTCTCAAACTTTGCTAGACATAATGTACGAGGCGAACCGAGTACATTATGTCGTGCAAAGTTTGCTTGAGTCCATTATGGGCCGGGAGGGGGTGCATTATTGCTATTATTTTATAGTTTTGGCAATGCCAGTGAATTTGTAGTTGTAGAAAACGAATAAAAAAGGAAATTTAAACTGAGTTTGTAGCCAGTGAGCGTCGTCCAGCATGATTGGCCCTGACTCTGTACACATTACATGCACTCCACACTGCACTGCACTGAACACGCACGTTCGTTCAGCACAAAAAAATGACCAGCACTTTCACGGTTCAATTTTGAATTGAAAAACGATGTATTTTCGAAGGAAATGAAAAGGAACTGCATCCCTACCGTCTATATCGAACTTGAAACATCACCTTTAAATATCGTGCCATTCAAAAAACCGATACGGTGAAATGCCAGAGATGAAGGAAACGGAATGTTCATGCATCGACATCAGCATGATCAGCGAGCTGCATGGTATCAGCTGATCAATACGATCATTATTATGTCGCTAGTAGTACAGCATTCATTGCAAACGATATCAACAGAGTTCAAATGTTTATATTTCAATAATAATTGTGTCTATAAATTTAATTTTCGATGGCTTCTTAAGAAGAGCTATTTTATTTCGGCGAACGAGAAAACTTGACGTAAACGGGTGCTTGAAAGGTACAGTTGACAAACATACTGGAGGGTTTCCGTACCGTCGCGATATCGAGAACAAGGCAAGGTAAAACCACAGACAAGGAGAAAAAAAACGATGAATGAAAGTTGTCTCCTATTACAGTCAGTGCATCAGAATTAGGTGGCCGAGATGTTAGATCAACGGAGAGTCTACGGTCGTCATCATTGTTGGTAATAGCTGACCTTGTACCGAGACTATGGCTCCGTAGTATTTCCGTAGACACTTCCGCTTAGGTTATGACAGCAAGCTGCCGTTGTTGGCCCGTTTACGGCTGGTTCGAGTACCCTTTCACGTTTGCATCATTTACATGGCCACTGACATACATAATATGCCATATGTCAAACCCAGTATCGTCTAGGAGTTTGCAAACGTACTGAGTTCTGTTTCACCTATACGGCAACGAAGCGAACCATGTTGTAAACAAACGTAGTAGTACAACTAGCGTATCGGACGGGGCCTGCATGCTGAGCGCCAGACAGACAGACCCGGCAGACAGACGACAAGTGAATGCGTGAGGACTCAAAAAATGTGATAAATCGTACAGTATTAAAGACATTATTATCGATATTGTGCACCATTATCAAGATTTAGTTTTGTGTATTACATGGCTTATCAGATACTTTCCTCCTTTTAAATGCGTAGTCCTTTTTTTTGTTTTCTAAAAAAAGACATGCTCCCTGTGAGGCCGCAATGCTGAATAATGGAATACATTATCAATAATAATGTATGGATATGACGCCACAAATTCACTGGTATTGACAAAGCTATAATATAATATCAGATATTTACCCTCTAACATAGATGTTGTTTGACATGCCGTGCATTAAAATGCGGTGTAGGCAGTGGCACCTTCATTGCGGGAATTTTAGCTTACAATTTACTTTATAAATTGAGCTGGATATGCCAGCATTCATTTTCTTTTCTGTTCTGATTTATTTCTCCGTTCGCTAATCATTTCTTGCCAAGTGGTAAATTCCACTTCGTAAAGCGATATAGGTAGTGCTGATATACTCACAAAAGCCTTACATCACAAAAATATGGTCACTAGAATCAATAATCGCTCTGTTTTATTATACTGTAATGTTTTGATTTGTTTAATCTACTGCATTTTTAATCAATTGTGAATTACAATACCATTTGCGTTATCGGACTCGTCAATGCCTGAAAGTAAGATTTCAAAACAAATGAAGGATT